>NC_080428.1:57369456-58011956 GCF_029873635.1 Malania oleifera
GAGCAGAATTTAAGCATGTACTTTGACATTGTCTACTCGAGTTAAGTCCATGCTCAAAATAATAGAGTCCATCCTTTTCCTTAGCACTGCCAATCATCCTCCCCGTGGTCAATTTCGGAAGCTCAGAATAAGAAGTGTAGAAATTAGCTTGACATTGATGATTAGAGGTAATTTTATTGATGGAAAACAAATTGCAAGACAAATTGGGAACGTGGAGCACATCATGGAGAGTTAACAACGAAGTGAGTTTGATAGTTCCTATCCCGATAATTACCAAGAGTGAACCATCTGCAATTTTGACCTTTTTATTGCCTGCACACGGACTATAGGATGAGAACAATTTGGAGTAACCAGCCATATGATAGTTGTGCTAGAATCAATTATCCAAGAATGAACAGAGTTAGGAATAACACCTAAAAACGCAGTAGCAAGAGAGTTACCCTTCTGTACCAAAGAGCAAGATGGAGTTAAGGACAGTTTTGGAGATTGAAACAATTTGTATAGGTGCTCTAATTGCTCCTTGGTAAAAGGGACTGCATCTGAGTTGGTAGAAGGCTCCTGAGTCTCTTCAGCAGTGGCTTGGTAGGCGTGACTGTCTCGTTTGGATTTTGGCTTCTAATTTGCTGGTTTTCCATGAAGCTTCCAGCACGTCTCCTTCTTATGCCATGGTTTTTTTCAATGCTCGCACCCACGGTTTCTTTTGCCCGTCGTTGTCATAATTGACATCTCTTGACACAAGAGCAGAGCTCTCAGGTTCCAGGTTAAAACCCGGTTCGGTGTTGTGCAGCATGATTTTTCTCCTTGACTCCTCACATTTAACTTATGAAAAAGCTTCCCGACTAGTGGGCAATGGCTTCTTGCCGAGAATGCAGCCTCGGACCTCGTCCAAACTCCGATTAAGGCCGGCTAAAAACATGTAAACCCTGTCGTTTTCCTCTCTCTTCTTGTGGCGAGCTTGGTCGTTCGAATTCTCCCTAACATCATCATTACACCAAGTTCCTATCATAACGTTACCAATTTGTTGTAATAAGTAGTAGCATTGCGATAATTTTGCTTGGATCTCTAGAGTCGATTTTTCAACTCAAATATTTGAGAAGAATTCTCCAGGTCCGAATAAAGATCTTGAACGATCTCCCAGACGTCTTTAGCAGTGGGAAGAAATAGGTGAGGTTTTCCAATGGCAGGTTCCATGGAATTGATGAGCCAAGCAATAATAAGAGAATTTTCGGACTGCCATTTTTTTAGATCAGGGTCACCAGCAGCAGGCTTCAATATTTCGCCAGTCAAATGCCCTATTTTGCCTCTGCCATCAATTGACGATGTTACAGACTGAGCCCACTCAAGATAGTTGTGCCCATTGAGTTTTGTAACCGTGAGATAATGGGCTGAATTCTGGGAATAGTGATCAGCAGATACAGACCTGGGAGGAATAGTGGGATTGGGCGGAATGGTTTTGGAAGTACTGGAAGAGCCGGTAGGATTTCTTTGGGCACTGGTCATCGCCGACTTATACGACATCATAAGAAGAAAGTACAAAATAGAAAAAGAGCACGAGGCTTTGGTACGATGAAGGATTTTTGAGAAGAAAAATAACCATTCTTATTGAATTTTAAGAGACACGATTACAAGATAAATAGTAGAGGAAGGCCACCAAATTAGGAAGGCCACAAAATCAGCAAATCAAATCACCACAAAATCAGCAAATCTAATCAGCAGATCTCTAGGCTAGAAAACAGGAAACTGGAACTACTAGAAATTGAAATAGTAATTTCAGATTTTAAAAAATAGAGTTTCCTAATTTTTTCCCTAGAAATTTGACAGGATCTATAGTTCTTTTCCCTTATTTTCTCTTTATTTTATTTTATTTTTTGTTTTTGCTGTTCTGAACGATGGACTGAATGGAGAGAAGGGTGGTGGTGTCTTGGTGAAGTTGGAAATGGTGAAAGCAGCGGCACAAAGCAATGTGACTTCAATTTTGAGCGCTACAAGTTTATGTAGAAACACAAAGACAACCTTCTGACAAATTTGAGTTGAAATTGTGAATCTTATTGGAAGCATTGATTGTTGTAGTGGTCAGTTTGCTATGAGATCACTCGGTTCTGGACTAGTGACAAATACAATTCAATTTCAGTTCAATTCTGAATGAAACTGGAACATGGGAGCCTTTTTATATGCTCCCAGTGTTTGGGAATAAGAAAACTAATTTTTGAAACCAGAAAAAACTAAAATACTAATTTCCCAATAAAAATATCATAGAATTTTAAAGATATAATCTCAAAGGAAATATGATAAGTAAAAAAATGAAAATACTGTTGGAATACCATTTTACCTAAAAGCTTAACTGTTAGGTTGTGGGCTAATGATGTATATCAAGCTTTAACATTCCCCTGCACGTGCAGCCTGACAGCGCACAGATGTAATACCATGTTAGAATACCACTTTACCTAAAAACTTAAGCTGTTAGGGTGCGTGCCAGAGCAAGATCAGACCTAAACAAACCTGCTGCTATAGAAGGGTAATCTACACCACCAAAGACCAGAAGCAACATCCAGGAGCTGCCAGATAATACTGTAGTCACCAGAAAAATCGTGGGTGCTGCTGCCCTTTCAGAAACTCAAAGAAACACCTTATATTTTGCAAAATAACCATGTAACCACCTTCAGAACCTGTCGATCTGCTGCCCTGTGAAATTTCACTGCCGTAGGGTGTCCCATGGGCCGCCACGTACTGGGTGGAAGCCAGCAGCTCCAACTCCATGCCCAGGCATGTGAGAGTGTTTTGAGCTAGATCTCTGCTCCCATTTTTTCCAAAATGTTCTAAATTCCTCCAGACATCATAATATCAAGTTGTTCATCATGTGTTTTGTTAAAAAAATTCAACTTTTTTGATTGTTCACTTGGAACATTCTGTTAATGGTTGTCTGGCACTGCTAAAGCAGTGTGTGCTGATTTCTTGGGGCAGTAAGTATTAGCCTTGGTTTAGTTGTGACTCATGTATGGTGGGTCAACTTGTTTGTGGTTGCTCCAACTGTTCTGGTGCTGTATGTTGGTTTCTTGGAGCTGTCTCATATTTTGGGTGTTGTGGCAGCCTTTTTCTGGTTTATTTGTGACTCATTCATGGTGGGTCACCTTGTTTGTGGTTGTTTTGATTGTTCCAGCAGTTAATCTTGTTATCATTGGTCTAAGTTTGTGAGTGTTGGGATGGAGTCTACAAATCCTAAAAGTAAGGTTGCCTCGTTACTCACTTGTTTGACTGAACCGTGCACTATGACTATCTTAGAGAAGGAGTATTCAAGGTTTATAGTACTAATTGTCTCAACAAGCATCTTATTACATTGCATTTTTTTTTTCCTAGAAAGGTAATCCTACAAACACATTAGACCCTTTTGTTGCGAAAGGATATACTCAAGTGTATGGTTTGGATTATTCAGACATGTTCTCTCCAGTTGTTAATCATCTCCTTAACCTCTATTTTTCATTAGCCTTTACATCAGTTAGATGTGAAGAATGCTTTCCTACATGGTGATCTTCAGGAGGAGGTCTATATGGAGCGGTCACCTGGGTTTGTTGCTTAGGGAGAGTCAGGTTTTGTCTATCGGCTTAAGAAATCATTATATGGAATAGTCTCCTGATTACGCCCAAAGAATAATGCGGTAGTTGTAGCACAACTTTGGGGTGTCGATTCCACAACAACAACAACAACAACAAAACCAAGCCTTAGTCCCACTTGGTGGTGTCGATTCCTCACAAGTGCACTATGTGGCCTACTTTGTAAGTGTCCATACCATCTGAGTCGTCCCTCCCTTGCCTTATCTTCCATAGGAGCTACACCTAACTTACCACGAATATGTTCATTCCTTAATTTATCTATATTCGGTAAGGATTCATATCATAGTGATCTTACAAATTTTATGCTGGCTGTCAGTTACCTAGCGCAACCCTCCTCCTTTACCTGAGCTTGGGACCGACTATGTGTGAAAAAATTAGGACATCAAGTGCATCACAGGCGGAGTTAAAATAATAGTAGAAGGAACAAAGAAACTAAAGAAAAATATTAAATGATTAATTGTGAACAGAGATTAATTTTAAATGCAAATTAAAGTGAAGCAAGGTGACTAACGGAAAAAGTACCCAAATTTGATGAACAGTAAAGCATCGAGAATCCCTTGCACAAATCTGGTATTTTAATTATTCGTAATTCATTGAATAATTCAATTGGGAACTCTATTCCCAATATTCCCAATCGGAAGGTATTGATTTATAAACCAAAATTAAACCAAATGTATGCAAATTATTATCCTTATTAAAAAAAATCCAACGACGACAATATACTCAGGTAGCGATATTGCAGCAAACTAGCAAAGAAGTAAATCAATATAAATAAATAATTGATCCAAACATAATCAAAAAACTAATCCATTAAATAGAAAAAAACATGACTGAATCCATAAATAGAATAAATTCTATGATTATTCAGAGAAGAAAACATCAACAATGAATTGAGAATGATAAAACAAAGGAGTTGAGTAATTGAAAATCAAATACATAAATTAAAAATAAATTGAAAATACCATCTAGTGTGCAAGTTCATCCCTAGCCCTACTTGAGAATTTTAGTTTTGCATACTAAGATGAAAGACAAATAAATTCTAGAGAAAACCTTAAAGTCTCCAATATCCCCCTTTCTTCATAAAAAGCTTAGCTTATATATGTCCCTCCACAAAACCCTAAAAAGGGAATATTATAAAAAAAAAAACGCTGAAAAATATCCTCTGGTTTCCGGGCTTGGATTGCGGCCCACTTTTGACTTAATAAATGCCCGGATTAGAGAAATACTATCTCACAATGAATTGCAGCTCTTTCCGTAAGCTTTCCAACACCACTTGAATCATGCCCATCTGATATTAGATGAGAGAGTTATGATTAAAATATGGAAATATGTCCAGGCTGTCTCCTAGCAAATTTCGGACTTGGACTTCTTGAAATTCCCTTTTTTGATTTTTTTTTTTTCTTGATCCAAATTGCTCTCAAAGCCCATGAGAGTCCTCCTTTGAATTTGACAGGGTTTTGACTTGCTATTTTCTAAACTCTGAAATTAAACATAAAAATCTACTTAGGAGTATCCCAAAGTAAATAGAAACTCAATTCAAGAAGACACATTACTTACAATGATTTCTATTCACATTTTAGCATTTTAGTCCAATAATAGGGTATTTAGAGAGCACTTTCGTACACTCATCATCTCCTAAAGCATGGTTTGGCTGATTTAGTGCTATAGTACTTGAGTTTGGCCTCCGACGGTGCGTAGTGGATCATTTTGTATTTTGTTGTCATACTCCATCTGATAGGATTTTGCTTGAGTATGTTGATGATATTGCGATCACTAGTGACGATGATCAAGGCATCCATGACCCAAAGCTTTTCCTACATAGTAAGTTTTAGAGCAAGGAATTGAGACCATTGAAGTACTTCTTGGGTATAAAAATATCGAGGTCTTTTATGGGAACCATATTGTCACAAAGGAAGTATGTTCTTGATCTTTTAAATGAGATTGGGTTGTTGGGATCCAAACTTTTTGATACACCTATTGATATACCCATGGATCTCAACGGTAAGTTAGCGTTGGCTATGGATGATTTGTTGCCCAACCCAGCACAGTACTAGAGACTTGTTGGAAAGTTGAATTATCTCATAGTCACTCGATCAAACATATCTTTGGTGACGAGTGTTGTGAGTTAGTTTCTTGATTCTCTGGGAACAAGTCATTAGGATGCACTTATTTGCATCTTGAGATATCTCAAAGGTGCACTTTTTGAGGCATTGCCCTAGATAATACAGAATAATGAAAATGGATTCATGATGTTTAACCCACCTAATGTGACAAAAAGTTTAGCTGCTGCTTACTATATCTCCTTTATTCATTATTTGTTCTTTCATAATATTTATATCTGCTATTTTTTTGCTATAAGAAGGCAAAGCAAAACATATTGTCCTTCTTGAGGTTCAGAAAAAAGACTTAGACCTCTCTTCAGGTTTTGAAAATCCCACAAACATCCCTCAAATTTGATTTTTAGGACACTTATACCCCTTCCTGGACTTGCTCTTTTGCCAAATATATGGGGAGGTCAGCATGTTTTTAGTAAACCTTAGGGTAGGTCTATGGAATTTTTGAAAAGGTCTGTGCCTTTTTTTAAATCTCAGGAGAGGTCCCTTGAGTTCTTAAAATCTTGAGCAATGTTTACATCTTTTCTCCAAATCTCAGGAGATGTCACTGTTTTCTGTCCTTGAAGATACATCTTTTCTCCAAATCTCAGGAGATGTCACTGTTTTCTGCCCTTGAAGATATCAGCTAACGTATTCTTTTGCTTCAAAAGTATTTTTTTATAGCATAATGTTATCTACCATATAACTTTATTTAACTATTTAATAATATTTTTGTCTTCTACTTTCTATTATTAAAAAATATTCAGTGATGTACATTCAGATTTTATATTGTGCTATCATTTCTCTTGGCTTATTCTGAAACTTCTATACTTTTGAAATTAGAGAGGTCCATCTGAAATCTAAAAGTACGATTTTGTGCTGTAGTTTTTTTGTCAATTTGTTAAATTATATTAATATTTTTTTTTGTCTAAAACACCTTTAAAAATGGAGTGATGAAATTCATTGATTCTATGCTTTACCTGAGTGTGTGTTTTGCTTTGGTTTTTGCATTTTTTTGTCAAACATAAAAATAATATTGGCTTTTGATTGAATGCAGATCAGATGTACATGAAAATATAATGGACCAGGATTTTAGAGTTAAGATTTGACTTGCATTTGCATGAAGTAGGAACATTCTTATCTAGACCTGGATTCATGTGGACTCACTCCAGAATTGATCCATTTCATTTCCTGTTGTTGATAGAAGTACTGATTAAAATTGAACTGAAGTTCTGCTTCCTGCAGAAAGGTTGGTGTGAACCTCGTTTTTAGGGCCTGCCAAAGAAAATAATTTTTATTTTCAAATCCCTTCAACTTTAATTTCTTTTTTGAAAAGTCTTTGAAAATAAATTTTTGCTCTAAAATGCTCATGTTTCCTTTTCAAGTAAATTAGGGTTTATTAACCCACTGTCCCTAAATTAAATTACTCAAGTTATAAGAACCTACTAACCTAGATAGGTGATTACATCAAACTTTATTTGAATAGGAGTGTAACTGCTTGCAGGAATGCAATTTCGAACCACTAGTCTGGTTAACAAACACAGTAGGAGTCCAAACAGACCATTGCCCCCCACATGTAACTTGATGATTCAAAAGCATAATGTTATTATCCCACGTTAACATGGTTTTTAATAATAAGAATCTAATTTAAACTATGGAGCTGTCATATTCTTATTATCTTTTGTGAAAAAAAGCAAGAGTCTTAATTTTGACTCCAAAAACTTGAAAATGCATCCTATGGGAACTTTTAGCAAAAATTTCGATTTGTTCTTTTGGTCTTCCTTTTAGAAAATTGATATTTTTAGTTCTTTGACGAAAAATTTATTGAACAATAAATCAAGCTATGGATATATATGCATTACCTGAATTAAGCATAAATCAAATCATAACGAAATTATATAATTTACATCATCACTACACCATCACAACTAAGCCTACATGAAAGGCTTAAGTTGAGCAACCCACAAGCTATCCAGTTTCCATAATCCAAAATATAAAATTGAAATATTAACCTAAAAATACAGGCATTTTGGCCATGGATTTTCCTTTGGTTAAATTGCCAAGCTATCTACTTGTCTTGAATGAGGGCCAAAATCACTAAAAGAAAAACATGTACATCAATAAAAGAAATTATGCTTTCATCATTCATATCATTTAATTGAAGTCAGGTACGCTAGTTATGTGATTTGTCATCCCATCATAAATAAAAGATTATCAAAATCATCTCTAAGCCATAACAGTTATCAAAACAAATCTAGATCCCTAGGCATGCTTCTACCCATTAGCGCATATAAATTAAATATCCTCAAACATCCAATAGCGTACTTCTAACTGAACGGGAAGAGCCTTTGCAATAAGAAGAAGATCAATCAATTTAATGGCTTCTAGCTTTATAATCTTTTACAACAGAACTCTGTTAGAGCTTGGCTATTAATGCTTCATGTTTTCACGTTGGTAGTATTTTGCTCTTTCTGTCTGCACAATCCCCGAACTTGGGGCGCAGGGCTGCTAAAGTGGCCCTGCCACCTGTGCTCATTTCCAATTACATTTTGACCATATAAAAAATTTGTTGCCTACCCTGTGGGTCCATTTGAGAAATGGGTTCTTGTACTCATTTGATGACGAAAGTGCCCTTGCAAGATTGATTAAATGCGAGAGTCGGCCATCTAATGGGTCTGGGCTTGGATCAATGCAATTCGACCCTGGGCCTCATGGTCCAGGTAGATGTGGGCCAAAAAAAAAAAGGCATCTACAGCTGGAAAGCCCCTTGGTGCTCGTTTATTGCAAAACTTTATTATGAAAAAAAAAAGGGCTAGCAAAAAATACTGAAGTCACTTTTTCTTAAGTGGGGTATTTTCTTTTCCCCCCTTTTCAAATGCTGTCAGAACAAGAACAGCACGATTCCAAGAGGGTTGAATGTGAAAAGGCTTTGGTATAGCAATTCTATGTGTTGCTAATTTACCAAATAAGTGTACTGTGTCTAATGATAGAAGAAGGTGGAACAATATATTTGCTAACTTTGCTGGATCCACTAAAAGTTCCCTCGCTCCCTCTCTCTCTCTCTCTCTCTCTCTCTCTCTCTCTCTCTCTCTCTCTTGTGCACACACAAACACGCACAGTTCATTGATGCATCAAATTTATCAATGGGAATGTAAAGTTCCTTTATAAATTTCAATACTTTTTTGTTCCCAATTCTTTATAGTTCATCAGTAAGTTCTAATTTTGTTTATCCAGAGCTAGTCTTTGTTTTTGCCACTTATTTCTACAGTATAAACTAAATTTATTTAATTTAAATATTCATTTTGCAGTTATGGGTTACGCTACCAGTATGGATTGTTTCGTCAGGTTGTATTAGATGGGTTTCAACATGAACAACCTGATTATTGGTTAAATTTTGGAAATCCCTGGGAGATAGAGCGGGTTCATGTTTCATATCCAGTGAAGGTTTGCAAGTACTTTGCAAGTACTTCTGTATTTCAATTGTTATTTTCTTTCATTTTATTTTTCTCACTTGACATGGTTATTCTATCCTTTATATTGCCTGAAACTTCTTTGCTGCTAATCTGTACGTGCTGTATGGGTAAGTTCTATGGGACTGTCGAAGAGGAACTGTTGAATGGAGAAAAATATAAAGTTTGGGTTCCTGGAGAAACAGTAAGAATTACTTCTAATAAATTTTTTGCAATTGAAATTTTTTTCTTAATGAAGAACAATTTCACTAAATTTATTGATGTCTCTTTTGACTAAGTAGTTTGTCTCCTTGCTTCTAGGTTGAAGCTGTTGCTTATGACAATCCTATTCCTGGTTATGGAACGAGGAATACGATTAATCTTCGCCTTTGGGCTGCAAAGCCAAGTGGCCAACAGGATATGGTATTTTTTATGCAATCAATTGTATTGTTATTTTATTATTTTATAAAAGTCTGTTGGTAATTCATAGTGATAAATTGCATCTAGACTGTTTTAATTTGATCATTAGTTGTTTAATAATAATGAGTTTACTTTTTAATTTGATCATCAGTTGTTCAATGGTATGAGTTTTCTCCTCCAAAATCCAGTATCTTTACATTTTGTTCTTGCATTGTGTGCTGTAAGTTAGACTGCATACTTTTTCTCATTTTATATGTGCCCTTGAAGAAGGGTGTTAATATGCTGCATCCTCCTTACTTTTTTGGGAGGATAGTCCATTTGTTGTTGCTAAAGGCTCGTGTTTGATACTGATTTTCTAATATAAGTAAATTATGAAATGAGCTCCAAAAAATGGATTTACTTTACAACAGCATGCTTCACAATTATGTATGCAAATATCTATGTTGCTGTATAACAGGAATTTAAGAGAAAGATCATACTCTGTGAAATCATTTGCAGGAGGCTTATAATACTGGAGATTATATCAATGCAGTTGTTAATAGACAGAAGGCTGAAACCATAAGTAGCGTTTTATATCCTGATGACCGTTCTTATCAGGTATTCATTTTTTGTTCTTTTTTTGAATAGCCTACTTCAGTCGTGAATTTTGTAATTCTGTGTCTCTTCTAAGTTTTCTCATCATATTATAACGCCAATTGTTGTGTTTTTTAAGGCTGTAAGGACACTTCCCAAAAAAAAAAAAAAAATGTTGTGTGTGAAAATTCCTTGGTGTCTGATGTAATGGAGGTTATTTGCAGACGGATATTTATATATAATGTCTTGTGTTGTTCTGTTCGTAATACAGAACAGTGAAGGGGGGAGAAGTAGACAAAGAAATCAGGGACTAAAGGAGAAAACTCTTCAATAACACCATTCAGTTCATCAAAGTCTGAGAGTCAATTACAGAACACTGATAGTTAAAAAACCTTACACATGGGAGCCAAAAAAATAAACATAGGGGAACCTAATAATACTAGGACACAACATTAACATAAAAAAAAAAAAAAAAAAAACCTCAAATCAACTCCTTCATGACCTAACAAAATACTAGGAGAAAATTTTCAATAATAAAATAAATTTGAATAATGCAAAAAAATCTCTATAATTTCAAGTATCATGAATTTGAATTGTAAGGCTCGTTTGTCATACCATCACTTTTCCCTTGGTTAGAAGAAGCTCAACCTGTAGATTTAAAGTGCAGGAGGATAAAAAGTGAATACCCTGCCAAAACTTGCGGATCTGAAATGTAGTTATGCCCATTTTTAGCCCACAACAGAAAACGGAGACAGAGCTGAGTATATCTGCTCTCATAGAATGATGGACTCTGCATTTTAGTCTTCCTTGAATAAATTCAAATCTAGTGCTGTTGTTTCACACTCTATTATCCATATGACAACCTTTTAACTTGAAAAAAATGCTTTTTTTTTTTTTTTTCTCATTAACTCTTCAAAAGATGCCTTGGTATATGGTTGCGACTTAGGAGAGGACATGTATTAAGCACTCTCTCTTGATTTCGAGCAATACAAAGAAGGCCTTTGTTGTTGATATCTTCAATAGGTGTAGTATCACTGTCTTGGTATTCTTGTAACTATGACACTTGGCTTTGGTGAGTTGTTTTGCCTTGGAGGGAACTTTGGTTAATTTGGATTTGGATAGGGAAATTTCATGGGGATGGTTTTGTTATGTCTTTGTCACTTTGTGGTGGATCTAGATAGTTGGCCTTAGTGGCGTTCTCGAGCTAAGATGTATGATCATTAGATCCCTGATTGGTTACTCGTACATGAACAAAAATGCTTCAGAGACATTATTCTTGGGGAACACCAGATAAGCGGCCTTCCACTGCTGGTATCCTGGTGACTACCAAGTGAGTATCCTAAGGAGTGCTCAGGGGCAGGCTCTTGACATCCATGAGGGGTGTCCTAGGCTTCCATGTGGAATTGGGAGCCCCATGGACAATCCATTTGAGAATAAGGTTGCATGGTACTCTCGGCCTGCTGGTTGTGATGTTCACCCTTATTGGCCATCAACTGTACTATTAGGTGATGTCATCTCAGACCTGATTGGACTATCAAGGGATGGTAAGCCTTCGTATGTCTTTGCTTGAGTAGTGTTTGCTGTCACTTCCCTTAACTTCAGCTAGTGGTTGTAAGTGATAGGTACTATGACGCGAGGATTGTGCTGTGGGGATGAGAATTACCCTCAGTGCTGTAGAATGTGAGTTTAACTCCCTTACTGTTTGAGTCTTGGTTCCTCAGTGTTGACCTCAGCTAGGACAAGGGCTTCCTAGTCGTGAGACTTGACCACTAGGTTGGACATTAGAGTGTTTTCATGGATGAGGATATTTATGGCTAGGCAGGACTTGGTGTGGTCTTTCCCTGCATCAGCATGACGGAGCGTGACTCCGTCACACTTTATGTAGATCAAGGAAAAATGTATTCTTTGTGGCCTTGGAAATATATGGCCCCATAACAGTTGGTATCAGAGTGGGTTTCTCATTCAAAAGCAAAAAGAGATTGATACTGGGGGCATTAACTTGATTGCGGGAATTCAGTTTATTCATTCCAGAATTTAATTATATTTTATTAATAATTAATAGGCTATAATGCATAGTAAAATAATATATAATTAATTTTTAATTAACAATTTAATTAATTATTATGTTAACTGTTATTTTTAATTAATATTAAAATATTTTTATTAATTAAAAATTATAAAATATTATTTTTTGATTAACAATAATCTTGTTCTTAATTTATATTTATAACATATGATTATCATATTAATTTATATTAAAATAATATTAATAATTAAATTAGTATTTTTAACTTTTAATATTATTTCAAATTTATAGATGGTCTTTCTTCTTCATTCAATAATAGAATTATGTTTCATTAATAATTAATATATTATAATACATAATAAAATAGTATATTATTATCTTCTAATGTATTTTTAAAATTTTCAAAATAGTCACTAAATTTTCTTATATTTACAAAATTGACTCTGTCGATGAATAGTGCCACTTATAAGTGGCCAAAAAGCTATCTTAGTTTGCTTATCAAAATTCACTTAAAAAAATCTCAAAAAAATGATTTTGGAAAAGTACTTTTTTGCAACAAGCCTTTGTTGTACTACAAGCTAAATGTCACTTTTTTGTAAAAGTGCTTATTTTAAGTGATAAGTGCTTTATGCACTTTTTTTTAAGTGCTAAATAAAATGTTGTTGCTAATATCCAAGTTTAATTTTTCATGTAACATATTATTTTTAAAAAACAATTTATGTAACCACAAAGCCCCTTGTAATATTCTTTGGTGACAGTAATGGTGTATTCCCAAGAAAAGAGGGGGGGGGGGGGGTGAATTGGATATTTAAAAAATTCTTCCTAGGTTAGGTGTGTTCAATTTTAAACCATAGCCAGTATTACACAATCTAGGGTTTTTCTATGCAAACTACAACAAATATTTGCCAAGGATTCATATCATAGTGATCTGACAAATTTTACGTTGGCTGTTAACTACCTAACGCAACCCTCCTCCTTTACCTGAGCTTGGGACCGGCTATGTGTGAAAAAATTAGGACATTAAGTGCATCAAAGGTAGAAATTAAATAGCGTAGGGAAAGAGAGAATGACACAGTTATTGTTATCGAGGTTCGGCCAATCCTGCCTACGTCCCCATCTCATGCCAACCCACTTGAGGATTCCACTAAATGCTCACTTAACTGGGCAGAGCGACGCAGTTTACAATACTCCTTGCGGGGCGGACTCTCCCCAGCTCACCTATAGGCGAAGCCAAACTATTTCTCCTTACGAGGCGGAGTCTCCTCAGCTCAATTTACTAGGCTGAGCCAAACTGGTTCCTCCTTACAGGGCGGAGTCTCCCTTTTCAAGCCACGCCTGGAATACAAGGATATTAAATTTTTCGTACAATATAAATGCTTCTCAAAAAGCAGAGATGTACAAATATAAGCACTAAATGCACTCTCAAATGATATGAAATATAGCTTAATAGAGTATGAGTATTTTTCTCAATAAACTTTTCACAATCTTTGGATAGGATATTTATGATAAATACTTCAATGATTTACCCCCAAAAATATTTCTCCAAAAAATATTTTTCAATGAAGTGTAGGAGAACCTAGGGTGTTTGCTCTCAAAGAGATTTTTGCACAAATGAAAATATATGATCTTTGATTTAAAATGGAGTATGCAATAGATACTTCAATGATCTTAAACCCTCAAGAAATTTCCCAAATAATGATATTTAAAAATATAGTTCAAGGGAAGCTAGGGTTTTTAGCTCAAAAAGATTTTTGCAAATAAACACAAGTGAGCTTTTGAATCTTGCAATGAATGTGCAAAAAGATTCACAAGCTACAAAAGCTTTCCCAAAAATGTCTATCAAGAAAATATATGGGAGAAACCTTAAGCTTACTCTCAAAAATGGTTTTTAAAATAAAAGCTTGTGTGAGAGTAAATGCTCTTGAATAAAATAAATGCACAAATAAATATTCCTTTTAGCAACCCTCAAATGCAATGAATTTGCAGATGAAATGAGTAAAGGAGTAATCAATGCTCTCTTTCAAAAAATGATTTTTCAAATGAATAAAAGGAAAGAGAGTAGAAACTTTGCTTGCTTTTAAAAATAATTCCCAAAAATATTTCAGAGGATTTTCAATAAAAGCATTAGTTAATTAAAGAGTTATGAAGGGCTATTTATAGAGTTCTCCCAAAATATGACCATTAGAGACATGGAGGGTATTTTTAAAATTATTTAATAAAAAATTAAGCACGTTTAGCGCTGAAAATATTAGCGAACTCGAGAGGTTCGGTCGACCAAGGGCTTGGTTGGTCGGCAGAACTTAAGCCAGAAATTCAAATTTTTGTGAGGCACGGTCGGCTAAAGAAGGGGCCGATCGGCTGTCAAGTGATTTCCCAAACCTTCGTAGGTTCGGTTGGCTGGGCTTAAGAGCCGGTTTGCCGGTCCAAGTGGTCGGTTGGCTTGGCTTTTCTAAACTAAGATGGCTGGTCGACCGGGGCTTCAAGAGTAGGCCAAATACAAAGGCCGGTCAGCTAGAGTTTTGAAGCTTTAAATATGGCCGGTCGACTAAGGCTTTATAAAATAGGCCAAAATATGGTCGGACGGCTAGGGAGTTTAAAATAAAAAAGGGCCGGTCGACCAATGTCAATAAAAATTTAAGTTTAGTCTTGTTTTTGACCTCAAATTCATTTTAAAATCTTTGTAAGATTTTATCATTTTAGAAAAGGTTTTTGCATGAAAATTGTGTTTGGCTACGGTCAGTCTATGGTCCTGTTTGAACTTTCATCCACATCATGCAAGATATGCATTATTATAGACATATCTAGACTAAATGCAATTACAAATAAACATTGTGTCTTCATTTCTTTGTTCTTCAAAACTCCATGGAGTACGCCAGATGATATGATCTTTATGCTCTTCCTAGCTTCCATTTCTTCCTTATCTTATGTGTGTGCTAAAATATAAACTTGTTCACATATTGAATGCACATATAAGATACGAGTGATTTGTCATAATCAAAATGGGATCGGACTCAAAAAGTCAACATGTGGTTTTGATTAGACAAAAATAGATAAATTAAGAGAGAGATTTCACTTTGTGTTTAAATCTCGCATTTGAATTCCGGTGAATTTTCATTCTTCACGTAAAATGTTTGACAAATATCACCAATATTTCAATATTTCAATAAATTTTAGATAATTTTTGAAATTTCACTGGAAATTTTGTAAAATGGAAATCACTTTCCAAGTAATCAATGCCATAGTATGAGTGAATCCCTTGGCGACCAATCAAGCTTTGTACCATTCTAGAGAACCATCAGATTTATACTTGACTGTAAACACACATTTGCACCCTACATTTTTCTTTCCTCTTGGTAGATCAACTAACTCTCACGTGCCATTTTTTTCAAGAGCTTTCATCTCCTCGAAGACAACCTCCTTCCACTCAGGAACTTTCAAAGCATCCTGCACAGTATTAGGAATCTCCATACAAGACAGTTGTGAGGTAAAAGCACGAAAAAAAGGTGAGATATTTTCATATGACGCATAATTGGACAATGGATGTTGGGTGCAAGACCTCACACTCTTCCGGACAGCAATGGGAAGTTCAAAGTCATCAAACTCAGGATTGGAACCAAACTCGGGTTAGAACTAGAGGGCTTAGAACTCGAAGATGAAATGGACTAAACTTGAGGTAAAGGCTCGGTGAGGACATTACTAGAGGGTTTATGGATTCTGGACAGTGTAAAGGATTGGATGACCCTTTCTTTCGAGTTTTCCTTTGTCATGAGTAGACATTATCAAATGGTACCAACGCTGTGGCATTTCCGTTTTTTTTTTCTCCTTTGTTTGTCATTATAGGATTACGAACATCATGAGATGGCATTGTGGGAAGACCTGCCTTTTCAGTATATAAAAAACTTGACTCACTTTCTCCTGGTATAATAAAGCTTGGGTTTTTAGGTTGAATAATCAAAGTTGGAGAAGGATCATTTTGCGAGTCTTCAATTTGGAAAAATCATGAAACACAACCGAATCTTTGTTTTGGTCCCCCCCCCCCCCTCTCTGAAGATGAGGCGTAAAATAGGGGATGTATTTCAAAGAATGTAACATCCATGGTAGCAAACATTTTTTTTGGAAATGGGCTCAAAATATTTATACCCCTATTGAGTGGGAGCATAACCAAAAACACACATTTTGTGGCTCGGGGTTCAAGTTTTCCTCGATTATAACTATGAATATGAACAAAAGCGTTACAACCAAATATCTTTAGTGGTAAAGAAGAAGACAGCCGATTTGTTGGATAAAACTACTGAAAAACATCAAAAGATGTTTCAAAGCATAAAACCTTATTAGGCATCCTATTTATGAGATATGTAGCAGTAAGAACGGCTTCACCCCAAAGATATTTAGGTACCTGATTGGTAAAAACCAATGCTCGAGCTACTTCCAATAAGTGTTTGTTTTTCCTTTCAACCAAACCATTTTTTTGTGAAGTGTCTACACAAAAACTTTGATGAACAATTCCTTTTTCAATAAAAAATTAGCCCAAATTGTTTTTGAAATATTCTCGACCATTATCACTCCGCAATATTTGAATATTTTTTTGAAATTGTGTTTGTACCATGGTGTCAAAATTTTTGAAAATTGTTTCCACATCAGATTTTTCCTTCATCAAATAAACCCAACTTAATCTGGTGTGATCATGAATAAAGGTTGGAAGACATTTTTTGCCAGAATACGTATATGTTCTACATGGGCCCCAAATATCACTATGAATCACAGTAAATGGTGTAGTTGGTTTGTAGGGTTGGGTGGAAAAGGATGCACGATGATGTTTAGCAAACTAACAAACTTCACATTGAAAATAAGATGGACTTTTATTCCGAAATAAATTGGGAAGCAAGTATTTTAAATATTGAAAACTAGGATGGCCTAACCTATAATGACGTAACATGATATTATTATCTTTGAAAACAGAAACAGAATTTGAGCAAGTACTTCGACATTGTCTACCCGAGTTAGGTCCATCATCAAAATAATAGAGTCCATCTTTTTCCTTAGCATTGCCAATCATCCTCCCTATGGTCAATTCTGGAAACTCACAATAAGAAGAATAGAAATTAGCTTGACATTGATTATAAGAGGTAATTTTACTGATGGATAACAAATTGCAAGACAAATTGAACGTGGGGCACATCATGGAGAGTTAACAACGAAGTGAGTTTGATAGTTCCTATCCCTACAATTACCAAGAGTGAACCCTCTGCAATTTTGACCTTTTTATTGCCTGCACATGGACTATAGGATGAGAACAATTTGGAGTAACTTTTCATATGATCACTTGTGCTAGAATCAATTATCCAAAAAAAAGCAGTAGCAAGAGAGTTACCCTTTTGTACCAAAGAACAAGATGGTGTTAAGGACAGTTTTGGAGATTGAAACAATTTATAAAGGTGCTCTAATTGCTTCTTGGTAAAAGGGACTGCATCTGAGTTGGTAGAAGGCTCCTGAGTCTCTTCAGCAGTGGCTTGGTAGGCGTGATTGTCTCGTTTGGATTTTGGCTTCCAATTTGCTGGTTTTCCATGAAGCTTCCAACACGTCTCCTTCTTATGCCATTGTTTTTTTCAATGCTCACACCCACAATTTCTTTCGCCCGTCGTTGTTAGAATTGACATCTCTTGACACGAGCAGAGCTCTCAAGTTCTAGGTTAAAACCAGGTTTGGTGTTGCGCAACATGATTTTTCTCCTTGATTCCTCACATCTAACTTAAGAAAAAACTTCCCGACTAGAGGGCAATGGCTTCCTGTCAAGAATGTGGCCTCGGACCTTGTCCAAACTCCGATTAAGGTCGGATAAAAACATGTCCCTGTCATTTTCCTCTCTCTTCTTGTGGCGAGCGTGGTTGTTCGAATTCTCCCAAACATCATCATTATACTGATCAAGTTCCAGTCATAATGTTACCAATTTGTTGTAATAAGTAGTAACATCGCGATCATTTTGCTTGGATCTCTAGAGTTGAGTTTTCAACTCAAATATTTGAGAAGGATTCTCCAAGTTCGAATAAAGATCTCGAACAGCCTCCCAGACGTCTTTAGCAGTGGGTAGAAATAGGTGAGGTTTTCCAATGGCAGGTTCCATGGAATTGATGTGCCAAGCAATAATAAGAGAATTTTCGGACTGCCATTTTTTTATATTAGGGTCACCAGCAGCAGGTTTCGATATTTCTCTAGTCAAATGCCCTATTTTGCCTCTGCCATCGATCGCCAATTTTACGGACTGAGCCCATTTGAGATAATTGTGCCCATTGAGTTTTGTAACCGTGAGATAAAGGGCTGAATTCTGGGAATAGTAATCTGCGGAAACAGACCTGGTAGGAATAGTGGGATTGGGCGGAATGGTTTTGGAAGTACCGGAAGAGCCGGTAGGATTTCTTTGGGCGTCGGTCATCGCCGACTTATACAACATCCTAAGAAGAGAGAACAAAATAGAAAGAGCACGAGGCTTTGATACGATGAAGGATTTTTGAGAAGAAAAATAACCATTCTTATTGAATTTCAAGAGAGACAATTACAATATAAATAGTAGAGGAAGGCCACAAAATCAGCAAATCAAATCAGCAGATCTCTAGGCTGGAAAATAGGAAATAGAAAATACTAGAATCTGAAATTGTAATTTCAGGTTTTATTTGCAAAAAATAGAATTTCCTAATTTATTCCCTAGAAATCCAATAGAAGTGTACATGGATGCACCTCCAGGATTTGGTGAAAAGTTTGGCACAAAGGTGTGTAAACTGAAGAAGTCCTTATATGGGTTAAAACAGTCACCAAGAGCCTCGTTTGAGAAATTCACTCAATTTGTTAAAAGTCAGGGGTATACTCAGGGGCAAGGTGATGACAAGATGATCATATGATGTTTATAAGACATTCACAAGATGAGAAGATAGCGATACTGATTGTGTATGTAGATGATATAATTCTCACCGGAGATGATGTACTTGAGATGAACCAATTGAAGACTTCCCTCTCATCAACATTTGAGATCAAGGACTTGGGATCTATGAGGTATTTCCTTTGAATGGAGGTTGCTCGGTCGAAGAAAGGGATTGTTGTCTCCCAACGGAAGTATGTCCTTGACTTCCTTAAGGAGACTGGGATGAGCGGTTGTAGGTTAGCAGACACTCCAATAGATCCCAATCAAAAACTTGGAGATGACAAGGAAGGTGATCCAGTGAATACAACTCAGTATCAAAGTTGGTGGGAAAGTTAATTTTCTTATCACATACATGGCCCGATATTGCTTTTGCTGTGAGTTTGGTAAGCCAGTTTATGCATTCACCCTACGAGAAACATCTTGAAGCAGTTTATCGGATTCTCAGATACTTGAAAAGTACACTAGCAAGGGTTTACTCTTCCAGAAGACCACACAGCAGAACATAGAGGCATACACTGATGCAGATAGGGCAGGTTCAGTTATTGACAGGAGATCCATGCTATGGCTAACAGAGTTTGTGAGATGCTATGGCTGAAGAGGATTTTGAAGAGCTGCGGATGCCGGTGAACATGCCAATTAAGTTGTATTGTACAACAAAACTGCCATAAGTATTGCTCAAAATCCAGTACAACATAATCGCACGAAGCATGTAGAGATTGACACTTCATAAAAGAGAAGATTGATAGTGGAGCTGTTAGCATGCCTTTTTTCTACTAAACAAATAGCCGATATCTTCACTGAAGGACTTTTCAGACCTAGTTTTGAGCTCTTTGTAAGCAAGTTGGGTATGATAGATATCTAAGCTCCAACTTGAGAAAAGGGGGGGGGGGGGGGGGGTTGGATTTCTAGGGAATAAATTAGGAAATTGTATTTTTTGCAAATAAAATCTGAAATTACTACTTCAGATACTAGTATTTTCTGTTTCCTGTTTTTTAGCCTAGAGATCTGCTGATTTGATTTGCTGATTTTGTGGTGATTGATTTGATGATTTTGTGGCCTTCCTAATTTGGTGGCCTTCCTCTACTATTTATATTGTAACCGTGTCTCTTGAAATTTAATAAGAATGGTTATTCTTCTTCTCAAAAAACCTTCAAACTGCCTTTTAAATTTTGAGGGTGATGGAAAGCAGAAATTTTGACAATTTCATAAAAATTTAAGACCGTATTGAAATGTCCACTGTGATATTGCTACAAAATGTAGGTTAGTTCTCTTACAAATTATCTGGTGTTTGAATCAAAGGGTTCGACTATGTGTCAGGATCATAGTTTGCTCTAATACTGTGTCAGGATCAGGTTTGTGCAGACAGCAATTTTTCAGAGTGAAAGGAGAAAATTAATGTGCTATCATAAAAATATCGCTAGAAACTAGAAAATTAAATTAAAATAGAATGGTGTATCTTGCGTTGTTGTGGGCTTTGGCAAATGGATTCTTCTGCCATATCTCTTTAGAAGAGATGCAGAGGGACTGGTTGGCTCTATTGCATTGAGTTGGTTTGGTTTCATTATGGAAGTTTTGTAATCATTTTCTTTTGATGTAAATGAAGGATTTTTATTTTCTCTGTTTTCCTTTTTCTTTTTTTCTTTTCTTCGTACATTCTACTCTTTCTAATAAATTTTCTTTGTTTATTAAAAAAATTGTTCTTAAAAATAAAAACTCTATATTCAAATATCTTGGATTTTACAGACCAGGCTTGTTTGTCATATAACCTTCTATTTCCTTGGGTTTTATTTATGTGGTCAAAATATTTTACAGATGTTTGTGGAATCATAATTGGCTGGGTGGTAGGTATGGACTTGAGTATGCAGTCAATATGCAACAAACAATAAACTCTCTACATTTATTATTATTATTATTATTATTATTATTATTATTATTATTTTATTTATTTAGAAAAAAAGCTGCATTTAGACTAGCAGGGACAAACAGATACTATAAAGGACAATAAGAAGTCGTCAAACATAAGTAGAGAAAAATGAAGAACTAGCATCATCTTAATAATGCCAGCCTGTCTCAGATAACATCATGAAAACTGCAGCCTTTAAAGAGCCTGCACTATAAGCCCAAAGAGAAGTCAAACAGCACACTTGGGACATTGTTTGACAGTCTTCCTGAGAAATATTCCAGAATTTCTTTCCAACCAAATTCTCCATAACACAGCGCAAATAACACACCTGCATAGCCTCTCAACATCTTTACCCTTCCCAAAACCAGCAAAAAGAAATGCTCAAGACCTCCTCCACTGATCTCTGGCCTGCCCACACTTCACCAAGAACTCCAAATAGTGTGTTCTGTTTCACAATCTACATGCAAATGAACAATGTAGATGTTGTGCCGGGCACCCCACTTGTGCCAAACACCAATACTACAACTATTGCTATTGAATATAAAAGAAATTAAAGCAATGCAGAAACTAATAATAAAGCAATAAAAAGAGTAAGACAAGAAATTTATGAGGTTCGGTATAGAATTACCTACGTCCTCGGGCGCCGATGATCAATCCACTACTTCTTGACAAAGTACAACTTTGAGGTGTATTTTACAAATGAAGAGTTGAGCTCTTTATATAGCTTCAACCTCAAGTCTAAAAAACACTTCTCTCCAATGTGGGACAAATAATATAAAAAATTCAAAACCACCTTTTATACTAAGGTGGAAGTATTCTACCAATGTGGGACAAAAAAACAACAAATCTGCACCTTGACGATAAATTCAACAAAATTTTCAGTCACCAACATTTTCTGGAGTTCCACATCATTGGCGCCTTCCAAAAATACTCAGATTTGTAGGATATTGATCAAATCCAAACAATGTTTGAACTTGATTGTTGTCACAATCTTGGTCAACATATCTGCGGGATTTTCAGTTGTAGCAATCTTCTGAAGAAGTATCTTGCCTCCATTAATAATATCCCGCATAAAATGAAACCGAACGTCGATATGCTTCGTTCGTGCATGGTAGACTTGGTTCTTTGCCAAATGAATAGCACTTTGACTATCACAGAACACAACAATGTGCTTCTATACAACTCCCAAATTTTCAAGTAAACCCTGCAACCAAATAGCTTCCTTAACAGCCTCTGAAGCTGCCATGTACTCTGCTTCTGTTGTAGACAAGGCAATGGTAGACTGTAAGGTAGACCTCCAACTCACTGGACCATTAGCAAATGTAAAAATATATCTAGTCGTTGATCGACGTTTATCCAAATCACCTGCAAAATCCGAATCCACATATCCAACAACACGTTGTTCAATAGTATTATTTTTCTCAAATACTATACCAATATCAATCGTATTCATAATATATCTCAAAATCCATTTCACAGCTTGCCAATGTCCTTTACTCGGATCATGCATATACCTGCTCATCATACTAACAGCTTGTGAAATATCAGGTCTAGTACAAACCATTGCATACATCAGACTACCAACAACACTTGCATAAGGAACCTGTGACATATACTTACGTTCCTCATCTGATTTAGGAGATAAAGCAGCACTAAGTTTGAAATGAGGAGCAAGAGGAGTGCTTATTGGTTTTGACTGCTCAGACATGCCAAAACTTTGTACTACCTTCTTCAAATACTGTTTCTGAGACAAACTAACTCTTCCTCTCATTCTGTCTCTGCGAATCTCCATGCCAAGTATCTTCTTTGCTTCACCAAGATCTTTCATCTCAAACTCTTGATTTAACTGACTTTTCAATTTGTTGATTTCTTCCCTATTCTTTGAAGCTATCAACATATCATCAACATACAAGAGTAAATATATAAAAGATCCGTTTTGTAGTCTGCGAAAATAAACACAATAATCATGTTTATTTCTTATGTACTTCTGACCCATCATAAACTGATGAAATCGTTTGTACCACTGTCTTGGAGATTGTTTTAAACCATACAACGATTTACCTAGTTTACATACCCAATTTTCTTTTCCAGCAACCTGAAATCCATCTGGCTGAGTCATATAGATTTCCTCTTCCAAATCACCATGTAAAAATGCAGTTTTTACATCGAGTTGAACTAGTTCAAGATCAAATTGTGCTACCAAAGCCAACAAAATTCGAATGGAAGAATGTTTAACAACTGGAGAAAATACCTCATTATAATCAATGCTTTCCTTCTGTGCGTAGCCCTTAGCTACCAATCTAGCTTTGAAGCGAACATTATTTGCATCTGGAAATCCTTCTTTCTTTACATAAACCCATTTACAACCAATTGCTTTCTTACCCTTAGGCAGCTGGGCTAGCTCCCAAGTCTGATTCTGATGAAGAGACTGCATTTCTTCATCCATTGCTTTTTTCCACTTATCTGATTCAGAGTTCCTCATTGCTTCTTTGAAAGTATAAGGAACATTATCATCCACAACTGGAAGTGCATAGGCCACCATATCAGTATACCGAGTAGGTTTTCGAATTTCTCGTCTTAGCCTTTGAGAAACAATTGATTCTTGTTGCTGTGAAGATTCTCGAATTGAAATTTCCTCTTCTTGTACTACACTATTTCCCACCGTAACTGGAGAGTTACCTTGTGTAGTCTCATTTCTCACTGGGTTTCCCAAAATTGTCTCAACCTCCACCTGTTGTTGAGTACCAATGGTCTTCTCTTCAACTCGTGACTCCTTGCGTATTGTTTTCTTCATCATCACAAATTCATCAAAAGTTACATCTCTACTTAAAATCATTTTTTTCGTCTCTAGACACCAAAGACGGTATCCTTTGACTCCTGCACTTATCCCCAAGAATATTGCTTTCTTGGCTCTTGGGTCCAACTTAGATTCTTTAACATGATAATAAGTCATAGTACCAAATACATGTAAAGAATCATAATCACTAGCAGGCTTTCCAGACCATACCTCATAGGGTGTTTTTCCCCCTATTGCAGATGATGGTAGACGATTGATGAGATGACACGCATATTTAACAGCATCAGCCCAAAACCTTTTGTCTAACCCAGCATTAGACAACATACATCGAACTTTCTCCAGCAAAGTCCGATTCATACGCTTTGCCACCCCATTCTGCTGTGGTGTATTTCGAACTGTGAAGTGTCGAGTAATACCTTCATCCTGACATATCTTCATAAACGGGTCACTCGTGTATTCACCACCATTATTTGATCTGAGCCGTTTAATCTTTTTGCCAGTTTGAGTTTCAACTAATTTTTTCCACTTAAGGAAAATATCACACATTTCATTTTTATGCTTCATAGAATACACCCAAACTCTTCTAGAAAAATCATCAACAAAAGTGACAAAATAATGCATACCACCCAACGAAGCCGTTTTTGTGGGCCCCCATACATCTGTATGGATGTAGTCTAAAATACCTTCAGTCTGGTGAATTGCTGTGCCAAATTTCACTCTAGTTTGTTTTCCCAGAATGCAATGCTCACAAAATTCAAGCTTGCACACCTTTGCACCTTTTAGCAAACCTCGCTTAGCTAATTGTTGTAAAGATTTTCTCCTGCATGTGCTAATCGCATATGCCATAACTTGGTTGTATCTGAACTTGCATCTTTCTCAGAAACAACAGCTGCTGAGCCAATAACTGTACTACCTTGTAAGTAATACAAGTTATTTTTCCTTATTCCTTTCATCACCACCAGCGCACTTGATTTAATCTTTAAGGTTCCATCTTTCAAAGTGATAATGAACCCTTTAGATTTTAAGGCACCCAATGAAATCAGATTCTTCGTTAGGCTTGGAACATACCTAACATCAGTCAAGGTCTTAATAGTTCCATCTTGACATTTCAACTGTATTGATCCTATTCCAGTTGTTTTACAAGTATTATCATTTCCCATAAAAACAACTCCACCATCTAATTCTTCAAAATTAGAAAACCATTCCCTATTGGGACACATGTGATAGGAACAACCAGAATCCAAAATCCACTCACCAATATAATGTGACGAAGATGTTCCAACAAGAGAAAAATCTGACTCACTTCCATCTTCATTGGCTATATTGGCATTAGAATGTGCTTTGCCCTTATTCTTCTGCTGTAATTTAGGGCAATCTTTCTTCCAATGCCCTCTCTCACGACAAAAGGCGCATTCATCTTTAGCAGGTCTCCCACGAGATTTACTCCTCCTATGAGATTTACTCTTCCTTCTAGGCATATGACTCTGAGAACGTCCCCTTATTGTTAGTGCTTCTGCTGTTTCCTTATGGACCCTCTGATCCTTCTTTCTGCATTCAGTACTAATCAATGCAGTACAAACAGCATCATAAGTAACTTTATCTTTCCCATATAATAAAGTGGTGGTCAAATGTTCATACTCATTAGGGAGAGAATTCAGTAACAATATGGCTTTATCCTCATCTTTCACCTTTTCATCCAAATTTAACAAATCGGCCAAAATTTTATTAAAAGCATTTATGTGGTCATTAATCGAAATACCTGGTTGATATTGGAAGTGAAACAATTTCTTTTTCAAATAAAGCCGATTTTCCAGATTCTTGGTCATAAATGTATCTTCCAATGTCTTCCACAATTTCTTTGCAGATGTCTCCCTCATAACACAATATTTCTGATTTTTGGCGAGACACAGACGAATCGTACCACATACCTGACGATTGATCTTTTCCCAATCTCTGTCACCCATATCTACCGGTTTATCATCCAAAGCAATATCTAGTTCTTGTTGATACAAGATGTCCATCACCTCACATTGCCACATACCAAAATTATTGGTACCATCAAATTTCTCCACCTCAAACCGAGCATTAGCTATCGTCTTCGATGATGATGTTGAAGCCGAAAGGGTTGGAGTTCGTGTGGTCAGAGTTTCTTCTACTGCTGCACTAGTTTCTGCCATCTTCTATATATTCAATAGCAACCAATAAAGCAAAAGGCCTAGGATGAATAGTACGTACCAACTGTGTCTACTTTGTTTTATCCTATGAAATTCCACTTTGACCAGGCCGACCTCCAGGGAGCGACTGAGCCGCAATGGTCTCTGAGCACTCGCTTAGATAAGGTCTTTCTTAGACATCAAACGTGGAATCAAGGATCCTAACAGAAGCACACCTCCGTATCAACACTATTCAACCTAGCTCTGATACCAATTGTTGTGCCGGGCACCCCACTTGTGCCAAACACCAATACTACAACTATTGCTATTGAATATAAAAGAAATTAAAGCAATTCAGAAACTAATAATAAAGCAATAAAAAGAGCAAGACAAGAAATTTACGAGGTTCGGTATAGAATTACCTACGTCCTCGGGCGTCGAAGATCAATCCACTACTTCTTGACAAAGTACAACTTTGAGGTGTATTTTACAAATGAAGAGTTGAGCTCTTTATATAGCTTCAAGCTCAAGTCTAAAAAAGACTTCTCTCCAATGTGGGACAAATAATATAAAAAATTCAAAACCACCTTTTATACTAAGGTGGAAGTATTCTACCAATGTGGGACAAAAAAAAAACAGTAGAAACAAATGAGAAGTGTCCTCAGATCTACTCCCACACATAAGACATATTTGGAGACAAATCTTTAGAAGGCCTCCTATTCTGCAGTAGATTGTTGGCGTTAACTCATAAAGGGCGGACCATGATGGGTCTATAGTATGCAACCTTACCTTGCATTTTCTGCAGTATGCTGAGGATGTTGACAAAAGAGACAACATGGTCAACTGAAAAAACAATGCTGCCATCAACACTGCAGATGAGAAACTACACACTCCCCCTTTCCCCATTAATTCCCCTCGCAACCCCCTTATCAACAGCAATATCCGTCATCCTACTTAAAGCATCCACCACAAGGACAAATAAAAATGAGCTCCCCTTGCCTAACCCACCTCTGAACCACTCTTTAGGCTGCCCAATAATTATTGCTGAAAAAGAAACACTATATAAACACTGCTTATCCAATTCCTTCACCTATCCCCAAACCCTTTCCTCCTATGGACACTATCCAAGATTAACTCACAGTGGACTCCATCAGAAGCCTCTATTGATTGTATCTTTTTTATCTCTTAATATATCTTCTTTTATTATCTAAAAAAAAAAGAAATTCAATCATAAGCCATCTCAAAATCTAATTTGAACACAATTACCATCTTCTGTTAATGACGAACATCCTCCACCACCTCATTAGTCACAAACTAGCATCCACAATCTGCCTCCTCCTTCCCCTGCCCCTCCCATTCTTATCCCATCACAAAAGCATCCTGAGCAAGCAAAATAGTATTGCTAAGGATGAATCTCAACCTATTAGCAATAATACACCCTAGATACTGAACTAATAGGCTAAAAGTGCTATAGCAATGATCAATAAATTCTCTGCATTTATTGATGCTCGTGAAATCATGCTTTGCGGGGAGGTCAGACTGGAAATTATCATGTGGTCAATATGCAACAAATGGTGAAATCTGTAGCAGACAATATCCAAGAATACTTCATCTTTTGTTGCCACTTGTAGCAGTTGCAGTATATACCAACTTGTGCCTTTGCTAGAAGCTTTTTAGCCGGGACTCCACTTCTTTTTTCCCCTTCTTGTTGCCTTGTGTTCTCACCATCCCTATTTTGACTGGAAGTTACCTTAGGAACATGTGTTTTTTGTTTTCTAATGATTGCAGTGAGAAGCATCACTACCCCTGTATTTTTTTTGTATTAAGTTTGTCTATTTGATGAGAATGGGTTATCACATAAAAATCAGAAGGATATTTACCTCTTTGGGTTCTATCTTCTTAATGATCTAGCTCTATTGTTTTAGACTATCCAACTTCTTAAATTGGTGCAATGTGAATGTCTCCCATCTTTTCAAATTTTGGAGCTTCATGCAAATTCTAGCTCCTATTTTTTTCCCTCAGGCATTTTGTTTTTTTCCTTCATATTTTGGCATCACGTGAATCTTTGGCTGAGTAACCTCTCTTGTCTAATTTTGTATGTGTTTAGTACTAGTTTTCTGTAGGATCATAGTTTTTCTTTTCATTTACCACTGAGCTTTCCCATAAAAAAATTGAGTCAAGCTGCATCGTCTGAATTTCTTTGATGTGATGTTTTTCCAGGGAAAGGAACTACGACTCAAACAACAATATTTCTTCGTCTCAGCATCATTACAAGACATTATTCGGAGGTTCAAAGATGTTCACAATAACTTTGATGACTTTCCAGAGAAGGTTCTAATTTTCATCCGTACTGTTGATAATCTGATATTTACAAAAGTCATATACACATTGTGTGCATTCCTCAATTTTCTAGAGGATCAAACAAATCATGATGCTATATATTACTGTGTATTTTATTCATTCTGCTGCAAGACGTATATATGTCTAGTGAGCAATTTATGTCCCTCATAATCAAAGTGTCCATTTAGCACGGTGCCCACTTGGCATATCTGTGGACTGGTGGAAGTGAGCATTAATAATTTCTTTTGGCAGGGACATATGCCACTGCTAATGTTGTTGGGTATTCTCTGACTAAGGGAAACTTCTTTTCCATTGATTTAAAGCTATGTTTCTCAATGATTTGTCAGGTTGCTTTGCAGCTGAATGATACCCACCCATCTCTTGCAATAGCTGAGGTCATGAGAGTGCTTGTTGATGAACAACATTTGAGCTGGAATAGAGCATGGGACATTGTATGCAAAATTTTCTCTTTCACAACCCATACTGTACTTCCAGAAGCACTAGAGAAAATCCCTGTTGATCTATTGGGCAACCTTCTCCCACGTCATTTACAGGTGCATTTTGAAAAACTTTTGCAATTTATTTTTTTGTGTGAACATGCTTGTGCCCTCTACCTGTGTTCACCACATTTTAATAATATTTTATAAAAAATTCTGTATTTAGATTATCTACGACATAAATTTCAATTTCATGGAAGAGTTGAAACAGAGGATTGGTCCTGATTACAGCCGGCTGTCTCGAATGTCGATTGTTGAGGAAGATGCTGTGAAGGTATTCAAAATACAACCCTAGACTTTGCTTTATCTTCTAATTAATAATTGACATCATTACTATTTTTGATTGACATGCAAACTTGAATCTAGGGATGTCTTAGACAAAATAAGCTTGAATACTAAATGATGAGAGTGGATGTGTGCCAATGTACCATCATATAATGTATGGCATCTGTGAAACCAGTAATAAGTTAGGAAGGGGCAGTACAGAAGATTCCATGTTGGAGGAGAAACTGGAAGAGGGACTGTTCATGACTTGAGTGATTATACGGCCTGGCACAATCAATGCTTATGAAGCATATGAGAAGAGCCAAGTAAAGAAATTGGAGATATAAAAATGTGAAAAATAATAAAATGCAATTCACTGAGAAAAATCTATTGAATAAACTGTGCTAAGTTCTATTTGAATTTCCAGCATTTTATAGGTCATCCATGGTTTTCACTAGAACTAGGATCTTCTTGAAAGTTGCATTTGTTTAATAATTAGGTCCGATCTGACTGGAAATGTGGGTGTAATGCCCCAAGTAGTACCTTTTCTACTGCAGGATGACCTATTATTTTTCTTTGTGAACACGTATGCATATTACTGTGAGTACTTGTTCATGCGGTTGCCTAAAAAAACAAAATGCGTGCACACGGGGTTGTATCTAATTGAAGGAGCCCTTTTTTCTTTCTTAAATGTGATGTGAAAATTTATTCTCTTTTTTCTAGATGAATTAGAATAATTATTGTTACTTTGTCTATAACTGTAAGTGGTACACATGGTTTGAACTATGAATACCAATAAGAAACATAAATTATGGGCATGGACATGAACACAAGATACTGCTATGACACTACTAGAACGTACTAAATAAAATAATGTGATATTATTTTAAAATATATTGCATATGGTAAATATTAAATTATATTATTTATATAACACCACACAAAATAAATGAATCATCTTCATTCTTTTTAATTTTGTAAAAATTTTCAATGTAACAAAAGGAGATTTCATTGATAAGAAAAGAATTTTCACAAAAAGGAGAAATGATTTCTCCCATAAAAAATCTGGAATAAATCCAGAATAAAAAGCTAAAAAAAGCATAAGAACTAGGGAGAATCAGAGGAAAAGATGAGGAAAAGATTCCTCCATTCTCACTGAACCTTTGAAAAGGTAGCTCCCTTAAAGCAACCAAAGCCAACACACCATAAAGAGGCCAGGTGTTGAATCTTCTCCCAGACCAGCTGCCCAATTCAATTTTCTCCCGACAAAATATGCTCCAACCATAATCCCTAAAACACTGAAAAAATTCCACTTTTCCAAAGTGCTGCCCGCTTCTTCCTTATTCCGAACCCTTCAAAAGAAATAGACAACATTCCTTCCACCGACACCAAACAAACCCAAGCTTTTCTGAACACACCAAATAATTTATTCCAGATTCTCCAAGCATAATCACAGTGTAAAAACAGACGGGGTGCCATTCAGAATTCAAATAACAGAGCACACAAACATCTGGAGATAAAGCCTTCAAAGGTCTCCTGATCTGCAATGAGTTATTAGTATTGATTTTACTAAGAACAATCAGCCACATGAAAGCCTTAATTTTTAGGGGGAGAGCTTTAGCCTACCTGATAATGAATACAGGTATAAACAAGAAATGGAACGGGTCAAAAACTAAAAAAGGGATTTACAAGAATACAACCCTGAATGATCCGAAGCCCAAGACCAAGTATCCCTAGCTGAAGAAAGATGATAATTATTCAATAACGACAACAAGGAGGAGAGTTCCGTCAGCTCTCTATCATTTAGAGATATTCTGAAATGAAAGTTCCAAGAAAGTAGAAAGCTACCTGGATCAACAAAGGAAGAAATCATACTATTCTGCCCTGCGCTCAATCGAAAGAGACGATGAAAAGATGTGGCTAGAGCATGATCCCTCGACCATGGATCTTTCCAAAAACGAATCTGAGAACCCCTCCCCACCACAAATTTAATAGTAGGAGTAAATAAGGGATAAATCTGAGAAATAGATCTCCAAGGGATTTCTGATAAACATCACAAACTACCATTGGTATCCCACCCATTCTCACCCAACCCATCCTTCTATTTATACCATGCCAAAGGGAATGATCATCTAGGCAATATAACCATTTCGATAAGAGGGCAGTGTTTTTAGGATCCAATTTCACAAGACCCAGCCCTCCCTATGATTTAAACCTACAAACCTCTTTTGACCTTACTAAATGATCCCTAAAACCCCCCCGACTCCAGTGCACGAAAAATCTCTCAAAATTTTCTCAATCTTATTAGCAATCCCCACTGGAATCCTGAGAATAGACAAATAATATAATGGGATACTAGATAAAGAGGCCAGGATAATGGTGATTCTGCCCCCAAGGGAAAAAGGTACTCCCTTCCAACCATCAAGCCTCTTAACCACTCTCTCCATTACTGGGTTCAAAACTCCACACATCTAGGATTAATCCCCAAAGGGACCCCATAATAAGTCATAGCCCAATCTAAAAGACCACACCCCATAACAAAAGTCCACATGCACATTAATACTTGATAAACCGCTTTTTCCCTTATTTATTTTAAGCCCCACACTCTCAAAGATTCTGAGGATTTTCAAAATACAGCATAAAGAAGGGTTATGATCCTCTAGAATCTCCCCACTTCCGACCCTTTCATCAACCCCCAAGCCACAATACTATCCACCATTCTACTCAACACATTAGCTATTAGAACAAACGAAAAGGTGGAAAGTGGATCACCTTGTCTAATACCTCTCGAAGCCCTAAACCAAGACTTAGCTTCCCTGTTCACTGCTACCGAGAACCACACAATAGACAAATAACCCGTTAACCACTAGTGCCAATGCTCATCAAAACCTTTTTTCACAAAAATCTCATCCAAAAAACTCCAACTAACTCTATCATAGGCCTTCTCAAATCCTAATTAAAAATGAATCCCCTCTTCTTCGTCCTACGAATATCTTGCACTACCTCATTTGCCACCAAAATAGCATCCGTTATTTGTATACCCCCTATAAAAGCACTTTGAGCTGTAGGTATGTCCTTATCAAGCTTAATCTCTAGTGCTTATAATATTATCATCAGTCCTCGTTGAAAATGTCAACAAGTTATTGTAGTTTGTTTTCTTAACTCAAACGTGTAGTGTTTTTCTTTTGCGATTGTCATGTTTTATGAATAAAGCAACATAAATTCCTTTTTTTTTTTTTTTGATAAAGGAAGAAATTTTATTAGAAAGATCAGAATGTACAAGAAAAAAGGGAAAATAGGGAGCATAAAATATTCCTTTTACATAAGTAAATGATTACAAAAGTAAATGATTACAAAGCTCATAGTTTAAGCGCAAAACCAAACTCAATGCAATAGCGCCAACTAGTCCCGCTTCATGTCTTCCAAAGAGATGTGGTGAAGGAATCCATTTTCTGACACCCACAATGATAAGATAAATCACTCTTTTCCAAAGCAAGGTATTAGACACAGCTACATATTTGAATCATCTGGTATTCCTTTCGATTCAAACCAAACATGCCAAATAATAGCCATAACATATCATTGCCATAAAGCTTTCCCATCCTTTCTTTTGCCAAAAACCTCTAAGCATAATGGTACAAAATGGCTTAAATGTGGTGGGGCAAACCTAGTTCTCATCAAATATACCAAATAATTTATTCTAGATAGCCATTGTGAAAGGAAAATTAAGAAACCAATGTGCAGAAGTCTCTCCACTTAAGCAAAGGACACAAATGTCTAGTGATGGGGCTTTATTGGGTCTTCTCTTCTAAAGCAAGTATTGGTGTTAATTCTTTGTAGTATCACAGTCCAAATGAAAGCTTTTATTTTCAAGGGAGCTTTGGCTTTCCAAGTCATTGGGTACAAAGAAAAATTATTGGCAATAAGGTTACGAGTCAAATAAGATAAAAAAAGGATTTTCAAGAGAATTCCCTTGAAGTGTTTAAGATCCAAACCGTTTTGTCAATGCCCAAATGAGCGTGAGAAGAATTGAGTAACTTAATCAAAATGGCCAACTCATTAATCTCTCTCTCTCATTAAGATTTCTCCCAAAATGGAAATTCCAAGAATGCCTATATCCTCAGAAGACGAAAAATATAAATAGGGGTATCATGAAGATTGGATGATCGAAAAAGGCAAGGAAATTTAATGGACAAAGGCATTTACCCCACCCAATGGTCTTCCCAAAAACAAATTTACTCCCTATTTTCCACTGAATATTGGACTTTAGGAAGGCAAAAATAATCATAAATCTGAGATACAAACTTCCAAGGACTTGAATAAGCAATATTAATCCCCACTTTAGCATCCCACCCGTAGTATACCAAATTTACTACAAATTACCTTATGCAAAAAAGAATTTGGTTTTGAAAGAAAGCGCCTTGACCAATTCCCAACCAAAGAGGTATTTTTGGATACCAAGACCCAAGCCTCCATCTGTTTTAGGTCTACATATAGTCTCCCAACCTACAAGATTATCGCTTCTACCCTCTACCCTACTTGATTATAAGAAATCCCTCATAAAATTTTGAAGCCTTTGCACCAATCTTATTGGGATTTAAAAAAAAGAAAGGTAATACAAAGGTATAGAAGATAAACAAGTGTGAATGAGGGTAATATGGTCCCCTAGAGTGAAGAACACTCCTTTCCACCCATTGAATCTCTTAGCTACTCTCTTAAAAGCAGGGTCTCAAAGGAGTCAACATTGAGATCACCAATTAAGGGGGCCACCTAGATGCATAATACGCCAAGTCAAAACGACACACCCCACTAGCCTAACAAAAGGATCTACATTAATAACAAGACCCACAGACCACTCTTAGAAAAAATTAAGGGCAAAAGACACTCCTCCTCCCTTGAGGTTTGCCAAAAAATAGGGACCTCCCTTGAGGTTTTTAAAATCCTACAAACCTCCCCTTAAGTTTGAATTTATGGACACCCATACCTCCTTATGCCAACTTTCTATTAGTATTCAAACGGAAGTTAAAAGATAAATTTTTTTTCCCCAATTATACTCTTAACCCTCAAGAGCTACTAGTTTCTTATGTGTTAATTTATTTTTTCCATTTATGCCATCAACCCTCAACACATAGGTTGCTAGATTTTTTATCTGTTATTTGAAATATATTTTATATATTTTATTCTGATCATAGGTAAAATCGTAGGAAATTTGATGGGAGGTGTGAATATTGAAGCAATTGAGAGCTAAAAAATTATTATTTTTGTTTTCATTTTGATATGGACGCAAAATTGAAGGCTGATTTCCATTTGATAGAGATGTCTCTTTTGTTTTGAAGGTAGGCAACGTGAAATTGGCTTAATAAGGGTAAAGAAGGGGAAAAATTTTTTTAAAGGCAAATGAACCATGCTGCAATATGTAATTAAAAGCTAAAAGGGAAAAAAATATTTTCAAAGGCAAATTTTAAAATGTTGGCAGCATATAATTGAGGGAAAAATAGGGTGAAAGTTATTTTTGAAGGCATTGTGTAAATAAGGGCATAAAGGAAAAATAATTACAGCCACATCATGTGTAAGAAGCTAGCAGTTCTCGAGGATTGAGGGCATAATTGGAAAAACAATTAATTTTTTTAAACTAACATTTGAATACTAACAAAAAGTTGACATGAGGGAGTATGGGTGTCCTTAAATCAAACTTGAGGGGAGGAGTGTGGTATTTTAAAAACCTCAGGGGAGATCCTTGTCTTTTTGGCAAATCTCAGGGGAGGTGAGTGTCTTTTGTCCAAAAATTGACTTTTAGCTGAGACACTTTGTCAAAGATTTGTAAGATGGTTAACAAATCAGAGAAGCATTCTTTATTATCTAATAGGAAGAGAATTGTATCATCTACAAGCTAAAGATGCGAAATGATGCAATCCTCATTACCTACCTTTATCCTCTCTACCAACTCTCTATCTCCACTTCTTTTAATCATTCTCCTCAAACTGTCCCCACAATAGTAAATAGAAAGGGAGAGAGAGGCTCACCTTGTCTTAGACCCCTAGATGCATGAAACCATGGCTTAGCCTCACCATTAACTAAGACAGAAAAAGCCAAAGACGATAAACACGCTTTAATTCATTTTCTCCACCTCAGGCCATAACCTTTTCTAGCAATAACCTTATCCAAGAAACTCCAGCTCACCCTATCATAAAAGTTTTTTAAAGTCCAATTTCAACACAAGCCCCCTCTTATTTCTTGGAACAGCATACTCTCAGTCACCTCATTAGCCATCGAATCAGCATCTAGGATTTGTCTATTACCTATGAGTGCATCATTTTTTGTTTCATATATTTAAAAGTAAGCATTGAAGGAATCTCTATGGGGTGCCCCTAGAAGTAATATAAAAGAATTTAGTTTGATCAATTATTTTGAGACACCTACTGCAGCAACTCTAGTCACTGGTGTCCTTTCAAAATTTAGTTTATTTCTTAACCTAAAAAAGGAACATAAAGAAGACAATTGATTTATTATATGCAAATTATGGCAACACATTGACTGAAAAACAGATCATAACCTCATAAAGCAGTTTGAACTTCTCTCTAATTATATCCTACAATTTTTTAACTGATCAGTCACCCTTGTTCTCACATAATTCCCTTCCCACCCCCCACCCCCCCCCCCCCCCCCCCCCCCCCCCCCCCAAAAAAAAAAAAAAAAAAGGGTCTATTTTAAAACACAAAAACACCAAACATGAGTAGTTTTAAATTAGAAAGCACAAAAACTAATTTCTTAATATCTATGCATTCACGGCTATTGGTTCATAGATCACCAAAGTCTATGGTGAATTTTGAGGTCAATGGGAATGGTGATGATATACTTCACTGTTGTTGCTTAATGTTGGGATATACATGAGTGAGTTTGAAATAAAATGCACCCTTTTGTAAGAATATTGGAGATTGTAAATTCAAACCAACAACTTGAGTTACTGGACACTCCTCTATCCTTTCATAAGTGGTCTAGGGATTTTTTATGACCATAACCATCCTTTGAACTCTCGAGGAATGCTGTGAATAATGGATCCTTTCTGTTGCTCTTGCTGGATTTTTTACATTCACATATGAATTGTGTTGTCGATGGGAGATTTCTTGGAGTTTGGGGTACTAGAGGGAGGGAATGGGAGAAGTACTTCTAGTCAATGGTTTTTTTTTTTTGGTGAGAAAAGGTTGTCTCTTGGGGATCCTCAGCAGTTTTTTCTAGGAAATAAAGTAAGAAAATTAGAAAGAGTGGCGAGACTCTGAAAATAAATGGGCTCTTTGCAGTCTTTATATGTAGTATGCAGATATGGACTAGTGCAATGTGAATCCGCACAACAATCGACAGTTTAAAAAAAATGAACGTACACAAACTCTCTACAATTTGTAAATATAAAGCGATGTGGAAATGCACAACTCTTTATAGTTTTGAATCTGATCCAATGCGCACAAAAACATGGCTCTTTACAATTTTGTAAATATTAATTGATACGATATGAATACACACAATTCTTTGCAATTTTAATTATGAATTGGTGCAATGTGAATACACACAACTATAGACTATTTGTGTAAATGAGCCAGTGCGATGTGAAAACACAAAACTTTGTATAATTTTTAAATATAAACTGATGTGATATGAAAGCATAAAACTCTTTACAATTTTAAATATGAAATGTAGTCAAGAATAGTCATTTTCCTTGGTGCATTTAATGCTCTGCAGGTAATGAAGAAGGTAATATTGAATTTTTTCTTTTCACTTAACAAGAGGAGTGGATTGAGGATTCACCCAGGCACCTTCCATAGCCTTCACTGCTGCATTTCTGCGCGAGAGGATCTCTTTTGGCCACTAAATATCGCTACAACTAATCCTAGTTCGACTGATTTTTAATCTTGATGGATCTTACAATCGATTCCCACCACACTAGTTGCATCAGCATCCCACCCATTTGCTTGCATGCCAAATTTACTCTTGATGACTTTATGCCAAAATGAATTAATTGTCGATTGGAGCCCTTGTTTTGATTGAAATAAACAAGAAAATGTCACATATTCATATGCAATTTTTCTTTTGTAACTTGATTATGGTTTGAAAATTTAGGACAATTATTTAAAGTTATGATTTGCTAGGTTTTAGGATCAAGGGTTCGAGAAGAATTACGATTGTTGAAGTAGGGAAACATGACTGATATAGTTGTATTGTAAGTTTTGCAATACTAAAAAAAATTCAATAGGGTAAGAATGAGCAAATAGAAGTATATAGATCTCACACCTAGAGTCCATCAAGTGTCATGGCTAGGTATCACGAGCCCACATCAGATGTGTACTATCATGTTCTTGGGCTTATAAGGATAGTTTGGGCTCCAACTATGTGAGGTGCCTTTTATGGGGCAAAAATATGAGGATAGTGGCCAAAATGAACAATACATCACTGGAGTTGAGCCAATACAATTACATTTGCTATATGAGCCACCCAGGGGCTTTGTCATGTCGGTGGATCCTACACAAAGGTATAGTTCCTATGCAATGGTGTGGGTCACTTTGATGAGGGCTTTAGAGATCAGATGGGAGAGCTTGTCATGATCCCACATTGGATGTGTAATAGGAAACTCTTAGGCTTATAAGGGTGGCTCAGGCTCCAACTACGTAAGGTGCTTTTTATGGGACAAAACCATGAAGCTACTGGACCAAAAGTGGAGAATACCTCACTAGAGTTGAGCAACCATCACATTAGGGGTGAATTCCACAATCAATTTGTTTCATTGTTCTCTAGAAAATTTTTTCTATTGAATTAAATTAAGTGTATGTAAATATATAGGTGGGTTTATTAAGGTGTGGTTCAATGCACTTCCTACCAACGTCTTAAATTTAAATTTCGACTCAAATTTACAAAGCTCCAAAAGTATGAAAATTTCATAAAATTTTTTGATTTTGATGTCAATTTAAATCTGGATTTGAAAAAATAACAGAAATGAATTGTAAAGTATGGAATTCTTTTATGAAACAATATAAATGGTTAATAGACATAATTATTTTAGTTTTAGGACTAACATATTACAAGTTAAATACATCTATGTTGTGTATGAGGTGGAAAAGTTGTAATATAATATGTTATCAAGCATATTTGTTAGATAATTTGCATGAAACATCCAGTTAATACAAGTGAAATTAATAAATCGTTAAATATTATTTATTATAGAAATAGTGATAATTTAGACATGAATGGTTAAATAAAATGTTGTTGTAAGTTTATTTTTTCATATAATTTCAAAAGCCCTCATAATAATATTTGGTTTTGATAAAAAATAAAATAAAATAAAATAAATTAAGAGAGAAATTTCACTTCACTCCTAAATCTCTTATTCGAATTTTGAGGAAATTTCATTCCATAGTTAAAAATGTCAAGTTTTGCTAAAATTTTGAGATTTGATAAATTTTGGATGATTTGTTGAGATTTTGACAGAAATTATGTAAGATAGAAATCAACCACCATTTCGATTTTGAGGGTGACGGAAACCGGAAATTTCGACAATTTTGTGGAAATTTAAGATCATGCTCCCTACTAGGTTCAAATGTTGATGTATGGAAGTGCTTTTGTGCGTGCATAGTTGCATGCTTTTTCTTGAAGCTCATATGGTCTCAATTATTTGTGTTACTTTTTGGGTGTTTACTGTTACATTTTATGAATTTTATTCTTATTTCCTTTGAAGCATTACCTGGTGTTTGATTTTAAAATTTGATATTTAAATTGTTTTTGGTTTGATTGGTTTGACAGAGTATTCGAATGGCAAATCTATCAATTTTATGTTCTCATACTGTGAATGGTGTTTCTAGAGTACATTCTGAATTACTGAAAGCAAGGGTATTCAAGGTGATTTTCTTATTATTATTTTATTTTCCAGTTTTCCAGCTGTAATAAAAGTGAAAGTATTCAACCTTGGCATGTGTAAAAATCTCCACTTGGTTAATGTTGCAAGGGAGAATACATAGGAAGTAGAATGCCTGGATTCAAAAGAGAAATTTCAAGAAATAACACATCTATTCACTCAATTGATAACAAATGAGGATTCTTTTGTTTACTGGATTCTAATTTTTGTTCTGTCCCTTGAGACTAACAAGGGGTAGCGCAGGAATATTCACCCGTTGTCCATCAACTACACCTTTTGACTTGAGCTTTGGCCCTCACTCACCCTCTGTGGACAAACGTTTCGGAGGAACCCTTAGGATTTTAGGGCATTGGATTTTCACCAATGTTTGCGTTACTCAAGTTGCGTGTGTTTCCCTCTAAGCTTAAGTCACTAGACTGCCCCTTTTTAGCAATGGCATTAGAGTGAATCTTCAATTGTATGAGATCTTGATCTCACAAATTGTTTAAAAAAGAAAAAAATATTGTTGAAATACGAGGGTGAAAGTAATCTGGGGAATACAGGAATATAATGATGTGTGTGTGTGTGTAAGGAATATAATAGAAGGCAATCCCTTGTCACAATCTATATTTAACTCTAGATATAGATACTTTGTTTTACCCAGAGATATTGATGGTTGGATTGGGATGCCTAAGCTTGACCCATATTTTTGAGGATTGAATAATTAAAATGGAACCAGCCTAGTTAGAATAGCCTCAGTGTGAACCTAAGAAGTGTGGATTCAAACATGGGAATATGGGATATAGAGGTAGTGGATACACAACAAAAATTCTTAAAATTTTGAAATATAATACAAGGATATGTGTATGGTTAAGTATTTATTTTTACATATATACATTACTATTTTTCCATGTTGTATGTAAAACTTATATATATGTATCAAGATTAAATAAAATCTATAACAAGATATATATATATATATATATATATATATATATATATTTTAAAATCATGAATATATGGATAGAACTTAGAATTACATGTCATTTTTCTCATACTTCGAGTTAAGTTCTTTAAATATTTATTAACAATTCTAAAATAAAATATTTTTATAAAAGAAAGGATGCGATGCAAATGATTGTAGTTTTCAGCTACATGTTAAAAAAGAATCATTGGTGTTGCAATTGGGAACATGGCGTTTGGTGCATTGATTCAGAAATGTGGAATTTGAACAGAGCATGGCCCAAAAGTATATTGAATTTTGTCCAATTCCTCACACTTTTAAATCCACAATTTGAATCCCACACTTCTAAACAAAATGTTAATCCATTTTCAATGTGAAAACATCTATATACAGGTATAAGATACATAGCAGATGTGTCAATTCTGATGTATTTAACACACTTTTGAAGTATTTGTCATGTATTTATCAGTATTTGATATGGATAGTGTAGATAAAACTACCCTTTATGTAAACTCAATCTGGTTAGAAGAATTGGTTTGTATTTATATTAGAATATAATTTAGGCATAAAAAATTTTGTTTTCTATCCTGATTCTTATGATTGACCTCAGCACCGATGAAACTGTTATGCTTGTGATGGTGAACTTGCTTAATTGCTATCTTTGTAGGATCTTGAAGTCTTATTTGTTTGCCTTGTGCAATAGTGGTCTTCTGTCGGTTATTTTTTTTCTCCTTAGACGTTCAATTTAGCAAGGCCATCTGATCATTCGAAGAGTGTCTTTGCAGGATTTTTATGAGTTGTGGCCTCAGAAATTTCAGTACAAGACTAATGGAGCTACTCAGGTAGAAAAGACAACAAGTCCTGAATGTGTTTGGCTTAGTGGTTGTGCCTTTGCCGTTTTACAATTTTCTGCTTGTTCAAAAATGGGGTCTATCAACATAAATAATTTCTTGCCCAACGGGTGTTTTTATTTTTAACTGGGCGACTCTGGACTCAAATGAGTAACTATTCAGCCCTCAAAGTTGCAGTGCATGAATTATTTCTTTGAGCAAAGCGATTTTATTATCCCAACCTTGTCTGTTAATTTTTTACCTATCTTCTGCTTAGATGTTTTATTCAGATACCTCCCTTTGTGTTAAGACTTGAAGTATTGTGTAAGATTGGAAGACCTATCACAATGATAGGTCTCTCCCTCTATTTGTAATATATAACTAGTGCATAACAGTGACCATAATAACGTTACTAACTCATGCTTGCTAACAAAGCAATATAACACAGTAAAACTCACCCTCAAGCTGGATCATAGATATCATATGCCCCTAGCTTGTTACAAATAGATTTAACATGAGCACCCTAGGGCTCTGGTGAATAAATTAGCAAGTTGAGCTTCATACTTCACATTGGTGGTCATAATGAGCTTTTGCACAAGTCTCTCTTGAGCAAAGTGACTATCAACTTCAATGTGTTTTATCCATTTGTGGAAGATTGGGCAACATGAATAGCAACTTGATTATCACACATAAACTCCATGGGCCAAGAATGTGGATAACCGAGTTCTTCTAGCATGTTCTTTAACCAAACAAGTTTACATGTAGCATGGGCCATGGCCTTATACTCTAACATAGTACTGGGCCACCATTGTTTGTTTCTTAATTGTCCAGGATACCAAGTTACCACTGACATAAACACAGTACTCAGTTGTGGATTTTCTATTGCAAGATGACCCAGCACGATCTGCATTTGTGTTATGCTGAACATAAGTGCGACCTTGATCTTGATATAAGAGACATTTCCAAGGTGCATCTATAAGGTATATCAATATATGAATGACTGCATCCTTGTGAGCTTTTCTTGAAAAATCAAGAAATTGACTCACAAAACTTGTTGTGAAAGATATATATATAGTCAAGTAACTATGAGGTAGTTCAAGTTATAGGCCGGCCAGCAAATCACCCACATTTTTTAGCACTAACTTGCTGATAGGATCTATGGGTTATTAACAGGTTTGGATCCCAACACTTCAATCTCGTCTAAAAGGTCCAGAACATGCTTCTTCTATGACAAAACAACCCTGTACGAGATCTGGATACTTCTTTGACCGTATAAGTATTTTAATAACCCCAGGTCTTTGGTCTAAAATTTAGTTTGTAAAAAATACTTCGAACTCTGGATACCTTCATCATCATCATCACCACTGATCGCAATATCATCCACATACACAACAAGCAGAAGCTAGAAGTGCGTGACGATAAAATATAGAGTGATCTATTGCACACTGCTGAAGACTGAACTAAAGTACTGCTGCATTAAATCAACCAAGCCATGCTCTAGCAGACTTCTTTAGACCATACACGGATTTTTGAGTTAACACACTAATCTCGACTACCCCTAAGCAACAAACACTGGTGGTTGTTCCACATAGACCTCCTTTATCAACTTGTCGAAAGGCATTATTCACAGATAATTGATCTAGAGGCCAATGATAGATAGTGGCTAAGGAGATGAATAGGAAAATTAAGGCAAGCTTGGCAAAATGGGATAATGCATCATAATAATCCAAACTGTACACCTGAGTATATCCTCTAGCAACAAAGCAGAGCTTCAAACAAGTCATGGAACCATTTGGGTTGACTTTCAAGGCATACACCTACGAAAACCAAATCTATCAGAAGGAAGAGGTACTAGTTCCCTATTGTCATTATCCTGTGATGCCTTCATTTCTTCGACCATTGTAGTTCTCCACCTAGAATGGGATATAAGAAGAGCAATAAAAGATAGATTACTAACGAAGCAATAATATGAGGGTGTCAAGAAATTGGAACAAAGGAAATTATAGATAGGATGTTGGGTACATGGATATCAATAGGAAGATCACCATCTTAGGAAATGGATCGTCATAGGAAACCAAATACATAGAAATAGAAGCCAGAGGAGGCTCTCCTCCTTTGAGTCACTGTTGTGTGTACACTTGCATAGGATGATTCAGGAGACAAGAACTCGAATTAGATGAAGCCATGAAGGACTCAAATCTAGAAGGCTAGGTAGAGTAAGGGACTTCTTGAGGTAAGAAGAGCTCAAGGAATCAAAATAGTATGGTGTAGATTCAAACAAGGCAATCTCAACATAAACTAAAAATGATGTAAGGTATTATTATGGCAACAATTTCCCTTTTGAGTACATGAGTAGCCCAAAAAATACTTTTTATAGCACAAGGATCCAACTTGACCACCCTTGGGATTAATTGATGAACAAAGGACACACACTCAAATGTATGAGGACATTGAGGAGGTAAAGAGAATAAAGGAGCATTTGGGAAGATAACAGTGTAGGGAATTTTACCACCAAGAATGGATGATGGCATTCTACTGATAAGAGAGTATGCACTAGCCAGGCAGTGAGCTCCATATCACTCCAAAACACTTTGGGGGCAATAATCTAATGAATCTATGAGTGATTTTAAGGATATGCTTATTTTTCCTCTTAGCAACACTCATTTGTGGAGTTCGGGCATAAGATGATTGATGATGCATAGCAGACTTAGAAATTAGGTACTAAAGTACTCGTTAGTATTATCACCATGGTCTTAAATTTCTACAAAATTGTTGAAATTTTCGTTGTTCCACAACTGTGAGTTGAAATGGTAGTCAATTTCTATCTTGCAAAATTCTTGTCAAAATTTCCATGAATCAAATGAAATTCATTGAAAACCTGAAATTTTAGTGAAATTTGGCGAAAATTTAACTATTATATAAAATTTCCTCAAACTTAAAATTTGAGATTTGAAACCCCAATAGAAATTTCTCTCTTAATTAATCTTTTTTATTTTTGAAACTAAAGATTTTTGTAAGAAGGATATGAATGATAGCTTTCATTTTGAAATTGTACGGAAAATTAAACTTATATACTTGCTACAACATTTTATTTGGTCAATAATATTTAAATTATTGATATTTTGTATAATAATATTTTTCTAATTTTTGAATTTCATTTACTTTATTTGAATATGTTTAATAATATTACTATATTACACTTATTGCACCTTATACACCACATACAAGTAGTCGACGTATTTTATCTATAATGTTTTAGTTCTAAATCTTGCATTATTATGTTTATTGATAATTTTTAAAGTTTGATAAAAGAATTCCATGTTTTATTTCCGTCATTTTTTCAAAATTGAAATTGAAATCAACACCAATATTGAAATTTCCAATCGAATTTTTGTATTTTTTTATAGCCTCAAAATTTTAGTCAAAATCGAAATTTAAGACCTTGATTATTACTAATAAATATTCTAATAGGTAGACCAGATCGATTCTTTATTTCATAACAAAAGGCACAATAGACATGAAATAACTTAGAGCGATTCTTCATTAAATAAAACCAAACATTCTTGAATAGTCATCTAGACATCTACGACAAAGTTTTAAAAGAATTAATTGAGGCTCACCTTGAGGCTTGTTGGAAAGGCATGCCTGAAACACCTTTAGCCCAATCTAAAATACTAAATTCCAAAATGGGAATAATGGAAACAGCACAATAGATATGAAATAACTCGGAGCGATCCTTCATTAAATGAAACAAACATTCTTGAATAGTCATCTAGAAATCTACGACAATGTTTTAAAAGTTAGTTGAGGCTCACCTTGAGGCTTGTCGGAAAGGCATGTCTAAAACACCTTGAGCCCAATCTAAAATACTAGATTCCAAAATGGGAATAATGGATTACACACTAATGCTTATACCTTTGTACAAAAGGCACACCTTTTGCGCCTTTCCAAGTAAGGCTTAGACATTTCGGTGTGTGATTCTCAAGTTAGATTTGGTTAGAAAAATTTTAATTTCATGTTTATATAAATGAATGTCATAATATGAGCAGATTTCTAAAACTCTTGAACCTCTTGACCTTTCCAAAATAATTGAGAGATGTGTCTAATATCTTACAACATGAAAATAATTTGAACTTTGTAAAGTTGTAGCTCTCTTGTCATGATTTTTGTAACAAATTCAAGTTTTTTTGAATAATCAACAAGTAATTTTAAAATTATATTTGATATTTTTTCATTATATTTTTATTTTCTTTAAAATATATTTAATTAATTTTCTGATTTTATCTAAAAATGAAAATTTCAAAATGCATATGCGCCAACGCTTTAAGGCTTATGCCTCGCTTTTAGTGTTAAAACGCCTCATCTTATGCCTTTGCCTTTTAAAACATTAATCTACATAAATAACAAAATATCAAAAACCCCCACTTTGGCACAACTCGAATAGTGCCTCATACATTAGAATGGACTAACATGAAAGGGTTTACTGCATGTTTATTGACTCAGGAAGCAAATGAGACACAATGATGCTTTCCTAACGGACAAGATTCACAAAGTCTAGACACATAACTCAAAGTATGACCTAGTTGTTTTAACTTGTAATGAAGGATGATCAAGGCTACATTGGAGTTGGAGTAGTGTAGCAACAACAATGCATGCACTAGGAAGAAATAGGGACTCAAAATATATGAAGTCCTCCAGTCTCATGTCCTCTGCCAAATGTCTTCCTCGTCTTCAAATCTTGAAGAAAAAACAAGAATGAGGAAAGGATGTTACTAAACAATTCATGGTTTTGTAATCTTGCTAACTGATGTAAGTTTGAAGGAAAACTTAAAAGTATATAAAATAGGAGAAAAAGAGATAGAAAAGTGGGATTTACCATCCTTATTCCCGTAGTGACATCCCATTTGTAAAGAGTGGAAAAGAAATTGGCTATACATGTCAAGAGATTAAAAGTTGTTAAATATATAATCCAAGTATTAGTATAAGAAATACGAGACGATAGTCACTATTTGAACAAGAGATGCAATGGGAATAGAAACCTGCTAGAGGATGCTTGATACTGTTGGAACTTTGAATACTCTTTCTTTGACATAGATATAGTACGTTGCTCCCCCTTGCTGAACTAGGAAGAGTAGAAATTGTGGTGGCTGTGTTGGTAATGGGTGGCGGTTTATCGTGAATATCCCAACACTGCTTAATCATATGACCTCCTCATTCAACAGTTAGTGAACTTGTGTGAAGGGCCTCTACTGCTTCTATCCCTTCCACCACAACCACTTGAACCATCCCAAGAACTTGCCAAACCTGTAACAAGAGCAGTCATCTTAGGTAGAGGTTGAAACACCACAACCGAAGGCTGAGGAATGTGTGTTGGAAGAAGCACAAAGAATGAGAAAATAAAAATCAGAAAAAGATGGCATCTTTGCACTACCAAGGATCTGCGACTAGACAGCACTGAACTTGGCCGAAAAGATTGCCATATGTTCCCTCCCTCTACTTTTGCATATCATGGATGTTGGATGTTATGGGTTGAACAATGATAAGTTTCTTGCGGATGCGCTTCATCTCTGGAAAGTATTTTGTGACACTCTTTTCTCCCTATTGTAATGTACTAAATACTCCAGGGATAGATTGTACCTACGTGTAATGTTAATGGAATATAAGAGCTTGACATAATCTCAAATATCCTCATGTACGACTGCACATTTGTGCAATCTGGGGTTCCACTGAGGTCATGAACCCATACATTTTTCTTTTGTTGTGGGCTCGGATTGAAACAAGTGTTTAAATTTACCTAAGCTTGTCAAATAGATCTCGACAGTCTTCTGCATGTAATTCTTCCCATCCAACTTCTTGATTGTTATATGTGGCAGTGATGGAGGGAATGTACTTATAGGATTCATGACTCCATCCCAGCACTCACAAACAAGACCAACGAGGAATGCTGTTGACAGAACAACCACAAACAAGGTGAACAACTGGAACAACCACAAATGTGTCACAAACAAACTAGCCTAACACTGCCATAGCTGCAAGGAACTCAATTACATTGACATACAACTCTAATAATGCCAAAAAATCATTGACCTGTGCTGCGTGTGAATGAACAAGAAAATTTGGATCTTTGAACAGAAAACATGACCCACAACTTGATGTCATAGATTTTAGATGGATTCAAGGCATGGTGGAAGAAATTAGCATGAAAATTGTTCTCAAGAAAGGCTTACGCGCTGATGTGTGGTGTTGGAGCATTCAAACTTCAATTGGTGCATGTGGCCATTTGGCTTTCAGTGACTGCTATGTTTTTTAGTGATTTCTAGAGTTGTTTCAGGTCTTTGGTATGGATGACCCTCCCATAGTGGCAGATTTGCGTAGGATTATGAGTTTTGGGGTTTGGTTTGGTGGTGACTTGTAGGGGAGGTTTTGCTTGTGACATCTTTCAACATTTCCTAGGAATGTGATGCCCATGGCATGTCATTCCCATGTTTATTTAGGGACCAGAATCCTATGTGGTGGGCATCTTAACATGGATAAGTTTCATGGGAATTTATTCTCATCATCCCATGGGAATCCTACTTTTGAGATCAAATCATCCAATTGCCCTCACTATTTTGACTGATTGGACATCAGTATGATGCAGGGGCAGCATCAAGGTTCCGCAGCCTTGGAGAAATTAGAAGGGGGGGAAGGGAGGAGAGAGGAGATACCCGGGGGGGGGGGGGGGTGGAACTCACATTCACTTCATTTCAAATTCATCAACAACTGCCTACAACAGGCTGTCACACACTATTTACTAGAAAACCTCTTTACATGAAATTACACATAAACCCCTAAAACTACATTACATTACAAACATACCCCTACTTTACACAAATATTACAAACAACGCCCAAATACACCTAATCCTATACTAATTAATACTAAAAACACATAATAAACTACCAGCTTAAACCCACAATTCCTTAACCCAACTCTTCTTAATTATTTTCCAGCAAGGATCTTCCCAAGTTCTTACTTCTTGTCCTACATCACAGTGCCTCTATAATATGGTATTATTATATTCTATTAATATATTTAAAATAATAAGTATTAATACAATGGAAATAATAATATTGTTGTGCTATAATATAATGATACAACATTATAGTTAATATTTAGAGACCATATTGTCCTCAATTTTTTAATTGGATTATATAAGTGTTGAACTTTTTGAATTTATGATTGTTGAAAATTTGAGGACATGGATTTAATAAACTACATGTCTTAGTAGATTTTTATGTTGAAAATGTAATTTATTCTTCATATATTGTTTATATACATGTCAACGGTATAATAATCATCTTTCTGAAATGCCTATCAGGATTCCAAGTTAAACCAGACATTGACATGGGAATGTTGTTTACATTCTTAGGAATCTTACAATGTGAACAAGCAAAAACTTGGGCAGGCATCCCATTCCTAGGTATGAGATTCCCGGAATGTCCATGGGAATATTTTTTATGCTGCAAACCAAATTCCTGCCCAGGTTTAGGTCAGATCATGTTCTAATACCATGTTGAAGTATTGTGTAAGTTTGGATAACCTAATCGCAAGGATAGTCTCTTTCTCTATTTATAATATGTGCCAAGTACCTTGCAATGACCATAATAGTGGTGCTAACTCATGCTTACCCATGCATCAATAATGCCTGAATATCAAAAGTAACTGGTAACAGACAAATAACTTGAATTCAATTTTTTCTTACCATGTACATGTTTATGTTTAATTCAACTTTGTGGTGTGATCTGTGTTGCTGCTATATTTATTTTTCATAAAAGACAAATAAATGGTGGATGGCACTGCATAAAATTTGAGTATTGTTTTTTTTTTTTTCTTTTATGCATTGATGTATTTGGAGGAAAATTTTTGAGTTATTGATAGTATACAATGTTGGCATTTGTATGCACATGCCGTGTTTTTAACTTTCTTAATGTGTGATTTCTCAGCGCCGCTGGATTGTGGTTAGCAATCCTAGTTTGTGTGCTTTCATCTCCAAATGGCTGGGAACAGAAGCATGGATCCGTGATGTGGACCTCTTGACAGGATTGCGAGATTATGTAGGGGATGCTAATTTTCAACAAGAATGGAAGATGGTATTTATTGTCTCCATATGCAATTAGGCATTGTCAAAGTGCCCTAGAAACAAAAATTATTCTGGTATTTCTTTTTCATACATTAACTGATTTAAACCATTAATGCGTTAAAAATTTTCTCATAGGTGAGGAGGGTTAACAAAATGAGGCTTGCTGAGTATATTGAAGCAATGAGTGGTGTGAAGGTTTGACTAACACTTCTGTTGAAGTTCAATCTTGTTCTTTTTTATTTGTCACATCATTTTACAAACTTTTAGTGGATGCTTTCTTGTCATTATATCTTGGCAGTGTATCACCTTTAATTGCAGGTCAGCTTGGATGCGATGTTTGATGTGCAAATCAAACGGATACATGAGTACAAAAGGCAATTGCTTAACATACTAGGCATTATTCATCGATACGACTGTATAAAGGTAAATGGAATTCTTCTGTGTGGAAGGATTTTTCCTGTTAATGTATTAGCTAAAAAATGGAAAAAAAAAACAGCTGCTGCAAATATAAAGGTTTATCTAGCTCCATTTTCTGGCGCATATACAAATAAAAAACCATGTGTTGTCTAGAGATGATTGTCCATCCTTAATGATCACGATGGTTCCTGCAAGTAATATGCGGTATAATTTTTCTCCATATTGCTTTGATTGAGACAGACCTAGAATTAGTCACTGTTAATAATGCACCAGTGAAGAGGTGTGAATTAGTTGTTGTTAGTGGCAATAGGAATGGGAGGGTAGACCATGAATAACTTGAACCAATACAGTAAGTATTTGGCAGCACCCCAACATCTTATTTGTGTTACCATGTGAGCATATAAGGGCTACAAACAAATTCATAGGTTCAACTAATTTCCGACACCTTATTTTTGTTTTATGTAAGTAGTTCAAATTTCTTATTGCTCAACTAATATATACAGATTGACATTAGAGTTGACATAGATTTGTTTCCAGAAGTCTCAAGTGAACTTGATTGGAAATTTTTGCTGAATATAGGACTGTTTCCATTGGTATTCTGCTGCAGAATATGGGGAAGGATGATAGGAAGAAGGTTGTACCTCGCGTTTGCATTATTGGAGGGAAAGCTGCACCTGGTTATGAGATTGCAAAGAAGATTATCAAACTTTGTCATGCTGTGGCAGAAAAAATTAATAATGATACAGATGTTGGAGACCTTCTAAAACTGGTAGATTGTTTGTATTATTATCTAGAATTGGAATGAGAATGCCTGAATGAACTATCTTGTAAACATGCAGAGAATGTAACTAGACAACTTGTAAATGTGGAGGATTGCCCAGATGATTTTTCCCCATCGTCCTTTAGTGTTCCTTTTTTAACATGCCTAAGTCTGATCAGTCGTTCATCTTAGTTATCCCCCATTAATTTGACTCAATATAAGATCAATACAAATATAAAAGCAGTTTTGAAAGGGTTTGGCACTAGGCTTAAATAGATTCTATGCATCATCAACTGGCTTAGTTTTGTTTCTATTGCAATTTGGATTTTTGTTTCTATTGCAATTTGGGTCATTTTTTTAACTTCTTTTCCCTATCCACAGGTTTTCATACCTGACTACAATGTCTCTGTGGCTGAATTAGTAATACCAGGGAGTGACCTTTCACAACACATAAGGTTGGATATAGCCCTTCCATTCTGTTGCAGGGACCTCTACTTTAATACTTAAATTTTTACCGATAGACTTCCTTCTTAATACACTCTTGTTTGGAAGATTGTGAAGAAATGTGAAATCAGCATGTTTCTTGATTTACACTAGTTCAGAATGGTTTACATTTTCTGCTTGTCATACATGTTTTTCCATAACAAAACTTAGCATGAAATGTGAGTAATAGAATTTAATTGCTACAAGGTTCTTGGATATTGATGTTTTTTTTTAACTGTGTTTATTTCACTTTATTACTTGTGATATATCAAATGCTTTCACTCATAACAGCAGTAATTATCCTAGAAAACCTTCTGCAGAATACTGGATTTAGTGGGCTTTTCCCCCATTCTTGTATTGTATGCCTTTTTTCTGCACTCTATTTATATGCTAATTTAGTTAAATAAAACTAAAAATTATATTGCGACATAATGGGTTCTCATCTGCTCAAAATCTTTACATATGCTGCATAATGTGTCATGACTTTGCAGCACTGCTGGACATGAGGCATCGGGAACTGGAAGCATGAAATTTTTGATGAATGGATGCTTGCTTTTAGCTACAGCAGATGGGTCTACTGTAGAAATTATTGAAGAAGTAGGAGCAGAAAACATGGTGAGTTCCATGTTAAATAAGATTTAAGGATAAATAACAACAGCTACAACCAAGCCCAAGTCCTATTAAGTGGGGTCAGTTATATGGATCCATTTGGTCATTTTGGGGCATGATCTAGGGCAATATTTTCTAAAAATTGAATTCCAGATGAGAGTTATGAGGACATCATTTGAAATTCAACTTCTATGGATTCTATAGAGAGTTAATATGGATTCTATACAGAGTTAATGACGTCAGAATGGTAACCAGGATTTCATTTAGCTGACCTCAAGTTGTCACCATAGACTTTGTTGAGGTGGACTTTGGTGTGTGTTCGTTTTCTCTTTTTAAGATTGACCAAAAAAATAATTAATAAAAAAAAATGAAAGAGAGTGGTGTGCCACTAGCTCCCTCGCTGTATCATTTATTTTTGTGAGCTCTAACCTAAAGCACTAAAAAAATTTAATGCAGAAAATTGGGTCCTTCATTCTTCAATGAACCCTTTAAGCATTTTAATGTTGTGCTAGAGTGCTGAGTATTGTTGCTTTAGATGGATTTGGTTTTCAAAAGAAGGATTTTTGTTGACAGACTTAATCTCTTGATGCTTCACATCCTTCCAATTTGCTTTCTTTTGTGATCTGCAACCCTATTTTAAAATCCCAAGTCCCAGAGACCTCCTTTTTGTTTTGTTTTTTTTTTTTTTTTTGATTTTTTGTTCTCTTTTCTGATAAACTGTAATTTAGGTTACGTACACACAAAACCTTTAAAGCATGTTAAATTTTTGATTGAATCTCTTCTGCTCCTCCAGTTTTTGTTTGGTGCTAAAGTGCATGAAGTTCCAGCGTTGCGTCAGAAAGGAGCTGCTGTTAAGGCATCACTTCAATTTGCACGTGTTGTAAGGTATAAATCTACCACCCCTACCCCCATCACCTCTTGTAATATCATGTGATTGTCAATGGTAAATATTACTATGTATGTAAACTTCCTCCCCTTTTCTCTCTTTCTTCATAGAGAATTAGGTTACTTTTGGTTTGTGGATCGTCTATTCCTAGGATTAGAATATTATAAGATGAAAGTGTTATAAAATTTGTATAGGGGTTAATAATTTAGAAAGGGAATCACTTATACAAAAGCTTGTGTTATCCCATCCAACATGAAATAGGACCCACTTTGTTTTGTGGTTGCCTTCAAGTTTTTCTTTTTAATTTTCTATTATGAGTATTTCTATTTGTTGTTCTCCCTTGATTTTAATTCCTTCTCTCTCATTATATCTTTTAAACTTAAAAAAAGTACAAATAGAAGGATAAGATATCTTCCCCAATAAAAAAAGGAGGAGAAAACGAAACAAAACAAGTTAACAAGTCTCCAATCACTCTGAATATATGGAAGGCGGACTTCCTTGAAGAAAACTAAAAGCATGATACTACATGGAAGAATATACTCTTTCCCAATGCAACTGCTAAAACAAAATTCTCTTATAATTTTGGGCATTCTTCTTCAGCTGAATACCAAACCACAGGCCAAAATAAAAAAAAAGAAAAAAGAAAAGAAACAGGAAACAGAGTAAAGCAAGCGAAACACTGCCTAACCACATCAAAAACAGCACACCACCATAAAGTCATTACCTCCTTTTTCCTCCTAACACCTTTAAACATTATAAGCAGGCAAGGCTCCCAACTTGTGGAAGCAAACTCTTCTCATGATCCCAAATACCCCAAGCCATGGAATAGTGCAAAAAAAGGTATTAGAGTAGATTAGAGTGAGCCTTTCCACTATAAAAGCACAAAATGTACACATCTGGAGAAACAGCTTTGTAGGCTCTTAATAGATTGTTGCTGTTAACTTTGTTGTGGATTGCCAACCAAATAAAAGCTCTCATCTTAGAAGCCAGTTTAACTTGCCAGTTTAGGCTTTTACCAAAGGTCATGGGAAGGAAAATGATTTAAATGAGAATAAGATACTTTACGAGAAAAACACTAGAATGGTGCAAGTATAAGTCCTTGTATCCCTTGAAGTATGATGAAACCCCTCAAGCAAACTAACAATAGAAGATAAATCCTCCATCTCCTTGTCATTGTAATTTTTGAAAATAAATAAATAAAAGTTCTATACATCACCAAAAAAAAAAAGAATAAATTGGAGTGTCATGAAGATCAGAGAGATATACAAATGAGGAAAAACAAAAGTAACAGAACCTCCACCACCCACAGTTTTTCCCAAAACTGCAGTGCCCTCTCCCTCTTCAATTCTGACAAAAAGAATAGATGGATACCTGTGAGGTAAACTTCCAGGGGATTACATGAATAGAATTTGTGCAGAATGTCACAGCCACATATTCTCTTGACGACCATACTTCCGACCACTCCACATCAACTGGAATCGGTCTCCCCTTTAAACGCCACAATCACCTCCATTCTAGAGAGGTTTTCAGACACCAAATTACCTGGGACCTAAAACCCCAACATCTGTAGACCTACCTTCCAATTAACTAAATAACCTCTCTATCCCTGCCTTTGGGACGAAAGAAAATCCTTCTTAAACCTCTCTAATCTAACAGCCACACCAACCAAAAAAAAAATGATCAAGGGGAATGGAGAATAGTGAAGCCCGAGCCGGAGTGACCTATGGACCAGAAACAAATGAGGCTTACTACGATCAAAACATTTGGAAACCTTAGTGAAACCAAATCCCGAAAAGTAGATGACAAAAGATTTAACACCGAGAACCTAAATGCAAGCCATGCACAAAACCTTCAACAAATGCTCTAGAAATCCTTCTAATCCAGGACAGTGATAAAGAAAAGCTGCAAAAGAAGATCACCCTACCTAGATCCTATAGGAGTTTTAAACTAACTTCTAGGCTCCCCTTGACAATGATAGAAAGAACTGTAGATGACAAACAGCCCCTCATTTTCCCCCTCCATTTGTGATAATAAAACCCTTCCTATCCATTGTTCTGCTTGATGTGACATTGTGCCAAATGTTGAAATGGATGTTTGCTGACACTTTTGAGGAATATTTAACTTAATAAATGCTTAATACTAATTAGTTGCTAGATCTTTCATTTTTCTATGAACAATTCCAAACAGCAGCAGTTTTTTTTGTGTGCTAAAATTTTATGTTTTAGAAGTTGGAGTAGAAAATATTCTTCCTTGGAAGTTATTCTATCCTGATATTCTTTCTGCATTGTGTGCTAGATTTTTATAATGAACTGCATGATGCAACTGTGATGTGTGCTGGTGAGCTAAGTGATGCCTCACATCGTGACTGTCTTTTCTACTGTACTTCCTTCTGATGTGATAACATGCATAGGATGGTGCGGGATGGCTATTTTGGCTTCAAAGACTACTTCAAGTCATTATGTGACAGTGTAGATGGTACACGTGACTACTATCTCCTGGGTTATGACTTCGCAAGCTATCTTGAGGCACAGGTAACTGTCTCACACTGGAATCATGGATCCAAGCACTTGGAATGTAATCTTAGGACCCAGCACTTGGGCTTTTATCATTTGGAGTGGTGTTTCTAATTTTAACTTCACAGGCTGCTGCTGATAAGGCATTTGTCGACCAAGCGAGGTGGACACAGATGAGCATCCTCAGCGCAGCTGGCTCTGGGAGATTCAGCAGTGATAGAACAATTAGAGATTATGCAGAGTGGACTTGGGGAATTGAACCATGTAAATGCCCCTTCTAAGATCTGGCTGCAGGGGTGCAACACCAGAACAGAGAGCAAGGCATCAACTGTGGATCACTTGCCTTTGCTTTGAAGCGCAATTATTGTGGCGCATGGCAGCTGTGATTTCTTATCTGTTAAGACGCAGCTTCTACTGCATCCTTTGCAATTCAATTTCTAATTCAGCTTGTGGTTCCAGGATTCTTGAGGTTATCTTACGTATATCGATAGGTTACTAGTGGCAGAGTGTTTATGCTGTTTCACAGATCAAATAAATTATGAGGAACAGTTCATTTTCAAAAAAAATAATGATAATAACAACAATGACGTTGGTAATAGAGCAATGTCCTTGTTATGTTTTGCAGAGAGAGAAATCATATCGAGAAATTTATGAAGGCATCAAAATGAAGACATGGTTGCCCAGATGCTCCACAAATGCTGACATAAAACAATATAAATGTTAGATTTGACTATCTATATTTTTTGATAGGTCTATGTCCCAGGAAGCCAAATGATAGACAAAGCTGTTGAAATTGAATGCCAGCCTATGCATCCAGAGATTGGCAAACATTAAAAACTAAAACCAACTTGAGATGAAATCTGCTAGGCAACAAATGAACGAATAACTAATAGTTCTAAATCCCAGTGGCATTGAATCATCCTGTACCCCAAGAATAAAAATGGCTTGTTACCTAAAAATAATTTTGCCCATAAGTTGGTAGAGAAAAAATGAGTAGAATTTGTCACTTGATTTCTGCATGCTCATCTGATTTTACTCAGTTTCATTCTTGTGTTATTCAATTTTGCAAATTAAATATAACATAAAGTTGCAGCGAAGAGGAAAAAAGAAATTGAAGGAAAAATAAAAGTAGCAAAGTTACATGCATATTCAAAGTTGCATATTGCGCGTTTCATTGAATAACTATATCATGCAATCAAACAAAATACTTTGATAATTTTAGATCTTGGACGTCCCAAAATGCAAGTTTGGTAGTGAAAGGAAAGTAGGTCTAGTAAAATGAAGGATTGCATTTGGTCTATATTATGTGATGTACTCTTAAAATTAAAAGAAAAAAAAAATAGAGCACTATTTATAAAGATAGAATGCAAAATGAATGTCTGTATTAAATGAGTAAGATCGTCAATGAGAAATAATAATTTAGTTGATGTTAGCTCTTGTATATTAAATGGGTATGATATCCCTAAAATAAATTATTGAGACGACACTTAGAAAACAAAATCAGCTTAATAAAAAATTTATACCTTTTACAAAAACCATAATATATAACATTATATCACTCTCTTTGAAATTTTGGGAGGGAGTTGCTTTGTATGAATATCCTTCTGATAGTGGTCTAAGTTTTAGTGTATTTGGTGGAGCTTCTTAGGCTATGTTAGCTTCAACAAATGTCAATTCATATAAATAGAAATGATATGAGATAAAAATGTTATAAAAATTATATAGATGTACGATAGTTTAAAATAAGTCCTAGCTACAAAACTTCGTCTAAATTTGAGAATAATTATTTATTGTCTATTCCATATTATGACTAGTTTTATAATCTATCACAATTTGTTACCTTTATATCACTGCCATTGTAATGTTAAGAATAGCTATTTCACTCGCTCTATTTAAGGTCCGATTCGATTAAGGGTTTCTTTTCTTTTTTTTTTTTTAACTTGAGAAAAGAAAAATAAAAGAAAATAAGGAAGAAACTCATTTTCTTTCTCTATTAAATACTATCAAAAATGAAAGTTTGTTTTAATATATCTAAAAATTAGAAAAAACTAAATATTAATTATGCATAAAATTAATTTTTTTTTATAGATTTGGTATATTTTTTACATAAATGACGATTCCTTTATATTTTTCTTTTTTTTTTTTTTTTTCATTGTTTTTTGAATTCTGAAGGGGGCCTTAAAATTTTTAAAAATGTTGCAATGCTTGTGCCATGTCTCATTTAACAGGTGTAAATCATATAAGATCCTTCATACAATTTTGCCAACAAGAAAAAAATTACATAACCCTTACAACTTCTAAGGGGGTGTTTGGTTTGCGACATATTTTAATATTTTTAAAAATGTGATGTCTATATTTGTTTTAAAGTTAAAATTTAATGTGACATAAAACTCATATTTCTTAATATAAAATATTTGTACGAAACAAATAAGTTTAAAAGAATCTCATTCTCATAAGAATTTTCTTTCTACACTAAATTATCCCGACTATTTTGACTAATTTAATGTTAATGCCTTTATATATAGTATTACTATATGTTACTATTATATTTATGATAGTAAGTTATTATGATATAAAAATTCAAATCAAGAAAAATCAAACTAATAGTATTATGTGTTAAATCAAATTGCTCTTTTTATTTTGATCAATTAAATCATTATGAGCAAAATGTTTTATTTGTGATTGTTGAAATTTGTAAAACATAGATTTAATTTTGTATATATTCCTGATAGCTTTTTGTATTTTTTTAATATATTATTTATGAACATATCAATACTATAATTGCCATATTTTAAAATGTTATTAGCTTCTTTTTTTTTTTTTTTTTTTTTATGTTAAATCAAGTTCCGAAAAAATATATATTTTAAAAAAAATAAATAAATTTTGTGTAAGTTCTGCATCTAATTTTTAAAAATGAGATTTTTGAAATTTTTATAAAATATATTTTTAACGAAAAGAGTAGATGAAGGAGAGCGGGTCTCAGCCGCTCGATCCTCTGATCCCATCACGTGAATCCGTGATGGTCAGAGTGGCGCACAATGGCATTACCCTATTTTTAATCATGCGAATCAAAACACCACGAATAAACAATTGATTCAATCATCTGTGTTCAGTGCTCGCGTGTGCAAGACGAACCAGCGCCTACACCGCCAACACCGATCGATCTCCTCCGGCGACTGCGAACCACCTTTCCTCTCTCCTACTGGTGGCTTCTCTTCTTCTTTGCTTTTATTTTATTTCTTCGATTTCCCCCCTTCACCATTTTCCCGTCCCCTTCCATATTTGCCTAATTATGCTGCAATTGCTCGAGCTGGTTTGTTTCACTGATTTAATAATAATCCCAAGCAATTAGTAGAATGCTTTGAGCACCACCCTGTGCTGTTTAGATTGCTGTAAACCTTGACCCGGTTGTTCATTGGCCTTGCGCTCTTTTTTTCTTGTTTTTTTATTTTTTTTTTGGTTTTTGTTTTTGTTTTTGTTTTTTTTTTTTTTTATGGGGTGGGGAATACCCTCTATGTTACAGGTTAGAAATGTTACTGTATTTAATAGATATTAATGTATTTGTCCATTGCAGTTAAAGGGATTTTCTGTAAACAGTTGCATAAACCCTTGTTGGGTTTTTCGTATATAGTTTCATTTTGGGTTAACATTTTTATTTTGGGGGTGTGGGGGGTTACATGTGTTTTAAATCTTGCTATGTATACAAGTATGGAATGGATGACAGTTCTATGACCCTAGATATCTTAAGTATCACAGTAATATAGTTGTAGCAACGTGTGGTTAATGGCACAACCACAACTAAATCCTTTATCTCAAGTTCTCAACTATTTGGGATTGGCTACAAATATGGATTCTTCATTCAATTCAGTCAAGGCTATTTCTTCTGTAGGTATAAGTTTCTGTGATATATTTTTTTTACTGCATTGACACGTCTTTTTTTTGTCTCCCCCTTATCCTAACACTGTCGCACTCAACGAAATCACTTTCAATAGACATTGTATTGCACATCCAAAATGGTTACATTGTAATAATAAGAGTCCTAATTCTTCTTAGAGAAAAAAAAAAAAACCTTTAGAAAATGAAATTTAAACTCAGAAACTTCATATAGGGGGAAAATTTATGTATTCTTTTTATTGATTTCTTAGCTGCTGACATTATTGTGAATTATTATGTTGTATTTGAAGCATTCTAACTTATGTAAATATCAACCCTCAATTTCTATGACCTGGATTGAGTTTTTGTGATTACAGTTCTTCATGGCTGTGTTTTCCTGCTCGATGAAATTTTAGCAACACCACATTTCATGAGCATCAATGACACAGTTGTGTTAATGGCTGTGGGTGGTGCTTCACTGAAAAGTGGGCATATTTTTTATCCATGATTTTAAAACACAGACTAGTGAAGCCATTGGGTCTATTGGACTGGATGGTGAGTCAAACCAGTGGTTGAATCGGTTATCTCAGCATGACATTATATGCAATATGTGTTATAATGACACAATATTACACTCATCAAAGATATTATTACAAATATGTTATAGGCATAGACTCATAGTTACCTATTATCTAATTAGAATATAAATAATATTAATACAAGCTATCTTAGATAAAAATGTATTTTTTATTTTGTTCTAAGATATTCTAGAAATTCATTATTATCATAATTATATTTTTATCATGATTCAATAAAAAATTATTGACGAAGTCAATTATTTCTTACTGATGTATAGGCATGATTCACGTGGAAAATTACCAAAGAACCATGTTTGTCTTAGTGGTAGTGCACTCCCCTTCCCTCTGTTCATCTGCTAGTTTCAGTCAAGTTACACCATTGAGCCTCCGATTTTTGTACAAGGGGATGGTTGATTCGCAATTGACCCCAGGTCTTGCTGGTTTTGACTGGGTCATTTGGGTCAACACTTGTTCATTGCAATTCAAGTTTCTTGGTTGTGACTGGATTGGCCTGGTCATGATTTCCAATTGGGTCAGACCGGCCGGCCCCTCTAGTTCTTAAAGCCATGTAATTGTCCATGCACATTTTGCTGGTTTGGCATTTTATCCTTATTTTGCTTTTCATTTATTTATTTATTGTTTATGCATATCAGTGTCAATTTTTGTTAATGGAGCAATCTATTGATAATCAACTGATTAGTTGGAGAAATCCAGAACATAAGTTCTTCTTAGGGCAATGCATCCAAGAAGTCAATCAATGTGGCAGACAAGGAATTAGAGTATTGCCAAATCTTGGACCAGAGTTGATGAAGCAACCCAACCTAATTTTCGGTTGCATATTCATCAAAATATTGTTGTCCTCTCTCTCAAATCCCCCCCCCCCCCCCCCAAAAAAAACAAACACACACACTTGCACAAGAAAAAAAGTTCTCAAAGATATGAGAAGAATGTACACCTCCAATCCTCTTCTTAAATCTCGACTTTAAACCATCATATCACTCATACGCTCTCTAGTCAACCACATCCTCCTAGGGAAAGAACTTTCAATAAGCTTTATTGTTTTTGTCCTTATTTTTCTCAAAAGCTTTTATCTGTTTGGAAATGAGCCAGCCAAGTTGTGTTCTAAACAGATATACCATGGTGAAATATATTTACTCTGGAAGAAGATATTCTATATATTGACGGGTTTTTTATTGTGTATTTACTTGTTTGGATGCAGATGGAGCCAGAGTTGATTGAAGCTGAGGTAGTGTTACCAATTCACCTCAGTTTTAAGAAGATCCAAATGTATGAAAAGTATCCAAAAGGGCAAGCAAGGGGTAGACACTGGAAACATCTCAAACAGATCATTCAAGCTGAAAATTATCAGAATTACCCCCCTGATGAGCCAAATTGTGAGTCAAAACAATAACAATGCTCTTTATTATTATTATTATTATTATTATTATTATTTTGCATGTAATTTTATGTCCCTACAGAAGAGAAGTTTCTCCAGTTTGGGATATGGAATCAGATTGTATAAATGATTGGAATTGGATTCTTAAAAGAATGGTGTTTATTTGTATACTGAGGTTTTCAATTACATGATGCATCTGTTATGCTTGCTTCATTAGTTGTGTCTGTTTGTTTGCATACAGTATAGCTGTTTAGGACGTTCCTGATTAAAGGAAGGGAGTGGTTCTACCAAGATAAGGTGGTATATGCATCAACATTTCATCATTTTTGTTTTTGTGTGACAATCCTTTCTTTAAGCTTATACTCATAGCTCACATTTTACTTTTCTTTTGCTATTATGATATCACTGTCTAGCTGGGTTTAATATTTTGACCCTATCTTGCATGGTTTTGCAGATGTTAATATTGAATCAGCACCTTCTATGAAACCAGGCAAGAGAATCTGTGATATAACAGGATACGAGGTATGTGATATTTTTGACTAGTTGTGGCTCTTTGTTTCTTTCAACATGTTGGCCCAATTTTATATAGCCACTGAGTAGGAAATTTAAGTTAGGATCCTTGCTCCCCGAGACAGAGCATAAATTTGTCATGATTTGTTTGCAAGCTGTTGTGAGTTATGTTTCTTATGTTGTTCTATGCATCCAGATTTTATTTAAAACAAGGAAGTTTCTAGTTTAAACGAAGTGCTGCAAATTGTTTTGTTCTTCTTCTTTTCCCTTTTTTTTTGGGGGGGTGGGGGTGCCGCCCCCCCCGGGGGGGGGGGGGGGGGGGGGGTTGGTGTTCAAACCTCTCAATAATAGATGGCTGCCACCTGCTCCCAGGCAATTTAAAATGCCATTGCATTATTTTCACAGTTAGGAAACCTGAGAGGAATCAAATTCAATGTTATATTTTGTCATCATTCATATGATTTAACTAAGCAAGGGCCTTAGGTATTAATATTGTGGAGGTGGTTTTTGAGAAGGGAGGAGAGCTTTGTTGTGCACAATTAATGGATGTTTTGTCGAGGGCCTACAGAGGAGAGCCAAGCAGTTCTTGAGAAGTTCAAGCATGGATTGTGGCAGGTGAAAATATTCCGATGGTTGTGGAGATTTCCTAAACTAGTGGGAATCCAGAGAGAGAGAGAGAGAAAGAGAGTGATCAATCTAGGCCCTCCCCAAAACATCAAGCATGGATTGTGGCAGGTGAAGATATAATGGATTCTCACTAGTTTAGGAAATCTCTACAACCATCGGAATATCTTTACCTGCCACAATCCATGCTTGAACTTCTCAAGAATTGCTTGGTTCTCCTCTCTAGGCCCTCCCCAAAACATCAAGCATGGATTGTGGCAGGTAAATATATTCCGATGGTTGTAGAGATTTCCTAAACTAGTGGGAATCCAGAGAGAGAGAGAGAGAGATTAGGGGGTATTTACATAGGGGAGGCAAGATGCTGCAAGGTGCCATCTTCTAATAATAGATTGGCATATCTCATCTCAATTAATAAAAAAGAAGATTTATTATTTGAAAGAATTTGGCAATGACACACCGTTCGAATGAGAAAGAAAGGAAGCACGTGTCTTTACTGACACCTGGACACTTGAGCAACTTAAGAAAAGGCTAAGGGGTTGGAACCTACTTTAGCCAATTCTGACTCAAGCCTAGCAAGCCAAAACTCTCTAGAAAATCCCAAGACCAGAATTGGTAGAGACCCTGTCATGTGTCTCTATGGTCAATCCCAGCATGTGCCATTGATATTGACCTCCTACAAGAATGCAAACATGATATAATTAACACTTAATTTAATTAATATGTAAATGCATCTTTGACATTGATCAATTTGATAATTTAGGGCAAAGTGGTAATTTTACACATTTACAAATACTTAATTGATTTATTATTTAGGAAAGTTTACTTTTTTACATAGTTAAGTCATCTACATTATGAATAAATTTAAGATAATTTAATTACAGTGAAAATTTAGGATTTTTGTGAAGCAATTTAATTACTGTGAAAATTCTGTGTTTAGTCCAAATTCTGCGGTTATATGGTTGTTTGTGAGCCCATTGGAGTCATGTTACTCAAACTTGGGCTTCTCTAGCATGGTATCAAACTGTTACCTTGGTTTGTTTGAGTGGGTCACTTGAGTTGAATGAGGTAATGAGCTGTACCCCTGTTCAAGAGAAGGTTATTCATTCTACTGCCTCTAATTTCTTGTTTCCAATAAGATGCTGTTTAATGTTATGCTTATTCTAAATGCTTTGTGAAACAATATGGAACAATGCAATTTCCATTGTTTTGCAAACCCTCTTTACTCGCGTTATAGGTAATTACTTTTCTAACATTGTTCCTATTTCTGAAGTGAAATTTTTATTTTTCATGTGCAGACTGCATACTTTGATCCAAGGACCAACATTCGTTATGCTAATGCTGATGTCTTTAAGCTTCTAAGATCACTTCCCAATGAGTATGTTCAGAGATACCTGGCTCTTAGAAATGCAGCAGTGGTTCTGAAGTAACTTCGGCAGTCCAGGGATAAAAAAAGGGGTGCTGCTTCTGTGTTTTGAACTAAATATTGTAGAAATGCCAATTAAGTTTATTTGAAGAGACTTGTCTGCAATTCGCTCATTGGGCTGTTTGGTGTAATATATATTAATTATTAACTAATGGAATGAATGGAGAAGATTGATTCTTCTGATCACACCAAGCCGCTCTGCGGTTTTAGTAAGATATTTGTTTGCTTTGCAGATAAATATGTGTTTGGCTGTTTGAGATGACTTCTAAAACCTGTGACTTTGACTAAAATGATTTTTTCTTGTTTAAGTTATTCAGAAAAAAATTAGTAATTTGAGTCATGAATGATAAATCATAAAAAAATCAATTTTGTAAGTCTTGTCAAATATCTTGTAGGTGTTTTGTGGCTTGCATTAATTATAAGCAATGGAAGTGTCTCATGGTGCAAGAGATGTATGGTGGGCTCAGACAATTGCCCGACTATCAGGCTGTTTATTTGAATCTTCTCATGTCGTTTCCTACTTTTCCCCATGTATGTACAAAGAAGTTTTTATGTTCAGTTATTTACTATTTCAGCTACTAATATACATTTTAGGTGGCATGGGTTCATTAATCTTTTTAGAAGAATGGATCATTGTTACTGAAGGAAAATGGGAGGAGTGGGAGGTAATGACCTACATTAGATTTGGTTCGGAATGGACTACAGTGAGAAGAGAATATTTTGTGTAGAAGTGTGATAGTTTACCAGAAAAAAATTGGTTCTAATCTAAAGAATTGCTATTTCACCATAAAATGTCTATTTCTATGCTATTTCATGTTGGTGCCAACTGCCAACATCTGCAGAGTTATTTTCCTGTGCTCATATGTGCACGTGCAATAGTTTTTTCGTTCCTACCTTATTTCATTGATAACTCACAATGCTTGGTATGTTAGAATGGAATGAAATGGAAAGTCGATTCAATCATTTTGTTTACATTCTTATGTTTCGGTTTATCTTTTAGAAGTGAGAATAGACATTCCCACAATAACAGAGAATGGCCATTCTCGCGAGAAGTCTGAATGGATCCACACAAAGATGTGAGGAATGTCATCTCTTGGCAGTTTTATCATCTTCTTGCTTACATCTTTGGCTAGATCCGGCCCAGGTATGCCATTGTGATCTTCTTCTTCTTTTTAGATCTCTCTCCCTCTTTTTCTCACATTTTGATATTTATTCTTGAAAATCATCTTCTTTGCAGGAGTCTGTGTGATCGGATAGAGGATAAAAGAATGGTCCCTGCCTAGTTTGGTTTAATAAGATAGAGTGTGGAGAGAAATATGTGGAAAGGAGATCAAAATCAATTGTCATTTACAAGAATGTTTCCTGCACTGTCACTTTTAAAATTTTCCAACGGTGTTTTAGTTTTTTTTCATAATTTTTCTTTAGTTCTCTCTGATTTAGGAGTGAAACAAAGTGGGTCCTTCTTCACCCTCCTTTTTTTTTTTAAAAAGAAATCTCCTTCTCTCTCCACTTTATGTCAAAGGCATCAAACAAGCAGGAGAAGTGGAGGCAAACTCATTTCTTTTCTCGTCTTTCCACTTCTCTCCATTCTAATGGACTCCTAATCACCATCATTATCTTTCCTTTTTGTTTTTGTTTTTTTTTTTTTTTTGGGGGGGGGGGGGGATGAATTTTACTACTGCATAGAATCCTAGATCGTAATTTCATTTTGCAATATCTATTACTGTTCTTTCATTGATCATGTTGGTACATGTTGATATATTGTAACATTTTTAAAATTTAATTCTGACATCTGTTTATTGGTAATTTAGGCAGTTGAAGGAAGAACAAGAATGTGTTGGGAGAAGGCTGTCAAGGAGGAAGCAGTTTTTATGGAATGATATCTGTTTTTAAGTTGTGTATTGAGGTATTTATTTTTAAGTTGTGTTTTTTCAGCATTCAATTGTGGATCTTGGGTGGTTACCAACTGGGCTTTCAACAATGAACAAATGTCATTTTTTTTCTTTTTCATTCTGTTTTCTACAGTTTGTGTAAAGATGTTATATTTCAATCCCTTTTCTTGCAGTTGTGTTTTGACTGTAATAACCCATACATACTGTAGGTTTTTTTTTTTTTTAATTGTTTTTTTTTTAATTTTTATATGAAACCTATTTCTGTCACATTTTCAGATTTTATTTAGCTTGGACTGTATCCATAACATGGTATTAAATAACGGCCGTTACGTAACGGAAAATCATCTCTCCAATTCTGTTACAGCCCGCATTAGCGGTGAGCAGAAAATTCATGTGCGTAACGGCCGTTACACTAACGTTACGACCCGTAACGTCCGTTACAACACATTACAGCCAACAGCCCCTTACACTACTGCGTACCTTTTGTGCGTCTCTCTCGATCATCTAGATCTCCTCATTTGAAGCCTCCAAATGAGGCTTCAAATGAAACCTCCAAAGAAACAAAAGAAACGAAAGCAGCTTCGAAGCCTCCAAAGGAAATCATCTAGATCTCCTCATTTGAAGCCTCCAAAGAAACGAAAGCAGCTTCGAAGCTTCGATTTGTTGTGTTGTTCCCTCTTTCACTCTTCGTCTCTTTCGTACAGCTTCAATCTACGGATCTGAAGCTTCAAAATCCCCAAAATCAGCTTCGATTTGTGCCTTGAAGATGTTCTTTGCAGTTCGCAGCCATCGCAGGTCAGCTGACTGGCAATTCATCTTGAAGGTGTTTGATTTTTCCCTTGAAGGTGTTTCGATTTTTCCCTCTTCGTCAGTTCGTCTCCTTTGTCCCGTGTAAGAACCCAAAAATCAGCTTCCAATCTTCGATTTGTCGCTTGAAGGAGCTGTGCTCTGCAGGTCGCCTCCATTCACAGGCTCGCAGTTGCAGCTCAAAAAATAAGTTTTGAAGCCTTCGATTCCCCCAAATTTTGGGGGCTTGCAGGTTGCAGCTCTCTTGCAACTTCGGTGGGGACTCGGGACTCGGGAGTGGGCATGTTTCTTCAGTTCTTCTACTTCATTGGTTAATGTAATTGTAAATTACCAATTTATTCTAAACTAATAATTTAGTTTATTTTATAATTTCAGTTTATATTTATTATTTAATTAGTATGCAAATTTATAAATGATTATATAAGTAGAATTTATTAATTAAAATAAAAAAATTAGTATAAAATTATTAAAACATAAAATTTATAAAGATAGAGAGTTAGAGTACAGATTTAGTAAAAAATTATTAATTAATATTCTACATAATTATTTTTTTAAATACCTTGACTATTAATAATTTAATATTAGATCTAAAATTTATAATAAATCCTAATTTCTACACAATTAGTCAAGTCTCAAGTGACTCAAGTACACTACCATTTAAATAATTAAATTGTAAGATTTACAATTCCATATTTATTTTTTTAAATTGTAAATTGTAATATAAATTATTGTATTGTAATATAAATTATTGGGTCTATTGACTCATTTTAAGTAACTTTATGTCTTTAATCATTTTAATTACATTTCTACATCTTTTTTACCCATTAAACTAATGCAAACTTTAAAAAAAATAAGCCTTTTTTTGTAAGCAGCGCACTAAAATTAATATAAAAATCATAATGCCTATTAAAAAGCATTTGTAGGTTGAATGAAGGTTGTCAAAATTCATTAAAAATCATGCATTAATGGATTTCATGCTTATTTTTCGATTTTGGCATGGTTGTGCATGCGTGAAAAAAATTCACAGCCGTTACGCCCGCTTCCCGTTACGTAACACCCGCGTCTCCCGCGTCCCTCGACACCCGCGACCGTTACGCGACGTTACCCGCTACCGCGATTTCGAACCATGATCCATAATTAACATTTTCTCATTTGATTGCCTCAGTGACTATGGATCTCTTCCGCCTTTCATCTGGTACATTTATCTATGGCAGTGTTCTCACCAGAATTTATTTTTGTGGGTGACAAGTACACAAAAAATGGTCAAGAAGACTCGTGGCCACTTTTAAAATTACCATTTTATTTCGTTAACATTTTGTGTTGCTTTTTATGAGTGTTGAAGCAGCGTGATGAGGTGTTCTGAGTGAGCTGTAAGGACAGGATGAATGCGTGTGTGTGCGCACATGCGTTTGTGTATGTGTATGTGTGTGTGTGAGAGAGAGAGAGAGATAGAGGTAACCATTGAATGTTATTTTGTCCCAATCTTTGTTGCATGGGTTTGTCCCAGAAACAAAATGTGAGACCTATAGTCAACTAATGGCCTTCTGATTGAGTTGTCAACACTTTTTTTTTGGAAGTCACTCTCTTGCCAGTTTCCAAACAAACAGAAGGGACATAATGCAAAGTTCTTACAGGTCTTGACCAGTATATCCCATAATTCCTCAATTATTATAATTCCTGGTGCAATTAGGCGGGATCCATTTTTCTAATTATAAATGCTAGAGCAACCTATGGCTCACTTCTTGATGTAGGACAAGAACCAAGACCTTGGGAAGATCCATGTTGGAGAATAATTAAGAAGAATTGGGTTAAGGAATTGTTGGGTTTAGTTAGTAGTTAATTGTGTGTTTAGTTTAGGACTTTAGGATTATGCGTATTTGGATGCTCATTTGTAATATTTGTGTATCTTAGGGTTGATTTGTAATTTCATGTTGTTTTAGGGCTATATGTGTAATTTAGTTGTTAGGGACTTCATTATCAATAGTGTGTGAAAAACATTGTAAGCAGTTATTAATGAATTTGAATTTGAGAAGTGAATGTGAGTTCCCCCTTGTATCTCCTCTCTCCTCCCTTCCTCTTCCTTCCTCTCTTCAAGTTCTTCTAATCTCTCCCATGGCTGCAGATCCTTGATGCTATCCCTGCATCATTTGGAATCAGAGCCCAATATCGATCTTCGTTTCCACTTCAATCCCCCATTTTCCCCTTCTTATCCTCTTCTTTTCTTCTGCCTCCTCTCTTCTTCTCTTCGGATCTTTCTCTGGTTCTGTTCCTAATCCTCTGGTGCCCAGCAGCATTCTTTCCTCTTTCTTCTCCTCCTCCTCCTTTTAAGTTGTGTCCCCAGTTTTTGAAACCCTAATTTACAGCACCACCACCATAAAAAACAGAACCCCTCAAACCCTTTTCCCTTGAATTTTGTCACCATTCAACCATGTGTGTGGTCTCACGCACCATCACTAGGTTGTTCAGCTGCCAACCCCTTCAAAATCAAGCTTTTCCAGAGTTATCCAGCCCCAAATCTACTTCGTCGGCGCTCCACATGCCAGAAACCTGCAAGTGGAGAACTCCCAGAATCTTCTGCTGCCAGAATAGTGAGAAATTTATCCAGCCATAATATTTTGGGTTTTCTCCGTGATATTTCAACAAGATATTTTGATTGTGGATACAGTATTTTGCAAGCAAGTGCGATAATTTGCTAGCAACAGCAAGAAATTGTCGCTGCCTGCATAAAAAATCAGGTTTTATTGCTGCAATTTGTGAGCTTTCTAAGTGAATTTGTTTTCCTTTGTACGTGATACTCAAGATTAAGGGTGACTTGAAAATTTTTCTTAAATAATTGAGAGTCAACTTGGTTTTACATGAATAGATTAAAAATTGTGGTCAAAATATGTTCACTTTTGGTGATATGTAGTTGCAGTGGGTACATGTATAAATCCAAAAATATGGGGTGACAAATTATTGGGAAAAGAAGAATGCCATTTACCATATCTTGGGCACACTATCAAGCTTTTCCACCTTTCTCAAGTGTGGAGAAAATGTCAAAATGTTTACAATCTCATCATTGATGGATGATTCCCTATGAATATGGTTTTTACAAATGGAGTCACTCATGTGCAACTTCATCCAAAATCTCACCTGGAGCCTTTTCAGATGTCTTGGATTGATAACACTACCTTACATGTTTGTGAAAGGTGTTTGATTCATATCAAAATGGGTGACTGTTTTGATAGTGTTTGGTTATGATATCATACCTTGGAAGATTGGCCATGTACTTCTTGGTTCTCCTTGGTTGGACGATTTGGGTGACACAAGGACATGAAAATACATGTCTTCCACTATAATGGGAAGAAAATCATTTTGAAGCTTGCTCTACCAACCAACCATGACAAAGAATTTAAGATTAGTGATCATGTCAAAGTTACTCAACTTGAAGACACTACAAGCAAGGCAATGAATGTATTTGAAGACATCCAAAGTCTTTTAGACATTCCTATTGTTGAGTTTGTCTTTCCCGATATGTTTATTGATGCTAACTCTCAATTCAAGTTGATGATGCTGCTAAGATTTTGGTTTCTTGTATCAGTCAAACAATGGCTTCGAAGAATATAAGTTTGCTTCTCACCTCTAATCCTCCAATATTTCAAAATTCGAGGCTGAATTTTTTCTAATTGGGCAAGAGTTGATTTAGGGTAAGAAGCAAGACTTTGGAAAGATCCATGGTGGAAAATAATTTAGAAGAATTGTGTTAAGGGACTCTTGGGTGTAATTAGTAGTTAATTGTGTGTTTAGTGTAGGATTATGCATATTTGGGCGCTTGTTTGTAATATTTGTGTATCTTAGGGTTGATTTGTAATTTCATGTTTTTTTAAGTGTATATGTGTAATTTTCTCATTGTCAGTGGCTTTCTTATAAATAGTGTGTGAAATCCATATAGTAAGCAGTTATGGTTGAATTTGAATTTGAAAAGTGAATGTGAGTTCCCCCTTGTATCTCCTCTCTCCTTCCTTTCCCTTCCTTTTCAATTTCTTCCAATCTCTTCCATGGCTGCAGATCCTTGATGCTGCCCCTGCATCATTTCTGCATATCATTTTTTCTTTTTCTTTTTTTTGAGGGGGGGGATGTTGGGGCTACACGTGCACACTGTATCATGGTTTTAAATCGCAGTAGCGGGTAGCGTAACGTAATGGTAACAGGTGTAACGGGAAGCGGGAGTAGCGGGTGTTACATAACGGGAAGCGGGTGTAACGGCCGTGAACTTTTTTGAAGCACGCACAACCTTGTGCATATTAGTGTACTTGCATGTTTTAAGCTTTTGGCCATTCTTAGAAAGGGTTTTAGTGTATTTTGGACCCTTTAGTTCGAGTAACTAAGTTATTTGGTAAGGGCAACAAGTTTACATTTGTTTTAAACCATCATTGATAGAAAATTACGTGTGTGTGCTTATTTATACTTCTCATTGTTCTTATCTGTGATAAATTCTTATGTGTGCTAAATGAATTAATAAAATAAAATACATTATACACTCCATTAATCTATTAGAAACATAAGACATACGAATAATATAAATATAAAATAGTTAGAAAAGAAAAAAGGTTGAAGTTGAAAAATAAAGAACATAAATATCACATTACTAATATTATTCAAAAAAAAATTCCTAACAAGTTAGTATTTTGAAATTGTTAATTAATGCATCAATTGTGAGTATTTAAAGAAAAAGTAAATTTTGTATCATTGTCATCCTCATTATAATTTTTTCCCCCTCTTGCCACTTGGTATATTGAGAATGATATATGAAAGAGAGAAAAAAAGTGAGAAGAAAAAGTAAAAAATAAAATATTTTTTTGGTGTAATAGTCATGTAGCGGTTACGTAACGGCCGTAGCGGCCTTTACGTAATGGTTGCGGTCCGTAACGGCCGCTACGGCCGTGATTTTTCTTCCCACCGATTTCGCGGTGTGTAACGGTATCAGTAACCCAAAAAACCTTTACGTAACGGCGTTACATAACGGTCGCGACCTTTATTTAAAACCATGCACTGTATGCTTTCCTTGTTATTTTTTTTGGTGTATATATAGGGGACTATATCAAGTGATGCTGTGCACGTTATTTGAATGATTATAGAGAATAGCTGATATGTACTCAGTCAGAATTGATCCCTGACAAAACCTTTATTTGTGCCATGGCTTGTCAATTTTGGCATTTTCTAGGCTTTTAGTGCAGGCTGTTTTGAGGATGTTAAGCGTGATTGGAAGGCTTTGTTGAGCTGATTGGTTTTTATTTGTATGCTTCCCCTTTTTGTATGAGGAGTCCTTGTCCTCTTTGTTGTACTTTCTCTTTCTTAAGTCTATTTTCTATCTGAAAAAAAACTTGTCAGGGCGGCCAACTCATGAGTCACTACTATTGAATTCTAGAACACTAGTTCCTTATTGTTTTCTTGGTGCTTATTTTGTTGCTCTTTGTTGATTTTGTTTTCTTTTACTTTTTGCTTTTTGTAATGGTTTTATTCTTGTCTCAATGGCATGATTTGATGAGGTGTATGAATTCGCATATTGTATACATATGTTTTGGGTATAGTAATTCTATTGGATGCAACCTTCAAGATATTTTATCAAATTCTCTCAAAAACCCACAATTAATAGAATTCCTCTTTCATCTTTCATCTACTTTGATTCAAATTCGTCTTCTTTTTCTTTCATTTACTTCTACGTCTAAAGGTTTCTTTTCTTTTTGCTTTTACTTCCAAAGGTTTCTTCTCTTTTTTATTTTTATTTTTTCATTTTATTTATTCTGGTCTTTCCTTTTTGGTTTTGTTTTCTTACCAACCAAACAGATCCCCTCTCCGAACTTCCTTTCTTTCCTTTCTTTTCTTTTCTTTTCTCCCAAAAACCCAAACAAATTCAAGGATTCTTATTTCTTCAGCCCTAAATTCATGAAGAAGCAATACAAATTTTATGGGTTGAGTAATCTTGTTTCTTCAATATTTTTGGATTTTGAATCTTGAATTTAGATTGAAGAATTTTGCAATCCCTCGTTGCTTAAATATTCTTCGATTGATTTTCGTTAGTAGCATCAAAATTTCCTATAGAAAAGGTTACATACTGTACTATTTTCCAAGTAGTTGTCATTACCTTTTTAGTTTCAGTCACCAGTGAGATCTTCTCCTCTCTTGTTATTTCTTTTCTTATTACTATTGTTAAAAAAATTTCTAATAGATGGTTAGTAGTGGAGATTTTGTGTTTATGATTGTAGGCTAATTATATGCATTTAATTTTTTTTTTTAATGCATTTGTATTAAAAATGGTGTGTATGGTTTCTACTTGTTGTAGGGTGTGATTTAGAAATTTGTCAGTGGGAAAAAAAGAACTCAAATGTGTACCTCATCTGTGTAACACAAATTCTTTGTATACACAGCCGGTCCCAAGCCCAGATAAAGGAGCAGGATTGTGTTAGGTAGCTGACAACCAGCGTAAAACTTTATCAGATCTTGTTATCATAAATTTTTACCAAATTCACCTAAGTCAAAGGAATTGATCGGGCCAGTATAAAAGGGAGAGGATAAATAGGTTAGCACAAGAAACTAAGATTAGATTTGTAGCTTGGAATATGGGGACCCTTACGGGAAAAAGTATGGAAATAGTGGAAATAATGTTTAGGAGGAAAATTAACTTAATTTTCCTTAAAGAGACGAAATCGGTAGGAGAGAAAGCTAGAGAAATTGAAAAATTAGGATTTAAACTTTGGTATACCGGTAAAGAGAAACATAAAAATGAGGTGGGTATTATTATAGATAAAGACCTAAAAGATAATGTAGCAGACGTTAAAAGAATAGGGGATAGGATCATTAAAATCAGGATAGCTTTAGGCTTGGAGGTAGTGAACATTGTCAGTGTATATGCTCCCCAAATAGGACTAGAAGAATATCTTAAAAGACAATTTTGGGAAGATATAGATAGTATTTTACGAGGAATACCAATGTCTGGAAAGACATTAATGGGATCCGATTTGAATGGTCACATTGGAAATGATAATATAAGATATGAGAGGATACATGAAGACCATGGGTATGGTAAAAAAAATGAGGCCGGTGATACAATCTTAGATTTTTCTATTTTGAATACTTGCTTTATAAAAAGAGAAGAACACTTAATAACCTTCAAGAGTGGGTATAACCAAATAAATTTCTTCTTAACTAAGAACGTGTATCATCTATCTTGTAAGGATTGTAAAGTTATTTTAGGTGATTTGGCTACACAACATAGAGTCTTAGTATGAGATATACATATAAGAAAATGGAAGAAGAGTTGCATAAATCAACACAAGAGAGCTAGATAGTGGAACTTGAAGGGAGATATAGTAAAATTTAAAGATAGATCAAAGAGTGTGATTTGGATAGTAGGGAATAAGGTTGATGCAAATATTGCTTGGAATAGAATGGCAAATTCTATCGTAAGGATAACAAAGAGCTTTTAGGTGAGTCCAAAGGAAGATACTTGGGTAGTAAAGAAAGTTGGTGGAATCAAGAAGTCCAAAAATCCGTTAAGACAAAAGGAAATTGGTATATAATGCGGAAAAATTGTAGAAATATAGAAAATCTTGAAAAATATAAAGAAGCAAGAAAAAATTGCATAAAAGACTATTAGTGAAGCTTAACATAGAGCTTATGATACTCTATATACTAAATTAGATACAAAAAAAAAGAAGAAAAAGACATTTATAAACTTGCTAGAGTTAGAGAGAAAATGCTAAGATTTAAGTCATGTAAAATGTGTAATGGGCAAGAATGATAATGTCTTAACTAGAGAAAAGGATATAGAAGAGAGGTGGCAGAGATACTTCTTGTTTAATGAAAACCAAAATGAAAGATTGAACTTGGAAATGACAAATAAGGAGAAGACTAAAAATAGAAGATTTATTCACAAAATTCTAGTCCTTGAAGTTAAGATGACATTAAAAAAGATGAAAAGTGGGAAATCTATAGAACTGGATAAAATACCAATTGAAGTTTGGAAATATTTAGAGGATAGAGGAATTAATTGGTTAACTAATCTATTTAACACTTATAAAAAACAAGGAAATGCCAAAAGAATGGAGGAAAAGTATATTGGTACCTTTGTACAAAAACAAAGGGCGATATTCAAACTTGTAATAACTATCGTAGAATTAAGATTATGAGTTATACAATGAAATTATGGGAAGAGTAATTGAACATAGAATAAGATTAAAAACGAATATTTCAGAAAATCAATTTGGTCTTATGCTTGGGAGATCAACAACAGAAGCTATTTATCTTTTAAGATTAATGAAAAAGTTTAGAGAAAAGAAGAGAAACTTGCATATGATTTTTATTGACCTAGAGAAAGCTGATGATAGAGTACCTAGGGAAGTTCTTTGGTGGGTCTTAGAAAAGAAGGGAGTTTTTAGTAGATATACGGAGGTCATTATGGATATGTATGATGGAGTAGTGACTAGCACTAGGGGACTGTAGGAGGTGAATCTAGAGGTGAATCACAGTAGGTGTACATCAAGGTTCTACTTTGAGTCCTTATCTTTAGTAATTAATGAACTAACTAAGAATATTCAAAATGAGATCCATTGGTGCATGTTGTTTGCAGATGATATCATGTTGATTGATGATAGTAGGAGCAGAGAGGAATCTAAGCTAGAACTTTGAAGAGCCACATTAGAGTCTAAAAGGTTTAAGATAAGTAGGAATAAGACAGAATATACGAAATGTAATTTCAATAATGTAAGGAGTAGCAATAGAAAGAAGATTAAACATGATAATCAAGAGGTTAATAGCAGTAATAGATTTAGATATCTTAGATCTATTATGCAAGCTAAAGGGGAAATTGAAGAAGATGTAATACATAGAATTAAAATAGATTGGGTAAAATGGAGGAGTATGTCAGGTGTGTTTTGGATCGTAGAATATCCTTAAAATTAAAAGGAAAGTTTTATAAGACGGCTATAAGGCTAGTTATGGTTTATGGTTTAAAATGTTGGACAACTAAAAAACAACCATGTACAAACAATAAAAGTAGCTGAGATGTGAATGTTAAGGTGAATGAGTGGTTTAACATTAAAAGATAAAGTAAGAAATAAATGTATACGTAATAATTTAGGCACAACACCGGTTGAAAGCAAGATAAGGTAGGGGCGGCTTAGATGGTTTGAGCATTTGAAACATGGGCCTAGTAGAGCACTTGTAAGGAGATGTGAATTCGTTATTGTGTTTGGCATGAAAAGGAGTAGGGTTAGGCTTAAAATAACTTGGAATGAGATAATGAGGAAGGATTTAATTGTCCTCAATCTAATAGAGGAAAATGCTCTTTGATTGGGCGAATTGGCGGAAAAGGATCCACCTAGTGGGACTTAAGGCTTGTTGTTGTTGTTGTTGTATGTTTTGGGTGTAGGAAGATAGTTGATCAAACCCTTGGAAATAAACTCCATTTTTTAAGATTTTTTTTTTTTTTTTTTAAATTCTGGTAACTAATCTCATTGCATTCCATGTTCAAGATCATGTAATTTATATTGGTTTTTACCAGGTTGTGAGCTGTGTAGTAAGGGGTGAGAATTGAAACTTGATGGTGTTCATTTACTGGATGTGCACTATGTAGCTGGTAGGTGATTTCAAACTGTTATTTTCCAGGTGTGAGCTGTTCCAGCACACACCCCAGAGCACACCATCTATTGCAAGCAGCTGGGCTTCTGTATTGAATAAAGAAGGTATGCTTTTCTTCCATCTCTCCTTTCACCAGCTACTTACATTGGAAAGGACATGAAATTTTGCTAAGAACAAGCTTCATTCAAGGATTGTTAACTAGAACTTAATTGTTACAAAATATGGGAGAACCTTGTTTTTGAAAAGTTCCTGAAGCATTTCCTTTGCCATCTATTTGGTTAGGTGAGAAATTTGGAATGTCATGGCAAGAAGAAAAAAATTAGACTTTGATTTTCACTACAATTTGAAAATTTGTCTAGAATTATAATTTGATGAACTATTAAAAAGGGTTTAAGGGTTGAGGGCCTAGATATTCTGATTTTATTTTTTTTTTTTCCTAATTTCAAACAGGAGGTAAAAGTTCTGAAGTTTATGTTTGTCTCTTATAATATTTTTTTATCATAAGGAATTTTGAAGGAGAAATATGTGTGAACGGGAAACAAATGCAGATAGTTTAAACTATTTAGGGTGTGGATATTTTATATTTCTATGCATTATTATGAAGTTGTGGTAAATATTTTTACCTTCACCCATTTGGCAGTCCTGTACACGCTGATATGGTAAATTGCAGTACACATCATCTTCTTATTCTTCTATAATATTTCGCTGTGCATATCCCAATGATTGTACATAATCTGCTTTGGCTATGTATAATCTGCATCAATATTTACTGTTTCCATATTTAGAGGTAGTTGTTAGTTAAATTAATTGGCTGAAATATCTTCTTACTCTAAAAATTAAAGATTATAGATCAATGAAAAAGAAAAAATTAATTGAGGCTGTTATTAATTTGCACGACATTGGGAAAAATAATGCTGACCGGTGCTTCAATTCATCTGAGTATATGATAATATATGTGATAATTTTAATTTACTATAATAATTTAATATTATTCCAATTGTATTGTATATCTATTCAAATCCTGTACGTTGCAATGAATGTGATAACTTATTCCAATAATTTACCTTGATTTGACTCTGGTATATATTTGTTAGGACTATTTTTGCGGGTAGTCTTGAAAAAATAGGAACATACCGTTCCATCCTTATTATTCATAAAAACATTGGAATGAGAATGGAAATGCCCTTATTCCAGTCTCCATTCGTATCTAATTCCAGTCTTGTGTACCAGAAGAGGGGTTAGTTTAGTACTCATGCAGGCCTCTTGCTTTTGTTTTGTTGATTGACCTACGTTATGCAAATATTAATGTTGGTTTTTTGTTAGAGCTGGCAGACTCCATTGGGTGCTTCAAGAAAATTATTTCCGTTCAGTTTGGAACTCAATATGTTTGGCACAGATCTGGATTAACAATTTAGAAAAATAACAATTAGGGCTTTGAAGTTTGACCATGGTTAGCATTATTTGTCAGTGATGATTTTAGTCTTTGCTGTTATTAACTGTTACAATGCTAATGCTTGTGATTAGGCGGCAAAGATTGGGACATATTCAGTTGTGGAAAATAAGACTGTTCTTTAATTTTCTTAAAAAATGGAAAAAATGAATGAAAAATGTGCTTGGTTGCAAGAAGACAAACACTATTTGAAAGAACAAAGGTCCAAAAATTAGCTTTTTTTTTTTTACTTCTCTTTTTTTTATATATGCACATTCTTCTCTCTTCTAATGAAATCTTTTTTTTATTCCCCCCCCCCCCCCCCCCAAAAAAAAAAAACTTACTTTGAAAACAGAAAAAAGTTATTAGTTTTTAAATTTTAAAAAATGCAATGTTTTGAAATTTGAAAAATATGTTTTTCTGGCCACTATTTTTCTATTCCAAGTGTGCCCTCATTTGATTTTCTGCAATTACAAGCGTGCCATTATCATTTTCAATTTCTAAGTCCATGCATCTCTCTCTCACACACACACACACACACAGCAGATTTTTCTTCATCTAGATTGTTCTGTTTATTTGATACTCTTATTCAAGTTTTTATTTTTGGACAAAATAAGGAGTAGAAAAAATGACTACTGTCTTCTGTTTGTTTATTTTCTTAGTAATACAAGATGTATCAAGCAATGAATTTTGTTTGATACTCTTATTCAAGGTTTTCTCTTCAATCTTTTGTTTTAATTGTATTTTCAATGATAAGCAATGGAGCACACAACATTCTTCTTGGATTCTGCTTGTCTATATCCATTGGTGCTCCTTATGGAGTTTGCTCATTCTTCTGATCTTTATCTATTCGTGTTTTATACTTTTTTGATAATGTTATCTATTCAACAGGGTTCAAATTTATGAATGTTTGATCTTTGCATAAAGCACCTAGGACCGCTTCATAGGATTATAATATTTTTTATGACTTCTTTGAAATGCTATCAGGAATGAACAGAAATGTGCTTCCAATTAACAGTTATAAGTAAATTCTGTGTTTTCAAGTTTCAGATCCAATTTCTTTGTTTTAAGTTAGTTAAAAGTGCAACATTCATTGATATTCCTGGGAAGTTGATTTCTCCTTTCAGAAATTCTTGGGCTTGAAACTAGCAAGAACATTCAAGCCTAGGATCTTTCTTGACATGGAAATTAGATGGTCCACTGGAATGCAGCTAATATCAACTTTCGAATTTGATAGATGGCCTAGGAAAAAGTTCTTATGTTTTGTAAGTTCGGACATAAAAAAAAATAGAAATAAAAAAGAGGTGGACTGTTGTTTGAAGGTAGCTGCTCTTGTGCACTGGATTTTAGACTTCTTTTATCCTTTCTTTAAGTTAATCGATTCTTTCACTTATGGGTTTGGATTCAAGTTTTATAGTCTCAACTGGTTCATTGGATGCAATGCTCATATCTGCTTGTGTTTATTGTCATTGAATATGGAACATGTCTGAGATTTTGGAGGACAAGATTTCTTAGGTTCGTGTAATACACTGAAATTTCTAGTAAAGCCTGTGGCATTTGATCCACAGCATCTAAGATGGCCAGCTTTAACTCAAGATACAAGATTCTTGGTAATAGATAACATGTGTGGTTTGGAATCATATTATTTGCAGATTCCTGGACATAATGGTATTCTCATATATGGTTTATTCTTATATGATAAAATAACTTTCTATTTCCAAAATATCTTTAAGTTGGACAAGTGATACTACACAAAAAATTCCTTCTACCTAATATTTTAGCACACAATTCAATGTATAAAATGAAATATTAAAAAAAAATGACTTTATTTGTTCAAGAAACAATATCTAAAGCAATATCCTCGCCTATTTCACTTGAGCTTGGGGCAAGTATAGACTTGGGCAGTCCTTTACCTTCTTGGGATTTTCACTTCAGGAGAGCTTTGAATGATAGGGAAAATATTGACTTATCTCCTTTGTTGGTTATGTTTAATAATTGTAGTGTAATTTCAGAAAAGTTGGGTTCTTTGGGTGTTTATTCTTGTAAATCTTTCAGTGGATTCTTGGTTGGTACCAATTTCTCCTTTCCACTCTTAAAGTTATCCGGAAGCTCAAAGTCCCCCCTAAAAAGTCAAAATGTTTCTTTGGTTGGTTGGTTTTTTCTTTGTTTGGTTGTTTAGAATCTGTTCACATTTTTTCTTGCAGTGTGATTTTGCATGGAAGGTTTGGAGCAAGCTGTTCAATTACTTTGAGGAAAGCTGGGTTTGTCCTAGAACAGTGGCGTTCTTGGCAACATTTTTGTGGGGTTGGGAGGAAGAAGGAATTGCATTATGGAATTGTGCTTTATTTGCAGTGTTCTAGGGCTTGTGGAAGGAGCATAACTTGCACATATTTTCAGGGAAGAAGTTACCATATTGGTTGGTATGGGAAAAGGTTCTTTTTATGGCTTCTTTATGGTGTGTGGGCAATTTCAAGTGGATTTGTATTTCAGATGTTCAGGGCAATTGGTAGTCTCTTCTTAGGGTGTGTTGATCTTCTTTTGCTTTTTGTTATTTTTCTTTTTCTTTTTGGTTTTTCTGGAAGGGATGTGTATTTCAAACTTAAATTGCATGTCCAGTTGTCTCCAGAGGTTTTGTTGCGTATGTTCCCAAATTTGAGTACTTTCTTCCCAAACAACCTCTCATACTTGTCCAGTAGCTTGATCCAAACTGGTGGACCTTGAACTATCATAGTTCAATTTATAATATGCAGCCTTCTCTTTTTGGCAGCCAAGCAAAAAACCTACTGAATCTTCTGAAATAGAAGGGCAACATTTCCCTACTGTATCTTTGAACATAGAATGGGTGACTTTCTCATACAAAGGGACAAGATTTTTAGGCAAAAAATTTGAAAATTTCAGAATTCTTGAGAACTTTTGGTGATTTCTCCAAAAAGATAAAGATATTAGCTCTACCATTTTTAAAGTAACAGCATTGCTCCTACAATCCCAAGTGTTCCACTACAAAAACAAATCTTAACAAAATGACCAGATTCAATTAGCTATTGTATATGTGTCCAACTTTTATTGTTTGATAAATGATTTGTCTTGGACGTGTTTCAACAAGTGTATGTTCATATTCAGCTTGCAAACCACACCTTGTCACTTACCTGATACAATGAACTGACCAGATTTAACTAGTTATGGATATTATTCCTACTGAATATTTGGAATTATAATGCATTGAAGGTGGTTTAATGAAGTATTAAGGTGGATATTATTTTATTCCGACTCTTTTGTTCTTTGAACTTATTTTTAAATTGTTTTCTGGTTTTGATGCGTCTTAGCTGCTGCTTGTGTTTTGGAATTGATACATTATTCCATAAGAATTTGGGGAAAATGGGGACTGAGTTCTGGGAAAATGGAAAAAGAGGACTGAATTCTGGGGAAAAGTACAACTCTACAAGATGAATATGAACTGACATGTCCTTCAATGCAAGTCATCTCTGCTGAAATTTGGATTATTTAGCTTTATTAAGTTGTCTTGGTTTTCTATCACTGTTCATGTGTTTGGCTTTATTATACCAAATTTTTATGTCCATAAATTGAAAATGTAAGATCTGCCCTGTTGTATTGAAGTTGGAATGTGAGATCATCCGCGAGGTTGAATCCCACTGCATTTGCTTTTGCATGTCATCAATATATTCTATTTCCATTCGTTTGTCCATTAGGTACCATTTGAAGATTCTCTTTCTATGGTGGAAAAGAAAATCAGGAAAGAAGAGTGTTCAGATGCTTTGACAGGTGGGTCATTAATATTATGATTGTTATGTTAGCCAAACTATGGTATTGGTCTATTTTGCTAGCCTATTAGGTGCCAACTGCTTTGGTGAGAGTTGCCTAACCCATCTTTTCCTGTCATGTACATATCAAATAAGGGCCATGTTTGGCTGATGCCAATGAAACAATGCTCTGCATTTCTGAGGATGGATTTTTTTGGGGGATATTGTCTGCTGACCAGAAAGCATGAACTTTTTTTAGCTGCAAAATTTATCATTGCACAATGTGATGGAATGGGCTTTCAGTGTGTTGGAAGGCTAGATTCCCATTTGGAATGTGATTCTGAATTATCACTTGAAATTGTGTTACACATTATACATATTTATTCAAATGCGTGATGAAGTGAATGGTGTTTTCACAAGTATCGAATTTGAAGCTTTCAGAATGAAGAAGGCGAGATGGATACAATGAAGTCAAATGATTAAGGCTGTGCATGGAATTGACATGAGATTGCCCATATGCAGGTTGGCAAGGGAATGATCAACTTGGGGCCTCAACACTTTAGGCTTCTTTTTTAAGCTTTTATGTAATCTCTTGTCACTGAGTTTTTGACTAGCTGCTAGAGATGCATGTACTTCAATTTCTTGTGATCAATTTTAAACTTTAGTTGACATAGATGTGTGAATATATATTTCAGGTTCTTTCAAATTGATATTTTGTGGTGTGTGTTTTATATTCCTTGAACAATAAATATTTTTTGACAAGATATGTAGAATAATCATATTTTATGCTTCATTCAGGTTAACAATCGACTTACATAAGTCCCAAGTGGGCAACACTTGGTATTTGCATTAGTAGAAAATAATGATCCGTTTGTTTTGTTGGAATAGTTATTCTTTCGAATAAATTTTAGGAATTAACAGAATAATTATTTTTTCTATATTTCTATTTATTTTATGTTGACATTCCTGCGTTGAATTTGGGAATAGTTATTCCTTATTTATTTGTTATCTTATTGGATAGCAATGTGACCTTTGGAATGTTGGACATTTTTGTTTAAGAATTCTTGAGAATCTTATGGAGTGTCATTGTGAAAAATTGTCAAAAAAAATAAAAACTGTAATTCAGTAAAAAATTTAAACTTGATCGAGCCAAAAAAAAATGCTCATTTTATCTGATTTTTAAAGAATTTGATTTCAATACTAAAAAAAATACAAAATAATTTGAGTTAAGAAAATATTATAATAAAAAAATATAAATTATTATAATTATTTTACTTAGTTATTGTATTTCAAAAATCAATTATTAGTGTTAAAATAATAATCTAATCATATGAAGACTGATAAATAGTATAATGTTTTAAATGAATTATTCGTTTTTTTTTTTTAATTTGAATATTTAATGGACATTTTATTTTAATTTTAAATCAAACTTTTGTATAAGTGAATATTCATAAGAGTTAATTTTAGACATTAAAGTGTTTAGGTTGCAAAGTAATTGAAAATTATAAAATTTAGTTTTTAACTTTTTTCAAAAGAGATTGAATAAAAAATAATAATATAAAAATTAAAAACAAATATAACACTCTTAACATGACAAGTATTTTAAGAAGTATTCAAAGCTTATTCTCTTGAAATATTAATCTTTTTTATTTAGACATAAAACTTACAAGAAGGCGATTTTAAGAGATTATTTAAGGTGTTGGGTTGGGTACATAAGTAATAAATTAGGGAATGTTTGGCTTTGGTTATCTTGTAAGATTAATGTATAGCAATGTGATATTTGAAATGTCGATATTTAGTTTGAGAACCCATAAAATTTTTTTATGGCAAACATCTTGAATTTTTTTGAAAAATGAAAATGGTATTAGAGTTTAGTTAGATTAAAGATTTTGTTTAGAAAAAGATTAAAAAATTATTAAATACTATTAAAAATAAAAGTTTATTTTAATTTGATTAAAAATTTAAAAAATCAATTGTTGGTTATGAATATTCGATAATTTTATTCATTAGTTTGCTATATATTTTATTTCATTTCTCATTTTCCTTCATAACAAAATATGAATAAATGAATTCTTTCAAAAAAAAAATTCTTTTTTGATATTTTATAAATTTTAGAAAAAGTCTCAAAATTTACCTCTTTGTAATCGTAAACAGATAAAATAGTAATTTTAATTTTGGACTTAAAATTATAAGAAGCGAAGCTTACCCTGATTCCTGAAGACACCGCCATAATTGGATGAATCGAGCCAGGACACCCGAGGTAATCTTAAAAAAAACAAAAATTATATATAAAAGTACTTGGTGCCTCCATGCAGGATCGAACTACAGACCTTCAGTTTACAAGACTGACGCTCTACCACTGAGCTATGGAGGCCTGCAGCGGTCGTACAAGAAGGCATTCCAAAAAGCACAAATGGCTTTGCCGTGCGACCCAGCCGTAGTTCAATTTCTCTGGTTCGCCGTGCATCGAACGGAAGCTGCGAAATGGCAGCTCTCATCATTCTTCTGCTTCTTGCGACAGTCTTAGCTCTCGCAGGTCTTTCTCAATCTACCCCTCTTCTTCCCCGGATCGATTCTCAAACCTCCTCCTGCGCGGACCAACATAGGAGCCATCCTTTGATCTGCGAATTGCAGGATGCGAAGCTCAGGATCGCCCGTCTCGGTAATATTTTGCATTTATACGTGTGTGTTGCATTTAATTTTCATAATGTTTTTTGGCTGGGCCATTAATGTTCAAATTGTAGTGTTCTAGGTTGGTGCTTGGGTTGTTGTTCTCGCTGACTACTGTAATTTGCAGAAACCATTCTTGAGGAAAGCGTTCAAAGCTTGAATGCTAGAATCCTCCATATTCAGGAACGTGAGAAGCTAATTGTGGGGATGGGAGTTAAGATTCAGCAACTACAGTCTGACCTACTGAGTATTAAGGTTTGTTTCCTACTGCAAAAATGGTACCAGGGCGGGTTTTCAACTAATTTTTTTAGTTAAACAGCTTAATTTACAGACCTATAGCTAATTTGCGAAGACATGGATTTTTAACTTCACTTTATCAGTTGGCAACTTGTTTCTCGGCAGCATAACATTCTGCACCATATCCATAAGGCATAGTTGTTCATGCGTGTTTTTTAATTGAACTTTTAATATAATTGGTATGCGTTCTTTCTTGAGAAGGCCATCTGCTGATCTCCAGTCTTTACTGGTTAGCCAATGTTTCTCTTTATTTTTGGTGCCAAAAAGAGAAACTGGCAGTCCAGGATAGGCACCTGACATTGGTTACCTAGATTTCAAAATTTGGGGCTTTTATCCATATTCCATATTTCTTAATTTTTCTAGATAAAATTTTGCATTAGTTGATTATACACCAAGGGTGGACTTCTTTGATGCACCTGGGCCATTCTCTCGTTCAGAAAGATAATGACCCGAAAAAAAAAAAAGAAGGCATGCATACTTATCTTATAGAGACAATCTTTGGCGTGATAAAATATCAGATTTAATTGCAGGATAACTCGTCTCGTGCTGATGGAAGAGTTGATGCACTAGAAAAAGAGGTTTGGTTCTGCTCTCTTTAATTTGCATCCACCTTTTATACACTCCTCTCTTCCAATGGGCAATAGTAAAAGGAGAATTGGAGATCACTTGTGTGAAAGCTGACCTTAATTGAAAAGTAGACTTGCGGATGCTTAGGTACAACTTCTTTGGGCTGCTTCAAGAAAGAACAATTTTGACATTCATATTCTAGAATCTAAAGTGCAAGATGCTGAGGAAAGATTGGAAGAACTTTCTTCTCAAGTTGAAAAGGTCTGTACTTATAATCTTCTACATATATTTTTTCTGTGTAGGACCTAGCTGTTGTCTTCACAGATGATGCCAGTTTCTTGTTTGAGTTGTTGCACTGACACTTTTTGTTCAGCTCGAATGAACATGTAGGTTTGTGTAGGATCCTTCCATGTTTTGAATGCTTAGGGGACTATGCAGTACATATATATTTTTCTGGAGATTTTAGAGTTTTCCATGAAATATGGGAGCAGCTGTGAAGCTTTCTTATGAATTAAACAAAACATCATTGAGACTTAAGGATAGCCTTTTTTGGGGACTTTAGTTTGATTATTCAATTTATTCAATAAAAAATGCAGTTGCACATGATTTCATTGCTTGATATCTGAAGAATTTAAAATATTTTGGTTTATCTGAATTTGAAACTATGTTCTAAAGTCTCTCACTCAAATTGGATTTTTTTTCCATCCCCGCACCAGGTATATTGGTATAAGATGTTATTTTTGCTGTGTTACAAAATCATAAGACTTACAACCAAATAAAATGCAACAACAAACAATAACAACAAAACCAAGTCTTAGTCTCACTAAGTGGGGTCGGCTATATGAATCATTTTTCGCCAATTTATGTGATCATTAACCATTTCTTTTGATACATTCTAGGATATTAAATCCTTACTCACTATCTCCTCTCAAGTTATTTTAGGTGTACCCCTACTCCTTCTACTACCCTTCACAGTAACTAAGTCGCTCTTCCTCACAGGTGCACTATGTGACCTACGTTGCAAGTGTCCATACTATCTGAATCATCCCTCCCTTATCTTCTATAGGAGCTACACCTAACTTACCACGAATATGTTCATTCCTTAATTTATCTTTCAATGTTATACTACTCATCCATTTCAGCATTCTCATCTCGACAACTTTTACTTTTTGGATATTATGTTTCTTTGTCTGCTAACATTCCGATCCATATAGCATAGCTGGTCTTATAGCTGTCCTATAAAATTTCTCTTTCAATTTTAAGGGTATTTTACAATCACAGAGCACACTTGAAGCACTTCTCCATTTTACCCAACCTGCTTTAACTCTATGCATTACATTATCTTGAATTTCTCCTTCAGCTTGCATAATAAATCCAAGGTATCGAAATCCACAAGTGCTATTTATTTCTTTATGATCAAGTTTAACTTTGTCTCTAATATTCCTCCTATCATTACTAAAATTACATTTCATATATTATGTCTTATTTCTACTTATCCTAAAGCCTCTAGATGCTAAAGTTTCTCTCCATAATTCTAACTTAGCCTTTACTCCATCCCTACTTTCGTCAATTAATACAATATCATCTGCAAATAACATATACCATGGAACCTCCTTTTAAATACTCTTAGTTAATTGGTCCATCACTAAAGCAAAAAGATAGGGACTCAAAGCAGATCCTTGATGTACACCTATGGTGATTGGAAATTCTCTAGTTTCTCCATCTATAGTCCTTCACTAGTCATTACTTTATCGTACATATCCTTAATGACATCGGTATACCTACTACATACACCCTTTTTTTCTAAAACCCACCATAGAATTTCCCTAGGTATCCTATCATATGCTTTCTCAAGGTCAATATATATCATATGCAAGTCCCTCTTCTTTTTCCTAAACTTTTCCATTAATTTTCTTAAAAGATAAATAGCTTCTGTGGTAGATCTCCAAGGCATAAAACCAAATTGATTTTCTGAGATCTTCGTTTCTAACCTTAATATTTGTTCAACTACCCTTTCCCATCGTTTCATTGTATGACTCATAAGTTTAATTCCACGATAGTTATTACAATTTTGAATATCTCCTTTATTTTTTTATATAGGTATTAAAGTGCTTTTCCTCCATTCATCTGGCATTTTCTTAGTTTTCACAATTGAAAAAGTTGAAATTGAATTTAAAGGGTGATAATGTAATGTGGCTCTTTTTAGGAATTAGCTATTAACTTATTAGTCATATATGCAATGCAATCTTGTTGGTCAAATGACCATCAATTATTATGACAAATTGAATTATCTTAGTGTACACAGTTAATATTAGAAAAACGTTGTATTTATATACTATAGTTCTTTGTTAGTGTTATATTCACTTTACACAATGAAAGGTAAGAACCTTATAAATCAATGACTGTTAATGCCAGGTTAAAGACAGATATCCAATGCATGAACACTTAATAAGTCCTTCCACCCCACCCCACCCCACTGCCACAGAACCTCTTTTATGTTTTCCCCTTTGTGTAGCAACCAAAGTGCTCCATTTATACCATTATGCTTGCATCTTAAATTTAAAGCTTGAAAATCTGGTCATCATTTTTATTGCTTGATAGATTCCATGTGAATAAATACTGGCTGTTTTATGCTACTTGTAATTTAGACTAGGTCCATGGATTAGTTGGCAAGTTATTTTTTATTTGTTTTCTTTTTTTTTGCCTCCAGATGGCTAGCATTGTGACGGAACGATGGATTCAAATCCGGCAACTTGAACAGGCTCTTCAAATCACACAGGTATCATTCCTTTGAGACAGTTCCAGTTACATGTGCATTTCATCAGGAACAGCAAAGCTTTCATTATTTTACTATGTTTGTAATCATGTTGTGAATTTTTTTTTAAAACAGACGAGGACTTTGAAGGCTCAAGAGCTAGCAGGCTCTAAAAGATGTATATTCTTGAAGGTAATTTGCAACACACCATGCACAAGGCACCCAAACTTAATTGGGGATCTGCAACACCCAGTGCACATGTCTCCCACATCGTATTGTGGATCTGGGATAACACAATATATGTAGACTGCATTTTGAGAGGCTGTTTCTATGACTTGAACCATGACATTCATATTTGAGCTTAACACTCAATACCCATATCATTGAGTCAAGGCTCATACCAAGAAAAATTTTAATGAAGTATTGTAGAGGCTTATTTAGAAGGGGCATGTATCACAGTGTACTTGTTGTACCCATCATCCTACTTTGTCAGCAGTAGCAGTGATGAACACAACTAAGATGAGTGCCTGATTGAAAAAGGGGAGTGCAATTAGTGCCTTCTTGTTATAATACAGAGATTCTTTGTGATAGAAATGTCAAAAAAATAAAAAATCCTGAGACTGGCATTTCAGCAACTACGCAACTCTTGACCAATGTATTGCCACAACAATAGCAACAAGGACTCTTTAAAGCAAAGTTTTTTTTTTTGGGGGAGAGGAATATTTGATCTTGCCTGCAAGTCTTAACCAGACCTAATGCTGTCTGTGGTTTATAGTTCATCAACAAACTTTACAGGAATTACCTTCAAAACTTGTCTGAGATGTTAGATCCATATTTGCCTGGAAAGGAATTTGCCATAAGTTCCTACATGTCCGAAGCTCTCCATCGAATTAAAGTAATACTGTCAGCAGCTAAAACGTATCATCATCAGGTTTGTATTTTACTCTCTTGTTTTTCATTCAAGGCAGTCCATAAGGAATCTTCCCCAATTAGGCACTAAATTACAACTCCTTTTCTATTGTGTACAGTTCCTCAATCATGTAGGCACAAGCGTCTGGGTTAAAACCCCACCAATGTACCATTTAAATTTTTATATATACAACAAGAACAAATGTATAGTATTAAAAGACATTTAAATAAAATGTAATGTCGTTCTGAGTTACCTGCTTTAGATCTGTTTTTGTGAACTGTTGAGTTAAAAGTATTTTCCTTGTATAGTAGTCTGTTCCACTTCTCAAAATGATAAGGAGTAGGCTTAGAAAATGGCCTCCTAATATATTTGTGAAAAGGCTCTAACCATGACCATAAGATTGTGGAACCCTGTCTGTTTTATCTCAGTGAGCTTTTTCTCAACTCTGAAAGCCTGATGGTTATGCAGCTTGCTTCATCTTGACTATGAGGAAATATGCTCTGATCTAAAATTTTTTAGGTTAGAAGCATAATTTAATGAAAATTTTTAGTGACCTTGCTAATTTTAAATGCACAAAACCTGATAGTGTGTGGACATCCTTTTTGGAAAGAAAAATTCCTTCACCTTAAAAAACATTCGTCTCTGATAGTTATGCACTTGAATTCTTTTTTTTTTTTCCTTTCTTTTAGTTATGTCTGTGAAATATACTGCCTTTGTTGGTACTTTTTTGTGCTCCAAACTTGTTACAAAGTGTTGGTTCTTGAGTAGACTATTGACCATTGTTATGAAATTGCATATATCCACGTCTCTCTCATGAGGTAGCTTCATTTGGCTATGCCTAATAAGGCCTAGACACATTAAAAATTGTTCCAAGTATTTATTGTATTTTCCGATTTGCAGTACATTCAAAATTGTTCTAAGTATTTACTGTATTTTCCAATTTGCAGTTGCAAGGTTACATTAAACAGGAAATGGAAAGAAACGAATTTACGGCAGCACTTGCCAATGAGGAATTGGTATTTTTTGTGGTATATCGTTAACTACTTGTTGCCCCATTGCTTTTCCAAGTTTTCTTTATGAATGTATGTTCATCCAAGCAGTGGCATTTGCTCTGCACTGCCTTTTGGTGGAATCACTTACTGTGATCAAATGTGCAAAATTCCAGGCTTCTGCTATAATTACCTTCCCAATAATGAGTGCTTGGATGCTGCTCTCATCGCAATTCGCTTAGCTTGAAAACTGAAATGTCCTTTTCTGGAGAAGGTGGGTGCCATCACATTCCCATTGAAGAGGCTAATGCCCAGACTGGATGCTGGAGGATGTCTGCCCTCTGTCTCTAACTGTTCACTATCACTGCTTTGTTCTGTTATGGTAAATGTTGACTGTAATTTCGCTTGTATGTCCAAGTATTTTTCAAATATAGGTAATTATTCTACGAAGAACAATGTATCAATCCTACTCTCACACATCGCAACTTGTTCGGAATGCACTGTGGTATGAAATCAAATGACAAATTTAATCTAATTACGTTGGATTTTATTTAATTTTATTCCGAAGGAAGAAATATACAGTCAATGCAATGGTTCCGGCGTTGCTCCTGAATTTAATTTGTTTGGGCTATTGCTTTGATCAACAGAGGACCACTTGGGTTCTCACATTGTAGGAAGCCAGAACTAAAATTTTCATGAAATTTTGAGGGTTTTTACTTGAAAAGGTAAAAATCTTAAGTTCACTTTAAAGAAGCAATATAGATACATAATAAGATAAAAATTTTGAATGAAATGTTGGAACACACAGTTGGCGGTGAAAATTTTCAGCTTCTGTTAATTTTGCAATCCCCCACCCTTCTCAGCCGTTAAAACGGACGTGGACTCCCAGGACATCACCTAAAAAAAATATAAGCAAAACCTTATCCCTGCCTCAAGCACTCTCTCTCTCTCTCTCTCTATCTCTAATGGAGGAGACGACGTGGGAGCAGAGGCTACAAGTAATAACCCACATCCTAACCAGCCCCACAGCCACACCCTCACTCCACTCGCAGCTCTTCGTGTCAGCTCACATCCCCTGCTACCTCAATTGGGACTACCCACCCTTCCTCTGCTCCTCCTCTGCCTTCCCTCCACTGCTCCTGCGATGGGGCTTCTCCCTCTTCCTAGAGAGGGCCTCCAGATTGGGGCTCCCCAAGACCTCCTGGCGCTCCAAGTGTCCGTACCAGCTGCCGCCGCCGCCGATTATGGCGGAGGGAGTGGAGGAAGCCGTCTGGGGCGATGAAGAAAGGCGAGCCTACGCGAGGAAGAGGATGAGCAGGAAGCGCCTATTCAACCGCATCAACCCTCTGGTCCCAGTCCTCGTTCCCAATCTCTTGCTTTTCTCCCTCCTGCTTTGGAACCCGTTTCCGCAGTTTCCCTAGTTCTCAGATTTACATTTTTAATCTTCCAGTTTCCAATGTCGTCTATATATATTCCCTTCACATAAAGACTAAATAAAATCAAATTTCTCACTTAATTTTATATATTCTTCATTTAAATTTCATACTAATTATTGTCATATTTTCCTTCTCAATTGCGGTGATTCTTATTCTCTTTCTTTTCCCGCTGCTCAGAATTTGGGATAATGAATGTATGTTGGTGCAGCTAAATTATAATTTGCATGATAAAAAAACACTACTTTTTTCAAGATTTGGCGAAAAAAAATATATTTTCTAAAGTTTTAAAGACTTCTATTAAATTTTTAAAAATTTCACAAATTATCACTAATGTTTTCTTAAAAACATAAACATTTCCCTTATATTTGGTAAAAAGATAAATAATTTAAGGGGTATAAGTGACTCAAAAATTAATCTGAAGAAATGTATGTACGACTTTTGAAATTTCGTTCTTATTTTTTAATTTCAAGAAAGATTAGTGTATTTTATCATATTTTGTATTGAGGTTTATATTTTCATATAGATTATAATATCACAAACTATTGTGGCGAGCAAATAGAGTATGGACCTTGGCAAAACTGGCATTTTTTTTCCTTATTATTTACCACATAAATATTACAAGTATGAGAAGAGATATTTGACTCTATTTTTGGTAATTTACAAAAAATTAAGGTTAGGATTATGGTTGGAATTCTTTGACCCTTAATTGAAGGGATTTGTATCCTTTCCTTTGTCTCTCTAATTTACAGTTCACGCCAACACTCCCCTCAAGTGAATGCATCTTCAACGTCCAACTTGTCTAGTGAGTTGTAGAACTCTTTGCTTGGTACTGCCTTTGTCAGAATGTCTGTTAGTTGGTCTTTAGACTTCATGAATGGAAATCGAATTATTTTAACTTCTAAATTTTCCTTGATAAAGTGTCTGTTAATCTCCACGTGTTTGGTCTGGTCATGTTGCATAGGATTATGCGCACTAGTAATGGCGAATTTGTTATCACAGAAAAGATCCTTCTCGAAGGTAGGAGCAAAACCTATTTAAGACAAGTCTTTTTAGCCACAAAAGTTCGCATAGCCCTTTTGGCATCCCACGAAATTCTGCTTTGGCACTTGATAGTGCCACCACCTTTTACTTCTTACTTCTCCAAGTGACCAAATTTCCCCTAACATGTAAAGTATCCTGAGGTTGATCGTCTGTCTGTAGCATTTCCTACCCAGTCCGCATTTGTATAGCCACTAATCCTGAGATGATTATTTTTTGAGAACAACAGTCCCTTTCTTGGATATGATTTTAAGTATCGTAAGATCTAGATTACTGCTTCCATATAGTCTTTACTAGGCCGATGCATGGACTAGCTTACTACGCTTACTACATAGGCAATATCCGGGCGAGTATGTCAGAAATAGATAAGTTTGCCAACCAATCTCTGGTATTGGCCTTTGTCTGTTGGAATTTGGTTTGGGTGTTCTTCAAGTTTATGGTTTTGAATAATTGGAGTGTCTACTGGCCTACATTCCAACATTCCAACTTCACATAATAGATCCAGGATATATTTTCGTTAGGAAAGAAATATACCTCGTTTTGATCTAGCAACTTATATTCTCAGAAAATATTTTAGCCCTCCTAGATTTTTCATCTCAAACTCAGTGGTCAATTGCTCTTGTAGCCTGGAAATTTCCTCATTGTCATCTCCTGTAATAATCTAATCGTCAACATAAACAATTAACGTTGTTACCTTGCCTTGTTGATGTTTCAAGAATAGTGTATGGTCTGAGTTACTCTGACGAAACCCATATTTTTTCATTGCCAAACTAAATCATCCAAACCATGCCCGAGGTGACTGCTTTAATCCATATAACGCTCGTTGCAATTTGCACACAACCTCAGTTTTTGAGGAGGTTGTATATCCTAGAGGTATATCCATGTAGACTTCCTCTTCGAGATTACCATGAAGAAATGCATTCTTTACATCCAATTGATGTAAATGTCAGTCCAAGTTAGCAACAAGAGATAGCAGAACTCTAACTGTATTCAATTTTTCTACAGGTGAAAATGTCTCTTGATAATCTACTTTATACGTCTGGGTGTATCCCTTCGCGACTAGCCTCACCTTGTATCTCTTTATATATCCATCTGCCTTGTGTTTCACATAGAACACCCATATGCATCCAACAGTTATCTTCCCCTTGGGTAGTGGAGCCAACATCCATGTTTGATTTTTTAACAATGCTCCCATTTCATCTTCTATAGCCTGTGTCCATTTAGGATCAACTAGTGCTTCCTGAATAGTAGTTGAAATTTGGAATGTGGATAGGTCTTTGGAAAAAAATCTTGATAGGTTCAGGTAGCTTTTTCGTGGACATATAGTTAGTAACTGGGTACCTTGATCTCATTTCCTCTATGTATGGTGAGTATTTATTTGGTGGTTTACCATGATTGTGCCTGAAATGTAAGATATATCCTGCAAAGGATTCTATATTATCTGTAGAGGAGGGTGTAATAGTATGGCTTACCTCAGGAATATTCTCAGAAGATAAGTTCGTGGATACTGTAGGCAAGGGGGATTCCTTATTTGGTGTAGACCCTGTGATCATGTCTAGTGTTGCCATGTAGTCGTAATTATGATTATTCTGGTCTTCAAGCCAATCAAAACTTAACAACTTCGTCTCTTCACTTGACTTCTCCCCCTAAAGTGAGGGAGTGGAGTGGGATGAAGAATAGAAGAGTTTAGATTCCATGAAGGTAATATCCATGGTAGTATGAAACCTCTGAGTAGTGGGGTCATAACATTAGTATCCCTTTTGGTGCGTACCATACCCTAGAAACAAACGTCGAAGAGCACATGGTTCCAATTTGGTACGTTGATTCTTTGGAAGATGAACATAAGCCACGCCACCAAAGATCTTAGGAGGTAGCATTAGGATAGATGGTAGTGAAACGAAGTTTGGCAGAACTTGAAGAGGAGTCTTAAACTTCAAAAGTTTAGGGGGGAGGTGGTTGATAAGATGCACATCAGTGGTCATAGCATCTGGCCAATGGTGAGCAGGAACATGGGCACTCAAAAGGAGAGCCCGAGCAGTTTCAAGGATGTGTCGATTTTTTCGTTCGGCAACTCAATTTTGCTACGGAGTTTAAGGGCATGACTTCTCGTGGATGAGACCATGTTTCTAAAAGTAAGACATGAACTAACGATTTACATATTCCCTACCATTATCCGAGCGAAGGACTCAAATTGAGGAAGCAGTTGTGTCCAAACCATAACATGAAAAGATTGAAAAATACTAAACACTTCATCCTTACTTTTCATCAAATAAAGTCAAGTCATTCTAGTGCAGTCATCAATAAATAATACAAACCAACGCACTCTAGAGATAGTAGGTAAAGGAGAGGGACCCCATACATCAGAGTGAATTAAAGCAAATGGAGTATCACTTTTATTCAAGCAGAATGGATAATTGGCACGATGACTTTTTGCCAAAATTTAAGCATCACAATGAAATGTAGATAGATCCATATTTGAGAATACATCAGGAAATAACTGTTGTAAATACCCAAATGAGGGATGACCTAGACGACGATGCCACAACCATATTTGTTGAATCTTGGACTCCTGAGAGGACACCTAATGTGCATGACCCAGACTAAAGTCTTCCATGTAGTATAACACCCCCTTCCTAGTACCATGTGTAACGACCCGAAAAATTTTAACTATTTAAAATAATAAGAAATAAAATAAAAGGTAAAGGGGGAAATAGAAGAAAGGGAAAAGAAATTTTAAAAGGTAATAAGCAAGCGCTCATCGACGAACTTTATTTTCTCGTCAACGAACAATCTTCTAAGCCTCGTCGCCGAGTATGCATGTCTCGTTGACAAGGATGTACTGAGAGAGGTTCTCATATTTCTAAATTTCGTCGATGAGGCCATGTGACAAGTTGCCTATAAATAGGCAAAAATTAGAATTTCAGTGAAAGAATTCATTTTCTTTTGTTTCTCTCCCTAAAATTCATCCCTCCTACCTTCTCTCTATGATTTCAGTCTCGTTTCTCTTCGGTTTGACGATCAGAAGCTACCACATTGACCTTGGGGAGATTCTCTACAACTTAGTCGGAGCATAATTTCGATTTGAGAAATTTGGGAACCATCCCAAAAGCAGGGTAAGTAGGGTATATTAAGTTATATTGTTAATATTGAATGTATAGGGCCATTGTTAATATTGAATGTATAGGGCCTAGGGAGTGATAAAATAGTATTTTAATGAAGTTTGGGTTACTAAACTCAGGTTTTTGAATTAGGGTTCGGGTGAGTACCGTCGGCGTCGTTTCGGGGGTTTTTGCAGGAATAATTTAGAAGAACAGGTAAAGGGAATTTATTATAGTATGATTTTTATTAAAGTTTAAACTGGTTACTTTGAGAATTATATATATAGGTATAATTTATTTGAACAGTTGAACATTTGGGAAAATAATGTTTTGATATATATATATATATATGGAAAAGAAATTGTGTCGCAGGAATAAAATTTTCATAATTTTAACTGGCTGATGTGAGTACAAAATGATGAAATTACTGTTGATTTGTGAACTACTGTTTAGTTGTGAGTACAATTTATGGTGACTATTGAATGTTGTGAATACTAGCTACTTGAGATTGTTACGTGATAAATAATGTGATTTGTGTGTATGGATTTTTGTGTGGTTATTCGTGTGTATCACAATATAACGTTGGTAGGCCTCAGGAGTTCATTATATTGCCTAAATGTAATCACAATATACGTTGGTAGGCCTGAGGAGTTCGTATATTGTCATTATATATTGGGATAGAGCATTGGCAGGTTTGAGGAGGTTGTTCTATTGATATACTATGGGTAGGTCATGAGGATTTGTACTGGTGGTTAGTGGTGCCTGTGTGGGTCACAATGTGATATGCGATGATGATTGTCTTGTGTGGACCATGTATGTTATGAAGATATTAGTCCTGTGCGGATGGTGTTGTTTATGCGAAATGTTTATGTGAAATATGATCTGATAAAATGAATGATATAATAATTTAATTATATGTATATATATATATATATATATATATATATGTATATGGTAAGGTAAAACTTTCTGCCAAGAGCTTGCTAAGAAAGACGAGTGCCCTGGTATTTTCAGTTTGAAGCTAGAGTAAAGGGAAGCTACTTGTATGAGAGGGTAATCTTCCCTATTCTTAGTAACTTTGTCTATATACATAACCCAAGGGCTTACTGAGTAAGGTGAGTGCCCTGACCCTGGCATTAGAGTAGAGGGAAACTACTTGTATGGGCGAGTAATCTTCCATATTCTCGGGTATTATTATTAAAAGTAATTATAAATGTGAGTATGGAATCAGAGGTTAGAACTTATGCATATTAAATGTGGGTAAGAACTCAGAGATTTATGTTGATATTAATGATATGTTTTCTCAGCTAGGGTTGATGATGATTGGCAAAAGATTGTATATTTTGTAATATTTAAACTCTCTGCCACACACTGCTATGATTTGTTCTTTCTTACTGAGATGTGTCTCACCCTAGTGGATGTTTATTTTTTCAGGCCTATCAGGAGGTCGAGCTTAGGGCTCCAGGGCAGGGTAGTATTTTGTGGTAAACTTCGGAGTGCTCGTAATGGTAGTTAGTATAAAGTTATTTTTTTAAAAAAAAAAAGTTTTGGAATGTAATATAAACAACTATTGTAAATGTTTCGGGATTTATAGATAGACTCTGGTATTTATATTGAGGTTAATTATTTTACTTCCGCTGCATGATTGTGGTATATGGTGTCAGAAACAGGTGAATGTAACACATGACCTCCGAACCCCACTTGGTGGATCTAGGGCATTACAGTTGGTATCAAAGCATAATGGTCTTGCAGACTTTAAGGATAACAAATACCAAAACATAGGTTCGAGTTAGGATAGGAATAAGAGCGGGTAGTTTAGGATGAATAGTTGTTTGGAAACTTGGAGGTGGAAATCCATTGATGGTCTTCTGTATTTTTCCAGGGGTGACAATTTCTGGAAAACTATAGTAAATCCATTAATGGTCTCGCTTTTGGGTCGAGAGAATGGAATTTGGGCACGTAAGTTGGAACGATAGGTCAGTTGAGCATGTGGTTGTGTTGGTATTATGATTTTGTAGTAACACGGTATGAATGAATCGTGGATTATAACTTATATGTTATGGTGATTTTTCGTGTTAAACTTGTTTCAATTCTAATAAATGGGGATTATAAGCTTACTTTTATTCTATCTTCAGGATGGATCTTAGGGGGAAGGTCGTTGATACTGGAGGAGATATACATGTGGATACCTCTAGTGAGGATGACGTTGACGTTACGGCAGTGCTGCGTAGCATAACTCGTCATGATAGGAAGGAAGCACGGAGAGAGCAAGGACAGCCATTGGCAGTTGGGGGTTGCACTTTTCAGCAGTTCACCTGAAAAAATCCGTCAACTTTCGAAAGGGGTGAAAATCCGATCGTAGCTGAGGATTGGATTCAAGAGATGGAGGAACTACTAACTGTGCTACACTATAATGAGGAACAGAAGGTACAATACGCCCCCTTCAAACTAGATGGGGAGGCCAAAATATGGTGGAGGTCAGCAAAAATGGTGGAGGAGTAGCGGCAAGGGTATGCATCTATTACCTGGAGTCATTTCAGGGAGGTTTTCTTCGGCAGATACTTCCCAGTTGCTACCCGAGAGGAGAAAGCAGAGAAGTTTCTACATTTGACTCAGGGGTCCATGTCGGTGCAACAATATGCAATCAAGTTTGTGGAGTTATCATGTTTTGCTCCACACATGGTTCTAGACGAGTCGTTATAAGCCCGGATGTTTGAGAAAGGATTGAGGTCAGGGATACGCGCTCAGGTGGTGGCATTGATGACTCAGAGTTTCTATGAGCTGGTGGACAGAGCCATGACAGTTAAGATCAGTATACAGAAGTGTGAGGCAGCGGTGAAATAGAAGGAGAGATCCATATCTTCCAGTTCATATACTAATGTCCAACGGGATTCCAAGAGAGGAGAATGAGATACTGGGGGTTAGAGGTTGGATAGGGTTGATCGGAATTACCGGGAGAATTCATTTTGTCCCCTTTATGCTAGATGTAATCGGAGGCATTGGGGAGAATGTCGTCGTGGGAGTAGTGTGTGCTATAACTATGGCAAACCTGGCCACATAACTCGTGATTGCCGTGCTCCACCAGCCAATGCACCCATCCCTAATCAAAATAGAAGGAACAACCCATTTATATATGGTTTAACTATAACAAATATTTGTCTTTAATTTCCTTGTAACTTGTTCACTCATTACCCTTGTTTCTAATACTAGATGGGCAGCTATTATTTATTTATTTTCATCTTCATTGGATAACTGAATATTATTTCTTCAATAGCTCAAGCATTTATGAATGCATACAAACCTGATCCCAACGAGTCATCTTAGAGACATTGTCATGTCCTGAACCCGGTAATGGGACCAAGGGGTGAATTAGTAATCTAACATGTCCCTGTATTATACAAAACATCAATGATATAATAATGAATGAGGGTCCAACCCCATGGGGTTCTCGTGCACCCTATACACATTCACATACATGACATATGCACATCATAAATTATTCTTTCTATACATACATTGTGACGACCTGCTTAATTTCCCCATATATTTTTTTTCCAAAATATAATAAAATCAATGTCACAAATCTCGGCAGATCATAATCCACCAGGAGCCGTGGGTACCAGGGATATATCAAAACACATAAGGGAAGCCTAAGCAATAGGAAACATACAATCACAATATTATAAATACGAAAACATCCATCACATTACCATAAATAGCAGAGTCACTATATCCACTGTATTTCAGTATATACATCCCAAAAACAAGATCTAGGGACATTTCCCACAAAATTCAACTATCCCTACTAAAACTTACCCTTCAAAGAGGGCAGACAAACAGCACTAGATCAGCGGGGTTTTTCCCGCTCTCCTATCTAGGGCTCCTGAAAAGTTTATAAAACTTTGGGGTGAGACACCTCTCAGTAAGGGAAATAAACTAATACTAGTGTGTGGCAACATGAGTATTTTGTGTTATACATATACCATACAGAACATATTCAGTAATTGTTTTGTCAAATCTGAGAAAACATACATATCATAAAAAACATGGCAAAACATACTGCATTTTCATAAACATATTTTATTTTATAAAATATAATACAAAAACATTCCTGGTAGGTTAGCTGTTTGTTGTCATGTATAACCCCCACATAACTGGGTTGTGTGGCCCGAAAGCGGGACCTGACAATGGTTGGCCAACCACTGCCAAGTCAAAAGTACAGTCTGTAAGTCTGATGGGTCTGCTTGACCTGATCCGTACACTAAGGGCGCTCACACACTTCTTAAAAACCACATCGATCATCTAATCACACACTACTCTGTACAGCGGCATTAACACAAATATCATGATCATGATAACCATGGACACATAGCAATGGTACCGTGCCAGTGCTAGCCTAGACCAAGCCAACTAGGTTCTGATACCATATAACATATACTGAAACTGTGATACATGGATATTTCATATCATTAATTATCAAATCAATCATATCATTTTGCATATATACGTATATCATAAAAATCATCAGCTTATATGCCAGTATTTCACATTTTATCATAGTTCGGCTCGTACGCCGGTAAATCATAGCACAGCCCGTATGCTGACAAATCATTTCCATAGCTCAGCCCATATGCCAACAAACATATCCATAGCTCAGCCCGTACGCTAGCAAATCATACACATAACTCAGCCCGTACGCCGGCAAATCATACACATAGCTTGGCCCGTACGCCGACAAATATATCAAAATCTCGGCCTATACTCCGGTTTTCCATTATAAAAATCCGTATCATTCACACATTCTCAGAAAACAGTATTTCATAACAATTTTTACTCATGCCACACTAATAGGTTTTTCACATATTCAACATACCATCATTTTCAACAGTATTTTCCCATATATAAATCATATATAAATATATTTATTTCCTGAAATCAAATGCTATAACAATATACATATTTTCATAAAATACTAGCTTAGTTTATCCTCTTACCTAATTCCTAAAAAGCCTCTAAGAAAATATATCCCGCACTCGCAGGGTTCCCAACTCAACACCTTGAAAATGGAATTTTCCAGAACTAAAGTTTAGTATTTCTACGCATATAACACGTTTTACAACTTCCAAATAACCAAATACTGAGTAGAAAACCTTACCCTGGATTTGGGATGGTTTCCAACTCTGCCCCACTGATGATCCGCTCTGGCAGACTTGTAGAGAACTTTCCCAGGAGCGTCGTGGTGGCTTTAAATCCTCGAACCGGTGGAAATCCGACTCGAAATCGAAGAGAGAAGGGGGCAAGACTGAAGGATGAGAGAGAGAGAGAGAGAGAGAGAGAGAGGGCTTCTGCGCAAGAAAATGGACTGAATATCATGTTTAACCCTATTTATACTGCGGGATTCGTCGACGAGTCACGTCACCTCATCGACAAGTCCTGTAGAAAGTTCGTCGACGAACTTCAACCCTTGTCGACGAATTTCAGGCTTCCAAAAATCCTCTCTCGGTATCTTCTCATCGACAAATCCCATCCTCGTTGACGAGCTCCTGTTATACCCTCGTCAACAAGTCCCCTATATTCATCGACGAGGAGCTGAAAAATTCTTCAGGATTATCCTTTCCAAAATGCAACGTCGTCGACTGCGTCCTTCTGTTTTTGGTTTTCATTTCCCTTTCTTTTTATTATTTAAATACCATTATTCTTCGGGTTGTTACATACACAGTACCATACCAGAGTCTATACAACAGGAGTTTAAGCTCCATAATACAAAACATAAACCCGAGTGTCAGCCAAAACCCAAAACGACAACCCAATAAAATACTAGTACTTATACAAGTACTTCACGCTGTACACTGACTACTACACTCCCAACACAAGGGCGCTAGTTCCGGTTACTCGAAGGACCTGAAAACATGTACGTACAATAGGGGTGAGACACCTCTCAGTAAGGCAGATTCAGGTTATATCAGTGTGTGGCATATGAGTGTTATCATGACATAAAACATACACAGTTCAATACAGTTCCAGTATTTTTACAAAACAGTTCCAGTATACCAACGATGCAAAGCAATACGATCTGGTGTCGTGACACCCTTCGGCCTAAGCTGTACTGTTTGTTGATATTTCACACCTTCGGCAAAAACTGGACTAACTGGTGGTATTTCACACCCTTCAAAAAAAGTCGGTGCCCCCTGTAACCTAGTATAGCATAAGCCCACAGCGTTGAATCGGTGCAAATCTGGTGTTTTCACACCCTTCGGCAAAATCCAACCGATCTAGTGGTATTACGCACTTTTCGACAAAAGCCAGACATTAAAACTTGGAACAATTCGGAGCCCCGTTTCTATCTCATTTCATCAAAACACAACTCATGCGTGTTCATATAACAATTCAATCCACACTCATTTGGTAATCCAAAAATCATGATTTTCCAAAAATACAGTTTAAACAAATCAAGACACGACCATCTCTGTAACGTCCCTCAATTTTTTAACATAAAATATCACATAATAAATAAAATGGTCAACCCGAACCCGTGGGTAGCGGGGACACCTGTCATACACAGCGGAAAACCTAGCAGCACTACACATAAAATCTCAAACATCCAGTCATAAAATATAATACCAGAGCTTTCTATAACATTATGATACTGTACTACTATACATCCTCATATACATCAAAATATCTCTAGGGTCAAACACAAAATAATTCTAACCCTAGTACAAAATCTTACCCTCCTCACGGGGTAATCTCACTAATCTCAACGGCGGCCCTGACCCGCCGGTCTCTCAGGGACTCCTGAAAAATGTAATAATATTGAGGGTGAGACACTTCTCAGTAAGGGAAAATAAACTAAATACAGCTGTGTGGCAACATGAATATTTAATGCATTTATACGTATATAGTACATTTCATAATTCCATAAACATCATCATATCGTACTGGGTAAACATATATTTTCACATCTGTTAATAATTCATATCATACATAAAATCATTTGTTATAACTGTAGTACTAAAAATAAACACAGGATGAATAGCTAGCTAGTGTCATGTATTATCCCCCATGACGGGTTGTGCAGCCCGAAGACGGGACCCGACAATGGCTGGCCGACCACTGCCGAATCAAATATGTCTGTAAGTACGATGAGCCCGCCACACCCTGGTTCGGACTGCCAGGTGGACGTCCACACTCTACTGAAAGCCACATCGACTATCCATCTCCCATCCTCTCGTGGGACGATAGCACTAATAAGGCCTCGTGCCAAAATGAACCCATAGCTACGGTACCGAGCTCCTGGTCTGAACTAAACTAACATCCTGGTTGTGAAAACATATAATACATGATCATACGTAACATCATTATGGCCTCGTGCCGAAAACATAGATACGGCCTCGTGCCGAAAACATAGATACGGCCTCGTGCCGAAAATATAAATACGTGGCCTCGCGCCAATAACATAAATACGGCCTCGTGCCGATAACATAAATATATGGCCTCGCGCCAAAAACATAAATACGGCCTCGTGCCGATAACATAAATATATGGCCTCGCGCCAAAATTGTTCAGGTATATATATATATACTGAAAATATCTCATTTATCACACAATCGTCAAAACCATCACAACATAACTCATATTTTCATAAATGCCTGAAATCATGCTTGGTTCGTAAAATCTTTCACATCATAATACATTTCACATAAAATAATATTCATGCCACACATATGCTGTTAAAAGTCATACTTCATATTCTAAAAACGTGAATTATTTACATCTCATACATACATATACATTTTAATCATCATAGCAGTATTTTCCCAATCGTACATTTCATGCGTAATACACAATATAACATATGCTTTTCTGAAAATAAATTTACTCATAATCAATAATAATTTGTATGAAAAATTACTGCTTTAATTTATTCCCTTACCTGGCTATTGAGAAATTCCTTAGGACCCAAATCCTATGCCCTTAGCGCCCGAAATTTAATTCCTGCAATTTACATTTTTCCTTAATTAATTAATCTATTTCTCCAAAATAATACTCATCTAGCCTTCCTTAGGCTCCAAATACCTCAAATTAATATTTAAACTATTATTTAATATCCCTACTTAATTTTTCAAATTTTGCCTGTGGGTCCCAAAATTATACCCGCGGCGCTCACCCGAGCCCTAAATTTCAGAAATCCTATTTCAGTCGCAGATGCTTAATATTTTAGCATTTCTAAATTAATGCTAATTAATTAAAAATAAGCCCCTTAATAATCGCCGCACCTCAAATTTGGAGTTTTGGCCCGACACCCCCACGAGAATTTCGTCCCACTAGACTTGTAGAGAATCATCCCTAGATTCTCGTGGTGGTGTCCGTTCGTCAATTGGGCTTATATTTTGCAAGAAATTAAATAAAAAGGGGGAAATGACTTACCCCAAGGAATATGCCTACGCCGCTCCTATCACCGATCCGCTTCAGTAGAAATGACGGCAGCAGCGAATGGAGTCCAGTGGTATCTTCGGATTTTCGATCGGACGAAAATCCGTCACGAAATCGAGGAGAGAGGGAGAGAGAACGTGAGGAGAGATAGAAACTTGCAGAGCTGCGAGTTAAATGAAAAGAAAAGAAAAGAAAATAAAGAAAGAAGAAGAAGAAGATAGGAAGAAAGGGGGGGGGGGGGAGTGGCCTGCCAACCAAATGCATTCCTGAAGCTTCTAGCCTCAGGAATGACAATAATAATAATAATAATAATAATAATAAATATATTTAATTAATAATAATAATAATAATAATAATAATATTTTATTAAAAAAATAAAAGTTAATTTTAATTAATTAATTTTTTTTTCTTTTTCTTTTTCTTTTAAATTCGATTAATTAATTAATTATTATTTTTTTCTTTTTTTTCTTTTTTTAATTCGTTTAATTAATTAATTAATTAATTAATAATCATTATTATTTTTAATTTTTAATTTTTATTTTTATTTTTATTTTAATTTTTTGAAATCAATCCGCTAATATTTTATATCTCTTTTTGGGGTTTTTACAATCTCCATAACACATATATAACACAATATATATCCACAGTTTTCCAATGAAACCAGAGATACAACCTAATGCCCCCCTTTTCCCAAAACTGTAATATGAAAATCCCGTAATTTTCATCCGTTAGATTCCCCCAAATGAGTAGCCAAAACACACATAGGACCGCGAATCACAGTTCTACCGCATCTGATTTCGAAAATAATTGATATAAATAGAATCCCCAGGTACTTATGGAAAACCCTATTCATCAAATCCATGAATATTGCCGGAGCATTTGTCAACCCAAAATATATTGACTCGGCCCTTTATACGGATCCAAGTGTCACTCACTCATACAAAATACTTGTACCTGTTCAAGATACGTAAACAACCCACCCTAACCAGGGCCATACGAGTATAAATCATACATAATTTCGATGTAAACGTCGCGGAAAAACATAAACATCCATTGGGATTTCTATTAGTCTTATACCAGAGTTTACTGTTGTATCCTCAAATACATTTGCACAGACTTAGAACATATCCTATTAATACAACCCCAAAAGGATATTCCAACTAAGTTCAATATACACATAAGCCACTTACGTATGCTACAACCAAAAACAAATCTCCAAGTCCCTTAAGCAACTAGGACCGACGTCCTGATGGACCTAAAAACAAATGTTGTATAATGGGGTGAGACACCTCTCAGTAAGGAAGAAAGTATTACAAACAGTGTGTGACCGCAAGTGAGTATTTCAATTTAAAACGTGTATCCATATATATAAAACAAAGGTTTTCAATACTGAAGCACCACACATATATCAATATAGACAAATACCGTTTTTCCCAAATCAGCTTTTAAATCATGTATATGAATATAGAACGACCAATAGCTTTGTATCACATATAATGTCTATTTTACCCCGTGGCATGGGTTGTGCACTGATATCTCTAAAAATGCCCTATTCGTGCAGACATCTGCCAAGTATCAAATATATAGTCTAACTGCCCCCATCTGGTCTATTATTTCACCAGTGGTTAATACTCCTGCTAGCCGACCATCTATGTACCCACACTAATTTAACATGTGTGGTTGCATTGTACCCTTCCAGCTGAGGAATTTCTTGCCACTTGGAGTTTCTTTCACCTCCATTACTGAAGCTTTTTCAACTTCTTACATTGGAATATCTTTCAACCGCTATTTCTGGAGTATCTTTCAACCCCTTGGTGACAAGTTGTGGTTCCATTTGTCATATATACAATTTATAACAAAACATAATAACCTGTGCAATTTCAGTATTTTCACAAATTCAGATAATCACATTGGGTATAAATCGGCGCCTATCCACTCAGTTTTCCCTTTTTATATGTAACGACCCGAAAAATAATGGTATTTAATCTCAGGAATTTTTTAGCTCCTCGTCGACGAATACAGGGGACTCGTCGATGAGGGTATAACACGAGCTCATCGACGAGGATAGGATTCGTTGACGAAAATATAATTGGGCTCGTCGACGAGGAAATATTGAGGGGATGATTTTGGAGTTTTTGAATTTCATCGACGAAGGGGAGAGTTCATCGACAAATTTTGCATGACCTCGTCGACGAGGTGACGTGGCTCGTCGACAAAGGCCACAGTTTAAATAGGCCTAAAACTCATTTTTGGCCGAAATTTCTTGCGTAGCACCTCTCTCTTTCTCCTACCCTTCGGTCCCTCCTCCTTCTCTCTTCAATTTCGGTCCGGATTTCCGCCGGTTCGAGGATCTGAAGCCACCATGACGCTCCTAGGAAAGTTCTCTGCAAGTCTACCAGAGCGGATTGTCAATGGGGCTGAGGTGGAAACCATCCTAAATCCAAGGTAAGGCTTTCTACTCAATATTTGAATTTTTGGCTGTTGTAGAAAGTGTATACACGTAGAAATACTGAACTTTAATTCTGGGGAATGTTATTTCCAGGGTGTTGAGTTGGGAACCCTACGGGTGCGAGGCAGATTTTCTTAGGGGTTTTTCAGGAATCAGGTAAGGGAATAAACTAAGCTAGTTCTTTTTGAGAAATGTATGTATATATAGCATTTTATTTCAGGAAAGTAAATATGTTCATATATATATGATTTGTATTTGAGAAAAACACTGTTGAAATTGATGGTATGTTGAATATGTGGAAAACCTATTAGTGTGGCATGAGTAGAAATTGTTTTGAAATACTTTTTTCTGGAAATGTGATTATGATACAGATTTTTATAATGGAAAATCGGCGTACGAGTCGTGCTATGTGTATGATTTGCCAGCGTATGGGTTGAGCTATGGATATATTTTGCTGACGTACGGGCCGAGTTAGGAATGTGATTTGCCAGCGTACGGGATGTGCTATAATTTGCCAGCGTATGGGTTGAGTTATGATAAAATGTGAAATACTAGCGTACGGGCCAATGATTTTCATAATATACGTATATATGCAAAATGATATGATTGATTTGATAATTAATGATATGAAATATTCATGTATCACAGTTTCAGTATACGTTATATGATATCAGAACCTGGTTGGCTTGGTCTAGGCTAGCACTTGCATGGTACCGTTGCTATGTGTCCATGGTCATCATGATCATGATATTTGTGTTAACGCCGCTGTACGGAGTGGTGTGAGATTGGATGGTCGATGTGGTTTATAAGAAGTATGTGAGCGCCCCTGGTGTACGGACCAGGTCTGGCAGACCCATCAGACTTACAGACTATACTTTTGATTTGGCAGTGGTCGACCAATCATTGTCAAGTCCCACCTTCGGACCATACAACCCAGTCATGTGGGGGTAATACATGACAACAACCAGCTAACATACCAGGAATGTTTTTGTATTATTATTATTATTATTATTATTATTATTATTATTATTATTATTATTATTATTATTATTATTATATGAGATGAAATATGTTTATGAAAATGCAGTATGTTTTGCCATGATTTGATGATATATATGTTTTCCCTATATTTGACAAAACAGTTACTGAATATGTTATGTATGGTATATGTATAACACGGAATACTGATGTTGCCACACACTGGTATTAATTTATTTCCCTTACTGAGAGGTGTCTCACCCCAAAATTTTATAAACTTTTTAGGAGCCCCTGGTAGAAGAGCAAGTAAAGCCCCGCTGGTCTAGTACGATTGGTCTGCCCTTCTAGAAGGGTTACGTATTTTGATAGGGTCGGATGTATTTTGTGGAAATGGCCCTATGACATCTTTTTGGGTTGAGTGTTGTGTATATATATACAGTGGTTGTAGTAACTCTGATATTGTGATGTATGGTATAATAAGATGTATATGATTGTTTGTTTCCTACTACTTAGGCTTTCTTTAAGCAAGACGTCACATTATATATATACAGCTCAGTGTATAATAGGCCTCTGTTTTCCATATTTTCAATATAACAAGTTTGAACTCCATTCCCATAATCCATATCAATAATATCAAATGTTCCCAAGTTTAATTTCATCCACGTGTCACACTAATTTAAACAAAAATTCACTATATAGTATATGATATAATAAACTCCATTTTTATATAAAATAAAGGATTCAAGATCTTCTACATACATAATAGTCCAAATAAATAAGTTTTAAAACATTTGGAGTCCATACACCAAAATCCATATTTTTTTCAAAAATTGTAAAATCGCAAAACCGGCATTTCTACTCGGTGAAATTTAGTAAATAAGTAGTTAAATCATACATATAAGCATAACCTAACTTTTTAGTGGTTTAGTTTTTCCAAAAATAACTGTTGTAATCAAATTCCCCTTACCTTAATCTCGAAACAAAACTTTGTATGAAAACGATCCAAACCGACAACCCGGGATCATGAAAATCTAAAACCACAGAACATAACCTTACTATAATTTCGACTACTATCCAAATATCCAATAAAAATTAGGATTAGATCCTTACCTCGATTTTTGGGAAAACCTGAAAAATCTTCAGAATGACGATCCAAACCGCTAAAGTTGTAGAACTTCCTCCTCTGATCCCCGCAAGAACTTCTGTTTTTAGAAACGGGCATTGAACGGAGAAGATCCTTAGAGAGAAAGAGAGAGAAATTTCGTGGGTAGATAGAGAGAGAGAGAGAGAGAGAGAGAGAGAGAGAGAGAGAGCTTTTGGGAGCAAACTTAGCCCTTAAGCAACAAAAATGGATTTTTATAGGGCCTTTGACCAAGTCTAACTCATTGACGAGGCGGCGTCTTTGTCGACGAATCCGCTACACATCTTGTCGACGAGGCCATCCCTTCGTTGTCGAGTTCAAGTTTCGGATATTTCTCTTATCCGCTCGTTTTCTCCTTGACGAGGTTCTGAATTTCGTCGACGACGATCTTAAGGACTTCGTCGACGAATGCGACCCTTCATTGACGAACCCAGCTTATACAGGTTTGGGTCTCTACACAAAAGGCATGACTAAAAACTCATAGTGGCCATATCTGGTTCGAAAAGCAGTCTTCGCAACATCTTCAAATTGAACCCTCGCCCGATGATACCCTGACAGCAGGTCAATCTTTGAAAAGACTCGCATTCCCTCTAGCTGGTCAAAGAGATCATTGATACGAGGCAACGGGTAACAATTATTCACAGTCACCTTGTTGATCTCATGGCAATCAATGCACATACGCATCGATCCGTCCTTCTTCTTCACAAATAAAACTGGAGCTCCCCAGGGCGAAACACTCATCCAGATAAAGCCCTAGTCCAGTAATTCCTGAAACTTCAACTCTTGAAGTTTTTCTGGAGCCATCCGGTACGGAGCTTTAGAGAGCGGTGCCTTTCCAGAAATAACTCTATTGCAAACTCCACCTCACGATCCGGAGGTAAACCGGGTAAATTTTTGGGAAACACATCCAGGAACTCATTAACCATTCGAATATCCTCAAGTTTCAACTCATCCCACGGTCGTTCCCTCACGCAAACTAGGTACCCCTAACATCCATCCAAGAGTAACCTCCTCATCTGTAATACCGATAGAACCTGTGGCATCGAACACATACACAATCCTACAAACTCGTACTCCTGCTCCCCAAGAGGTCTGAACACTACCACCTTTCCACGACAGTCTATCACAGCATAACTGGAGGATAACCAATTCATCCCTAGTATGACATCAAACCCAGACATGTCGTATACCACAATATTTTCTGGTAGCAGTCTTCCTTGAATTACCACTAGGTAGTTTTCTAACATCCTCCTACAAAACGATACACTCCTAGATGGTGTAGCTACATACAATTCTTCATTCATGACTCGGGTCTCAACCCCACATAGTTTTACAAAGTTAGCAGATATAAAGGAATGGGTCGCACCCGAATCAAATAAAACCACTACTCTATTTAAAAGCAACATCATAGTACCTGTCATCACATTCCCCGCATGATCAGCATCCGTTGGAGTAAGTGAGTATACCCTTGCTGGAGCTATGTTCACTTGATAAGTTCCTCAAGATACCTGATTCTGACTCAAAGTGGGCGTACCCCTCTTTGGTGCGTGATAAACTCGATCCATGTGACCTGACTGGCCACAGTTGTAGCAGTTACCCCCAAAGGGCTGGCATTCACCGTCATGCCATTTGTGGCACCTGATACAACGATCACGTGATTGATTCACCTGAGAATCCTAACGCTCGGTATTCTAATGGTAACCCGAGCTCTTGTTCTTCTTCTTCTTCCATGTTCCCTGGTGAGATCCAGACTGAGAACCAGAAGGTACTGGCCTCTTCTTTGGTTCCTGACCCACCTCATCCTCCCGGATGCTGGTCTCGATCATAACGGCCTTATCCACCAAAACTGAAAACTCATGGATCTAAAGCATACCCACTAATATGTAGATGTCTTTCCTCAGGCCCTTCTTGAACCTCCGAGTCTTCTCGTACTCATTTGAGATCAAATACGGCATGAAACGGGATAGCTTTATATACCGAGCAGCATACCCTTGCACCATCATATCTCCCTGTGTCTGAGTAGAGAACTCATCCGCCTTTACATCATGCGTGGAGGTCGGGAAGTATCTCTCAAAGAACACTTCCTCGAAACGGTTCCATGTCATCTTTGTAGGACTGGTCCTCTGCTTCTCTAGCAGACTCACAGCAGTCCACCATCGCCCCGCCTCTCTAGACAGCTGGAAGGTAGCGTAGAGGACTCTCTGCTTGTTTGTGCAGTGTAGGACCTTTAGAATCCTCTCGGTCTTCTTGACCCAGTCCTCCGCTATCATCGGATCGGGTCCTATTGCAAATGTTGGAAGGTGCATACATATGAACCTCTCGATGGTACACCTCGCAGCAGTAGGAGAGCGTTTGTGTGATGACCCAAAAATATATATATGATTAAAGCACAATAATAATAAAATAATAAAAATGGTCATTGAGTTAATATCAATACAGAAGTGTTTTTCTGTAGGATCCTTGATTCCATGTTTGATGCCTAAGAAAGACCTTTTCTAAGCGAGTGCTCAGAGACCATTGCGGCTCAGTCGCTCCCTGGAGGTCGGCCTGGTCAAAATGGAATTTCATAGAATAAATAGGATAGACACTGTTTGTACATATAAATAAGTATATATACATAAAATAGTGTTTTGACAGACATAATTTGTAGATATATATATAATAAGATGATAATAATATAGGTATCATATGTGGGGCCCACAAGACTGTGGGGTCCACATGAGTTCCGGAGCCACAAGACACTGTCTATATACGTAAATAAGTACATAAAATAATGTTTTGACTGATATAATTTGTAGAAATATATGATAAAATAATAATAATATAGGTATCCTATGCGGGGCCCACATGAGTCCCGAAGTCGTATGGAGGTTTACACAAGTCTTAAAGCTATGTAGAATGCATAAAATCGTATAAGAGTTATTCGAGTTAAGTAGGATCCATTCGGGTCTCGAAATTGTATGGAACCCACATGAGTTTTCAAAATTTAAATTTAATTCTTATTCAAAAACAAATAATAAAATAAATAAATACTAAAAATAGTTTAAAAGTAATAACAATGATAATAATAATGATAATAATGATTAAGAAAAATAATAAAATAATAAAATAATTAATTAACTAATTGATTAATTAATTAGGTAAGTAGTTAATTAAAAATTTATTTAATGGGAATGGTGGCAAGCACTCCCACATGGCCTCCATCCCCATCCCATACTCAACTCATACCTTGCCCATCCCTTACCAATTCTTTAATTTTAAAAAAATTATAATTTCACTCATCTCCCCATACTTTTATAAATTTAATTTCTTCCCCAAAATTTTCCTATAAATAGGGAGCTCTCAACCTTCATTTTTCACAACAATTTTCCAAGGAAGAGAATGATTAGTGAGTGAAAGAATTTGTGGCGGAGAGAGAATTTTGAGTAAGTTCTCACTCACCCACTCTTTCCGATCTCATTTCTTAAAGATAGTTATTGTATTCGTAGCACACGGTAAAAGAAGAAGGTAAGTAAATTTTGATTATGTTAGTTTTTTTATTTAAAATTTATATCCGAGTTTATTTTATAAGTAAATTTCAATTATGTTAATTAGTTCCATAAAATTTCCATGAGTTTATTTTTACGCGTATTTAATTATACCAGTTCTATCTTTAATATACTTGCATCTATTTTTAGGTTAAGAACTGTTCTAATCCCCTCGGGTAAATTTTCAGCATTTATTTCTATTCAAAAATAAAATTATATATATTTTTAACACAAAAATTGTGTGGCATAAGTTTATTTCTATGTTACATTTTTATGAAAGTATGAGTAAAGATGAGATTTTCACAATATTATTTTAAATTGCATAAATCATAATAAGATGATTTTAAAACCCCTTATGGCAATGAAAGTTCAAAGTTACAGATGCTCGGTACCGCAGCTTAAAGTTTATACGGATCAGAGTGCACCCACACTGTTTACAGAGTGCTTATTTATGTTAGTGGATTTCTCCTGAGTGCACACCTGGTTCCGGACCAGGATTTAATAAGGAAAATCTCACTTAAAGTTGACATATGTTGATTTAGTTTGGTTGGCCAGTCAACTAAGTTTAGTTTTCGGACCGCACAACCCAATCTTGGGGGTAAACATGACTTACGCCAAACAGGCCTAAGGGTGGTTTTTTTTACAATATATGTTTATACATATTTAATTACGTGTACAAAGTTACTGATGATTTGAAGGAAAAGTGTAAGTTTACGTGAAAAGGATCATTTTGGTCCTTAAATGACGATCTAACAAAAACGTATAAAGAAAAGTATATGTATGTTTATCATTAAATGTTTATACAATTTTAAAGTTAAAAGTTTAATTTAACAGTTATAGTATATAATTATAAAATTTTACTTTTGTAATATTTATGTAGTAAATTTTAAATTTATATTTATTCTAAAAGCAGTTTTGAAGTTATAGTATTAAATATTATTTTACGAAATTTTTTTTTAAGCTCATTTTGGCCACACACTAATAATAATCTTATTTACTTACTGAGCGTCGTCTCACTCCAATCATATTTTTATTTCAGATGACTCTGAAGAGCATGTCGGAAATCAGGCTTAGCAAGCACGTGGGTGGGTATAGAAAAATAAAGATTGATTAGAAATATTAGTATGATGCTAGATATTTATGTTGTGAAATTTTTCTTTTTTGAAATAAATGAGTGTAATATAGATAATTAGCGTTCTGGTATAATAATAATTGAGTTTATTTGCTTCCACTGTAAATCAATGGTCAAAAGTTAATATCCCAGACCCCTCGGGGTTGGGGTGTTACAGTTTGCGTCTCCTAACACTCCACCCGATCTCCTACATAACCTGCCTCGTCAACCCTCAAGGCATAGAAGAAAACTCATCACTTGTAGTCTCCTCGGAGCCACTTTCCAAGTTATTATCCTTGAGCTCCATTCTGTAAATACAATAGGAATCTATTAGCACTCCTATGTCACGTATAGTTAACGCAATCATTTACAACTAACCATGTTAACTACCATCTCACGGGTCTAGGTCTGCCCTATTACACTGACACAAAAATCATCAATGGTTTGCTGTGATTTTATTGAAATCGTCACTTTAGGAAAAAAAACATAGAACACCGCCAACAGGTCCCCGTCTAGCAACAAAACAACCCTCAACCTACTCTACCCATTTCCTACTTCCTATACTCTGGTATGTACACATATGAACGCCAAACCAAGTCTACAAGTCCTAACAACTTGGTTAACTTTGATACCAAGTTGTCACGACCCGAACCCAGTTATGGGACCCAGGGGTGAATTAGTAACCTAACCTATCCCTGTGTCATACAAAACATCAATAATACAATAATGAATGAGGGTCCAACCCTGTGGGGTTCTCATACACCCTATACACATTTACATACATGACATATACACAACGAAAATTATTCTTTCTATACTTATATGGTACCATACCAGAATCTATACAATAGGAGTTTAAGCTCCATAATACAAAATATAAACCCAGGTGTCAGCCAAAACCCAAAACGATAACCCGATATAATACTAGTACTTACGCAAGTACTTCACGCAGTACACCGACCACTACGCTCCCAACATAAAGAAGCTATTTCTAGTTACTCGAAAGACCTAAAAACATGTACGTACGATAGGGGTGAGACACCTCTCAGTAGGGCAAATCCAGGTTATATCGGTATGTGACATATAAGTGTTATCATGACATAAAACATACACAGTCCAATACAATTTCAGTATTTTCATAAAACAGTTCCAGTATACCATTGATACAAAGCAATACGATTTGGTGTTGTCACATCCTTCGGCCTAAGCTGGACTATCTGGTGATATTTCACACGCTTCGGCAAAAACCAGACTGTTTGGTGGTATTTCACATCCTTCGGCAAAAGTCGGTGCCCCCAGTAACCTGGCATAGCATAAGCCCACAACGTTGAACCGGTGCAAATCTAGTGTTTTCACACCCTTTAATAAAATTCGGTCGATCTAGTGGTATTGCGCACTCTTCGGCAAAAGCCGGACATCAAAACCTAGAACAATTCGGAACCCCGTTCCTATCTCATTTCATCAAAACACAACTCATGCATGTTCATATAACAATTCAATCCACACTCATTTGGTAATCCAAAAATCATGATTTTCCAAAAACACATTTTAAACAAGTCAAGGCACGACCATCTCCATAACACATATATAACACAATATATATCCACAATTTTCCAATGAAACTAGAGATGCAACACAATGCCCCCTTTTTCCTAGAACTGTAACATGAAAATCTCGTAATTTTCACCCGTTAGATTCCCCCAAATGAGTAGCCAAAACACACACAGGACCGTGAACCACAGTTCTACCGCATCCGATTTTAAAAATAACGATATAAATAGAATTCATATACCTTTCCCCAAAATCCAAATCCGAACTCTACGGCTCCTAAACAACGAACCAAGTTCCCAAAACCTATAAATCACGGTACAAAACCTACTTACAATTACATTCCCTACAAAACTACCAAAACGGAAATGAAAACTGAGTCTTACCTTGATTTTGGGTCAAAACCCGAAAACGCTAGAAACGAAAATCCGTTCAACAAAACTCGAAGAGAATCCTTCCCTAATCCTCGTAGTAATGTCGGATCGTCGATTCTAACAACGTATGGCGAAGAAATCTAGAGAGAGAGAGTGGGGTTCGAATTCTTAGAGAGAGAGGGAGTGAAACTTACTTACTTAGCTAAGAAGCAACCCAAATGGATATTTATAGCACCCTTGACTCGGCCAACCTCGTCGACAAGGCAGCGTCTTCGTTGACGAGTCAATGTAGACAGTTCGTCGACGAAGTGGTGGCCTCGTCGATAAGCCTGAGATTTTCAGATTTCCCGAAACATCTCGACTTCTCCTTGTCGATGAGCACCTGCATTTTGTCACCGAACAACAGAAGGACCCTCGTTGACGAATTCTGACTTTGTCGACGAAGCTTACTCAATTTACCGTTTTATCTTTCTCTTATTTATTTATTTCATATATCACGGTTCAGGTTCTTACAAACATTGTACCAAGTCACTATTTGCATTGAGAATTGTTTTTCTCCGGGGCAATTTAGTTTGAAGGACAATGGTCCTTCTGCGCCTTAGTTATGGTACGAAGGCAAAGATTTATTTTGCATTAAAAATCTCATGGTCTAAACATATTAAAGATTTTCTTTAATATTTCTTATGTTAAATAGAAGAAGAAACCTTAATATAACTTGAAGTTACAAAAACTGATCATTAAACATAAAAAAAAAAAAAAACAACAACTTTCGTTTTTCATTTTTAAATTTCCAAATTAATAATTGAAAAAAAATATCATGCTTTTCAGCATACCCAACTATTTATATAAGAAATCTAGAAAAAAAAAACACTAAAGAATGTATTTTTAGTTTTTTATACAAATCTAAAAAACTAAAAATAATATGATATTTTTATAACTATTTAAAAAATTATAAAAAGCAAAATTGTTTGCACAAGTGATCAAGGTCAAAGGATCCAATGGTGAAGTTTGACCTTTTTTTTTTTTTTAATAGAATTTGGACGCACCATGTTCATGTTTTGTCTAACATTCACACAACAATTGAAACAAATTATCATACGCTTCCATATTTAGAACTAGAAGTATGAACCAATCAATGTACATTTCGGTTATATTTCATGTATACCCTCCTATAAAGTATGAGTCTGGTTATTCATTACGAATCTGTTTAAATCATATGAACATACAAATCTTTTCTTTTTTTTTCTTTATTACATAAAAACTCCAACCACCAACGAGCCTTTTGGATCCTTTGATAAGATACTAAATCCACGAATCAGCGTCTTCCGCATTTTGATAAATCACTCCTTGCATTTTCATGTATTCCTCCTACAATCCTCATGGTCCAACAAAATGGCAGAAGGCTCCAGATCCTTTCTAGCATTGTTTTGTTTTGATTTTTTTTTTTTTTCAACTTTAAATATTGCTTTTACTTTGAATGGAAGTGGTTTACCAAAAATTCCAGCTTTGTTCCGCTCATCACGCAATAGACTGCGCTTTCCCCACAAATAAAAATATATAGCTAAACCCAACTGTGGTACATGCTAGATCTCCAAAATGAATAAAGTGACGAGGCTCCACTTAAAATTTGAAAAATATTTTCTCAAATTATAAAAATATTCCATGTCATTCTTATCGATTATACGACGTGGCAGTTTTTCAGCCTGCCACGAATCAGACAAGCATTTGGAGCAGCTTTGCCTTTTCCTATTTTAACCCTTTACTTTTCTTTTTTTTTCTTTTTCTGGGTTCAACTGGAGCAGAAGCTTCCACTCCTGATTCCTTCTTGGCTTCTGCAGGGCCAGTTGTTTTTGCCAAATCATTTTTATTTATTATTTTTCTCTCTTGCCAAACAGAATCTTTAATAGTCTTCATCACGGTTGGGAGGATCCAGATAAAAATTTTAGAAAAGACAAAAAGAAGAAGGGGGGAAATTATCAAAAGCAGCGGTCATGATTATTGCTGATCAGAAAATCAGAAACCCATTTGAAAAAAATAGTAATAATTTGGTATAACAGGAGTATAGGGTAATTTCATTTATTTATTTAATTAATGATATTACAAAAAATAACAAATTCTCTAAAAAAAATCAAATATTAATGTCAAGGTCATAGAGTAGAAAATGAATAAAATGAAATTTTGAATAAAAAGCACAACGAAATTAAGGTATAAATTTAATTTTATTTCGTTCAATTTCATTGTGTTCCTATTGCCAAATGTGTAGTAAGGATCTTTTAGTCTTTCTGTCAAATATTATGAGAACGTGAACAAGAAATGAAAAAAAGAAAAAACCAAAAATCAAAAATTAACCTTTTTTTGTTTTTGGTATTTCTATAAGTAAAACAAATTAAAAAATTAAAATTAAACAAATGCTTATAATTATAGTCCTTGAATCAAATAATAACTATAAATATGATTAAAATAATAAATGTGAAAAGAAAACAAATCAAAATGTTATAATAAAAATAAAAAAACTATTATAATTACTTTGCTTAGTTATTATATTTTTAAATTCACTTTAAAAGAATAATTTTATTGTATATGAAAATTGAAAATAATAATAAAATTTCTAAATGATTTTTTTTTAAAAAAATTACTAATATTTTTTTATTATATTTTGAATTCATATAATCATTTTATTTATGCTTAGTTAAAACCTACATACAAAATGAATGATTTTATCAACAAAATCTAATTTTAAATATTGAATTATTTAGGTAAATAAAAAGAATTAAAAAAAACTATAAAATTTAATTTTCAATTTTTTAAAGAACAACTAAAACTAATAATAGAAGTAGAAAATTAACAAGTAAATAAATGTCTTTTCAATAACTTGTTTCCTCACTACAAAGACACAAAAATAAAAAATAAAAATAATATCAAAGAAACCTTAAATTTATCAAAAGCCAATTACTCTAAAGTAACAAGAAGAATCATAAGTTCCATCAATGACTTCGCTTCTCAAAAATTTAATTTTACCAATTGATCCCAAAAATGATTCACTTCTCCAAAAGTGTGTCAAATTAACCGCCCGTGGGGGGTGGGGAGTGTTGGTTCAAAAGAGTATGATGGTATATAGCATTTCTTGTGACAAAATTTGAACCTTCATTCGTTGGGAATATGGGACAATACAAAATAAGAATAGCACTCAAAAAAATGTGTTTGTTTGTGTGTGTGTGTGTGTGTGTGTGTGTGTGTGAGAGAGAGAGAGAGAGAGAGAGAGAGAGAGAGAGTTTAGGTCTTTCTCATCTTTAAATGTCCATCCCAATTTTATTGAATACTAGTGATAGAGAACGTGTGTTGTTTATGCTTCTTGGTCATTAATTTAGACCAAGGTGCCTCATACCTCTCATTATTTGGCGGAGGTGCTTGCCTTGTACTTGTCCCTACTTTGCCAAAAGCTTGCATTGAAGACCAAGGTTCTTGTCTTAAGGTCTTGGTTACTAAGACCAAAATAGTCTTGGAGCTCTCCTTAATTTAGTTGAGGTCTCAATGATAAAGACTGAGGTGGTCTTAGATATCTCATCAGTTTGAGCTGCTTCTTCATCATTCAAATTGAGGTGGTATTAGACATCTACTCATTTAGATAAGTTCTTGCCTTATACCTCTCCTTATTTGCAAAATTACCATCCTATGAGGTGGCTTGCTATTCAAAGCTATTTATTGAGGTTTCCAATTAACTTAGCAAGTGGCCTTATACCTGTCCTCATTTGGCTAAGGTGTTCACATTATATTTCTCCTTATTTTACAAGATCATCAACCTTGGATTACTCTTTAAGGCTATTTTTCAAGATAGTCACCTCAAGAGTTAGCCAATTCAACAAAGTTGTTTGGCAAGGTTACGACCTTGGTAGGTGACTTGCTCTTCTAGGCTATTTTCTAAAGTTACCGTTCTAAGAGGTGGCCTATTTTTCGATGCTTTTTGCCAAGGTTCCCATGAATCGTAGAATGTTATTTGCCAAGATTATTACCTTAGGAGGTGGCATTCTCTTTAAAACTATTTTCCATGTGTCGCAATGTCCCGAAAAAGGGTCCGGAATGGTGAGAGATGATATTAATATCGATGGTTCGATGGAATCGACACTAACCTATTATTTTCATAGGTGTGGTTAGTTCACCTAACTACTACCTATTGACTGGTTTCTAGACTAATTTTAGGTCAAGGAACTAGAATTCTTGGTCTACTTTTACCAAAAACTGAGATCGGTAGTACAGTTATGTGAGGGAATTTATTGAAGAAACACCTCAATCTGCCCCTAGAAGGTTATGAATTGTTATATATTAGCCATATCCATTTAATTAGTAGAATTTGGTGGTTTGGGATGTAGAACCGATTGATAGGGAGAAATTAACTCCCTCTAATTGATGGTGGTGGCTTTCATTACAAGTAGGTGACAAGGTCCAAAATGGTATATAGATCATCTTTCTTTTCCTCTACATGGTGAGCCAATTTGTTGCTCTTAAAATCCTTTTCATCATGTTTTAAACCATTTCTAAAAGAAAAACCAAATTAACTTGGGAAGACAGAAAGTTGCATTCGAGAGATTCTCTCATACTTAAATCAAGGTATGGCGGAAAAAGAGAGATGATAGATGTTTCCAACAGCAATAGAAATTTCATTCCTTACCTTCACTTGACTACTCGCACATATAGGTGTTGTTTTCCCTAACTTAATTAAATGCCCCTCTTGAATTAAGGAGAACTACCTATATGTGGGGGTTACAACTCTTTCGTACCCCTCGCTAACTCTCCTAGAGTTACACTGTCACGCCCCGAACCCGAAAATGGGACCCAGGTGTGAAAATGTAAACCAACCAGTCCCTGTACCATACAAAACATCCAAAGATATAGGACACTTAAGGAGGGTCTGACCTCGTGGGGTTCCCAGGAACCCTATACATATCCAAACATAACTAAACATACGCAGCGGAATAAAGTCTTACTATATACATACAGTACCATACCAGAGTCTACACAAGAACAAAATCAAGATTCTATCAAATAACATACAAATGGGTGCCCAACATATCTCAAAACGACAACCCACAAAATACAAGTCCTAGCACTTACCCAAGCGCTACCCGCAATGCACCGTCCACTACGCTCCCTACACCAGGACGCTAGTTCCAGTTATTTGAAGGACCTGTAAAAATGCACGTACAGTAGAGGTGAGACACCTCTCAATGAGGAAGAACGCAGGTTATATCGGTGTGTGGCATTTGAGTGTTGTCATGATGTAACATACACGCAGTTAAATGCAGTTCTAGTACTAATTTCACAACAGTGCATACAAGCACACACACACATGATCAGCAATCCCAGTGTCGTCACAGGTCACACCCATCCACCCGAAGTTGGCCTGTGACATACGGCGTTGGCCCATAGCCAACCCGCGAACATGGCACCATCAACACATGGCTAGTCCTCGACTCCCATGACATCATACCGACGCTAAACTGGTGGATCCACACCCTTCGACCTGATCTGCCGGAATAGGCTCATGCCCTATGATATAGAGCCAGACACTCTGCCAATCTACGGTCAGGGATTTCATACGCCCTCGGATATAGAGCTGGACACTCTCAGTACCTAGAACAATTTGGAATCGCGTTCCTACTAACATTTCAACAAATCACACACACATGCATGCTCATATAACTAAACAAATAACACCCATTTGGTAATCTAAAATTATGGTTTTCCAAACACATACAGTTTAAACAAGTCAAGGCACGGTCATCCCTATAACACAGTATAAATCAACATATACATTCGGTTTTCAACAAAACTAGGGATGCAGCCCGTCGCCCCTTTTTTCCCAAAACTGTAATCATGAAAAACTCATAATTTTTCTCGTTAGATCCCTCCAAATGAGTAGCCAAAACACACATAGGACCGTGAATCATAGTTTTACCAAGTTCAATTTCAAAAATAATAGATATAAACATAATTCCCCTTATCTTTCCCCCAAATAGAAAATCCTGAACTCTAAGGCCCCTAAACAGCAAATCGAGTTCCAAAACCTACAACCAACAGTACAGAATATACTCACAACATTGTTCTCTACAAAACTATTGGATCAGAACTGAAAACCGAGTCTTACCTCGATTTTACGTCAAAACCCAAAAATGGTCGAATCGAAAAATCCGATCCGTAGAACTTGTAGAGAATCCTTCCACGATCCTCGTAATAACTTCAAATTCAAGATTCTAATGACGAACGACGAAGAAATCTAGAGAGATGGAGCGTAAGGAGAGTTCTAGAGAGAGAGAAAAAAGATTTTTAGATTTCTTAACTTGGAAGTAAAAAGAACTTCTATTTATAGCTCTTTGACTCGGGCGTCCTTGTCAACGAAATGATGTCCTCGTTGACGAGGTCATATAGACAACTCATCGACGAGACAATGGATTCGTCGACGAATCCTAATATCACAGGTTTCCCAAAATCTCTCAACTTCTCCTCATCGATGAGACTTACATGGATTTCGTCGATGAACTCTGGCTTCGTCGACGAATCCTACTAAATTCCCAATTTGCCCCTCTCTTATTAATTTAAACTCATATATCACGGTTCAGGTTCTTACATACACACTATACTTTTATTTGGGTCACCTATGATTGGTTCACCTATGATTTTTCTCATTATGTAGCCAATGAGCCTTTAGTAAGTGTAGATACATTTTGGTGCCGTCAAACATGAATTACATAGATTATATTACAATCAAGAGAATGAGATCAATGATTATAGATGTAAGGTGGTGAACCTAGAAAATCTTTTTTGTGGGTAAAATGTGGAAGATTTTAAATTTTAAAAATTTGAGTACAGTTCTTTTATTAAAAAGAAAAAGCAAAATAAAATATCATGGCATTTGAAACAAAATAAATAATTAAAATTTAATAGAGATATTATAATTATTTTAATAGCATCAATTGGACAAGCCTAGGCTTTTAAATGAATTAATTTTTAACATATTGTCAAAACTTTTACAAGAAAAAAGGTCAAGAGTTTAGCTTCATTATTGCATTCTTCTAAATAAATTAAAATTATATCACAAGATATGATGATGGACTTGTGCTTTTTTCACTTTATATTAAAACAATTCTTGAAACTCACGATTCTTATATAATAAGCTTAAACTTTAACATGGATTTTTATCCGGAATAATTGAAAAATAATTTATCACTACCATCCATTATTACCATTTATTGATGTGCTATAACTTATCAAAATTTTTTAAATGCATAAATATGTTGAAAAAAAATATTATGATTTTATTATTATCATAATTAGCCGTCTATGATTTGACTCCTAAATTAGAAAAAAATTAAATCAATTTTTAATGATAACTTAAATAACAAAATAGTCAAAAGTTTGACTAAATACTCAATTGATGTGATTGCCTAAAAGTTTTCTAGTAATTTTAAAATTATAAAATTAAAATTAATCAATGCAATAGATTTATCCTTTCTACGTTAATACTCTCTATAATATTTCTAGACATTTCTTAATGTTAAATTTATTAACCTTTTTGAATCACTTGCAATGTTGCAAAAATTATGGCTTATGGTAATTAAAAACTACATTAAAATAATTGAAAAATAACTGATTGTTTTATTTCAATTACAATTAATTGTTTGACGAAAGATTAAATCTCTTTCCTTAGTTAACTTAAATGACAAAATAATCAAATGTTTGACTATTCAATTTTATGTAGCTGCATAAATCTTCCAATTTAGTTGTGAAAATATATTTTTTATATTAATTTTTTAAAATAAAAAAAATATTCAAGAAATCGAGCTCCTCTCATTAAAATAATTTAAAATTTCTCAATATATTTTATGATAGTGATGTAGAGGTAGCTAACTTCTCATCACATACCTCTTTCCATCTTCCTCACAATTTAAACTTGAGATTTTTGGTATGCAAGGCTCAAACTTTAATCTCTTGAATGTCTCACAAGAAATAATACGCAACGATTGGATCTACATTGGACCTAAGTTAAACAATAAGAGCCACAGAGGTAAACCATCTTTCATCCCATATCTCATTTCACCTTTCTCAAGAATTGAACTAGAGACCTTCAATACGAGAGTCTCAAACTTTAACCACTAACCCAATCTAAAAGACATTGTATGGTAGTATTACATCTCTATACTGTGTATAAAAACTTTAAAGTAGGCTTGGAAGGGTTTTAGAGCTTAGATTTGAACTTCTATGGATTTGGAAGAAATTTAATACGATTTTGTACTACATCTCGCTCAAATCTGCTCAAATCTAAATTTCACACTCTCAAATATAGGATAAATGTTTATCTTTCCATTAATTATTTTTTAATTATAAAAAATAACAGTGAAAAGAAATACAATAACCCTATGTTTCAAGAGTCTTTGGATTTGAATTTATATTTGATTTGAATAAGATGTAATACAAAATTGCATTGAAATTTGTTAAATCTACTCAAATCCAAATTCAGATCTAATGTCTAAAATCCTTGCTCTCAGATACCGTAAAAAACCCTTTTACTTTATTCATCATGCAAACATTGATGTGCATTTGGTAAAAAAGGATAAAATAATATAATGAAAAAGTGTATGCACACACATGATCACAAACTAATTTTCAACTAAAATTGATAAACTTGAGGTTAAAATTTTTAAGATAATGAGCAATAAAAAATAGCCTTAATAGCAATAATATAGGGAGATGCTATACTCCAAAACATGTCACCAATATTACCATATTTATTTTTCATGCATTAATTAACAAATTTACTCCTTTACTTTGACAACAAAATGGTGAATTTGCATTCTCTTCTTTTTCACATTTTTACCTACAAATAATCATTTCATACACGAAAATAAATGTAGAGTAGGGATAATATTTTTTGAAATGACAATGGTGCATTCTAGAATTTAAGTAAAAATTTTCTTATGTCAAAATTTTGTCGTATTTCATTAAGGCTTAGTTTGGTCCCCTTCATTTTTTAAAAACGTTTTGGGGCTTCTAAGAATATTTAAAATGACTAAAATAGATATATATTTTTAGGAAATATGATTTACACATTGATAGTTTTATAATATTTGAAAAAAAAAATATTAAAGACAATATTGGAGTTGAATAATTTGTTAGGGAAAAAGTTAACTTCTAACTTTTAAAAGCTGAAAAAGTTGTCACCAAACTCAAACTCATCAGACACGCCCTTTACTTTTAAAAAGAAAAAGTTGGGATAAAAGGGGAGACCAAACCCACCCTAAAATCTAAAAATTTCAAATATTAAATATTTCGTATATTGTAACTGCCACCAACATCCCAAACTAGGAAATGCATTGCATCGTAGGCCCATGGCCATCACACGTTCATGTGGCATGCAGAAAAAGGATGAGAGCCTCGTGCTCATATTGCTCTCCTCCTTTTTTTTGAGCACCACTTATACCTAGGAAAATGCTCAATGTCACAAAATTGTGCTATCACAGGTTTACATTTATGTTGCAGCAATAGAAAGTCCTGGGCTTACGCATCAGACTAATTCTACACCTACACCAATCGTGCTCTCAGCCAACACGTAAAAGGTAAATTGCGGATGTGCGCTACAAGTAAAAGGATTTGAAACCCAGACTTCACTTTTGTTCAAGGCCGTCTGACGCAAGTTCTTACCACTTGAACTTATGCTCAGGGGCAATGTAAGCTCTTAATTGTCAAAAGGACTCATAGACAATAGCATTACTCTTTGAGCTCGTAGCGTCCACATCATTGTGGATCCACGAGAGAGATGGACAAAGGAGAGAGAAAATCTCGTACTCTCGTCATTAATGAGAGAGTGTGTTAAAGGAGGGACATGAAAGACTCCCTAATTTGGAGGTTAGACAACATTAAACAGCGTAAAATGAGATTGACAGTCTTAACTGTTGCCAAAACACATGGTTGGACGATGACACGTCCCATATTAAGCTTTAATTTGAAAAAGGCAACTCTAGCTCGTGCGCTATGCGGTCCCCACCCTCTCCATCCTTCTCTCATTTCTGACTTAATCATGGCATATGAGATGTTTTAGAGGTTAAAAAAGAGTACTTAGATTTTTGTATTGTACAATTAAGTCTAAGACTTATTTAAATTAAATTTTTATTCATAGAAAGGAAAATATTTTTTTTTATTTTTATTTTTATTTTTGTATAAATTTTATCAAAATTAAAATTTATTTTAATATAACTAATTTTTTAAAAGAAAAAATATCGACTCAAATGAACTCTCAATCAACCATGAAAATAAAGCACAAAGCACGGGCACTGTGACCATTGAATTAGGACCCCCCTCCCTCCAAGCCCAAGTTAGATCCACAGATTTACTTTTTCATCTTTTTTATTTTTTCACTTACCTTATCTCTAGGAGAGGTCTTCAATTTGAACTTAAAAAAAATATATACAAAATTGTATTGAATTTTATCTAAATTTTCAAAAATTTAAGTTCAAAATCCGAAATTCATACTCACCCAAACAGAACATTAATGAATTTATCTTGTAATGTTTTGATTAGTCAAGAATCATTATAACTTAAATTGATTTGACTTATGGTCCGTCTTACTTGTACCCTTAGAAATAAACAATATTTTTGTGTGTTTATGATAGTTAATTAAGTACACATATTCCACAATTCCTTGTTTTTCTTACTGCATTTGACTTTGGAGTAAACTCACCTGTCATAGAAGGCAAGTAGATTAAACCTCAAAGTGCATAATTGGTTAAAAACATAAACAAGGTATGGTCAAGATACTTTGTCCATTCCCTTTGTTAATATTAATATTTTATATTTTAAGCAGTGTTTAACATTTGATGCATTTAAAATTATTAATTTCAAATCAAATTTAATCTTTGTTAATCCTCAATAGTCCTTGATATTCTTAAAATTATATATATATATATATATATATATATATATATATATATATATTTCTAAATAGTAATTAACACATCAACATAATAGAAAATGTCTAAAATTATGTTTTACGAATTCGTCTTTCCTTTCGACCAAACTGTCTTTCTCATTTCTAAGTAAAATAATTTAGAAGCTATCTCTTCTATTTCTCATTTCTTCTTAAAAAAAAAAAAGAAGTAGAAAATTAATGAATAATTTTAAATTTGAATTCTTAAAAATAGAGTGGATGCTTTGATCTAGTACCAAGTAACTGCATATTTTAAAGATTACCTATTTAATAAAATAGTATTTTAGGTAATATTGTTCTCCTTAAATGCAATAATTAGTTTTAAATATGGAAATTTCAATTATATTTAAACTTTTCCCAAGTTAATAATGTTGGAGGTGGTCTTTCCACAAATGACTCTTTCACTAATAAAATCTCTTTTTTGAAAAAATAAAAAGATAAAAGATATTAACCTCCGTTAAGGTTTGAGTCGTTTGACAAAAAGACAATGACATCCCTTGAGGTTTCAAAATTTTTAGAAACCTCTGTTGAAACTTTAAAAATCATAGGGACCTCCCTTAAGGTTCGTCAAATAAAAGATACAAATCTCCCCTTATATTTTGTGAAAAGATAAAAAAATTTTAGGGGAGTTATGTGTTTTTTTTTTTGCTAACCTCAAAGGAGGTCTGTGAAATTTTTGAAACTTCAGAAGGGGTTTGTGACTTTTTTAAAATCTCAAAAAGGTTGATGATATTTTTAAAACCTTAAAAGAGATCTGTGACATTTTTGAACCTCAAGAGAGGTATCTGTCTTTTTGTCAAATCTCATAGGAGATAAATATTTTTTTCCTAAAAAAAATTTAAATGCACCAAACGCATTATATATGTGTCAACTAGCCACTAAAATAACTTCATCTAATCATCTATAATTTGTGAGAAATTATTAGATATATTGAGGTAATATTTAGAAGCATGGATTTTAGAGTTTAGATTTAGATTTGGATGAATTTGGACAAATTTCAATACAATTTTATATCATATCTTATCCAAATCAAATATAACTCCAAGTTCAAATCCTGTCCAACCATAAGTGAGTGTATATGCTAAAATCAATATAATTTCATCGGGTGTATGCACTAGAATTAATATGACTGCATTATGTGTATAAAAATAATTATAGCTGATAAAATAATTCAAATATAAATATAATAAAATTATATTTATTTGGATGTATAGTGTATCTGATATTTTCTCACAATTTGTATTGACGAACGGCGAAGTTAGATGCAAATGGAATAAGAAAATATTTAAGGGTGACAAGATATTTTACTCTCCTTTAAAATCACTCCATAAAAGAAAAGAAGTTATTATCAATGGTAGGGATCCACGTGGCATAAAAAAATGGAAAGACAGAATCGAACCCATTTGCTGCATTAACTCTGATACAACCATACCATCACCGATCCAAGAAGTACGGTAGTCAGGTGTCATGCACGTCTTGCTCAAAACCTAGGTATCCATATAAGAGGGGTGGGAGTCGCTGTTTGTCCCTCGTCAAATCCCCCGACACACACAACGCACTCACACTCCTCTCTCTCATGGCTTCCTCTGCAAAATTCTTCTCCTTCATCCTTCTCCTGACAATCTCCTCTGCGGAGATCCATGGCAGAGAGAGCGAGTTTTTCAGCAGGTTCGGACGAAATTACCAGCAGCAGCAGTCCGAACTCCCCACCACCCAAGTCCCTGCTCTGACCAAACAAGACCAACAGCCTGATTTCCTCCCGCAAGCCACACAGAACGCCTACGGCTACGGCCTCTTCTCCAATGAACCTGCCCAGCTCGCCCCCAACGGCGGCGCCCCACCCACCTACCCCTCTTCCGAAAACTCCCAGAAGTCCAAATCCGGCGAACCCCTTTACAGGTACAGAGACGCCAGTACCACCCCTGCCGCTAACGGCGGTGCCACCACTTACGCCTCTTCCGAAAACTCTCAGCAGCTCAAATCCGGCGAACCGCTTTACAGGTACAGAGACACCACCACCCCTGCCGCTAACGGCGGTGCCTCCACCTACGCCTCTTCCGAAAACTCCCAGCAATCGAAACCCGGCGAACCACTTCCCCGGTACAGAGCCGCCGCCGCCGCCGCCGCTCCCGGCGCAGAGAACTCTTACAACGGCGTCAACGGGTACGAGACCCAGAAGAAGGGCGTCGGCGAGACGAGACTTACCGGCCGCCAAACCAACTACTGGAACAACGCCGGCGACGGCTACAGCCAGCTGGCGACCGGAGGGTTCAACGGCCGCATGAACACCCAGCAGCAGCAGCAGAAGCAGCAGAGGCAGGGCATGAGCGACACCAGATATATTGCAAACGGGAGATTCTATTACGACGTGAATGCCGATCGAAGCTCCGATAACGGAAACCGGAAATTTAGGACCAACAATGCGTACGGGAACTCGAACGCGATCGGTTTCAGTAATGGAAATGGATACAATTCCGACAAGCAGAGTTCTTCCAAGTCTAATGGCAGTGATTTTTATACCCCTAACGGCAGAGAGAGTTACCAGAGCCAGACGCAGATTCAAGAGAAAGACGAGGAGTTTGTGCCATGATCTCCTTCAGCTGCTCCCAACGTAGTTTAAAATTTTCAATCTTTGGATAAACAGTAGTGAGTTGAAACGTTTACAAATTAGTTTCAAGCATAGAAAACAATAATATGTTTGGAAGTCGTTTTAATTAAGTTGCTTCTCCCCATCCTCTCTATTGTTTAAACTTATAATCTTCAATAAGAAACATCAAATTTTAATGTGTTTTTTTCTCACGTGTGATGGTATGTAACATGTTTTTTTTTTTTCTTGATTAGATACTTACATGATTTGAATTCAAGATGTCCAAGGTTTCAAACTTAAATAATATTTTCTATAAAACAATGCATTATTATTTTTTTTTTAGCAAAAAAAAAATTAGAAATATAATTATGTTGTATTTGAAAAAATGAATTTTGAGTTTTAAAATTAAAATTATATGAATTTCAACAAAATTCAAATAAAGGGTAAACCTTTATTTGGGACATTACGTCGAGCATTGATTTGTACTAAATAAAAAAGTAAATAATATATATATATATATATATATATATATATATATATATATATATGTAAAATTATCTTTTAAGGACAGTGAGCAATAAAAAACATCACCAACAAGAAATATAGTGAAAACCTTTGATTTTGGTAATTAGGTACTCAACTATTGATGTGCATTTAGCATTGAATTTAAATTTTTTATTTTCATAATTAAGAATAAATTTCTCTCTTAGTTTGATGGTGTTTGGTAACTAGCAATCAACTCTAAAAATTGGAATCAATATGTTTAATTCTCATTCCCAATGTTTGTTTTATAATAATCTTATTCCAATTCTCATTCTCATTCCATGTAAGAATGAGATTTCTTTTTTTACTTATATACGATTTCTGACTTTTACTCTAGAATCAAATCCTATTTCTTGAAAACACACTATTTATTGTGATATGTTGAGTTATATATATTAATATTAATATTAAGATATCATTATTAATATTTAAATATTATTATTTATTTTAAATTATATATAATAACTTTATAATATATAAAAATTAATAGAACAATATTAGATGTTAAAATATTATGATATACTTATGGTATAATTATTGATTTATTATACTTTTATTTATAATCTTAAAAATAAAATAAAATGAAAATATTTATTTTTTCTTGTATTAAATGATTATTTTATCCCAAATGGTGGAATATTTTTTTTAAAGCATCTAACTATCAAGAGTGTCTCCCATAATTATGTATAAAACTTTCTATGTTGAGTATTTTTTTTCTTACCTCGTTAAATCTAAAATTTTCACGACTGCCACCACTCATTTTTTAATTTGCACAATATAAAAATTGTGACCATTGTAGGTCTATATAACTCATAGAGATGGAAAAAAGGGAAGTTATGTATCTTTATTGTTCTCTTCCTCTCCTCGTGCACCATGTGAATCCGTAATGATTGTATCATTGCAAGTAGGGGTGTACAAAAATTTCCAAAAAATTAAAAATCGAATCGAAACCGGATTGAAATCACAAGTGGTTTGGTTTTTGGTTTCGATTTTTGAAATTGTAAATTATTGATTTCGATTTCTATTTCGGTTTCAAAACATAATCGAACTAAAAAAACCGAAAAAACAATTTAAATTATATATATATAAGTTAATATAATTACTTAATATTAATAGTTAATATATAATTATATATATGGATACTTGCAACGTAAGCCATATAGTGCACCTGTGAGGAAGAGTGACTTAGTTACTGTTGAGGGTAGTAGAAGGGGTAGGGGTAGACTTAAAATAACTTGGGATGAGATAGTGAGTAAAGATTTAATATCCTTGAATCTATCAAAAAAATGGTACATGATCACATAAATTGGCGGAAAATGATTCATATAATCGACCTCACTTAGTGGAACTAAGGCTTGATTTTATTGTTGTATATAATTATATATAAATTTGGATTGGGGATTGGGCTAGGACAAAGTCGTCATGCACTTGGGGGTTAAGGTTTCAATTTCATATTATAGTATCTGAGATTTTGAGTGCTCTCTCCTCTCTACGTCTATGACTAACTCGCCATCGTCGCCGACTATGCCTGATTGCCTCTTAGCCCTCTCTCTCAGAATCCTCAATCTCTCTCTGTTAACTTTGTCTCTCGAGTCTCGACTCTGTTTCTCACTCTCTCAATCTCTTAGACACTCAAAGAGTCAAAATCGACGCCAGATAACGCAGCTGTGCTGCACCACTGCCGTCGATGGGCGACGTCCTCTGTGCCCTGCTGCTCTACCTCCCTCCCCTGTGAAAAATAATTGTCAAACAATTAAAACCCAAAAATATCGTAACCGAACTGCCATTGTTCGGTTCTCCGCTAGATAATATAGTCCATTAGATATATTATTTATATTTTATATATATTAAAATTCTATATATAAATCGGTTAAAAATCAATTCGATTAATGAGATTTTTTAATAAAAAATTTTCAGCTAATTCAACTAATTAACCGAATTAACATAACCGATCAAATGTTGACCCCTAAATATATTGGATATCTAATATGATTTTTCATATGTTTGTATTTAACTAAATTAAGTAATTTTTTCTACACATGACAAAATTATGTTAATTCCAGTATATACATCTCGTATATCTAATAATTTCTTTCATACCATCACTCCATAAAGATTGATGGAGAGATAAATCTCATCTTCCCATCCTTAACTTCAACTTCAGATCTAATTTTCTTATCTATCATTGCCTTGGCACAATTTAATTTAATTTAATTTGCTTGTATGGTTAATATTAAATACAGTACAACTCTTTTACAGGTTCGAATTTGTGTGCTGTAAACATAATTTCTACTGTGTTTATGGACAAATATATTACAGCTCTTTTATTAACCCAAAAAAAGAGGAGAGGAGAATGAGTAGATGTCCCACCCATGACTTCTGGCTCCCACTTGACGCTTTAATCTAAAAGGGCGAAGTTAGCTCGACCCCCACTGGCCCCCATCCAATGGCTGCCCTCATGGGTTGTGTGGGTCCCTGCCCTCCGTCCCTCTCACTTTCCTATTGAATTGTTTAGACCCCGTTTGGTATTGTTATTTTGTTTTTTTTATTCTCCCCTATTTTTATTTCCGTATAGCAAAGGAAATAAAATATAAAATTAGATTTTATGATTTGACAACTTATATTCAGAAGTAATTTTTTCAATTTTATATATTTTTAAAATGAATATATATCATTTTTAGAAATAAAAATAATAAAGGTCAATTACAAAATATTATTACCATCTTTTAATGATCATGTATGATAAGATTGTTGTTGGTAAGGTAAAATTTGAAAGTATAATAAATATGTAAAATAATTATAATATTTTTATTTTTATTATATTATTTTTAAATTTTTATTGTTTTTAAAATTTTCTATTTTAATTATATTTTTATAATATTATTTGGTTTAAAGACAAAACTAAGTGTTTTTTTTTATTAATTAAGCTTTTTTATTTGTTTTAGTTTTACAAATATTAACCAACCAAACATGTTACTAGTTTCTGGCTTTTAGTTTTAATTACAAATATTAACTAAGGAAATGAGTTCATTAGATTTTTAGTATATAGTAACAAAATTGATTTATCTATTTGCTTATTGGACTCATTAGTTTATATGTTTGATTTTATAATTTAGTTTATATGTTGGACTCATATGCATATTTAAATATATTTTCTATTTAATAACCACTAATCCCATAATTTCAATTATTTTCTAAATAAAAATTCAATGACTTAATATACTAAAAACACAAATTTAAAAATAAATTGTATGCTTTAAATGAATTAATCATTTGTCAGTTTATATCAATGAATTTTCTATTTAATTTTAAATTCGTTATAACTAGACTGATCTTGACTTAATTCATCTTGATTCGACTCAATTAAACTCCTAATCAATTGTAATATCTCTAAATTATACCGAAATCTTATTAACCAAGCTCAGTCCCAATTATGAGTGAGCATTTGGTCAGTTGGTTAATTCAAAAAATTTCGATGAAAAATTTCTTTAACCAAATCGATCAAAATTCCATAGTTAACCGAACTCAAAACCGATTGAACCAAATTTTGATTAAATCGATTAACTGATGTAATATTTTAATATATAAAAAATATAAATAAAATATACATAATTTTAATATATTTAATATTAAATATATATATAATAATTTATTATTAATTTATACTATTCAATTACTTCAGGTAACCGAATTAACCAAACCCAAAATTTGAATTGAAAATCAAAAACTGTAGTTCAACGAAAATGAAAACCGTATCGAACTAAATAAATTTTTAACCGAGCCCAACTGACCAAATTTACTTGGTTAAATATACTTTACCGAATTATATTCACCCCTAATACCAACTTCTAAGATTGTCTCCCATTATTTAATTCAGACCTCTTTTAATGTAACTTAAAATCGACATAAATTGTATAATTGACAATAACCGACCTCTCTCATTCTATACCCATTTTAAAATTTGAACTAGAATTTACAAAATTAAAAGTTTCAAGTTTCAAATATCCCAACATAAGAAATTTCCAATGAAAATATTTTTGAAGAAGAAAAAAAAGGGCGATGGTGAGATAGAGCAGTAGAGCGCGTGAATTGTGAACTGTGACAACTGAAATGGAAGTGGAAGAGGTAGGGAAGGGCGCATGCCCAACGCATTCGGTTTCCCAATACGCTCATTCTCCTCGCGTGCCCCCACCCACTCCTCCTTCCACGCATTAATTTACCTGCCCCACCCTTCCATGCACTCAATGCACTTGCCTTTTCTTTCCTCTTCTTTTTTTTCTTAATGGGTTTCGCTTGGGATGCCATAGCTGGTTAAGAGCAATTATGACTCACAATGAGTTTGCTTGTCACGTCACCCTTGCTTGTTTCCCTAGAAAATTTTAAAATCCCACACACACTTACTTTTGTTAGTGGTAACAAAGTAAACGTTCAACAATTCTTTGTTTTCAAAATCTTTAAAAAACTTGACAAACATGCCAAGATAATTGTGTTTCTTTATTGATATTAATATTTTGAGTTATGTTTAAAGTTCAATACATCTAAAATTAATAAATTTTAAACCTATTTTAGTCTCTATTATTAATTAAACAAATATAAACATGTTCTGAGTCTTTTTTTTTTTTTTCAATTAATTTTTCAAAAAAAAAACTACTCTCACTAATATGGAAAAATGGATAAAAATTCATTCATCCTGTTACCCTTAGAGGTTGCATAAGCTTGATTGTCTTATTTTGATGATAACAACCCATTAGTGGTTTTAGGTTAACAGTGTCGGCCTGACCAAAAGGTTATTGAGCAGTTTGCCTACCCCCAATTTTTTTTTTAATATTAACATTATTTATGATGTCATCTCTTCTCATACATTGATTTTCTCACTATCTCAAAAGTTTATAATGTCATCTCTTCCTATACATTGACTTTCCCACAATCTCAAAAGTAAATAAAATTGTATTTTGAAAAGTAAAGTAAATGTAATTTAATTCTTTCTTTTTCAAGTCTCAATGTAATCTTAAATATAAAACTTTAATTAATGATTTTGCATCTCAAAAAGTTATAAAAAATAATTTTAAATAAAAATAAAAATTAAACAAAATATTAAGGCTTAAATCATTCGCTTAGGGCGTCATATTGTGAAGAGCCGACCCTAAAGGTTAGCTTATCTTTGCATATCAAGTCATAGTAAGTATAAATGCAAATGCAAAGATTAAGTAGATTCTTAATAAGTTAGATATCATCAAAAATGGGGAGAATATTAGTCTTGATGGCTACACCATCATGGTTTATTGTGTTTTGATGATATTACCCTACTTATTGTTTCAAGTGTTTTCCCATATTTGCATATCATATTTAGTACAGATTCAAAAAGGTAAAGATCGGACCGAATAGACATTCAGAAAGAAAGATCAAATAGACACGCACTCGGAAGAACCCAAGCACGACCAAAGGAAGCTTAATGTTGTCTTATATGTATTTGGGGAGTGTTTGAGGTAGTGTTTTGTAACTCTTGCTGATTTTGTTTCATTCGTGATTTCTGAATAAGAGTTGAACAAAATGCATGCATACTAGAATGCATGAGTTTATAGAGTTGCACTAAAGTCATAAACACAAACTCACCTTTTATGACTTTCAAAGTTAAATTTAAAGAGTTTGTTAAATCAATCCTAAACTCAAACATGTTTTTCAAAGGGACAAGCTTTCAAAATATTGTTTTATAAATCTTTTCATATTTAGTCCCGATTGTATCAAAACATTACTAATGTCTTAAACCCTTAATAAAATCAAACATATTTTATAAAGGACATACTTAGCATATAAGATATCGAATTAAACTTCAAAAGTGTTTTCATAATCAAGATATCTTATATTTATGGCAAAACTCACTTGGACAAGTTTTAATCTGTAACGACCTGCTCCTTTTTCACATATTTTTTTTTTATATATAAATAAATTATCATCACATCATACATCCCAGCTCAGCAGGTCACAATCCACCTGGGCCCGTAGGCACCAGGGATATAACAAAACATACAGCAGAAGCCTACACAGCAGAAAGTATAAAATCATATACATCTCATCATATTGTGCATAGCACATACTAGAGTCACTACAATTACTATCTCACAGTATATACGTCTCAAAAATGAAATCTAGGGACAATCCCCCACAAAACCTAACTGTCCCTACCAAAAACTTACCCTTCCAAAGAGGGCAAACAACTGATCTAGATCAGCGGGGCTTTTCCCGCTCTCCTATCAGGGGCTCCTGAAAAATGTATAAGATTTAGGGGTGAGATACCTCTCAGTAAGGGAAATAAACTAATACCAGTGTGTGGCAACATGAGTATTCTGTGTTCTACATATACCATACATAACATATTTAATACTGTTTATCAAATATGGGAAAACATATGCATATCAAAACATGGTAGAACATACTGCCTTTTCATAAACATTTCTCATCTCATATCATAATAATAATAACATAAAAACAACCCTGGTAGGTTAGCTGACTGTTGTCACGTATTACCCCCACATGACTGGGTTGTGTGGCCCGAAGGCGGGACCTGACAATGGTTGGCCAACCACTGCCAAGTCAAACAATAGTCTGTAGGTCCGATGGGTCTACCCAGACTGGTCCGTACACCAGGGGCGATAACAGCACACTTCTTGAAAATAACCACATCGACCATCCAATCTCACACCACTCCATACAACGGTGTTAACACAGATATCATGATCACGAGGACTATGGACACATAGCAACGGTACCGTGTAAGTGTTAGCCTAGACCAAGTCAACCAGGTTCTGATATCATATACATATACTAAAACCGTGATACATAAATATCTCATATCATTTATTTTCACATCAATCATATCATTTCACATATATACATGTATCATGAAAATCATCGGCCCGTACGCCGGTATTACACATTTTAACATAGCACGGCCCGTACGCCGGTAAATCACATAGCACAGCCCGTACGCTGGCAAACCACATAGCACGGCCCGTACGCCGGCAAATCACATAGCACAGTCCGTACGCTGGCAAATCACATAGCACGGCCCATACGCCGGCAAATCACATATACATATAAAAATATCTCGGCCCGTACGCCGGTTTTCCATCATAGAAATCCATATCGTTCCCATTCCCAAAAAAAATAATATTTCACAACATTTTTATACTCATGTCACACTAAACAAATTTTCTACGTATTCAACATATAATCATTTAAACAGTATTTTCCAAATATAAATCATATATATAAATATATTTATTTTTCCTGAAATCAGATGCTATATATATATACATACATTATCTCAAAACAAAACTAGTTTAGTTTATCCCCTTACCTGATTCCTGAAAAGCCCATAAGAAAATCTTTCCCGTACCCACAAGGTTCTCAACTCAATACCCTGAAAATGAAAACTCGCAGAATTAAAGTTTAGTATTTTCGTACGTACAATATTTTCTATAACTACCACTAAGTCAAATTCGACTTAAAAAATCTTACCTCAACTTAGGGATGATTCCCAACGTTCACAATCAATACCCTGGAACTGAAAATTTTCAATATTAAAGTTCAGTATTTTTACGCGTATATTACTTTCTTCAACTGTCAAAAATCCAAATATTGAATATAAAGTCTTACCTTGGATTTGGGATGAAATCCAACTTCGTTTTCCTGACGATCCGTTCCGACAGACTTGTAGAGAACTTCGCCAGGAGCGTCGTGGTGGTTTCGGTTTGTCGATCCGGCGTAAAACTAGCCCGGAATCGAAGAGAAAGAGAGTCGTAGGAGAGAGAGAGAAAGAGAGAGAGAGCACTTCCAAAAAAAATATAAGCAAGCTTCTTGAATAAGCTTATGTCATTTTATATATATATATATATATATATATATATATATATATATATACATAAAATAGTAAACCTTAATTAAAGTATAGCTTCTTGAAGAAGCTTTCATACTTTATATATATATATATACATGCTTTAATATTTATATATATATATATATATATATTTGTTCCTATTCATTTTACTTATTAATTTAATTAATTAATTTTATTTTATTATTTTATTATTATTATTATTTTAAATTTTATTTTTTTTCCCGGTTACTACATAATCTTAATTGAACTTAATATATTTCAATTACTTTTGTCCAAGAATGTTTTAAGTCATCAAAAGACTTTTTGACAAGGAAAAACCGAGCAATCGTCGTTTAACGTAGTGCAGCCTCGAGTCCTAAACACTTTTCTGTATTTGATGAATAATTTTTGTTAGAAAAGTCCAAATAAAACAATATTGGTGTCTATGGAAAGCAAAGAAAAAATTTCACAACTTTCATGTTGATGACTTTTTATGATTTGGGGTAATCGTCGACGTATGGAGGAAACCGTTGACAGTTTTAGAGAGCCCAGAAAAACAGTTGACAGTTTGGGACGGTGACAGCGTCCCAATGGCTAAAAAACGGTTAGTTTTGTTTGGGAATTACTCCCAACGGCTAGTTAACGACTATAAGAGATTTTTAGCTATAAATACAAGTTCTTAGACTTGTTTAAACATGATTTTGATGATTTATACAAGCTTATAGTGAAAAATATCTTTGATTTCAAAACCTAACACATTACATCTTAGTTTATATTTACAAGTGCTAATCTCTCTTGTTCTCCAATATTGTGTGATACAATTCTTGAGAGAGAAGTGTAAGGTTTGCTTTGTATTTAATATTTGCTCATTCAAGGAGCATTCTCATTGTAATCATCTCCTTCGTGTAAGGTTCTTTGTGAACCATTGTGAGGGTTCTTGGTGAACCGCTTGGTAAAGGCTCTTTGTGAGCAAGTAGGGGTTTGTTCTCAAGTGTAGAGTTGTGTACCCGAGTTGAAAGGTTTGCTCCGCTGGGGAAGGAGCGTTGATAATGGATTGTGGAATTCTTAGTTTGGTGCTAAGACGCGAACGTAGGTTGGGTGTCAAACCACGTTAAAACCCTGTGTTCAACTTTTCTCTCCCTACTCTTTATTTTAAGTCTTGTGCATGGTTTACTTTTGCTTATATTGTGATATAATTACTTGAAATCTTATCAAGAGTTTTATCTTGTAGAGGAATTTAGTATACACGAAAAGAGCCATTCACCCCCCCTCAAACTCTATATTGCATATTCGCTGCAGGGCACACGTATATACTCCCAGGCTATGACTGTTTAACAAATCCGAACCGAATCCGATCTCTTAAATTGACTTATAACCAATCCGCATATTAAATGAGTCGAATATGGTTTGAATTTTTTTTTTTCTGCATATAAATGAGTCGGTTAGCGGATTTAGGAATGTATCCAATGGATACCCGTTTATCCACTAACTAATGTTACATTCATTGATAATTTAATATGCTCATGTTGATTAGACATCAAATCAATTAGCATAAGCTCTATTGGCTAAGGTCTAATCCCACACTCTTAACTTTTACACTACTATATGTGTCACTAGGTCTACCCTATCTCACATTTAAACTCAAGCTCAAATGCTTATAAAAAAAATTATAATTTTGTGATTAGTTATTAAATGTTTAATATATTACCAAATTATAATTTTAAAAACAACTTCTATTATTCTGTTATAAAATAAATTGTTCATTGGATAGTAAAAAATTATATTAGGGATGAGAATGACGGATTATCCAATTCGAACCGCCATAAATCCACAACTTAAATGAGTCGGATATGGATTGTAATTTTCTCACCCGATAATTCGCCTAATTCGCCACAGATTATCCGACCTGATCTATTTTGCCAGGTCTATTCAGTACCCTTTAAATTATATACATTTTCTAGTAATAATCAACACATCAAAATAAAAATAAATGTGTAGAAATTTATTTGTAAATTTATTCTTCCTTTTAAACCAATCAGCTTAATTCCTCATTTTTTAATTAAAGTAATTTTTAAAATGTGACTTCGATTTCCTCTAAAGAAATATAAAATTAATAAATAATTTTAAATTTTAATTCTTAAAATATCGAGCCCAGAACTAATATAAAGTAAATTATATTATAGAAAAGCTCCCATTTGATAAAATTGTATTCCTTAAATGCGTGGATAAGTTTTAAACATGGCAATTTCAATTAATTTTAAATATTTCCCAAGTTAAAAATGCTAAAATTGATCTTTCCTAGAATGACACCTCCATTAATAGGATTCCTTTTTTATTAAAAAAAAAAAAAGTGAAATGATGAATCAGTTCATATATTTTTATTTAAAATCTATTTTAATTTTTATACTTTTAAGTATAATTAAAAAATAATATATATTTTTTATAACTATTAGTATCTAAACCTTAAATGAGACAACTAATCTCCAAAGGTGGAATGAACTTCTATTAATTTGAGCTTTCAATTCGTAATCATTAAATTAAATTATATAATAATTTTAATTCAGTAAAATTAATTAATATACAATTTAGGATAAAAATTAAAATCAATTTTAATTAAAATAAAATAATTAATTAATTATTTCATTCAAAAATATAAAAACTTAGATATTCGTGATAATATATTGAATATATCATAGCATCAATAAAATAACGTGACAATATAATATAATTTCACACAAATTTTATGTGAAAAAAAAACCAATAATTAATTTTCATAAAAAAAAAAAAAAAAAAACTCAATTACAATTAAAAATAATCTATTTTTAAAAAGTGCGGAGGGACCACAGCCATTACCATTTCTGTCGTCTTATTTGCACCTAATGAGTTTAGTATCTCTATTTAAGCACTCCGTCTCGCTATTTTTCCTTCACCAAATCCCAAACGCTCCCTCCCCCTCTCTCTCATGGCGTCCTCTGCAAAATTCTTCTCCTTCATCTTCCTCCTAGCCGTCTCCTCTGTGCAGATTCACGCCAGAGAGAGCGAGCTCTTCAGCAAGTTCGGAAAATCGCAGCAGGAGTCCCAGCTCCCCACCAGAGATGCCTCTCTGAACAACCGCGACGACGAGCCTGAGTTCGTCCCGGAAACTTCCCAGAACGGCTACGGCCTCTTCGGTAATGAACCCGGCCAGCTCCCTCCCACCACCACCACCACTACGACGTCCACTCCCGCCTCTTACGCCAGCGCCGCCACCTACTCCACTTCCAAAAACTCTCAGCTACCCAAATCCGGCGACACCCTTTACAGGTACAGAGACACCCCCACCACCGTCACCATCCCCGCCACCGCCACCACCACCACCGCCTACTCCACTTCCGAAAACTCCCACAAAACCAAAGCCGGCGAGCCCCTCTACAGGTACAGAGACACCGCCGCCGCCGCTTCCGCCGGTGTCGGTGGTGCCGGGAACTATTACAACGGCGTCAACAGGTACGAGAGCCAGAAGCAGGGCATCGGCCAGACGAGGCTCACCGGCCGGCAAAACAGCTACTGGAGCAGCGCCAGCACCGGAGGATACAACAATGGCGTGAACGGGTACACCAACCAACAGCCACAGTTCCAGCAGCAGTCGCAGAGGCAGGGCATGAGCGACACCAGATACATTGCCAACGGGAGATTTTATTACGACGTGAACGCCGATCGGAGCCTCGACAACAACAATCGGAACTATGGGATCAAGAATGTGTACGGTAACTCGAGAGTGGCCACTTACAGGAATGGAAATGGATACAATTCCAACAACCAGGGTTTCTCTAACAGTTATGACAATGAGTTTTATCACCCTAATGGCAGAGAAAGGTACCAGACCCAGATGCAGATTCAAGAGGAAGACGACGAGTTTGTGCCATGATCTGTTTCAACAATAGAGAATGCGATGATCATGATCAAGATCTGTTCTAGTTGTGATCTATATAGTAGAAAATAATCGTCAGTTAATTTAATATGCCTTTTTGGAAAAAAAAAAAAAAATTGTGTGTCATCTTGTTTTTGGGATTTTAGAACTTTTGATAGTTTGAAAAAGGGCCAAGGTATGAGAGTGAATTTGTTATGGGTGATGGAAAAATTCTTATATTTAATAAAATGTAAATCTTAAAGTTATTTTGCTCAATTTGTCAATGCATTGAAAGATGGGGTGAATGCAAATAGGGAAAAAATCTTATTTATGGTGTGTGTGTGGGAGTAAGAATTTATATGCGAGATTTAATGTGTAAAAATTTAAATCGGATTTAATTTTTCCTTTGTATTAAAAAAAATTAATTTCAAACTCTAAATTATCAAATTTTAGTTAGGGCATATGAAACACTTGATACAAAATAGTACATAATCTATGCTCCGTATGTTTAGATATATTTTTTAAAGAAAGTCAATTATAACTCCTAAAAATATTATATATTAAATAAAGGCATTACTCACAATATAGTGTACAGCTAAATACAGATATGGTATAATGAATTTTAATGAAAGTATTGACCAAAAAAAAAAAAAAAGTGGAAGAAAGGAAGAAGGTGACAGAATTAATAGGGCAATTAATTGGGGGTGATGAAATTAAAAGCTCTTAACTAGCTAATGCATTAATGGGTACAATGATTTTTGTCTGATGTGGAAAGTCAAACAGAGAATTCAGAACTTTTTGTTTGGGTAATTACTCTAGGGGCTGAACTTGTACATAGTAGTGCAAAGGCAGAAATTAAGGACCATTGCCATTTACCATTTGCCAATTTACCATTAATTTGGCAGGTGATGCTTTGTCCTGCCTACCTAAGGACAGTACTGTAGGTATCCCCAACCCTTAAACCCTAAACCCTGTTTGAGAAAGCAATGTTCATCATGGCTGTGGCACAGTACTTTTTCTTTTTCTTTTTCTTTTACTTTACTTTAGGGCAGTGAGGAAGAAGCTATTGGTCTTTAAAATAAAGGGAGAATTGGGGGAGAGGTCGTTGGGAGTTTTTTAAATTTTTAAAGAAAGAATGGATGGGCCAAAATTGATTCAAGGGTGGTGCAGGGGCCAGGGTCAAAATTGATATAGGGTAGCGCCACAAATAGGCAATTTGTTTTTATAACATTACCCTTTTGGAAGTGAAGTTCCAAAGACCATATTCTCCCTCCAAGGGAAAATATATATCTCTTGAATGAAGTTGAGGTTTTATTTAGTTGTGAAAATGTTTTTAATTTTTTTAAAATTTTTTAAAATATATTTTTTAAAAGATTTTTATGAAATAATTTGTTAACTTGTTGGAGATTTCCTAGATCTAAACTAAATCTAAAGAAATAGCACATCTCACATACCATATATGTGTGATAAAACTAATCAATATATTGAGTTCGGGATGGATTATTAACTAGTGAAATTTAAATAAGTTGATTTTGGTTTACTTGTCTACAAATAAGTAGATGAAATATAAATATTAATGTGTAGGGTGTAAGAACCCGACCTGTGAGATATGAAATAAATATATAAGAAAAGGGTAAAACGGTAAATTAAGCTGGCTTCTTCAACGAAGCCAGAGCTTTGTCGACAAAGGTCCTTCTATTTTTCGGCGACGAAATTCAGAGATTCATCAACGAGGAGAAGCCGAGAGGTTTTGGGAAATTCTAAAATCTCAGGCTCATCGACGAGACCACCGCAACATCGACGAATTTCCTTCTCTGGCTCATCGACGAAGACGCCACCTCGTCGACGAGGTTGGCCGAGTCAAAGGTGCTATAAATATCATTTTGGGTTGCTTAGAAATTAAGATATCAAAATTTTTTTTTTTTCTCTCTCTAGAACTCAAAGCCACACACACTCTCTCTTTAGATTTCTTCGCCGTTCGTTGTTAGAATCGACAAACCAACGTTACTGTGAGGATTAGGGAAGAAATCTCTACGCTTTTTTTGGAACGAATTTTCGTTTTGGGGTTTTCGGGTTTCGACCCAAAAATCGAGGTAAGACTTGCTTTTCATTTTTATTTTGGTAGATCTATAGAGAATAGAATTGTAAGTATGTATTGTACTATGATTTATAGGTTTTGAGAACTCGGTTCGCTGTTTAGGAGCCGTAAAGTTCTAGTTGGATTTTCGGGGAAAGATAAGGGGAATTCTGTTTGTATCGGTTATTTTTGAAATCAAACACGGTAGAACTATGATTCACGATCTTGTGTGTGTTTTGGCTACTTATTTGGGGAAATCTAACGGGTAAAATTTTGGGGTTTTTATGTTACAGTTTTAGGAAAAAGGGGGCATCAGGTTGCATCTCTAGTTTCATTGGAAAATCGTAGATATATTGTGTAATATATTGTGTTATAGAGATGGCTGTGCCTTGACTTGTTTAAACTATATTTTGAAAATCATGATTTTGTGATTACTAAATGAGTGTGGAATGAACTGTTATATGAACATGCATGAGTTGTGATTTGCTGAAATAAGATATAGGAACGTATGTTCCGAATTATTCCAGGTGGTGAAAGAGTGTCCGGCTCTATATCCGAGGGTGTAAAATATCACCTACCAATGGCAAGAGTCTGGCTCTATATCCAAAGGCGTGAAATATCACCTCTTACTGGTTGATCACCGAAGGGTGTGGATCCACCAGTTGTATTAGTTCGATACCATGGAAGCCTGGGGCTACGCCATGTGCCGGGGATGCCGTGTAATGCGGGCCGGCTTCATGCCGAAGGGTGTGATGACACTGGGTTACTTGATCATGTGTATGTGGGTGTTGAGAACTATACTGGAACTGTATTGAACTGTATATGTTTTATATGTCAGGAGAACACTTATATGCCACACACCAATATAACTAGATTCTTCCTTATTGAGAGATGTCTCACCCGTATCGTACGTACATGTTTTCAGGTCCTTCGAGTAACCGGAACTAGCGTCCTTGTGTTAGGAGCGTAGTGGTTGGTATACTGCGTAAAGTGTTTGTGTAAGTTTTAGGACTGTAACAGGGTTATCATTTTGGATACTTGCTGGCACCCTAGGTTATGTTGTGTATTATGGAGCTTAGACTCTATCTGCATAGACTCTGGTATGGTACTAAGTATGTATGGAATGAATTTTTTTCCATTGCGTATATGTCGTGTGTGTGAATGTGTATATGGTTCACGGGAACCCCATGGGGTCGGACCCTCATTCATTATAGTATCATTGGTGTTTTGTATGATACAGGAACAAGTTAGGTTACTACATCACACCCTGGGTTCCATTACTAGGTTCGGGGCATGACATCGAGTCATCAAACCCGCCATGGCTCGGATTATTACATTCGTATCAAGCCATTTGAGGAAATTTTTGGTTCGGGTCATCGAACCCACCATGGCTCGGATTATCACATTCGTAGCAAACCATTTTGAAGAATTTTGTCTCGGGTTAATGTACCCGCTGCCTCTACCACCTGGATTAATCACATCCAATGCAAATCATTACCTCAAAAAAAAAAAAAAATAGGATCTCCCTCGTTGGCAGAAGCCAGTTGCAGTTGATTGACCAAAGCTATGGCCAGGTTAAAATAAGTGTCTTTTATCTTTGCAAACTTATTTACTTTAAATAACGTAAGAGAGATCCTACTGTTATATTGAAGCAACGAAGCCTGCAAAGAGGGGCAGTTGTAGACACCCCAATTTTAACCAAGCCACCCCAAGCAAACCTCAAAGTAGGACTTAACTTTGAGATCTAAAAGACTTGGAGTTTTAAAATTGAGACCCTAAGTACCCATGATTTTCAAGAAAAAAGTCGAGCCCTTTTAATTTCCTTTAGACATCCTCACTGGTGTCCCTATAGTTCCTAAAGCCACTATAGGCTAGGCTTCATTGTCCTTCAATTTCAGAGTCAAAGTCCTATTCTCTAAGGTTGATTGTACTTTCAAAAAACCCAAAATTAGTTCAGGGCACTCATTCTGATTGAAAGTGATCCTTTAGATTGTAGAGTTATCGTTCTCCATGACAGGCCTAGGTCTTATTCTCCAAGTTTTCACCCAAAAAGTTAGTTTAGAATTCATTTTTCCTTATAATAAGTCTAGGATTTCAAAACTCAAATAGATCATTTTAGAGTCCTCATAATGGATCGAGTATGGACCTTTAGTTCCAAAATCATTGTTCTAGTCCTCTAAGATTGAATTTCAAAGCCCAGGGATTAGTCGTAGTTAATCAAGTCTTTTAAGTGTCTATGAGTCAGGGAGTTCTCAAACTTTGAATCGAGCTTTCAAAATCTTAGGTCGTTTGAAATTGGGTCTTAATTTCAAAATCAGTTTGTATTTAGGTATTAAAGTTATATCCTGATGACTGCTTTAGTTTGGTTGAAATTGGTCAACTAGTTTGGTCAAAATTGGTCAATTTATTTGGTCAAGATTGGTCAACGCTAGGAGCGGTGACTTAGGAAGGGGTACATCAATTGTTCAACACAGAGGACATGTGTGTGCACATACACACGTACGGATTTAAACATACCAAAGGGAAGCAAAAAGTATACAATAGAAAATAAATACAAAGGAAATTAAGGAAAAGTACAAATTACAAGTGTGTACAAATAGGGGTTGCAGGAAAAACAACCTAGGGGTGCATGCATCACAAAGGAAAATAATAATAAAAAACAAAAAAATACAGAGATGCCAAGCCCTCCTATCCCTGCCAGCCATCTGGGCATGTCCATCCAAGCAGTCCATTCTGGGTCTGCACCTGGAAACCTCCCCATGCCCACCATTCCTATGTTGCCACCTGGGTTTCCCAATTCACCTGTGCAGGAAGGAAAGGTAGAGTTAGTTATTCAATTTCAAAATAATAAAAGAAAATAAAATGGAAATCATATTCCCTGATAGGTTGTTACTAGGGAATTCTATGAAAATAATCCACGCTAGAAGAGGAATTGGCGCCAAAGTAGCCCCGCAGCCTCTCTATAAATAGGGAGGCTCACACTGTAGCTAGACACGGGGATGAAATACAAGATCACTCTACAAAATTAGGGAAGAAAAGAGCAATTGAGAGGAGTGAGGGAACTTTGCCAAAATATAGAGAGGAGAGAGGGTTGAGAAGAGAGAGAGAGACAAAGGAGAAGTTCTGCCCAAATTGCAGAACAAACTCTACATTAAAACGTGTAGAGAATAGAGAGGAGTCCTATAGAGGGAGGAGACTGAAAAGAGTTGTAGAAGAGTTGAGCCAAACACCTCAAGCCAAACACACCCAGAGTCTGAAAAAAGAAGAAAGGAAGAGTAAGAAGGAGCAGGTAAAATTTCTAAGTCTCCTTCCTATTTCTTTGAATTCATTTGATGCTAGATCGAGTGAAAAATTGAACTGCAGGTACCCTCCCCCTTCTCAGGTCTTGAACCTGAACTCAAACCCAGAACAGACCCCCCGAACCCTAACCCTGATCATGAGCCCGAACCTGAGTTCAGGTTCAAACCATTTGAACCTTGGGCCTTGTTTCTAAAATTCAAAGTGGGTTGGTCCGTTTCTAAAGTCCAACTCCAACCCATAACCCGAGGCCCATTAACCCGTTTTTAAAATCAGGCCATAACTAGTTTTTAAAAGAAAGCCCAACACCCATTTTTCTTAAAAATCAGCCCATAACTTGTTTATTTTAAAGCAGGCCCAATACCCATCTTTCAAAAACCAGCCCTTTTTAAATAAACTCGGGCCGACCTGTTTTTAAAATAATAACTCGGGCCTCTTTTTTTAAAAAAAGTGGGCCAACCCATTTCTTTTTTTTTTAAATACAAATCGGGCCCAACCCACTTCCTGAAACACCCATGCCTAACTCGTTCCCTAATACAACCAAGGCCCAACTCAATCTAAACATACCCCTGGCCCACTCGAGTTTTAAACATAAGCCCATTTTAATTTGAAAACCTAGAGGCCCAAATTGAGTTTCAAAACCCGAAAGCTCACACGTGACTCGAGCACGTGACAGAGCCCACGTGGCTCACTCGGGGTTACCCGGGTTCACATGACCCATCCGGGTTGACTCATACGAGTCAACCCTGGCTTGACTCACTCCACTCACCCCGGGTTGACTCGCACGAGTCAACCACGATTTCACTCACTCACTAACTCACCTGGACCGAGATGAGGGTAACTCGTCTTCACCCTTGCACATACAACCGAAACCCTTAAACCAAAGCCATCATCAACTTGCATCCCCATTCATATCACACACATCACCAGTATTTTTCACAACGAAAAACAAACAGAAAAGGAAAGAAGAAGAAAACAATTTTAGAAGTAAAGTGAACTTATCTGGTCTGAGTATTTTTTGGAATCGAACAAAACCCTTTTTTCCTCAGGCTCACCATTCGCTATGGCACCACCAGATCACTCCGAGTTGACACAGACCAGGGGGCTAGGTTTTGGGGAGTGTTGAGAAACTTGGGGTTTCTGTTTGGGATAGGATTTAGGGTTCGTGGGTGCAACAGGGGTTATGGTTCAAAGATATGCAGAGAGGGCGAAGGAGGAGAGGGACTGGGAGAAAAGAGAAGAGAGAAGTGAGAAGAGAGAGAAGCAGAGAGAAAGACAAGAGAGAAACCCTAGGAGATAGAGAAGAGAAGGAGGAAGATAGAGAGGGTGAGAGAGAAAACTAAGAGAGAAGAGAAAGGAGATTTGAGAATGGAGGTTTGAAAATGAGACAAAGTGGAAAAAACGGGCTTAAGTATCTAAAGCCTCAAAGCAACAGGATCTTGCCACGTGGAAGCTCGGCAATGGTGGAGTTTAAAGCCAATCAGGCAACTTGTGAAGACCCCCTCCCACCGTCGGATCACATTCCACTATCAACGGCCCTGATCTCCATTTGTCAAAAGCTATCATGTGCCTCTGTTTCACTTACCTGACCATTGACACTTGGCAGCATACCAATGGTAGAGATCGCTCCGCACAAGAGCCATTAAATGCTGCCAGTTCCCCCCTCATAAATGCTCGTGTTGCCTTTCTAATTGTTTGGCGACATGTGTTCATCTTGTTTCACGAGCAATCAATGCTGGTGGATGCTGTTCGCATCCACCGTTAGATCATCACTTCCGGCAACAACCCAGATCGCTCCACAATAGCCTGTCAATGTCACATGCCTGCGCTTCCTCCTTAGCCCTCCGATCTCTTTAGCAGCCAACGACTGAGTTCGCCTCGAGGCAAGGGTCATTATGAGGCCCTACACGCTTCCCCCGCACATGTCGACACGTGGCCCCTAGGTCTCCTTCTCAATTAATTCAAAAGGCCGCCGCACCACGGACCGTTGGATCCTTGCCATCAATGCACGCTTGGGATCATGCCACGTAGCCAATCCTCGCTCGTATGCAAGCTCCACTCTAGGTGCAATACGTGGCGCCCATGGCCTTAACCGACCTTAAACCTGTCACTCTTGGACCGACTAACGTTGGACCGGTCCTACCCCCTCCTCGAACCGGTTCTTACTGGTTTTTCTTTTATTTTATTTTAAATAATTTCTTTTAAGCTTCAAATAATCCATAAAAAATTCATAAAATTCAAGAAAAATGCCAAAAAATCTAGAAAAACAAGAGAAAAATCCCAAAAAAATATTTTGAGTCATTTTGAAAATAATTCCATCACACATACATGTTCATTCACAAACAATCTCACATGTACATCCTCATGCATATGCACATCTACACTCACACACGCGTACATTCATACACACAAACTTCAACACCCATACACATACACCATCATGTATGCAAGCATATTCACATCACCACCTTCATAATCATGAACACACACGTGCATGCACATGCATACACACCCACACACGTGCACGTTCATGCATGTGCACACTCATGCTCTCTATGCTTATGCACATGCATGCACACCCACACAAGTACACATTCACGTATAAGCACACCCATGCATTCAACACTCATGCATATGCACACACATTCATGCACATAGACAACACATGCACATGCACACACACCTATGCACTCATTGTCCATGCATATGTTCACACTCATACCCTAAACCCCTCAGTCTTGACTAGACGTTAAATAGGTTGACACTTTCCCATTGACCGACTTTCTCCCCGAACCGGTCGGGTCTTCTGAATCATGACTGAGCCTGTAATGACCTGCTAATTTTTTTTTAATACTAATAAATACTATGAAATTCCACTGCTCCGTTATTTTCTAATTAATATAAAATCATCAACCTAAGCAGCGAGAAGTTGAAGTCGAGTATCCAAAACCATATACATATACAATACAATACAATACCAGAGTGCTAAATACTCCCAAAATAGACGTATATAACTGAACTAGGGATACACAAAAATACCCTTCTTTCCCAAAACACTTACCCTACTAGTAGGGTAGCACTGTAGCCCCCTCTATCTGCGAGCCTGTTCTGCTCGCCTAACTTGATCACTTGAAAAATATTAACTTAATAGGATGAGACGACGCTTAGTAAGACGAAAAATGTTATTGCTAGTGCGTGGCAAGTGAGCTACATGCTTATAAAATCTGATTTAGAAAAATACCAGAAATAACACAACTGAAAAAAACCTGTATATGAACTGCAAAATAAATCATACCTAGGTTGCTTAACATAAATTGGTTTTTCTGAATATTATTTCCATAATACTGCTAATATCTATAGGTAAGACTATTTTCTGTAAAGCTGATCATACGTATATATAATAACTAAGGAAAATTCCCTAGATGGATAACTGAAAGTCATGATTTAACCCCTCATGACAAGGTTGTGCAGCCTGAAGGCGGGACCTAACTTGGTTGGCCAACCAGGGTAAGTCAATTGAACTCCGACAGTCAGATTGGCCCCCTCAACCCATATCTGATGGGGAGCCTATCCACAACATAGGAACGATCGACTTCTGAATACCACTGGGTTGCACTCTAAACTGCATATAGATACGGTACCGTGCTCTACTACTAAATATGGCCCATCAGGTTCTGATACTATATACGTAACTGATATTTCTAAAAAAAAATACTGTTTTTACCATGATTTTGTAACAATTGAAATAACCATAACATTATATAAACCAATATGAATAAACTATAATAACTGAATATCTGAAATATCTATATAACTGAATAACTGAAGTATCTGATTAACTGTAATAACTGAATGTTATGGTTCTATGATTCGTAATCATAATATATTCAGAATACTGTAAAATACAAGTTTCTGTACATATACTGAAAATCATGGTATTCTGAAAATTTTATTAACCCTGTGCTGATCTAATATTAAACTCATGCCACACAACTAAACATCAATATTATCAGGCTCTGAAAACTGTATATATAGTCTGAATAATAATTTGCTAAAACATATAATTTGTATGGAATCATAATAGAATTTCCTAGCATAACATATTTCCCTTACCTGATTTTGCTAAAATCCCCTACTGCATCGGGTCCTACACTCGTAGGGCTTTCCACTCAACACCCTGGAAACCATATATTTTAGAACAAAATGTCACTATTTTTATGTCTACAACATTTCCTACAACTGTTGGAAAGCTAGATTTTGACAAAAAGACCTTACCTTGAATCTGGGATGAAATCCAACTTTGTCCCACCAACAATCCGCTCCGGCAGACTTAGGGAGAACTTCCCCAGGAGCGTCATGGTGGCCTCATATTGTCGATCCGGCAGTCGACGGGGCTGAAATTGAGGAGAAAGGGAGGAGGAGCCATAAGGGAGAAGAAAAGGAAGAATTTCGGTGAATTTTCTTCAATTAAACTAAGTTTAACACTATTTATATTGCGGCCTTCATCGACAAGCCACGTCATCTCGTCGACGAGGTCACGAAGAAGGTTCGTCGACGAACACCATCTCCTCGTCGATGAATTTCAGAATTTAGAAAACAGCCTCTTGGTATCTTCTCGTCGACAAAACATATCCTCGTCAACGAGACTCTATGTTATCCTCATCAACGAATACATATCCTCGTCAACGAATGCCCTGTATTCATCGACGAGTCCTTGATTAAATTCCTGGGTTATTACACCCAAAGTGTAACGTCGTTGACGAAGCCTGCTGCCTCCTTCTGTTTCCGTTTCCATTTCCCTCATTCTTTGTTATTTAAATACCATTATTTTTCGGGTCACTACAGAGCCGGTTAAGTTTGTGTCATTACTACTTGAATAATTCCAAAATTCACCAAAACCCACAAAGACCATAAAGTCACAAAAATTTCAGAGAATTCCAAAAAATATTTTCAAGTTTTGATTTCCACGATTTTCATCTTAATTTTATTTGTGCTATTTTAAAGTTCGGGAAAAATATTGAAAAGATCATAAAAATCACAAAATATTTTCACACTCATAAAAAATTACAAAAATATTTTTAGGCCCAAGAAATCGTTTCCATCCCAAACAGATTCCAAAAGCCTTTTAGAATATTATTTTTCGTTTAAAAAATTCTATAAAGATTTCAAAACCTCGGGAGTGTATTTTCGTATCCTACTTTATTGATTTTCCAATCCCGATGATTTCAAAGGGAGGTATGAACTCTTTAGAGTACGATATGCCCCGATTCTGAGGGAATACCTATATAGCACCTTCATTTTATCAATTTTTGGAAAGGAGTAATCTTAAAGCTTATTACATTTAACTTGTGGGATAATCTTCAATTGATTTGGCACCATTCGTATGAACGATTGTGTAGGGGGTGCTAATACCTTCCCCTCGCGTAATCATACTCCTAAACTCGACTCTTGTAATGCAGACTGGTTCTACCCTTAATTGGGGTAGTAATCAAGTGTTCTAACCACACTTCAAAAGGTTAGTGGCGACTCCATTACACCATGTTTTCTACAAAAATATTCTTTTCAAAATTCACCACTTTTCTCCTAGTTCGCAGCCGCACCCGTGCTAGTGTTTGGGCGTGTCCGAGACGTCGCAACATCTCTTATACCATATATGTGTGATAAAACTAATCAATATATTGAGTTCGAGATGGATTGTTAACTAGTGAAGTTTAAACAAGTTCATTCTGGTTGACTTGTCTACAAATAAGTAAATGAAATATAAATATGAGCGTGTCATATTAGTTAGTTATAAATAACCTATTAATAATTATATAATAAATTTATTTATGTTTTTCTTTTATATATATAGTTAATAAAAACATGTTGAAATCCAAAAATAATATTCAAGCATCATTGAATTAGCATTTTACATTAATAAATATTGGTCTATTTCTTATTCATACTCCTCATAAATTAATGCAATTTTTTATTAATAATATGATTGATTTTTTGGTCAATTAGAAATCCACGATGGGCATTAATTAACTACACAAATGAGACCTTATTGGTCGATTGGAAGTGACACTAGGGTTAGGCTATGTAATGAAAAGTATTCTATTTCCTATTTAATCATAAATCTTCCCACCTCTCCCAAGATTTGAACCTAAGACATTTGACCTCTAATATGGAAATTGGAAAAAGGATGAGATCCATTGGCCTCCCTCCAAGAGGGTTCTTGGCGGTAGAAGCAAAAAACCTCCTTGTCTTGAACGAAGTCCACAGTGCTGATAACAAAGAGGATGAGATCCATTGATCTCCTTCCAAGAGCAAAATTTTCGATTAAAACTCAATATAATCTCATCATGCACAAGGGTAAGGTAGGTAGGCTCTTACCTAAAAAGGTTGTTTGGGTTCCTTTTGTTTCTTCAAAAGTTTGCTTCCTTGTTTGGTTGGGAGCTTTAGGAGAAGTCCTAATGCAAGATGACCTTAAAAAAAGGGGTTGGTCTTTGGCTAATGCTTGCCTATTGTGTCTTAATGGTGAGAAGACTCAAGACCATCTTTGTATTCATTGCCATTTCACTCAACTCATTCGGAACCAATATCTCAACCGCCTATCATTACTTTGGATGGTGCTCGAGAAGCTAAGGTGCTTTTATTTGCTTGGCATGTCTATAGTCATGAAGGGAGATATAGAGGCATTAGCAACAACATTCCTGCAGCATTGATTTAGTAAGTTTGGAAAGAAAACAACAATAGAATCTTTTGAGCATAAAAAAAAACTCCCTTCGAGGTGTTTGTTTCATCTTTATGCATAATTTTTTCCTAAATTAAATTAGCTCGAGTAGGCCAGATTTTAGTTAGGAGGATTTTTCTCAATCTTTTGTAGTGTGTAAAACTTTTATTTGTTGCAATTTTTGGGTAGTTAGCATGCTACCCTCTACTTCTCCTTGTGTTTTCACTCTTCTTTGCACATTCCTTTTCCTCAATGAATTTTCTCTCTTATCTTTCAAAAGAAATGGAAATCCCAAATTCTTTAACTCTTGGGGCATTGCACAATTAAGACCTTGAACACAAAAGTTCCAAATTACAAACTCACTTGATTTAGACGATATATCTTTAAAATATTAGAATTTTGTCAAATTTTGATAAGATCATAACATGATTCTTTAAAGTGTCTTTCTTTTTTATTTTTCTTATAGTAGATTGTCAATGTAAGTGTTTCATAAGCTCATGTCAGAAAAGTGTCAATGTTCAATATATATATCGATCATCGACACCTCCTCTTGTCACACTATTGGTATTTTATAAAAAAAAAATGTTTGCAATAGTAATAGCAATGATAGTGGTAGCAATGGTGGTTGTAATAATGGGTAATAATGGAAGGATTATACAATGCTAGTGGATGGATGGTGGTGATGGTGGAGGCAGTGGCAAGTGTAGGAGGGAGTGGTGGTAGCAATAGTGTTGTAAACGATAATGGCAGTAAAAGGGAAAATAGGTGGCAATGGTTGTGGCGATCGTGATTGCTGTTGTAGGATAGACACATACGGTGGCGGTGGTGGAAGTAAAGGCACTAATAGTAGTAGCAGCAATGGTGGGTGGCGGCATTTGTAGCAAGAAGTGATAGTACTGGTATGGTGTATTTCCTTGTAGGCCTAGTATTTGAATTAGGGACCATATGTTACAATCTAATTAAGACTCTAACAAAAGTACAAGCTAGAGTAATTGGAAAGATGATCCAACACAGTTGCTTGAAAATGAATGCAATAAATAGGAAATAGTGGAGCCTTGTGCCATGAACCCAATCTAACTTTTCTATTGGTAATATGCGGTCCCAATCTAACTTTCATATTAATTGTTATTTCATAAGTTGGTTGCGTTGAATCACATTTGAGTGATAGAATGGATGAATTTGATCTTGCATTTGGATAGTAATATTAGTAATATGTTCGGCACATCGGCAAGTACATCTTGTCTTGCAACATAGCCTCTTTGATGCATTTGACTTAGCAGTCCCCCACATGTTCATAAAGTAATATTTTTATATATGGCTCTGAAATCGAGACAAGAAAGAACAATGAATCTATTATTGTCTTATATTTTTGAATTATTTGATTTGCTCACTATTTCTAAGTTCATTTTTCCTGATTTAAAGGTTTATGATTATTTACTCATTAATATACGTTAATTCAATGAGTTGATTTTGACAATTTGCTTTTATTTTATACATATTACTTAGACAAAAAAAAAAACACTAATCTTTTCTTCATTGATAACTTTATGTTTTTAACTGTAATCAAACGTATTATCAAAAACTTTTAATTAAAAATGTTATATTATTAAAAAAAAATAGCATATGGTAAGAAAAAATTAGACCAATTTGCACTCACCCACCCTAAGCCTAGACCATTAATTATGTTTAGGTCATACTTTAAGTTTAACTTTTACTTTAAGGTCACAACAAAGGTGAAAAAAAAAAACAGTAATTTCTAAACAATTACAAAAGCAGACCTAAGTTAAAATCTAGGCAGTCTAAGCTCTTAGAAAGCTATAAGCATAAGCAATTAGGCATGCAGCCAGACTAAAATTAACTCTTCAATAATTATTTCTACTTTTGCTAAGAAGTCATATCTACTTAAACATATAGGCAAACCTATGCAAGCAACTAGGCATGCAATCTCTAAATTGGCTGCCCTAGTTTGACCACCTTTGTTGCCTAACTTTGTTTCCCTCTGTGTTTTTAACCTTTAAGCATCTTTCTTTTAATTGAGCAGATAGATTTATTTTACTTAATTTGGAGTCAGAATATTAAAATTAAATTGAAATAGACAGTCGTTACAATAAAAGTGATCGATATGATTCATGATTATTGGACCGGAGTTACATAATGGGAAATAGCCTAACTTCCATCTCATATCCTTTTTTACCCTTCTTAAAATTCGCACTTAAGATCCTCAAATATTAAAATCCCAAATGTATAAAATACCTTATCCCTATATTTGGAGGCACCTTCCATTTGAAGATGTACTGGATTTGAATAAAATATAATATAAAATTATATTAATGTTTGCACAAATCCACCCAAATCTAAATCTAATGTCTGAAATCCAAGCTATCAACGCAAATTAGGGCACGTATAGATTGCGTGATTAGGACTTTTTACCTTATCGAGAACCCATAAAGAAGCATTACGTGATTTAAAATTAATTTTTTATGTGAATGATAGGTTCTTTATATAACTTCCTCTTTACGTAGATTAATGTTTCATTTATTTTTTGGAGCTTTTAGGGAAAGAAATGGCGATATCATTAAAGGGGATTTTGTCAAAAAATACATTCATTTAATATATTAGTTTTCATTAAAAAAAAAAATCACAACATGCCCATTGGTTTTTGGTTAAAACCAAGAGGGTAAATTTATATTTGTATATATTTTTAAAAGAAGCTTTTACCCAAGAGTAAATATGAAGCATAAGCCAAGATCTACGTACTTGGATTGCAGATACTAATACATACTGGTAGGCCTGGCAAAACGGGCGGGCGGGCCGGGTTTGGGCGGGTCACTAACGGGCCGGGTCATAAACGGGCGGGTCATAAACGGGTCAATGTTAAATGGATCACACACATGTCAACCCTAACCCGCCTATTTAATAAACGGGCGGGTAACGGGTCACCCGTTTAAAAATATATATATATTTTTTATTTTAAAATTTTTAAAATTTTCATATAAAATGACATTTTTTTTTTTAAAAAAAAACTGCATTTTATTTATTAATTTCTAAATGAAAAGAACATAAAATGTAAAAAACAATACATCCCTTTAATGAATACAATTTTTTTAAAAATGTAAAATTAAAAAAAACACGCACACCTCTAAAAATATTAAATATGCATAATACATGCATAAAATATTTATATATAAATCTAAATTTAAATGAGTCCCGTAATATTTACATATAGAGCTAAATGTAAAATATTTAATAAGTTCATTCATCATTCATATTTTTTTAATTCACGCATTATGCATAACACATGAATCAAATATTCAAGTCCCACAATCAAAACATAATCTTAAAAAATATAACAGTTAAATATTTAGAAACAAAACCAAATTTAAATGAGTTCCATAAAAATTCACAAGATTACAATTTTCAAAAGATAATAAAAAAACTTAATTAGCCATGATTGTTTGTCGAAGCTTCTCCCAAATCATTAATCAAAAGATTTTCAAATTTGACTTCTAATTGTTCAGCTTCTTCTCTTTCTTCACTTGGATCCACTGCAATGACAAGATAAATAGATAATAAATAAGAAACAATAACAATTGACAAAGGATATGAAAGTAAATAAAATGTAAGTATCGAAATTATTGAAATAATATTGGAAAAACTCAAAAAAAAAAAAAAATGCATACTTGCGCAACCAAACAACCAATTTCGAGTTGTTATCAATGCTCCTGCATTTTCCGGCAAAAGTGATCTTCGATATTTGTTAAGAACCTGAGCTCCAATGCTGAATGCAGATTCTGATGCAACGCTTGTGATAGGAATAGTAAGTACATCACGCGCCATAAGAGATAAATCAGGATATCGAAATCGATTATCTTTCCAATACCGCAATATATCCATTTCAGCATGTTCCACACGATTTAGCCTAGGCTCTTCCAAATATAAATCTAATTGAGATTTTTCTGCAGTAGCACAATATTGGCTTTCATAAAATTCAAATTCCTGTCATATATTAGAATAGAAAAACAAACAATATAAATATAACAGCTAAAAATAATATATAAAGTAAGAAATGACAAATTAGAAAATATAAATGAAGTTACCGAAAGCTCATCTCTAATGAGATTGTCACTACCACCAGTACCCCCAGTAGATGAAGTAGTAGATTCCAAAGAAGATTTTGATTTGTTTGCATAATCTTGGAATAGAGAGTACAACTTTTGACGAAGGAGATTTAGCTTTTGCCGAGAAGTGGATGAATCAATCTTTGAGTAACAAAACTCGACAAATTGAAGCTTGTAACGAAGATCAAGAACAATTGCAAATGCCAAAACAACACTATAACACTTCCAATATTTATCGAACTTCTCTTTCATTTTTGCAGCCATACCATTAACAATGCAGTCCGGATTTTCCATTGTCTCAAGTAGATGCAATTGAATTTTCCATATATTTGAAAAATACAAATTAGATGTAGGATAATCTGAACCCGAGAAGAGTTTTGTCATGTCGTAAAATGGCTTCAAGAAATTGCAAATGACCTCAGCTCTATTCCACTCTTCATTTGACGGACAATACTTATAATTTGCATCAAGTAAAGCATAATGAATTAAAGCCCGTCGATATATGAGTGCACTTTCTATCATCATGAAAGTTGAATTCCACCTAGTTGGTACATCCAAGCGCAAACTGATTGAAGCAAGTATACCAACTCGTTTAATGCACTCTTCAAACTTAAGTTTTCTTCCTTTTGAACCCTTAATGTACTTGACACTTTCTCTAATGTTATACACAACACGTTCAATCACTTTTAAGCCTTCTTGAACAATAAGATTCAAAATATGAGCACAACACCTTACATGAAAATATTCACCGCCACTTACTAAAGGTGCTTGCAAAGACAATTGACTTGAAAGAATATCTTGCATACTATCATTAGCAGTTGCATTATCCAACGTGATGGAAAATATCTTGCTATCAATACCCCATTCCTTCAATACACTAAATATTTTTTCTGACAAAGCAACTCCTGAATGTGGGGGTGGCATGTGAGAAAAGTTAATAATTTTACTATGCAATATCCAATTTTCATCCACAAAATGAACTGTAATGCATAAATATCCTTCAGTTGTAGGAAAAGACCAACAATCAGAAGTCAAACACACTCTACCAAAAGCACTCTGTATTGTAAGTTTAAGTTTCTCCTTCTCCCTTTTATGTATTTTCAATACATCAGCTTTAGCAGTGTTCCTAGCAATTGGTTTAACATCAGGATTAAGATATTTATGCACATCTCGATTTCCTTCATGCTCAACCCATGAAAAAGGATAACAATGTTTTATTACAGCAATTGCCATCTTCTCACGATAAACATCTTGCTCAATTTTTTTCGCATGAAGTTTGGTTCCGTAATCCATGTGCATCTGCTTCACATCATAGTTATCACGTAATGGACAATTATTAATGTGGCGTCTCAAATTTGCCGTCCCATGAGTTGAAGCATTAGCAACATATTCAGCCCCACATTTTTTACATTTTGCCTTCTGTTTTCCATCAACATCTATAGGTAACAAATAGAATTCATCCCAAGCAGCTGATGTCTTTCTACGTTGTCTCTTTTTGTTAGTGCCATCATTGATAGAAGAACTGTTCTTTTCAGATTTATCTGAAGATGGAGTAATATTACACTCATCATCAAAATCCAAGTTTATGGTATCCATTATTTGCAATTTGTATTATCCCTAACAAAGAATAATTTTTTGGATACACTGGGTGTCTTGGGCTTTCGCACCAGACTAATTCCCTAACAAAGAAAAATAGTTAAGACTCCGAAAAATTATAAAATAAACAAAATAATGAAATATTTAAACAATAAACACAAATCTGTTATTGGGTGTATGTGTGTGTGACAACAAATTATTTTTTTATTTTCTGTAGGGAAACACAAAAAACATTATTATAAAAATTTCTTTTGTTATTACTTGATTTTCATTCTACTTAACTTGTGAACATGGTAGGATCCTTCTTGTTTTCTTAATTTATTTTATTTATCTACTATTTATTTATATACTATTTATTCATCACAAATCTTATTCATCACAAATCCATGGTGGCACTGGCATCATCCATGAACCAAACAAGTTACAAGCCAGTAAATTAGTAACAGTAACAGTAAGGCACTAAGGCAGTAACACTGTAGCAGATACATGACTGCAGAGAGAGAGCCTACAAAATAAAAAAAGCTTGACAGTAAGTTACCTCTGCAACTCACCTCTAGAGCTGAAGTTGATGCAGTAAGTTGCTGTGGTCACTGGTCCGTGGAGCCTGGAGGCGACGACTCGAGCAACTCACAACACCGGCAGGTCCGGCAAGTAGCAGCACACCAGAGGAGAGGAGAGGAGACTCAGGAGAGGACAGGTCGGGGCAGTCCGGCACGGCGGCACGTTGCAGCGCACCAGATCTAGAGGAGAGGAGAGGAGAGTTAGGAGAGGCCGAGAGGGTGAGAGCTTGAGAGACTAGAGTGGAGACTCGAGAGCTGTGGCGTCACTGGCGTGGGTTAGAGACTTAGAGCCCTTACGGTTTTTTCGTGTTGATTGAGAGTTGAGACTCTTGAGTCTTGCAGGCCTACTGTCTACTGAGTACTGAGAAGTGAAATGCTGAAGCAGTGAAGCCTGAAGCGTGAAGCACTGAAGCCTGAAGGGCGGCCGAAGGCATGTGCGGCTGTGCCGTGTGCGTGAAGTCAGGACTGCAGGCTGCAGCATGAGTGTGAGTGACAGTGAGTCTCTGAAGGCTGAAGGCGAAGGGTGAAGCGTGAAGGCAAGCTGGCGCTGGAAGCCTGGAAAATTGGAAATAAAAAAAGCTATTAAGGATTCAAAATAACGGGTCACCCGCCAGGTGACCCGCCCAAACCCGATGAACCCGTTTATAAACGGGTTAACCCGTGACCCGCCCAAATATTAAACGGGTTAATTTCTTCAAATCCGAACCCGTTTTAAACGGGCGGATCCGGGTGACCCGACGGGTCATGACCCGTTTTGCCAGGCCTACATACTGGCCTATCTGGGAATGAAATAAATGTATTTATGGGCATGAGTGAATAGTGTATGCCTAATAATGAGTCATCCAAACACGACCCTACTGACCCTGTTCCCTCTGCACTCCATTTCATCACACTACCCTGGCAGCCTCCACAGTTGCTTAATTATTTTGTTTCACCACTAAAACTTTTTTTTTTTTTTTTGGTCTGTTTGTTTATAGAGTTGAGCATGCTATGTATGTTGTGTGATGATGGGCAGACATTTTATAGTGGTTTGTACTACTGGACTATCTTGTGTGATTCCTGCTGAAGTGTGCACTTAGGAGTAGCTGCTGAAGTGTGCACTTAGGAGTAGGTCGGTTAAAACTGAATTAATTGAATTAATCGAGTAAATTTTATAATTTCGATCCGATTAAAATTTATTTGGTTTGATTCAATTTTTATTTTCGTTGAACTTCGATTTTTTATATTCAGTTTATTTTTTGAGCTTAATATGTTTTGATTTGCCAAATTAACCTAGTATAAATTAATAATAAATAATTATATATATTATGTATATTAAAATATTTTATATATTATATATGTACTAAAATTTTATATATTTTATATATATTATACATATTAAAATTATATATATATAAATATTCAATCGGTTAAATTTGATTAACTGATTTAATTGAAATTTAATTTGGTAGGTTTTGAGTTCAGTTAATAAGGAATTTCAATTTAATTTGGTTAAAAAGATTTTATAATTGAAGTTTTTTTATTAATTCAGTTAATCGATCAAATTAACTGTAGTGATTCAAAAAATATATATATTTAAGTAATTAAATAATTATTATTAATTAAATAATATAATATAATAATATAATATTATAATGATATATATATATATATATATATATATATATTATATCCTAAAGGATCTCAGGATCCTTCAGGTAGAAAACAAAGGCGGCCCCCTTCGTCTCCTTGTCTGCTCTCTCCTCTCCTCAATCTCGTCCCGATATTCCGTTAATCGGAAATCTAGAAATACTATTGGACTCTGTTCACCACCATCGACACTTCCACTAGAGCGGATCTGTCGTGGGAGCGGCGTAGGTATATCTCCTAGGGTAAGGTCAATTCTCAAACTTACCTCAATTTCTCTTAAACTATAAGCCTAATTAACGAACGGAAATTATCAGGAGATTCGTGGGGAGATTCTCTACAATCTAACCGGAGCAGGTTTTTGAATTGGAGTTTCGAGGTACCAATCCTAAATCGGGGGTAAGTTTAATAATTCAGACTTTATTAGGCCATTTAGAGTATTCAGAGCATAAGGGAATTTTAGGGAAAGTTACTCTAAAGTTCGGGCTGCACAACCCGTGCCATGGGGGAAGTAAATGACGTGTTTGTCACAGGGAGTGTATTATATGCATATATTTTAATTTATGTGAATACAAATAATTAATAAGATAATTTTGAGGGCTTGCTAAGAAAGGCGAGTGCCCTAGTAGCAGTAACGGTATTAGAGCAGAGGGAAGCTACTTGTATGGATCGGTAATCTTCCCTATCCTCGACTAATTGTGTGTGTGAGTGCAAAATAAGAATGTTTTCATAAATGTGTTTATCTGCTTAGTGAACTGGTTATTTTTTGTATACTAAATGCATGTTGGCCACACAATGATATTAACTTAGTCTTTCCCTTACTGAGTTGTGTCTCACCCCTACTTTACAAACTATTTTTTTAGAAAATCCCAGAGATCGGGTCTAGGCGGCTAAAGGTGTAAATTTATGTAGGTAGTGTGTAGATAGAGATTTTATTTTTGTTTAGTTTTATGGGATGTAATTATGTGAAAATGGATATATTTGTGTATAAAGATAGTTAGAACTTTGGTAATTTAATTTGAGAATTTTTTATTTTATTTCCGATGCATTTATGTATTTTATATATGATGCATAACGTATTAGGTATACAGACGTCACTAAAGTAGCACTCTGAGCCCACGTGGAGAGTTGGGGTCGTTATAGGTGGTATTAGAGCCTAGGTTTGGTAGGTTTCGCAGACTTTGAGGATTGATAATTACCAAAGTATAGGTTGAGATAAGATAGGGATAGGAGTGGGTAGGTTAAAATGGGTTTTAGTTTGGAAGCTTGGAGGCAGAAATCTATTGACGGACTTCTGTGATTTTCTGAATCAGTCGCGAGTTTTAAAAAACCATGGTAAATCCATCGATGGATTCGTTTCTAGGTTGAGGGACTTGAACTCAGGAAATTTAGGTTGGAATGTTAGTATGAGTGGGTATGTGTGTGAAGTTAATGTTGGGACGGAGATTTATTTTTACCTTAATGGTTTGTGATAGAATTGGAATATGAATTATTAAATTAGAACCTATATATTATAACAATTCCATTATTCCATATTTGCATTAATTATGTTAAATGTGAAATTTCTAAGTCGGGTTATATCCTATTTACAGGATGGATTTTAAGGGAAAAGATGTTGTGATTGGAGGAGATACCTCTAGTGAGAATGATGCTGATGCTTCAGTAATGCTGCGAAATATAGCGCGGCAGGTTAGAAAGGAAAACAGGAGGGACTCTAGAGAGTAGGATCAGCCAGTGGCTAATAGGGGTTGCACATTCCAACAGTTCACCTAGGCAAACCCACTAGCGTTTGCAGGTGGACCGAACCCGATCGCAGCCAAAGATTGGATTAAGTAAATAGAGGAGTTGTGGGGGGTGTTGGAGTGTACTCAAGAGAAAAAGGTGAAGTATGCCACTTACAAACTAGTGGGGGAAGCAAAGAGATGGTGGCGATCAACGAAAATGGTGGAGGAGCAGCGCCCAGGGCCGGCGGCTACCACTTGGAGCCGGTTCATGGAGGTTTTCTTTGACAGGTATTTCCCCACTGTCACCTGCACAGCTAAGGTACAAGAATTCCTGCAACTGACTCAGGGGCTCATAACTATGCAGCGGTATGCGGTCAAGTTTGTGGAGTTATCCAGTTTTGCTCTACACATGGTTCCGAACAAGCTACTGAAGGCACGGATGTTTGAGAGGGGACTGAGATAGAGCATATGCGCGCAGGTGGTGGCGTTGTTGACTCAGAGCTTTTCTAAGTTGGTGGATCGGGCCATGGCAGTTGAGGCTAGCATTCAGGAGGGAGAGAGAGTGGTGAACCAGAAGAAGAGGCTCTTGCCTTAGGGGTTTCAGACCAGCACTAGCCAGGGCTCATGGAAGCGGCTTGGCAGTTTCTCGGGCCAATGACAGGAGATGGGGTACCGAGGCCATCAGGGGTGGTCCCCGGCGTCCTATGTGTTCCAGATGGCATCAGAGGTATTGGGGCGAGTGCAGGGGAGGATCAGTTGTCTACTACTGATGTGGAGAGGCAGGACATCGGATGCGAGATTGCCGCATGGTGTTGAACTACGCAGAGCTGCAGCCACGGCATTGAGGAGGTAACCAGGCACCCCGAGGTGGTCACCAGCGGGGTACGACTCAGGCGCGAGTATACTCTCTTACACCGGGTGATGCGAAGAACGCCGGTGATGTGGTGACAGGTATTATTTCCATACTGTCAGATAGTGCCATTGTATTATTTGATTCAGGTGCAACCCACCTGTGTCTCGGGGATTTGTTAAACTATGTGGGTTAGGGGTTCAACTATTAGAGACAGAGTTAGTAATGGGCACATTGACAGGGTCAGTGCTAGTATATAACAAGGTGATCAAGGATTATCCAATAGAGATTAAGGGGAGAATGCTGCCTGCTAGTTTGAGTCTTTGATATGCATGGTTTTGACATTATTCTGGGCATGGACTGGCTAGCATCCAGCTACGCGAGCATTGACTATCGCAGGAAGGAGGTGGTAATCAGACCTCCTGGGGACCAGGAGTTTGTATTTGTTGGGTCGTGTGTGCGTTCAGCACCACGGATCCTTTCGTCTATCTAGGCAAAGAGATTACTTTTGGGGGGATGCCAAGGTTACCTTGCAATGGTGAAGGAAACGCTGAAAGAGGAACTCAAGTTGGAAGATATCCCAGTGATAAGAGAGTTCTCTGATGTTTTTCTAGAGGATTTACCAAGGTTTCCTCTTGATCGAGATGTGGAATTTGCAATTGATATGATCCCAGGGACATCACCAATCTCTAAAGCCCCATATAGAATGGCTCCAACTGAACTAAAGGAGCTAAAGAAGCAACTACATGAGCTTCTCTAAAATCAGTCTTTGATCTGGATATCATCAGGTGAAGGTTAGATCAGATGATGTAGCAAAGACTGCTTTTCGAACTCGGTACGGTCATTAAGAGTTCTTGGTTATGTTGTTCGGGTTGACGAATGCTCCGGTGGTATTTATGGATCTAATGAACATTATTCCATGAGTACTTAGACCAGTGTGTTATTATGTTCATAAATGATATTTTAGTCTATTCGAGGAGCCCTGAGAAGCACGAAGCTCATCTGAGACTAGTACTTCAAGTGCTCAGGGAAAAGTGAATTCTGGCTAGAGCAAGTTGCATTTCTGGGTCATGTGGTATCCAAGGAAGGGATTTCAGTGGATCCAAGAAAATTAGAGACTGTAGTTGATTGGGCAAGGTCGAAGAACGTGCAGGAAGTCAAAAAATTTTTAGGTCTTACTGGATACTGCCGCTGATTTGTCGAGGTGTTCTCTAGATTATCAGGGTCTTTGACCCGACTCACGAGGAAGAATGTGAAATTTGACTAGACTGACGAATATGAGCAGAGCTACTAGGAATTGAAGCAGTGTCTAGTCACTGCCCCAGTGTTGGCCCTTCTATAAGGCGAGGGTGGATTTGTAATTTACAATGACACATAGTAGAAGGGACTTGGTTGTGTTCTAATGCAACAGGGGAAAGTTATTGCGTATGTGTCTCACCAATTGAAAGAATACAAAAATAACTATCCTACGCACAACTTGGAGCTGGCAGCAATTGTGTTTGCGTTGAAGATCTAACAACACTACCTTTATGGTGTAAGGTGCGAGATCTTTACTGATCATACGAGTCTCAAATACTTCTTCACCCAAAAGGAGTTGAATATGAGGTAGTGGAGATGGCTCGGGTTGATAAAGGATTATGACTACACCATTAGCTATCACCCAGGAAAAGCGAACGTGGTAGCCAATGTATTGAGCCAGAAATCTAGGGGTACGTCAGCCTCAGTAGTTCTGGCTTCGCACCAGATTGTGATGGACCTAGAGTGGTTAGGTGTAGAATTGGTAGAAGGGAATCATCAAACATTCATTTCTAGTCTGGGGGTTCAACTGACTTTACGGGAGAAAATCAGTACAACTCAGTTGAAAGATGCAGAGTTAATGGAGATTGTAGAGAAGATACAGGATGAGTAGCACACAGACTTTAATATTGCTAAGGATGGAGTTCTTAGATTTCACACTCTATTGTGTGTGCCAGATGACACAGAGATAAAGAGGATGATTTTGGGGAAAGCTCACCGCTCTCTTTATACTGTTCACCCGGGTAGCACGAAAATATATAGAGACTTGCGTGAAACATTCTGATGGAGTAACATGAAGAGGAAAATTGTTAAATTTGTGGGTTAGTGCTTAACATGTCAGTAGGTGAAGGCAGAACACCAGAGGCCAGCGAGACCACTTCAACCACTTGAAATCCCTACGTGGAAGTGGAAGCATATCTCAATGGACTTTGTATCAGGATTACCTTTAGCATTGCATAGACAGAATGTTATATGGGTAGTGGTTGACAGATTGACGAAGACTACCCACTTCATTTCGGTTAGAACCAGTTATTCCATGGATAATCTGGCAAAACTCTATGTTCAGGAGATAGTCAGAATACATGGTGTGCCCGTGTCCATCGTTTCAGATCAAGATCTGCGGTTCACTTCCCGTTTCTAGAAGAGTTTGTAGGGAGTGTTGGGTTCTTAACTCATTTTTAGTACTGCATTTCACCCTCAGACAAATGGACAGTCCGAACGAACCATTCAGATTCTTGAGGATATGCTACGGGCATGTGTGTTAAATTTTGGGGGCGGTTGGATATGATGTCTGCCATTTGTTGAGTTTGCATACAATAACAATCACTAGGCCAGCATTGTAATGACACCATATGAGGCTTTGTAGGGTTGCCGGTTCCGATGTCCGTTGTACTGGGATGAGGTAGGCGAGTAGCAAATTTTGGGACTAGAACTTGTTCAGAAGGCCTCTGCAAAGGTCGAACTTATCAGGGAAAAGATCAAGGCAGCCTAGAGTTGGCAGAAGAGTTACACGGATACTCACCGACGGGAGCTATAATTCAAAGTAGGTGATATGATATTTTTGAGGATTGCTCCGATGAAGGGGGTGATGAGGTATGGAAAGAAGGGAAAACTGAGCCCTAGATACATTGGGCCATTCAAGATTCTGAAGAGGATTGGTTTGGCAGCGTACAGAATAGCACTACCTCCAGTGCTGTCCAGGATACACGATGTGTTCCATGTTTCCATGTTGAGGAGGTACGTTCCAGATCCCTCACATGTGATCAGTTATGAATCGTTGGAGATTGGGGATACTTTGGTATACGAGGAGGTACCAGTTCAGATTCTGGATCAGAAAATACAGGAACTACGTACCAAGGATATACTGCTAATAAAGGTTTTGTGGCAGAATCATGCAGTTGAGAAAGCTTCTTAGGAGTTAGAAACGGAAATACACCAAAAGTACTCGCAGCTATTCAGCGAGGGCTAGTGCCATACGGGTAAGGGTATGATTGTATATAGAAGGATTAGAGTAGGTTGTGTGGTTTGTTGTGTATATTTTTAATTATGGATAGTATTTTGGAAACTTTGTTATGATTAATGTAATTTCCCAAAGGCAGTATTGTAACCATGGTATTCCTTCGCCATATGTGATGGTAGTTAATAAACGTGAGACAGGGCCATTATGTGGGTGGCTACCAACTCTTCTGTAGACAAGGGTAGTGAATTAAGAATGTGATTGGTAATAGTTAACAAATTTCAAGGACGAAATTTTTGTAAGGAGGGGAGAATGTAATGGTCCAAAAATTAAATTAATTAATTAATTATTAATTATTAATTATTAATTAAATAATATAATATTATAATGATATATGTATTATATATCCAGAAGGATCTCAGGATCCTTCAGGCAAAAGAAAACAGAGGCGCCCCCCCTTCGTCTCCTCGCTCCCACTCTCCTCAATCTTGTCTTCTATATTCGGTCGATCGAAAATCCAGAAATACCATTGGGCTCTGTTCGCCGCCATCGAAACTTCTACTGGAGTGGATCTATCGTGGGAGCGACGTAGGTATATTTCCTAGGGTAAGGCCAATTCTCAAACTTACCTCAATTTCTCTTAAACTATAAGCCTAATTAACAAACGGAAATTGCGAGGAGATTTGTGGGGAGATTCTTTACAATCTAGCTGGAGCGGGTTTTCAAATTGGAGCTCCAGGGTACCAATCCTCAATCGAGGGTAAGTTTAATAATTCAGGCTTTATTAGGCTATTTAGGGTATTCAAAGTCTAGGGGAATTTTAGGGAAAGTTACTCTAGGGATTGTGATGAGTAATGTAGTGAAATTTGAATTTCAGGGTTTCATGAATTTTGAACGCCATGGGACATAGGCCAAGGTGTTAGCGGACTTCTTCAGGATTCAGGTAAGGGGATTAAGTTAAGTGAATAATTTTATGAAATTTGAATCAATTTAGTTGTTATGTTTATATAAATTTATTTATTTATTTATTTGGGAATTTAAAGGTTATTTTGAAAACCAACCGTTCGAAATGGATTTTACAAACCTAAGATATATGATATGGTATTTTGAATAGAAACAAACGGTGGAAAGTTTGGTTGTTTGTATAGATATGTTAAAATGTGGAAAATTGTGTGGCAGATAATTTAATTTGTATGGATTATTGTATATCTAGATTTGAGGATTTTGAAATACTGAATTATTTGTGAAATATTGAATTATTTGAGAAATATTGGAATTGTTGTGAAAAGTACTAGAACTGCTTGTGAAAAATGCAGGACTTTGATTTGACGGTCGAGGGCCGAGGTTATGTTTAAACGGATTTGAGCCAGGTTGTATTTTGTGGCCGGAGGCCAAGTCTTGGAATAATAGGGAATATATGTGAATTAATGTTTTAAATGGTATTTTTTGTTATCTAAATTGCATGATATGCTTTTGGAAGCCTGGGGACCATTGTATTGCGAGCACGGTACCGTTGCTACAGATTTGTTATGTGACTGTGTGCGCCCACACCTGTGTTGAGAGGTGTAGGGTGGCCTCTTCTGATTTGCCTACGTGAGGTGAATGCACCCCCTAGGTGAAGGCAATCAGACCAGCAATTGGAGCTGCATATACCCGCGGAGTACGTTAGCGGAGAGTATAGATGACTATTGTCTTGGTGGATCCCCCAGATATTAGTCCAGCATTCAGGTTGCACAACTCGTGCCATAGGGGAAGTAAATGATGTGTTTGTCACAAGCAGTGTCTTATATGCATATCTGTTAATTTATATGAATGCAAATAATTAATAAGATAATTTCGAGGGTTTGCTAAGAAAGGCATGTGCTCTAGTAGTAGTAATGGTATTAGAGTAGAGGGAAGCTACTTGTATGGGTGGGTAATCTTCCCTATCCTTGACTAACTGTGTGTGTGAGTACAAAATAAGAATTTTTTCATAAATGTGTTTATCTGTTTAGTGAACTGTTTATTTTCTGTACACTAAATGCATGCTGGCCACACACTGACATTAACTTAGTCTTTCCCTTACTAAGTTGTGCCTCACCCCTACTTTACAAACTATCTTTTCAAGAAATCCTAGAGATCGAGTCTAGCAGGCTAAAGGAGCTGAGTTAGCGATGTAAATTTATGTAGATAGTGTGTAGACAGAGATTTTACTTTTGTTTAGTTTTATGTGATGTAATTATGTGAAAATGGATATATTTGTGTATCAAGATAGTTAGAACTCTGGTAATGTAATTTGAGGATTTTGTATTTTATTTCTGCTACATTTATATATTTTAAATATGATGAATAAGGTATTAGGTATATTGACATCACTAAAGTAGCACTCCAAGCCCACGTGGCGGGTTGGGGTCGTTACATTAACTGTACCGATCAAATGTTCACCCCTACTCAAGGGTGAAGTTAGGGCAAACCATTTCAAAGCTAGAATCACCATATGGGCAATATTTGATCAAGAAAGATGCTCATAAAGGAAATGAATATGGTGTATTGTTGCCAAATCACTAGTTAGAATTGTCTTATATTGAAAAATTAAGTGGATCCGAGGATGGGTGGATTTTATGCATGGATTGGCTCAATCGTAACATTGTGGACAACTATCACAAGTTAATTTTCAACATTCTGCCCCGTATCATTGTGGACAACTATCATAAGTTAATTTTCAACATCTGCCCCTTACTGGTAAGTGTTTTTGACTCTCTTGTGATCAAAACTAATTAAGGGCATAAATGAGTCAAGTCTACTTGCAAGCTACTTAGACTTGTCTTAATTTGATTTTACTTGAGTTCAAGTCAAGTTCGACCATTTGAACGGGTTGAATTCAAGTCTAGTAATAGTACTCGAATTGCGTTTCGAGTCTAATCAAGCTTTTAAATTTAATTATCTTTATATTATAGAAGTCATATAATTTATATTTTATAAATATACTTAATACTATATGTACATATATATATATATATACATATATATATACATGCATTTAATAATTATTTGTAATTGAAACGAACTTAGGTTTTAAGAACTTTGTAGCCAAGTCGTGTTTAATTTCGAGCTTAACATTTCATGTCTAGTCAAGTTCGAGCATCTTACTAAGTTGACTCGAATCAACTTGAATATACCTTGTTCACTACAAATCTCGCACCCTTTGAACTTTATAGGGAGATGAAAAATGTTAAAGAAAATAAAGGAAAATATGTTAACTTGATAGGTCACGCCCAGTTTTGATTATGACAAATATTCTCGGTACTGATGGTTGTACTAAGGCTTGCACGCAAGTTCACTGTGCACGTGTATTCGAACTAAAAGACATACCACGATGGCGTGCAGTGTTCGTGCCAATGAATGAAGTTTTCTCTATTATATTTGTATTTATCTTTCATTTTTTTCATTCTAGGATGTAATATTTATTATGGACTGTACATCCTACGGCTTGTAATAATTTGCATCATGCTTGATAGGTAGGTATGCTAATAACAGACCTTAGTTGGACCTTAGGTACTTATTTTTAGTGCACAAAGTCCCTAACTTCACTCTTCATATCAGGGGAATTAAAATTGGCTAAGAATAAACTTAATTAAGAATGTTAAGAGGGTTCGCGCGACCAAACCTAAGCCATGTAAAACAACTCGGGCGACCAAACAAGTCAATATGTTGGCTTTGTGTTCGAGCACCCGAACATGATTTGAGCTTATCTTCCTCAGGCACCCGAACCTGTGTCAATACACTTTTCAACTACTCGGGTGACTGAACGATCACATTCAAATTGGGCTCAAGTGACCGAATTGGTTGGTTCGGTTAACCGAACTTGGAAATAGGCACCTGAATTTATGAACAAAATGCTACTGACTTTTGTTCAGCTAACCGACCGTTTCTTCAAGTACCCAAACCATTAAAAACCGATGTTGATTTAGGTGTAATCCCAAGAGGGGGGTGAATTGGGTATTTTAAAATTCTTTAAAACTTATTTACCTCTTAGTCCCTCTTTCAAAATTTAACAAATTACTTATCAAGTTCGTGTGAGGTTATTCAACATACATACATACAATATAAGTAATCAAGTGCATTGCGGAAATTAAAAGGATAAGGGAAGAAAGAATGCAAACGCGAATTTATGAGGTTCAGCCAACCCGGCCTATGTCCTCACCTTGAGCAACCCACTTAAGGATTCCACTATAATCCCTACTCCTTAAATTGGGACGGAGCTTCTCTTACATTAGTTGCTTACAAGAGGTACAACTTCCTCCTAATCCGCTGCTTACAAGAGATACAACTTTCTCCTCAAACTCAGTTCACAACCCAAAACTTGATTACAATATAATATTGAATCTGCAAAACACTCAGTGTTTCTTTTAACAAAGCTAGTGAGTACAATTGAAATTCCTAACACATAATCATATGATGAAACTTGAAGCTCAGTATGTATGAAACGATACAATCGTTTTATGAATGAAATGCTTCAACACACAATTTTCCTTTTTATTTAATCTTCCAAAATATTTGTATGAGTAATAGCTTTGAAGACAAGATGCTCAAATATTAAATATGGTCTTGTTAAAAAGTTTGTCTTGGATATTGTAAAAATCTAAATCAATAAGCTTTCTTTCAAATCTTCAATCACAACACGATCTTTGTAATATACAAATATATATATATATATATATATATATGTATATATAAAATATGATTTCCAAAGATCAAGATCTGAATATAATGTTTTCCAGAAAATATCCCTCAATAAAATATATAGTTATGATCACTAAGGATATTTAATCAAGTGGTTTTAAGATATCTAAAATATAGATCCTTTAACGGAATACACACTTGATTCAAAAACGTTTAATCAATGGTGAAAGCTTTTCTTAAGTATTGATCTTATCAAAATAATCTATAAGTAAGTACACTCAAGATCAATCACTCAGCTTATATTCAATAATAGATTTAGAGATGAAAAATTCTTTGAAAAACTAAATATCAACAAGTAGATCAGTTTATATGAAGAACTCTATGAGACTAAATATTCACAAGTAGTGTGATTTATCAAACCTCGATATCAAAAAGCTTGTACAATAATCACAAGAAAGCCTTTTTGAGGATCAAAGTAGCTTTAGCTCAGATGTGTAGTATAAGATTTGAAATCCCAATCACAACCTCAGTAGTGTGATCTCTTAAGCTGTGCTAATATGCTTAATCGTATTCCCAAGATTTGATTTTCTTCCTCTTGTAGTTGTTTCTTATCGTTCTTCTTGTTCTTATTGATCTTCGCTTTAGCATTAGGGTTTAGATGTTCAATATATAGGTGTCTTACCCCTAGAATCAATTCTAACCATTGGATCAAAGAAATAGCTCGCGTGTTCTTTAATTAAAAATTAAAATTTTAAACTTTCCTGCTGGTTCAAGTGACTGAGGTTAAAGGCCCAAACGACTAAAGTTCCTTAGAGCTTCAAAAAATTAACCTGGACACAGGGTCAGGCAACTGAAGTTGGGGTTCAGTTTTCTGAAGTGTCGGGTTCGGGCGGCTGAAGTTTGAGTTCAGTCTTATGAGATGCTTCGGCCAAGTTCTATGTTTCACCATAATTCTTCAGGCGTCTGAAATTAATCTTCGATCTCTTGAAGAAATTCTTCAGGCGACTGAACGTTGAGTTCGGTCTACTAAAGTTACCAAATCTTGGATTTTCTTTTTTAGTTCAAAAAATATGCTTTACTCTCTTTCTTGGCTCTTTTATAAAACTATTTTCTGGGGTTTTAAAAATATTTCTAAGTCCATAAATATCCCCTAACGATGTTCATGAGATACATGAGTCCTAAGGTTATTTTAGGGTATGTTGAGCCTCAAATTAAATCATATGAATATGTAAGTACATTAGTTCTAAGTACCCATTCTCATGACGTTCTCGAACTTGTCGCTTACATCTTCATTCTCCAACTCTTTTAGATCCATGGATTGTGCCAAGATATGTATGCTTTAATCTTCATGACTTCCATGACTTGTTATCTTTCCGTGCATGCTAAACATTGTTCCTATTCACTATCTCAATGCACATATCAAATACCAAGTGATTTGTCATTATCAAAATCGGATTGGACTTATAGAGTCAACAATCTCCCCCTTTTGATGATGAAAAATACACGAGCAAAAATATAGAATAAAATGGGTTACGCCTAACAAGGCTCCCCCTCAAATAATGCATCAAATATTCAGTAAGTGAAATATGCTCATGCCAAATGAAATATGCTCATGTTCATACATACGTTGTTTAGCTTGATTCCAAATGAAATGTGCTCATGTGAGTACACAAGTTGTTTAGCCTGATTCTTCTCCTATAGCTTGATTTTTCTCCCCTGTTACACAACTAGTGTTGCCAATAGTTTTTGCTTTTATTTTTCTCCCCTTTTGCACAACTAGTTTTGCCTACAATTTTTGCTTTTGCTTCTGATTTGTAAACAATTTTTGCTCCTGATTTTTAACAGTTTTTGCTCCTGATTTTTCTCACCCTTTTGACATCAACAAAAAGGTGTATAATCATAATGCATAAGTGGACATAACCTTATGTTCTTCTCCCCTTTAAACTCTTAAAGTTTTAAACTTGTTCAACAATCAGATTTGAAAAAAAAAAAAAATTACTTCTCCCCCTTGCTAATGCATAAAGCTGTGTTGTTGAATGTAAATTGCATTATGAACATACACGGTGTGGCAAATTTCAAAGATAATGTGAGGATACCAAATGTTAATTAATGTGATACCGAATGTGATACCAATTGTGAAAATTAAGTAACGTTACTCCCCCTGAATTATGTCATCTAATATAATTCTAGGCAACTATATTTGTTTTAGCTTAGAAAAGCTTTTCCCTGTTTTATTTATTTAAGCTCATACACATTGTAGATTATACAATTAAAAAAAATATCTCTCCTCCTTTAGTTCTCATTAAAAATTTGCTCTAGTACATATCTCTCACCTTTTGGATCTTCAAACTAAATTGTGCTCTAGATATTTGCTTTAAGTACATTCCGAAAAGAATTATAGCTAGAAAGACTAACCATACAGATCCTAATTATATCAATGCATTTCAAAACAAGATCAAATGGTTAACTCAAGGAATTTGTGGCAAAGCAATATATTTTTCATTTAGAGTATTCAATAGAATCTTCATAATTAAGTGAATGCCACAGAAAGTTCACTGCACATCTAAACACAAGAAATATTGGTAAGCATAATAAGATAGGAAATAATTTTGAGATGCTCCCCCTATGAATTTGAATACTTGTGTAGATGAAATGAAATGCTTATACTTATTAAAGATTAATTTCACTACTAGTTCAAAGCCATATAAGCAATCATTGTAAAATATTTTAGACAACCTATAGTGATACTATGATGCACATGAGTTCTTTATGCTCTTTCTCTAGGAATGGAGCACAGCTCCCCTAAATATTTTCAAGTATGCAACAAGTTTAGTTCAGTATAGTTTTAAAGCAAAAATCTTGTGGTTAACATGTTGTATCAATTATGCACACGAGAAACATACCATTCATGATTTTATACTAGATGTAAATACAAAATATGATACTAAATGTGATTATGCTTATGTTCCAGAGTCATAATATTTTCAAGTTAATTTGCTCCCCTTCAGTTATACACTTATCATATTCTTATGTCTTTTCCTTGTAACCATTCTTCACCAGTTTAGCCGAGTGTTCTAAGATTTTGAATGATTTATACTTGATTTTACCTGCTTTTGCTTAGAGAACTAAAAGTCATAAACAATTTTACTTAGGGTCATAAGCCTATATTGCTTCTTTTCTTATGGATCTCAATGCATAGGTTTCCTAGTTATTTGCATTATCATATAGATTGAAACCTATTGCATATAATTTAGTCATTTGACATATTCAAAATCTTCTAATAGATTTGACTTGAAGTTTGAAAGCTTGTGAAGTGAAATTTTGCAAATACTCTTAACAATTTAATTATCATTAAGTTCAGAAGAATATTCATTATGAGTGGACAATATTCAAACCATTTTCGTGGAAGTGAGTATATCCAACTAAATAGGACAAAGAGTAATTTGGGAAAATATTAATTTTTTTGAATACTGCTCTTTAGGTATTTTTGATTTTCCAATTATTGGACGGTACCATATAAGTATGTCTTCAATTTTAAGCAAGGGTACGAGCCTATAATAGATGTATCTTTACCGAATATGATCATGGTATGGTAAAGATTTCTTGTGGAGGATATTGCTTAATCAAAAATCAAACTTAGGGATTTTTATGTTTTAAGCACAATGGGAATATTTAATAAAAATGTCTTTGTACACAATTTGATCCCTTAGAGAATTTCTTTGATTTGATTATAACAAGATATCTTTTAATAAGCACTTGAAAGATATAGAGTTTATGATTTGTCAGTGCTAGTGGCTAGAATAATGACTGATTTAATCCTTTGAAGCTCCAAGAATGAGTTTAGGATTAGATGATTTTTAATATATGATTTTTTCCTAAGACTCAGTCTTATATAATGGACATAATCTGCTTAACTTAGGATTTTAATATTTAAACATGGGTTAAACAATAAGAATTATTCGTTAAACAACAATACTTTAATTAATTTGGAAGTGGATTTATTCTTCAATGTTATGATTCATGTTACTCATTGTAAACATACGAGATTCCTGATATTTTAGCTAGTTAAGCCTTCAACCTTTTACTTTGAACAAATCAAAGTTAGCATGCTTTAACCAATATTTTATATCATACTTAATCATTATGATATATAAGCATTAGGTAGTTAGATTGGATATATTGCTTAAAGGAATCATATTAATTTAACTTTCTTGTGGGATTCTTAGTATAATAATAGTGTATTAAGATTTTACATTTTAAGCATATACTATTCCCAAGCCTATTAGTCATCATGACCCCTTTTTGTTTATGTTGCTAACTCCACTAAATGCTCAATCCTAAATTCTAAGAGAGGAGTTTTTGGGGTTTGTTTGGTACTCATTTTTCTTTGACTCGCCAAACTTGTTTGAGCTTCACACTTTTCCTTTTAAATGGACAATCAAATTTAATGTGTCCTTTACTTTTTCATAATACACAGGTGGTGTGTGCATATAGACTGGAGGAGGTACTAGCATAGAATTTTGACGCTTTAACAAAATACCCCATGTATAGGTTCTTTCTTCTCCTATTTTCAATTCCATTGTAACCTATACCTTCTTTGTCCAAGGTCATCTTTTGAGAACCTAAGAGTTTGTCAAAATTTTCTTTTCCCTTAGTAAATATGCGGATGATCTTAGCTTGATCCTCTATCTTTCTTTCTAGGTCTTGAATTTTTAAATTCTTTAAGCCTTTGCAAACAGCTTGTAAGTTTACCAATTCGTCGGTCATTTTGTTTGCTTTACATTCAAGTTCAGATATTTTAAGATCTTTTGCATTATCAATCGAAATCTTGGATCTTAACTCTTTTAGCTCTTTTGCCATTATATCATTCTTGTTTTCTAATTTCATGATTTTCAAATCCTTTTATTTTTCAATACTAATTTTTGATTCTAAATCTTTCAGTGATGCCTCATTCTTGGTTACTAATCTCTTAACTTCTAATTCCTTTTCAATCTTTTCTTTTTCCCAAGAAGTATGAGACTCTCGAAACTCTTCTAACTGTTTTGCTAAGTCTTTATTTTCACTTTCTAACATTATTTTCTTTTTGGACATTTTTGTTAACATTTTATAGGCCTTGGCAAATTCCTTCTGTAATTCCTCATAATATGACATGTTATCATTATCAGATTCATCATAATATTCACTACTAGAATTATCACAAGATGTATCATAGTCATTGCATGAATCATTTTGAGAAGTTGAATGAGAAGTAGAATAAGTAGAGTGTACCTCTTCATCAACTAATGCAATCAGACCACAATTTTCCACTACCTGACTATTTGAGCATGAATTTTCCTAAGTGGTGGACTTCTTTCCTTTGGTCTCTCCAAATCTCCTATCGAGTTCTTCCCATATATCCTTAGCACTTTGACATGATTTAATTTCATGAAATACATTAGTATCTAAGGCAAGAAATAGAATATTCATGACACTGAAGTTTACTTGCATCAATTCCATGTCAATTTTATTAAACTCATTTTCTAACTTTGGAATTTCAACATTATTGACAATTTTCATGGGCACAAAATTCCCTTGAGCAATTACTCTCCAATCCATTGATTTGATAAAAAAAGTCATTTTTAGTTTCCAATGAAAAAATTTTCACCATAGAATATTGGAGGGCTTGTAGAGAATTTTCCCTCACAAAATGGGGATACACCAAAATAAGCCATCGTGATCTTTTTACAAAAGAACTATTAAGTCTATGTACACCCTCTCTGATACCAAATGTTGATTTAGGTGTAATTCCAAGAGGGGGGGTGAATTGGGTATTTTAAAATTCTTTAAAACTTATCTTAGTCCCTCTTTCTAAATTTAACAAATTACTTATCAAGTTCGTGTAAGGTTATTCAACATACATACATGCAATATAAGTAATGAAGTGCGTTGCAAAAATTAAAAGGATAAGGGAAGAAAAAATGCAAACGCAATTTTACGATGTTCAGCCAACTCGACCTACGTCATCGCCTTGAGCAACCCACTTAAGGATTCCACTATAGTCCCTGCTCCTTAAATTGGGATGAAGCTTCCCTTACATCTACTGCTTACAAGAGGTATAACTTCCTCCTAATCCGCTGCTTACAAGAGATACAACTTTCTCCTCAAACCCGATTCACAACCCAAACCTTGATTACAATATAATATTGAATCTGAAAAACACTCAATGTTGCTTCTAACAAAGTTAGTGAGTACAATTGAAATTCTTAATACATAATCATATGATGAAACTTGAAGCTCAGTATGTATGAAACGATACAATCGTTTTATGAATGAAATGCTACAACACACAATTTTCCCTTTTATCTAATCTTCCAAAATATTTGTATGAGTAATAGCATCGAAGACAAGATGCTCAAATATCACATATGATCTTGTTAAAAAGTTTTTCTTGGATATTGTAAAGATCTAAATTGAAAATAGGAATAGCTTCCCAAGAGGAGGGGTGAATTGGGTTTTAAATTTTTTTTTTTAATTCCTTTTAAGAATTCTTAACTTCTTTTAATTCTTTAACTTGTTTGTTAAGTTTGTTAATCACACAACAACTCAATCTCTTTGTATAATCAAAAACACAATTAATAAAACAACCAAGTAACCAATACAATCAATTTTTCAATCAACCACATTATCCAAACCAATCAAACACATTCAATCAAGATATATGTTGAAATTCTCAGCTTTTTCAACTTGTGTGCAGCCCTATTGTAAATGCAATCACTTTTGATAATAATTTAGCTTTCTCAATCCACACAATATTCACACTCTTTCCAAACTTTAGAACTCAAATAAACTCTTGATAAATTTATCTTTGGGTGTTTAACCAAGTAACGTACTCCCGTAAGGTTTTCACAAAGAATGGTTTAACCAACGTACTCCCTTTCGGTTTCCGCAGTCCCAAATCAAAATTAAACTTTGAGTTTGTTTGATTTCCAAGTTTACGTAGTATATATGACTTCAAATTTAAACCATCCACGCAATTGAAATATGTACTAAAAATAAAGAGTAAGAGAAAGAGAGAGTAAGACTGGGATTTTTACGAGATTCGGCTTCAACACAGCCTACGTTCTCGCCTTTGGCAAAACCACCAAGGATTCACTAAACTTATTCTGTTAACGAGTGGAACAAACATTTACACACTCCTTTGTTAAGGCTAGAGCCCGCCTTCTCCAAGCGATATCCCCTCACTCAGTCACTCCTTTAAATAGGCTAGAACCCGCCTTTCCAAGTGATATACCCTCACTCGGTCACTCCTTAACTAGGCTAGAGCTCACCTCTCTAAGCAATACCCCCTTGCTTAGTCAACGATCCGAACACCTCGAACCATCCAAGAACTACAAAAATATGAAGAAAATACTGCATACAAAGCACTCTCAAAACAGAGTAGATTAGTACAATTTCAGCTCTAGGTACTTCAATAATTTAAATACCACTAAGAAATAGAATTGAAGCTCAATAGTAGAATTCACCAAGGTTTCCATTGAACTTTGAAAAAATTCAGTATGAGAACCTTTGGTAGATATTTCAGCAGCAATTCATATGTTCTCTTTTCAGCAAGAGTTTGAACAATTCAAGACTTTGAAAGAGATTGAGAGATTTTATACAAGTGTGCTGTATAATTTGTTATTATATAATTCTTGGGTTTAAAAAGGTATTTATAGGTATTCTAGGATTAGTTTCCTTGTTCCCCAAGTCATTTTGAGTGTTTCCAAAGTTTTTACAATGTTCATATTTTGAAAAACCAAATTTTGAAATTTGCCCATTGGAGTTTTAAAAAACAAAACCAGTGGAGTCAGTCGGCTAGACAGGAGGCTGACACCATTCTATCTCCCAGAATTTAGTTCAAGAAATTGTCAATCGGCTGGCGAGACACAGTTCATTTTGAGTCAGTTGACTGGGTAATTTTGCCTTTGCTAAGTTAGTCGGCTGGACAGACAATTTTCTGGTTTTTCTTTTTGCATTTTTAGTTCTAGTTTTCACTCTTATGATTTTAATCTTTCATAAAATATTCCCAGGGCTTTAAATATTAAAGCACTTACATAAAGACTTCTAAGCTTTTTTCCATTCTTGAATACTTCAAGTCTTCATGCTTTTGGTCTTCAAGCTTTGAAATACTTTTAGATACTGAGTTTTTCATTGAGTTTCTCTTTATCTTCAAGCTTTAGTCTTTTGATACTTGATTTATTTGAGAAGCTTTCTCTTGATGTGGCTTTGATTTATAGCTTCTTTCTCTTGTGTTGAGATATTTATTCCTAAAACAAAATCACTCACCCTTGATGTGGCTTTGATTTATAGCTTCTTTCTCTTGTGTTGAGATATGTATTCCTGAAACAAAATCACTCAACAACACATGTTAAACCATCTACATTTGTTATCATCAAAACAAGATTGAAAAACCTAGTTAGGCCAACATAAGTCAAGAAGCTTTCTTTCAAATCTTCAATCACGACACGATCTTTGTAATACACACACACACACACACACACATATATATATAATATGATTTCCAAAGATCAAGAGCTGAATATAATGTTTTCTAGAAAATGTCCCTCAATAAAATATATAGTTATGATCACTAAGGATATTTAATCAAGTGGTTTTAAGATATCTAAAATATAGATCCTTTAACGGAATACACACTTGATTCAAAAACGTTTAATCAATGGTGAAAGCTTTTCTCAAGTATTGATCTTATCAAAATAATCTATAAGTAAGTACACTCAAGATCAATCACTCGGCTTATATTCAATAATAGATTTAGAGATGAAAAGTTCTTTGAAAAACTAAATATCAACAAGTTGATCAGTTTATATGAAGAACTCTATGAGACTAAATATTAACAAGTAGTGTGATTTATCAAACCTCAATATCAAAAAGCTTGTACAATAATCACAAGAAAACCTTTTGAGGATCAAAGGTAGCTTTAGCTCAGATGTGTAGTATAAGATTTGAAATCCCAATCACAACCTCAGTAGTGTGATCTCTCAAGCTGTGCTAATATGCTTAAACGTATTCCCAAGATTTTATTTTCTTCCTCTTGTAGTTATTTCTCATCGTTCTTCTTGTTTTTATTGATCTTTGCCTTAGCATTAGGGTTTAGATGTTCAATATATAGGTGCCTTACCCTTAGAATTAATTCTAACCGTTGGATCAAAGAAATAGCTCGCGTGTTCTTTCATTAAAAATTAAAATTTTAAACTTTCCCTCTGGTTCAAGCGAATGAGATTAAAGGCCTAGACAACTGAAGTTCCTTAGAGTTTCGAAAAATTAACCTGGACACAGGGTCAGGCAACTGAAGTTGGGGTTGAGTTTTCTGAAGTGTCGAGTTCAGGCGGCTGAAGTCTGAGTTTAGTCTTCTGAGATACTTTGACCAAGTTCTATGTTTCACCATTAATTCTTCAGGCGTCTGATCTTAATCTTTGATCTCTTGAAGAAATTCTTCAGGCGACTGAACGTTGAGTTCGATCTACTTAAGTTACCAAATCCTAGATTTTCCTTTTTAGTTCAAAAAATTTGCTTTGCTCTCTTTCTTGACTCTTTTATAAAACTATTTTTCGGGGTTTTAAAAATATTTCTAAGTCCATAAATATCCACTAATGATGTTCATGAGATGCATGAGTCATAAGGTCATTCTAGGGTATATGTTGAGCCTCAAGTTAAATCATATGAATATGTAAGTACATTAGTTCTAAGTACCCATTCCCATGACTTTCTCGAACTTATCACTTGCATCTTCATTTTTCAACTCTTTTAGATCCATGGATTGTTCCAAGATATGTATGCTTTAATCTTCATGACTTTTATGACTTGTTATCTTTCCGTGCATGCTAAACATTGTTCCTTTTCACAATCTCAATGCACATATCAAATACCAAGTGATTTGTCATTATCAAAATCAGATTGGACTTATAGAGTCAACAACCAATTTTTTAAGTGAGTCTGCTTGGGCACTCGAACCTCAGGTCGGACACCCGACCCTAGCGGGTTAAAATATTTTTTACCAATTTTTTAATGGGGTAAATTTCATTAATTTTCTTAATGGCTTTTAAAACAAATTTAATTATTTCCATTGAGTCCTCAACGGTCAAAAATTTCTCCCTGCCTATAAATACATGTTCAATTATCATAATTAGCAAGAGATTAACATTTTGATTAAGGCCAAAATTCTCTCAATTTAAAAAATTTCTTTTTAGCCTATACTACTCTCAAACACTCATACACTCCATTTCTCTTGATCTTTTAAGTTTTGTGAGTATTTCTAAACTAATTGTGCTTAGTCTTACTAGCTAATACTCTCATTTGGTATATTTTTTGATTGATTTTATTTGAGAGTATAGCCTTAAGTTCTTCTACCGATTTTACTTGATAAATCTTGTGTGGGAAGACTTAAAAGGTTGTGGTTCTTGTATTGTCATTCCAAGATACCTAAGCCTATATTTTTGTGTGCAAAAATTATTTTCAAAAGTTTGCATTCAAACACTCCTTGTGCTTAGTATATTGAGAACATCTTGTTGAATTTTTTTGAATCAACTTGCTAACATATTAGAAACTTCGATATGATATTGTGATATTCAAATATTGTGTTTCAAATCTTGTTTTGATATACACTCTAGATCTGGATTGATAATCTATACTTGTTTGAGTGTTTAGCACACATTAGAGCACTGAGCATATTTACATATTATTCGTGCTTGCATTATTGCTTGAGCAGTATTGGTGCACATATCTGCTTGTGTAAGAAGTGTATTTCCATGAACAAATTTTATACACATTTGTTGTATTCCAGGCGCGGGCCTGAAAAGGGAGACTAGCCCTGTTGAATAGTTCTATACTGGCTTAGACGCGATTAGGAAAGTTAGGTGTGCCATCCTATTAAGGCGTGTTGGTTGAGGTCAGCCCCTTAAATTGACCTGGTTATAATCGATGCCGCTCCACCCATTAAGTGAAATTTAGTGGAATCCTTGTGCTGGTGTAGCCAAGGCGGGGACATAGGCAATTTAGCCGAACCTCAATAACATATTGCGCGTATTGTTTACTTTTCGCACTTTACTTTTACTACACGTGTATGTTTATCTGTTGATTGTGTAGACTGACCCTAGGCTTGTGTAATACTGATGTTAGTGAATTGGCCTAAGGAATAAAATTTTTAAATACCAATTCATCCCCTTCTTGGGATTGCACCAAAGCTAACAATTGGTATCAGAGCCTCATAACTTAGACTTAGACGTCATTTAGTAAAAGATCGTGATGGCTTATGTTAGTGCATCCCCTTCATGTGAGGGAAGATTGATCACACACCCACCAGTATTCTGTGGTGACAACTATATTGTATGGAAATTCAGAATGACTGTGTATGTGAAAGCTTTAAATTGGAAATCTTGGGATGTCATTAATCAGGGTGATAGTGTGCCTGTTAAATCCATTGGTTGTACTATTGTTCCTAAATTTGAGTATGAATTGAATGATCATGATAGGAACTTAGTGCAAGTAAATTTTGATGCCATGAATACCTTAGTACATGCTTTGGATTATAATGTTTTATGTAAGGTTATGGCGTGTAGTAATGCTAAGGAGATCTGGGATGCACTTGAGAGGAGATATGGAGCACCCATGCAAAACAATGTGATCTCTCCGTGTGACTCAAGCCCTACTGATCCTGAAGGAGGTAACCAGTGCTTTGTTGCCTTAACAGATAATAAGGTTAACTCTCTTCCTTCTGCTTCAATAGATAAATCTGAAAATGATTCATATGGTGATTTAATTGATATATCTGATTTTGAATCATGTGATAGTACTGAAAATGAAAGCATGCCTACTTATGAAGAACTGCAAATTGAATATATTAGAATTCATAAGTCACTTGTTAAAGCTAACAAAAGATATATTGCTTTGAAAAACAAGTATGAGGCATCTTTGAAAGAATGTGAATCAAAAGTTCTTGTTGAAAGGGAAAATGATTTAAAAATCAAATAGTTAGTAAAAAAGAATGAAAAATTAGAAAAAGATTTGAATGTTGTAAGATCTCAAATTTCAAGTGATAATAAAAAGGATCTTCTCATTTTAGAACTTAAGTGTAAAGCGAACACAATGTCCAATGAATTCATAAAATTACAGAGTGTTTGCAAAGACTTGAAAAACTCAAAAATTCAAGATCTAAAAAAGAAAATAGAAGACCTATCTAAGATCATCCATTCATTCACTAGAGGTAAAGAAAATTTTGACAAACTCTTAAGTTCACAAAAGATGACCTTAGATAAGGAAGGTATAGGTTTTAGTGGAGTTAAAAATAGGAAAAGGAAGAACCTATACATAGGGTACTTTGTAAAAGAATCGAAGCATTATGCTAGTACCTCCTCCAGTCCATTCACTCACGCCTTATGCATCTTATGCAAAAAGAAGGGGCACGTAAAATTTGATTGCCCATTTAAAAGAAAAGGTGTGAAACCCAAACGAGTATGGAAAGTCAGAGAATCACTGACTCCTAACCCATCAAGAATAAAATATAGAAAAACGATATGTGTTATTAAGAAATCAACCCTTGAAATTCAAGGAAGAATTTACTCAAACGGGAATTACATGATCACATAATTATTCCTTAGTATTTAGGATTAGCCATAGGGGGTAGTGTTGATGAAAGGCTTTGGATGTGGTTCGAGCTAAAAATGTAAAATCTTAGTATATGTCCACTATTTAAAATTTTACATACTGAGTATTTTGAAAAATCAAGTCAATCTGCAAATCCAAGTAAACAATCAATCTTAACATAATGCATATATTCATTAGTAGAAATATGAAATTATTGGTTGTTTGAATAAAAATCCACTTCCAAATGGACAATGCAATTGTTCCTGGCATATTGTTCCAAATTGCTTAACTTGAGCTCAAATATGAATATCTAAAATTAAGCATACCTTTTGTCCATTGCACTAACTTGTGGTTTAGGGAATCCATCTAACACTATATATCATTGAATCCTAAACCCATCATTGAACTTAAAAGCCTAAATCATAATCAAGTCTTCACTCTAGGACATATTAACTAGCACGAATACTTTTTGAACAATGTCCTACTTCTGAATACCCTTTTGAACTTAAATAAAATATTTAATCTTTAAGAGTATTCATTCTTTACTTCTCACACAAAAACTCTCAAACTCTAAGTCAAACCCATTAGAGCTTTATATACTTAGAGAGGAGTTGAATGGCTAATAAAATCGCCTAGGTCTTAGTCTAGATGAATGTATAAAATTCAAGTAGACGTATGCACATGCAGTCTAAATCGAAAGCCATTCCAACTTGGTGCCTCTCACGCGCAATAAAATTCATATCAATAGAGGCAAATATAGGCTTAGAACTCTCAAATAAATAATCATTATGACATTTTGGTCCGTTACGCCTAAGAACTCAAAGCCAAGCTAGAATTATTGAACATATTATAACTCTTGGTTATTGAACTTGAAGATGAAAGAAAAGGCATAAAATGAGTTAAGTGCATAACTCAGGAGGAGCATATATTCTTTCATGATTATATATATTAAAATGCTCTCAATTTTTTATTTATGCTTATATGTCTGTATGCTCTTGTGAGAACAATTCTGCACTAATCTCATAACTATCCATTGTTAGTTATTGGTCATGTCATATGTTGGATAGTTCATTTCTTTTATGAGTTGTTGATTGAACTACTAGAAAGCATGCTTGTGTTGAAAGCCTCCTACATGGCGGATGCAGTGATGTAATTTGCATGCTAGTTGTGGATATTAGGTTGTTGCTTGCTTGCTTTATATGATTTATTTGCTGAAAATAACCCATTATCAGGTACAAGTTTTATGGAAAATGTTTTGTTTACAGACGGCATGCTACCAAATTTTCTATAGACATTTGCCCAAAAGGTTGAAATGACTTTTAAAATTGAAAACTTTGTGCGCATATGAAATTTGATCTTGGATTTTAAATATTTACGCTTAACTCATTTACTTTAAACTTTTTAATTCTTTGGAGCTGGTTGTGCACACATATTTAAAATGCTTTGAAATTGGCAGGTTCTTATTAACAGATCACATTTTCAAACAAAATGCAGCCAAAATTTTTCAAAATTATTGCACGTAACTCTATATCGTTTCTAAGTGCTAAACTTCTTAAAACTTGAGTTTTGCTTTTAAAATAATATTTGAAATATACTCAAGTTGATTTATAAAGAAAGTGTATATTCTTAGGGGGAGTTACTTAACTTTAAAATCATTTGGCTCTAAGATAATAAAAATGTATTTTGCACTCATTTTTATATTCTTTGGAAATACATTCACAAGATGGTATCAATGTGCACATTTTGGTAAATCTTTGCTTGATATCATGTTCATATCAAAATAACATTCTTTTTGTATCATAACTAGTGGTATTTCAACAGTTGGTATCTTCTCTACCACGTGGTTATAACAATTGGTATCAGACCCACATATTTTCACTATCTTACACCTTGTGGGAATGCACATTTGTTTTGGCAACCAAAAATGATTATGATAGATTCAAGTTTATAATCTTTTTGAAAGGATGAGTGAAATCCAAATCAAAATTAATCTTCATCCTTGCATAATCATCCATTGGGGGAATATAGAACATTAAGATTGTTAATGTGCTGCATGATGTTTTTACTTCCTTGATGCACATACTGTTTGAATTGATTGATTGAAATGTGCTATATATTGTTTATTGAAACTTTAAACAGGTCATTTAGGTACAAGGTTATCTTGGGAATGCTTCATTTTCAAATGGCAAACTGTCGATTTTTTTTTAAATCTTCCCAATATATCTCTTGTATCTAATTGATGTCCTTTGCCTTCATGCTTGATTGCTTAGCCCTTTTAGCTATTGCCAAAAGGGGGAGAAAAGGCAAAATTAGAATCACTTAATTTGAGCTTAAATTGTCTTTATGCATAAAGTCAGGGAAGCCTTTCTTGGTTGTACCCACTTTTGCATAAAGTATTTGCCATCATAAAAAAAGGAAAGATTTTTCACCTGATAGGTCACACCCAGTTTTGATTATGACAAATACTCTTGGTACTAATGGTTGTACTAAGGCTTGCATGCAGATTCACTGTGCACGTGTATTCGAACTAAAAGACATACCATGATGACGTGCGGTGTTCATGCCAAAGAATCAAGTTTTATGTGTTATATTTGTATTTATCTTTCATTTTTTTCATTCTGGGATATAATATTTATTATGGACTGTACACCCTACGGCTTGTAATAATTTGCATCATGCATGGTAGGTAGGAATGCTCATAACAGACCTTAGTTGGACCTTACGTACCTACTTTTAGTACACAAAGTCCCCAACTTCACTCTTCATATCAAAGGAATTAAAATCGACTAAAAATAAACTTAATTGAGAATGTTGAGAGGGTTCGGGCGATCGAACCCAAGCCGTGTAAAACGGCTTAGGCGACCGAACAAATCAATATGTTGACTTTGTGTTCAGGCACCCGAACCTGATTTGAGCGTATCTTCCTCGGGAACCTGAACCTGTGTCAGTACACTTTTCAACTACTCGAGCAACCGAACGATCACTTTCAAATTGGGCTCAGGCAACCGAATTGGTTGGTTTGGTTAACCGAAATTAGAACCGGGCACCCAAATTTACGAACAAAATGCTACTGACATTTTTTCAGCCAACCGACCGTTTCTTTGGGCACCCGAACCATTAAAAACCGATTTTCTGAGTGAGTTTGCTCAGGCACCCGAACCTCAGGCTGGGCACCCGAATCTCACAAGTTAAAATATTTTTTACCAATTTTTTAATGGGGTAAACTGGGTTAATTTTCTTAATGGCTTTTAAAATAAATTTAATTATTCCCATTTAGTCCCCAACAGTCAAAAATTTCTCCTTGCCTATAAATACCTATTCATTTGTCATAAATAGCAAGGGATTAGCATTTTGATTAAGACCAAAATTCTCTCAATTTCAAAAATTTCTTTTTAGCCTATACTACTCCCAAACACTCATACACTCCATTTCTCTTGATTTTTAAGTGTTGTGAGTATTTATAAACTAATTGTGCTTAGTCTTACTAGCTAGTACTCTCATTTGATATATTGTTTGATTGATTTTATTTGAGAGTATAGCCTTAAGTTCTTCCACCGATTTTACTTGATAAATCTTGTGTGGGAAGACTTAGAAGGTTATGGTTCTTGCATTGTCATTGCAAGATACCTAAGTCTATATTTTTGTGTGCAAAAATTATTTTCAAAAGTTTGCATTCAAACACTCCTTGTGCTTAGTATATTGAGAACATCTTGTTAAGTTTGTTTGAATCAACTTGCTAGTATATTTGAAACTTTGATATGATATTGTGATATTCAAATATTGTGTTTTAAATCTTACTTTGATATACACTCTAGATTTGGACTGATAATCTATACTTATTTGAGTGTTTAGAACACATTAGAGCACTGAGTATATTTGCATATCATTCGTGCTTGCATTATTGCTTGATCTGTATTGGTGCACATATCTGTTTGTGTAAGAAGCGTATTTCCATATACAAATTTTGTACACATTTTTTGTATTCTAGGCGCGGGCCTGAAGAAGGAGACTAGTCTTGTTGAATAGTCCTGGACTGGCTTAGACTCGGTTAGGAAACTAGGTGCGCCATCCTGTTAAGGCGTGTTGGTTAAGGTCAACGCCTTGAATTAACTTGGTTGTAACTAGTGCCGCTCCACCTATTAAGTGAGCTTTAGTGGAATCCTTGTGCTAGTGTAGCCAAGGCAGGGGACGTAGGCAATTTGGCCGAACCTCGATAATATATTGCGTGTATTGTTTACCTTTTGCACTTTACTTTTACTGCACGTGTATGTTTATCTGTTGATTGCGTAGACTGACCCTAGGCTTGTGCAATACTGATGTTAGTGAATTGACCTAGGGAATAAAATTTTTAAATACCAATTCACCCCCCTCTTGGGATTGCACCAAAGCTAACAAAGTACAATCTACAAAATTACACAATAGAGTGTAAATTAAAATTTTGTAGGTGTGACTATTTTTTCTTCTGATTTATCCTCCTTTGAGGTTCTATCGAGGGTTGTAGTAGCTTGATCTCTGGCGAAGCGAATTTTATCTGATTCTTTAGTACTTCGGCGCCAAAGACGATCTTGTAGGTGAAGCCTTGATCGTGAAGTTGGTCTCCTTTTTTTTTGGACCGTTGGTAGGCAAAAGGAAGAGAGTTTGACTTTGCCTTTTGTTAGCAAACAGATTGATGTATGGAATAATGGGCGGGTGTGAGGTTTAATGTGAGAGAGAGAGAGAGAGAGAGAGAGAGAGAGAGAGAGAGTGTGTGTGTGTGTGTGTGTGTGTGTGTGTGTGATGGAAGACAAATGATGGGGAGGGGGGAGAGAGAGAGAGAGAGAGAGAGATAGCCACCAAATTAAAGTAGATACATAGAGGGAGGCCTTTTTTTTTTTTTTTCTTTCTCTTGCTTTTCCTATTTCTTTGATGTTAAAGAAGATGTAAGTCTTGTGCTTTTGCTAGAGCTGAGAGAGACTTTGGCAGAGTTGCTGGAAGAGATTTCAGCGGCAGAATGGTTTGGAAGATTGGTTCTGGGCCATTTTGTGAGGACAAAATCGAAGGCTCTGAAGATTTAAGGAGATCTCAAGAAGGCGAAGCAACTAATTTCGCCTAACTGTTAGCTTGCAAGCTTTTCTCAATTTTCTCTTTCTCTCTCGCTCTCTCTCTCTCTCTCTCTCTCTCTCTCTCTCTCTCTCTCTCTCTCTCTCTCTCTCTCTCTCTATGTTTTTTTTTTTTTTTCAATGCTTGATCTCTTTCCTTTTTTTTTTGGCTGATTGTGTGTTGTGATGCCTTAGCTTGGCAAGAGGCTTGGATATTTATAAGCGAGATCTGATCTCATCACCTTCTTCCCCGATGGTGACGCACTTGATCAAATACTTCAAATTTGATGTTGCCAGTGAACGTCATTTGTTTGCATGGAGACATGTTTTGAAAAAAGGGATTTGGATCGGGTGATTTTATCAACTTCGATGGCAGCACCTTCAGCGAAAGTCACATATTCGGCGAGTTTCTTAACCTTGGCGGCGGCGTTTTTAGCAAAATTCGTAGATTCAGAGAGCTTTTCAACTTTGGCGGCGGCACTTTCGATTAAAGTTGTAGATCTGGCGAGCTTTTTAACTTGGGTGGAGGCACTTTCGAAGAAAGTCACAGATCTGGCAAGCTTTTCGATTTTGGTGGCGGCTTTCTTAACTTCGGCGGCAGTGTTTTTGGCTAATCTCGCAAATCTGGCACCGAATATTTTATTTTATCTCTCCATATGTTTGTATTTTTGAACGCCTAGAGAGTGTATTTTTATACATATGTTTTTTTTTTTCACTTGTACTTTTACAAAGTGTATACATATGTATTTGAACTTTTATTTTTATTATATTTTTTATTATTAAAATTTAAGTGTTTACAAATGCCCCCACTTCAAGACTCGATATGGCGCATAACTTGTGATGCGATCTAAACCGAGTCTTGAAGTTCTGCAGATTTGCTGACTCTCGTGGGCAATCTTGACTGGTCGAAGGCAAAATGCGTGCTGAATTTCTCTGCCTATGGAGTCTTTGAGAGAGGTTGAAGTTCGGGATGTCGGGATCATGCACTGCTAAGAAGAACTCAAGGCCCTTTGTCCATCTCTCCATCACTTGTGCTTTAAATGTGATAAATCTCCCTCTTTGGACGCCACTTGGGTTGGTAGCCAAGCGGCAGGGAGCCCTTCGTGGCTCTAAGAGGTCATGGGTTTGAGTTTTTGGCTCCACACCCCCCCCCCTGCTTTGCCCAAGTGGTCTCTTGCCCTAGATTTACTTCGGGGGTAAGTGAGGTATAGCTGATGAGTATCCACCTATGAGGCTACCATTTTTTTTTTATTGCTATAGTAATTTAATTTTTTTTTACATCCTTTTAGATAAATTAAACAGATCGAATTCTTCATGTCTCTATCTAACGGATGTATAGGTTCCCGAGTCTGAGGCTTAGGTCAACGCTAACATTGGTCGAAGTGGTTGTAGTGCCACTACTACTTGCTCTGGATCTCATTGGACGGTGATAGACTTTGGTGATGTCACTGGCATAAGCCAGAAAAAGTTGAAGAGTACCTCCTTTGGTGACATGAGAAGAAGTGTCTCGTTCTCTTCTCGGTGGCCCGGGGTTAGGATGTTCAAAATGACTGGAAGTCATCCCTCCTAGTAACGAGTTGCCCCTTGGATGCCATTACGTTTGATCTAGTGTATAATGAACCTTCTGGAAATGGTAGTGTACGCCAGGATTGCTAGAAACCCCCATCGTGGTGATTGCGGAACAGCATATACACTAAGACATGTTGGAGAGATAAAGGTGGTAAGCTCCACAGCCGGAGCATTGCTGATGAGAGTGGTGACAAGGGGAGCAATGGTAGTAGTAGTGAAATCAATGGTCAGCGGGGTTTGGCTAGCAGTCCCCTCGACCGGCCCCTTTTTTCAATATCGTCGATCTTTGAACCAGAAGCGAACATCCTTTGGTTCAACTGGGCCATATCGTCGAAGCTCTATTGTGAGCAAGTAGACTAGCTCTAGGGAAGGAAGTTCCCTCTTGTAGTGAAATGCCACCTCTAGGATCTCCAGTTGTTCCCTTTCGGGGTGCCCATCTAGGGGTTGATGAACTTGCATTACTCCCTATAGTTTGTCTCGTTGGGTGGTTTGGCATCATCTTTGCGGTAAAAGTCACCTTAGCCAAACGGAAGAAAGAAGGAGATGATCAGGCAAGGTAGCTAGGAAGAATGAGTCTGAGTGGCTTACTTCTTTTAAGATACTCACCTCACCTCTTTTATAGAAAAACTAATCAAAAATCAAAGTTGGAAGGCTACCTAATTTTGACATTGTGGGAAGGCGGCGCCAAGAATGTTGAAGCAGCAGCCGACGGTGTCGCAAAGATTGACAGAGCACTAGATGGCACTAAGAATGTCGAAGCAGCAGCCGACTGCTCATGATTATTCTTTTTTTTTTTTTTTTGGTTGCATTTTATGCTCTTGTATGCCAGGAGTGTGTTGGACACAAAGTGGAGCCTTATGTGTAGTAATGCTTTAGGAACTTGTCGTTTATTGGGCCAATGCCAATGCCTTCATGGTTGAGTAGCATGTAAGCATTGCTTGCGTAGGCTTCTTGCACAAAGTACAGACCATCCCATTTCGAAGTGAGCTTATCACCAGGCCGGTGTTTCAAATTGATAGGGCATTGTACTGCAAGAACTATGTCTCCAACTTGGAATGATCGCGGGCAGACCTTGCGGTCAAAGGCCTTGGTGAGTCGAGCCTAGTAGCACTCTAGTTGCTGTTGTGCTTGGAGTTTTTTCATCTAGCGCCTCTAGATTCTCCAATCGTAGACGTGCATTTTCTTCTTTAATGAGACCTTCTTGGATCACCATGTGCAGCGATGGTATTTGTTTTTCAAGTGGGAGCACAACTTCAATGCCATAAACAAGGGCATGGGGTGTTAACCGAGTAGGTGTACGATAAGTCATACGGTATGCCCATAACACTTTGGGAACCCTATCATGCCAATCCCATTTTTTCTTGGAAACCACTTTGTGCAGTAAGTTGCAAAGGGACTTGTTGAATGCATTGACCAACCCATTAGCAGGAGCGTTGTACATGGAAGACTTATACTGTTTGAAGTTGAACTTCTCACAGGGTCTATCCATCAAGCTGTTGTAAAACTGTTTCCCATTGTTGGTAACAATGAATTGGGGAATACCGTAAGGGTAGATCAGGTGGGTCTTAATAAAGTTCACAACGTGATCCTTCTTCGCTTCTCTAAGTGGGATTGCTTCGGCCAATTTAGAAAAGTAATATGTAGCTGCCAATATGTAAAGGTGGCCAAGGGAGGACTTTGGCAGTGGTCCGACTAAGTCGAGGCCCCTTGCTTCAAAGGGCTAAGATGCTACGGTGGGGTGTAGAGGCTTTGGTGGTTGATGTATATAATTTTCATGGAATTGGCACGCTTAACAGGTCTTAGCGTATTCCATGAAATCATGCACCATCGTGGGCCAATAGTACCCCATCCTTTTGATTTTATGGTGAAGCTTTGGTCCAAATTGATGTGCACCGTACACACCAGAGTGAGCTTCTTCTAAGGCCTACTTCGCCTCGTCGCCACTTAAGCATCGTAAGAAGAGTCCATCGAAAGATCTTCGATACAATGTATCTTTGTAGTATATGTATCGAGCGGCGTTTTGACGCAACTCTATCCTGTGACGACAATCTTCTAGAAGCCTTCCATGCTACAGATAGTCAATAATGGGTTGTCGCCAATCCTCGGTTTCGATGATGTAGATGAATATGTCATTTGTTTCTTATTCTTCTTCATCTTCGATAGGTGGTATGACCTATTTCTGGCATAAAGTAACGATTGTTGTCTGGCTATCTAATTTGGCTAGTGACGTGGCTAGGTTGGCTAGCACGTCTGCTTGACAATTTTGCTGCCTTGGGATATGATCCAAGACAATGTTTTCAAAATCTCCCAATAGAAATTAGGCGTACTTGTCATATGGAACAAGATCTTCCTTTTTGACATAGTATCGTACAGAGAGTTGGTTGATGATGAGCTGTGAGTCGTCGTATACTTCAAGCATAGGAATTTTCATGTTAGTGGCCATTTGGAGGCCAATGATCAATGTTTGATATTCAGCGACGTTGTTTTAGCATAGTTCACCGAGGATGAATGCGTACGACAACACTTAGCGTTGAGGAGTAGAAAATACTACACTGGAACCAACATTATCACGTCGTGCGGCTCCATTGAAGTACAATGCCCATGGCAGCAAGATGTCCATTTGGAACACTTCCTTATCTAGGAGGTCATTTTTGAATTCCCAATCAAATGGAGTCGAATGATTTGCTTGAAAATCGGCAAGAGCTTGTCCCTTAACCACCTTTTAAGACATGTAGACGATGTTGTAACTTCGTAGTATGACTGCCCACTTAGCGAGTCATCTGGATAGGACCGGTCTGTATAATACATATTTTACTAGGTCAGCTCTTGCAATGGGATGGATCATGTGGGATTGCAGCTAATGCTTTAGCTTATCGGCAGTAAAGAAGAGTGCCAGACACGTCTTTTCAATGGGCGAGTAATTTAGTTTTGGGCTAGCCATCGTCCTGCTTAGGTAGTAGAGTGCTACCTCCTTTCCTGGCTCATTTTCTTGGGCAAGTAAAGCTCCTAAGGATCTTTCTTGCACTGCAATGTAAAGGATCAATGGCTTTCCTTGGACTGGCACACCTAAGACTAGTGGATTTGAGAGGTAGTCTTTTATGCTTTGGAAAGCTTTGGTGCATGCCTTGTTCCACTCAAAGTCAACTCCTTTTTTCATCAATTGGTTGAAGGGTTGAAATTGCCCAGCTTGATTGGAGATGAAGCGTCGGATGTAAGTTAACCTTCCTTGAAGACTTTGCAGCTCTCTCAAATTCTTGGGCTCTGACATTTTTTGGATGGCATCGATCTTTGATTAGTCAACTTCGATGCCACGATGGTGTACAATAAAGCCTAGAAACTTGCCAGATGTGACGCCAAATGCGCATTTAAGCAGATTCATCTTTAGCTGGTACTTTCGAAGCCTATCAAACACTAATATGAGATCTTGCAGGTGCTCATTACGCTTCTTTGTCTTTACAATGAGGTTATTGACGTAGCATTCCACCTTCTTATGGAGTAGGTCATCAAAGATCTTTTGCATGGCATGCTGGTAAGTAGCACCAGTGTTCTTTAACCCAAAAGGCATCACTTTGTAATAGTAAATCCCTTTTAGCATGCGGAAGGTTGTGAGTTCTCCGTCCTCCGGGGCCATCCTTATTTGATTGTAGCCAGAAGACCCATCCATGAAAGATAATGCTTCATGAACAGTAGTTGCATCCACCGTGATTTTTGTTATGGGTAGGGGAAATCATCTTTTGGACATGCTTGGTTGAGATCCCTGAAGTCAACGCAGACTCGGAGTTGTCCATTCTTCTTTCGGACGGGAACTATGTTTGAAATCCGCATTGAATATGTGACTTCTCATATGAAACCTGCATTGATAACTTGCTTACTTCTTCTTCGATTTGTGGGATAAGTTTGGGGTGAAATCGGCATTGGGGCTACTTTAGTGATCGCGAGCCTTTCTTTGTAGCCAAACAATGCATCGCAATTATTGGCTCAAGGCCAGGCGCCTCTTTATAACTCCATGCAAATACATCCTTGTATTGACTCAGTACTTGGATGTACTCTTCTTCTGTGAGTAAGGCGCTTACGAAGGTAGATCAAGGATCCTCTAGAGTATTGAGGTCCTCAATTTCTCCATCTGACAAATTAGGCTTTGTTTTCTCACTGATTATGATGTGGTATGATGTGTCTGAGGACCTTTCCTTTATTTTGTCATGACAGCGTCTCCGAGCTTGGGTGTCGATTTGACCTTCGTTGGTTACCATTTCTTCGATGTTGACTTCTATGGTCATCCTATTCCTTCTCCAAGATGGAACTTTATCAGCAATTTCATAAGCATGTTGGTTTGACAACGATGGTTTGCCCATCCTTTCGAAGACTGATGTTCGCCTTGTGCCTAAAAGTATTTTGAACAAAGATTTCTAAGGTCTGACATTTGGTCCTCCGGTGCGTCCAAACACTGTGTCTCGAGGCTTTAGTGATTGGGGCCCTTTTTTCCCATTGATCGCTTGATTTTGTATGAGATCGGGATCTTTAATGCAATTAAACATCGAACCATGAGATGTTGCTGCAAAGGAGTTCTCTTCTTCATTACTCACCCAAATCGCGATGATGCATGTGTCCAGCGATTTCCTATTACACCTCAATGTGATGCGAATGGGAGGCATTTGTTGATAACCCAAAATTGGTTAAGTCTTGGGAGGTTGGGTGACAACATCTTCGGTGCATTTTGCTGCCAGTGGGCTTATTGGTTTTGGATTCTTGAAATCGTGTCCAGCCTTGGCTAAAAGTTTGCAGGCATTAGGGTTAAACCCTTCATTGGTTCTTGTTGACCCTATAGGTCACACCCTTGTTTTGATAGTGACAAATACTCTGATATTTAATGATTGTCAAGTTGTGTGCAAGTTCTTATTGGTAAGTTCATATGATGACATGCGGCAACCTAAAAAGAAGTGAAGACCTAGAATATTTATTGTTGTATTTTTTATCATTGGGTCTGTAATAATTTCAGTTTAAATGGGTTTGTAATAATCGCTACATGTCATGCATGTAGGAAGTAAGCTCAACAAATGATCTTACACAGACCATAGAAAGACCTTAAGGATCACACTTCGGTCAACCGACACCGGATTTTTGGGCTTTATTTAAAAGCTCAAAAATGACCTTAGAAAGACCCTAAGTCCCAGCACTCACATTAAGGAAAGTCCCCATTATCACATATATTATCTAGGGAATGTTATGTTTTGAAATTGGACTTTAAATGCAAAATCATATGACTTCGGGCGACCGAACTTGGCAGTTCATTTTGCCTCGGCCGACCGAATGGTGGACCAAGTCAATCGTTGACTTAACTTCAGGTGACCGAACCAAGAACAACGTATTGTCTTCGGTCGACCAAACATTCATTGGTACTTGATCCAACAACTCGGGCGTCCGTACTATTTAGTTTAATATATCCGCAGGTGACCGAGCAGGGCAGTTCGAGCTACCGAACTCAGGGACGAGCGACCGAACCTCGAACGGTTTGGAAAATCGCATTGTTCAGCCACCCAAACATTCATTTGGGCTACCGAACAATGAAAACGTACATTTTTCGTTGTGTCTATTTGAGCGTCCGAACCATAAGTTCAGTCGACCAAAACTCTCGGGTTGGTGAATTTTTGCCCTAGAAAATTAAAGGAAATTGTGGGATTAATTTTCTAAGCCTGATTATAACAATTGTAAAAAGACAAGCATGTCCCCCAACATTTATTTTTCTCCTTCCTCTATATATATCCATTCATTTGGGAAAATTAAGTCTGGATTAGCAAATTGGATTAAGCTAAATTCTCTCTATTTTTCAAAACCCTATTTTGCTCATACTACTCTCATACACTCTCCCAATCCAATTTTCTTGATTAAACCAAGCTTAGTGAGAGTGTCTTGAGTGCTAAAGATCCATCCTTTATTGCTTAATACTCTCATTGTTGTTTGTTGATTGTGTTTAATTTTTGGAGAGTTAAGCAAGAGTTACCCACAGATTTAATTTGATAAATCTTGTGTGGGGTAAACTCAGAGGCTTTAGTGTCTTTGCATTGTTATTGCAAGATTCCTTAAGCAATTTTTTTGTGTGCAAAAATATTTTCACAAGCTCTTTTTCAAACATATCTTGTGCTAGCATCTTGAGAAAACATTGGTTGAGATTGTTTGATTATACTTGCTAAAAATATTTGAAACCCTAACTTGAGATCGAGGTATTTTATACATAGTTTCAAAGATAGGCTTGTTGAAATACTCTTTTGCTTGATTGAACATAGACATTACATTAAGGGTTGATTGCACACATATACATGACTAAGCTTATAGATCCTATATGTAACAACCCGAAGAATAATGGTATTTATATAATAACGACCCGACGAATGCAGAACGCTCATCGACGACATTGCATTTGAATATAATAACCCAGGGGATTTACTCATGGCCTCGTCAACGAACACAGGGGATTCATCGACGAGGGTATAAAAGGTTCTAGTCGATGAGGACAAGTTTCATCGACGAGAAGATACCAAGAGAGGATTATTAGGAAGTCTGAAATTTGTTGACGAGGGGGTAGGTTCATCGATGAACTTTCTGCAGGACTCGTCAACCAGGTGACGTGGCTCGTTGATGAATCCCGCAATATAAATAGTGCAAAACCTCGGTTAAACGCAAAAATTCAGCGCTATGTTTCCCTTTTTCTCTATACTACAGTTCTCCTTCCAACTTTCTTCGATTTAAGCCCCATCAGTCACCGAATCAAAGATCTGAGGCTACCACGACGCTCCTGACGGAGTTCTCTTTAAGTCTACTGGGGTAAATCGTTGGTGGGATCGAGTCAAATTTTTCCTCAGAATCAGGGTAAGGCCTTTTATTCAGTTCTGACAAATGTGGTTTTCAGGGTGTGGAATAGGAAGCCCTGCAGGTGTAGGATCAGTATACGATGGAGGCTTTTCGACAATTTGATAAGGGAAACATGCTATGCTAGGAAAACCTAGTATGATTTCAGTATGAAGTTTATATTTTTACCAGATTATTATTCAAAGCAGAAATTTATGCAATTTATTATCGATGTTAAAATATTTTAAATTATTGTGTGGCATGAGAGTATGAATACAGTATAGAAACATGTTTTTACATTATTTTCAAGAATATGTTTTACAAAATATACAGACAGTAAAATGCGGTTACGGTATCTTTCAGAATACCATGATTTACAGTTTTTCTCAGAAAAATACAGTTGATATAGTTACAGATTATTACAGAATCATGGTAAAACAGTTAGTTGTATATAAAAACGTATTATATAATATCAGACCCTGATGGATCAGACAACAGAGCACGGTACGGTAGCTACAAATATACAGATAGTCAGTTCAGAGTGCAACCACTTAACTCAGATAGTAAGTGGTATGAGTTCAATCGTGTCTAGTTGTGGACAGGCTCCTTGTCAGATATGGGTTAAGGAAGGCCGATCTGACTAAGGAGTAGAGTGGTTTACCCTGGTAGGCCAACCAAGATAGATCCAGCCTTAGGGCCGCACAACCTTGTCATGAGGGGTTAAATCATGATATACAACCATCCAGGGAAATATTCTCAGATATTATGGTATTATCAGATTTTCTGAAATAGTAGTATTATTATGAAAAGTAATTTCATACAGTTTGATATGTTAAAATTATGTAGTTAAAGGTTTTATAATATGTTATGTAGTATCAGCATTTTTAGTTCTAGTTATTTGTACTACTCTTAACTCGGATTAATTTTTACAGATCTACATCTCAGTTGCCACACACTAGTGATAGCATGTTTCGTATTACTAAGCTTTGGCTCATTCCAGTGTTGAATTATTTTTCAAGTGAGCCAGTTGGGCAAACGGAGCATGCTCGCAGATAGAGGAGCTGTTAGTCTATCCTTTTTTAGGGTGAATGTTTTTGGGGTACAATTTTGTTGGCCCTAGTATTAGTAAGAGTAGTTCTTGAGAGTACAGTGAAATATGTAATATTTGTGGAATATTTAGACACTATGGTATTGTATATATATAAGGTTGTGTTTCATGTTATTTTGCTTCTCGCTGTGTAGGAAATTGTTTTAATTTAAAATAGTAGAAAATTTATTTTTATAAGGAGGTTGTTACACTATATTATTGATGTGCATTGATTATACTGTGTTGTATTGTAGTACATAGTCTACTTAGTTGAGAAGCACATTTCCGGGTACGTAAATTTATATTTATTGTATTCCAGGCGTGGGCCTGAAGAGGGAGACTAGCCTTGTGGAATAGTTCTGAATTAGCTTAAACCTGGTTAGGAAAGCTAGGTGCACCATCCTAGTAAGGTGTAGGTTGAGGTTAGCCCCGCTAATTGACCTAGTTGTAACCGGTGCCGCTCCTCCACCGGTTAAGTTAGCATTAGTGGAATCCTCGGGCTTGCGAGCTGGAGGCAGGGACGTAAGCATAGTTGGTCGAACCCCGATAACATATCCTGTGTCGGCTCTCTCTCTCTCTCTCTCTTTCCCTATACTCTTTATACTTTTGCAATTTAATTTATGCACATGTATGTTTATATTTGAATAGTTACATGAATGTTGTGCATGCTTTAAATATTGTGAATGATTTGCAAATACTGAGTCTGCTGCATCTATTTTATATATCTGCTCAGTATTATTATGTTGGGTTATTGGTATGTGTTTAGACAGACCCTAGGTTGGGAATTACTGATTGAGGAATTGAAATTAACATAGGAAATTTTAATTACCCAATTCACCCCCCCCCCCCTCTCTTGGGAATACACCATTTCCAATAGTTCTCCTATTCAGGAGTGCACCATGTTCAATAACCCTCTTTGTTGGCCAAATGAATCCCTTAAATGGTTTGGTGGTCACCACTGGATCTATCTTTGGCATTGGCATGGATAGTGCATCCCTCAGAATGCAAATGTCTTTAGGGTTTAAACTGCCACATCTTTCCTTTGGTTGAGGATCAATATGGTGACGAGGATTCCTCCTTGTTGCATGGCTCATCTTTTTTTTAGCTGCTTCCGATTGTCAGAACCTTTGATGCAATGTCTTCGTAGTTGCCCATGTTTTTGTAGAATACTGTGTTAGCTAGGTGGGCCTCAGCTTCGGCGAATGGTTTCAAGTCAGCGTTGACTTTGTGGACATTGTTCTTATAGTACTTGAAACACTGATGTCGACTTGACAAATGATCCCATTTCCGTAGATCCAAGGGCGGCTTAACAACATCTTGTATGTTGTTCAAGCATCGATCACATGGAATAAGGTTCTAGATGTGAGGTCGCCGATGGTAAGGTCTAGGCGGACTTTGCCAATCACTCATTGGCCACTTTGATTGAAGCCTTAAATCATCGGTCGACTTTTGGACAATTTGTCAATGTTGATGTCGAGCTCTTTCTGATCCTCTGTTCTTTGGCGTACCCCGAGACATACAAGGGCCGGTTGTGGGGCTTTGATCCCAACAAAAGATCTTCGTCTGAAAATGCGATCGTTGAGTAACACACCGCACAGACTTGTTATGCCTGATTGTTGTGTACCGTCGCATTATCTTGGGTCAAAAGCCTTGCCAACTCATGAAGAGTCAAGATGGCTTGATTTCGCACCACTTCAGAGGATTGCATTAAGGAATGCAATTGGGAGTTGGTGAGGAGATCTTGGAGAGTTTTTGATACTTCATCTTCCACTAGGTGACCTTTGTCATACTGTCGACACTTAGACTCTTCCTCGACGACGTTTATGGACATCATATGGACCACGATGCTTTGGTTCTGTGCGAAGAAGTCCTTAGGAAAGAAATCCATCAAGGTGATGGGAAAGAAATCGTCTTGTGTAGTTCTTTCATGTCGTGTTCCCCTATATACCCAAGATGCATATGCCACAACATGGTCTCATCTGATTCATCATCTATGGTTGTAGCTCCACCTACAACGGTAGTTCCCTACAATGTGTTGATATTCCCTTCCAGTTTCTGCCCTTTCTTTACAGTTAGATTGTCTTTTCATACCGTCAAAACTCCAATTTGTTGTGATATGGATAGGATAAATAGGATGCACAATAGAATATAATACAACAAGAAAATGAAACACAACCAGAAAATGATAAACAACAAGAACAACAACAAGATTTTCGCGGTTCAGCAAAGCCTACATCCATGGAAGTAATGACACACGAATTTCACTAAGGAAATGTCAAAGTACACAATACACCTCTTAATGATCTCTCTACTTCTCAATACATGCCTAGAATGACATATATAGTAGTTACTCGGAGGTTTCCCTCCATTTACCCAACCACCCCAACGTTCAAATTCTTTTCTTTTCTTTTCTTTTTTAAATTGCTCGCAGCCCAAGCGCACTCGTCGTTGAGTATAGGGGATTCATCAACAATCTAGAGAAGGACACTCGTTGATGAGAATAGGGCATTTGTCAATGAGCCCATTTTCTGCTCTCGGTATCTCCAGAACTCTAAGATTTTTCTACTTTCTGGAACTACTCGTCGACGAGGATAGGGCACTCATTGACAAGTCCCTACTGTGCTGCCCCCCTTATGTTTTTCTTCCTCTTTTTTGTTTATGAAATTTAAAGTATAAGAGTCACACCATAAACAACATTTGAGTTTTTAAGTGATAACTTTTTTCAAAGCACAATATTATAACAAGTCATTTTATTTATATTGCTCAAAAAGGAAATAATATTTTAGCTAAAAATTGAGTTTAACAAAAAAAAAATCATAGAAGGTTATTATCCTAAAATAATAATACCATAAAATGAGCTATTAGTAATGAACAAGATAATAAAAGTTGCTTGACAACAAAATAGGTTAACTTGGTGATGCTTGGTAGTTGGTGAATTCAAATGTAAAATTAAAAAAAAAAATTAATTATTTCTATGATCTTAACACTTGATTTTTATTTATTTTTTATTTTTTAAAAAAGTTAATTATTTTTTATGATATTAACCCTTGACTTTTATTTTAAAAAGAAATGGATATTTAATAATATATATATTTTTATAACGTGGAAACTTCAACCACCAAAAAGCCCTTTGGACCCCCCGAGGACAATTCACATAAAATTAGCTATTAGCAATGAACAAAATAATAAAAATAGGTTAACTTGGTGATACTTGGTAGTTAGTGAATTGAATTTTAAAATAAAAAAGGTTAATGATTTTTATGATCTTAACTTGTGATTTTTATTTTTTATTTTTAAATTGGTATTTAAGAATATATATTTTATAACATGAGAACTCTAGCCACTGACTTGTCCTTTGGACCCCGTAGTGTGGTACCAAATTCACGGGGGCAGAAATGTTGCCGCCCACCCATTGACACACCCCTGATAATTCACTGAACAATCCACAAGTGGGGAATCGAACTCATGACTTGTGAGATCACCAAAGTCACAAGTCTGTCCTTACCACTTGAGTTGGTCTGGCTAGGCGGGTACTTAAGAATATTGTATTACTATGTTCAGTAATCATATAGCTGCAAGCAAAAATGCTTGCATTGCAAATATAGTTATGCATGCCATTTAAATTTAGTAAATCTCTTATTAAGTGAAAATTTAGATAAAAAATTGTAAAAATAAAAGGATCTTTGAAATATTATGGAAAAAAAAATTGAAAGATGTGCCTTATTTCTTTAATTAATCGTGCGAACAAAAATTTTCTTTTAAACAAAAATTTATGAAAATAAATTGACATTTTGAGACAAAAAAAAAAAGTATGAGAAAAAGGATGTATTAAAAAGTGACACTAATATTAAGGAATAAAATAAAATAAAAAGAAGAGGTATTTTAGAATACCTCAATTTGAGGAAAATTTTCTTTTAAACAAAAATTTATGAAAATAAACTGACATTTTGAGACAAAAAAAAAAAATGAGTATGAGAAAAAGGATGTATTAAAAAGTGACACTAATATTAAGGAAAAAAATAAAATAAAATAAAATAAAAAGCAGAGGTATTTTAGAATACCTCAATTTGAGGAACTTATATCAGGTTTGGAGTACCAGGACTCGAAGTCAAGGCCCTCAAACATATGAGGGACAATGGCCGCTACCCTTGCGGCAACGAAGATTTGGTGACAGAGGGGCGGAGTGTATTTTACTTATTCCATTTTTATTCCTAAGTCATATTTGGTTTATCCGTAAGAATGAAATAAAAATTTAAATGCGAATCTGACAATTCCACTCCTATGTATCAAAAGTGGAGTTGTGTCATGTTTGTTTTATGGCTGCTATAGGAATATGAAAGGAATGAAATGAATATTTGAATGGGAACTTGATAAAATCATGCGATAAATCTGATTCTATTTGAATATATGTACCAAACAGGTAGTTAATATTTTTCTTATTTTTAGAGTCTGAAATTTTTATGTTGACGGTTTCAATCCAAATTTTAATTCAATTTTTATTAGCAATTATAGAAATTATCATTTCGATTACTGATAGCAATAACAAGATTTAAATTACACATTTATGAGAGAGTTTCAAAATCTTAATTCATTTATGAATTAGAACTAAGTATAAAATAGAAAGCTCACAGAGACCTAACCTTTCTCATGAAACCGAAACTGCATGTCCTTAGTTATAACAGTTGTGACAAAGAGAATGAAGATATTTAGGTCCATTTAGTTTTCCCAAAACTATTTTCATTTTCCATTTTTGTTTTTCGGCAAATTGCGAAAAAAATTAGTTGTTTTTTTTATTTTTACAACATTTATCTGAAATAAATGAATAGTAATAAATAGTTTTGCCACTATTTGCACGTAAAAATAGTTTTATTTTTTTTTTCTAATTTTTCAATTAATTACAAAAATATTATCTTGTTTTCCAATATTCCAAATTTATACAGAAAAGTTAATATTCATTATTTTTTTCTAAATTTCTAACTCTTACTTTATATGTGGGAGCATGGAATTCATATCTTAAAATTTAATTTGTGTGTATTATGTATAAAATTTTTTCTTAATCCAAAAAAAATCTAAATTTAAACCCCAAAATCTATACTTCCAAATATTATCTTATATTTAAAATTTGAAAAAAACTTTAAAACAAGTTGTCTTTTTTAAACTTATTTTAAATCTAAATATATAAAATAGAAAATTATTTTATATATTTAAACAAACTCTTTATTTATACCTTATTTATATAAATCTTGAAAATTTTAAAAATAAGCTAAAATTTTTTATAATTCGTTAAAAAATTAAAAATTTAAAAATAAAAAATATTTTCCAAAATTAAATGACCCTATCAAGACCATGTTCTAGCCATTATTACTCCAAAGGGAAACAAGCTATGGAACCATGGTGGCAAGTGTAGTAATTGCTCAATGAGTGATATTTAAATATTTCAAAACCTTTAAAAGTGTTGTTCATGAATTTTGATTCGTTTGAGAATATGCAAATGAGTTCATCAAATTGGCATCTTGCCATCACCTAAAAGACATATAGGCTCAAAAAGTTGTTAGGCCCATCAAACATAGTATGCCTTTTTTCGCATGACTAACTTCTTTTCTAGGGCAATTTGAAAATCTTGTGCAACTGCTGATAAAGTACCCAGTAAACTGTCATTTCATCTCAAAGAAGGAGTTGATAGATCCTGGTTTCAAGATCCGATATCATGCCCTAACATTCTCTTTAAGGGTGACAGTAAATGCACGGCATATGATAACATCTGGTGCGCCTTGCAATTGTATTAACACCTTAAAGGTATCCTGGTGATCAACCAGGTCGATCGAGCCTTCATACCTGTTAGATTACCACTTTACCTAAAAGTTTAAGCTGTTAGGTTGTGGGCCAACAATGTATATCAAGCTTTAACACTCCCCCACACGTGCAGCCCAATAGCACGTTGAGAGATAAACAGATGACAAATAATGTCACAGAATAAAACGGACGACAAGATTAGAACCCAGGACCTCCTGGTAACTAGAGTTCTGATACCATGTTAGATTACCACTTTACCTAAAAGTTTAAGTTGTTAGGTTGTGGGCCAACAATGTATATCAAGCTTTAACAATACCTTTCGAAGGTAAACATCTTGAACTTACCTGGCAGGGGGACCTCCATCGCTTCTTTGGTGCAGGGTGGATCTGAAGACTTTAACGAGACCTCCCCACAAGATGGGTTGGTGCAAGCCTCCTGCATCATCTTTTCTATTTGGTCAATCTTCTTGATCCTCTCCTCCAGCTTGTTCAATCGTTGCTCATTGACCCCCACGCTAATTGCGTCTTCCACCTTCTTTGCAAGGTTGGTTTTTCCATTACTCTTCTTTGGGTTTTCTGCTTTCTCGTGTGATTCATGATCAACAGGTTGTTGGTGGGGAACAAGTTCTCCATGACCCTTTTGTTATAGAATCATGTTGATCATGTCCTCCATCTTCTTTTGGGAGGTTGCCATGTCCTCCATTCTCCTTTAGAAGATAAGAAATCCCTCCCTTGTCACACCCGAACGGTCTTCGGGTGTAGAGTGAATGGACTAGGGTGATTGATCACCAGCTACAAGCTCTGACCTTGAGGAAACTAAGATGAAAACCACCAATTCAACCTCCCTTCTATTTTCTGCTTTTTTCTTTTCTTTTTTTTCCAATAAGCTGCCTAATTTTAAGCTTTAAAGAACAAAAACTAACACTACACCTAAGGGTGTACAACATTTATTGAAAACTGAACTGAAACCAAACTACTTCATACTTCAGTTCGGTGTTTTGGTTTCAGTCTTGGATTTTGGGATTAAATTTTATAAAAACCAACTTTCTATTACAGTTTCAATTTCACTAAAACACCGAATCTAAAAATAAAAAGGAGGATTATTATTATAAAATACTTATTTTTAATATCGTATGTATATTTATTGTTATATATATATATATTATTTCTTTAATCAAGTAATTGAAAATGTTTGATATTTGGTTTCATTAACTAGTTTTGTTTTACTAATTAAATTTGATTTTTTTGTTCAATGTTCAAGCATGAAAAAGAAGGACTACGGAGGGTTTTCACAGGGGAAGCAAGACCCCTCGTATCTTCATCTTAGCGATGCAGGCCAAGAGAGGAGTGGAGAATGAAAGATCCTAGCTTTTGTACCGGTGACGGTTGCCCACATCACCGGAGAAAGAAGAAGTGAAGGTCCCTCCGCCTACATAAAGTAGCCCTTCAGTTATTCTACATTGATGGGCCAAGCTTGTCCGCATTTCAAAGGGGCTTTTTCTGGGCTTGCTTTCTTTTGGGCTTGCAAACCCTTTGCATCTGGCTATTTCAAGCTGGTCGCCGGCTCAATTTTTAATATTTTTTTAAGAACAGAAGTATAACATTAAAAGCCAAGATAATCGATCGAAAAGATTTACGGTTAAAGTAAACCAATTTTGATAGACCAAATTTTTAAAGTTGGATTATCAATTCTGGCCTACTCTGCTTGAACCGATTACACCCCCAGACTTCTGCACCTAAAACTTATCGACAATGCCAAACCAAGAGTCGTAAAAATGAAATTACCTGGACGCCTATCGCTCACAGCTCCAACTGCTCGCCTCACTGAGAGCCACCAGCATTGGAAAGTGCTTCAGACATGAAAATACACATGCGATGCCTAGTCCCAGACCATGCTCTGCTTTACAACGGCGAAGAGGCTTCACAGCACACACGCCCATATGCTGGAACAGTAATCATTAATAAATGCCCATAAATTTCCACAACCCACATGTTCTGACCCGCCATTTCCCAACCTCACACTTCTCCCACCAACCAATTATTGACAGATGGCGCGGACCCCTCGCCTCAATGATTCAAATTTGGCGGAAGATTAACGGATAAACTGCTGTTTATACACGTCCCTCGCTGCTTGTAATTGTCAGTTGTTGAACAAATATGTGCAAGACAAGAAACCACCAAGGGTGATTTAAAGGCTGAACTCCCCCGAAGGGACCCATCTGCAGATCCAGCTCATTTAATTTCTTAGTCATGTTTAAGGAAGGTAGGAAATCTGTGAGACTCCTGCCGCAGACCCTTTGGTCTTTCCCAAACAAGTCGGCCTTCTTTGGATTTTTCTGCGGTCGACGTATTCCTTTTCTTGCTGCTGGAGGAGACCCTGGACGCCATGGTTACCGAAGAGGTAGAAGTAATGCTTCTCTGCACCTTTTCTTTTATGTTGTTTTGTTTTTCATGAATATTTGTTCTGCTCTGTTTTGTTTGTTTCAAAATTGTTCTGTCAATGGGTAGTGATCTTCAGTTTAACCCTTGGAGTTTGGATTGTAAACTGATTGTATTCGTTGCTTGGTGGGTGTCTGTCGGTGGGGTGTGTAGGTGTGTGTGTTTGTGTGTGTGTGTGTGTGTGTGTGTGTGTGTGTGTGTGAGAGAGAGAGAGAGAGAGAGAGAGAGAGATTTTAGAATTTTATTGTTTAAGGGATTCTGGAAATTCTTCAAATCATCGTGAAGGGAAAAACCCAAATGGAAAATGCTCATAATTTCAGACTATGTGGTGTTCCTAAGATTACAGTACAGCAGTCTTCTCTGAAAGTAGATCTTTTTTCTTTTTGTAACTTCCCTGTTTGTCAAAAGTTCTTCGCTGAAAGTAGTCCTTCTTCTTTTTGTAACTTCGCTGTTTGTCAAAAGTTCGCAATCATTTCTGTCACCCTTTATCAGCATATGCAGCTGCCTAAATCGTTAAAGTTCAGTTAATCATGTCCACAATTGATCAATTTTAGAAAAGTACAACAAAACATTCCATAGATTGCAGAGTGTTGAACCCCTTAGTATTTTATAATAATTCAAATGAGAAATTAAGGCATGTTCAGCAAAGAAACCAAATGGGAAAATTGTGTTTTTTCATATATCAATTACTGTAAGGGAAGTCCTCAAGCGTATCTCAAGATAGCCTATGAAGGCCTCAGGTTTCATTTAAATTTAGCAAAACATGGTGGAAAAACAAAACTAAATCTCAATTAATAATACCTTGCTATAGGAAAAACTAGACCTTAAATTGTAGGTGATTAGGTTTTATCAAGTTAGAACCATTCAGAGTGGAGACAGTGTAACAGAATTGCATTCAAAGAATTGGCGTTTAATTTGTAGACAAATCGCACTTTAAAACAATGATAAACATTTTCAAAGAAATCAACAAGCTATGCCTGAGATCAAGCTTGCTGCTTGGAGTTACAAGCATCTCGTATAGCTTGGAAATGAAGCACTCCAATCAAACAGAAGAAGGGGGATAAAAAAATAGAGTGGTGGGTCAATTTTTTTTAGGCTTTCTTAAAGCTTGAGATTACCTTTCAACTACCATAACATTCCATGGTCAGCTCTTTTTGCTTGGCTTTAAATTTAATTGATGCGAATAAATATCCCAACTAGCTGATGAATTTTTTTCAAGTCACTAACATTAATTCTTCCCAGGATGGTGAGATGCCTAACGGATGGCCACTTGGGCTAGGAATTATGAACACAAGACTTCGAGTGGCAGAGGGTTTACGAGCCACAGCAGCAGAATCACATTCTTTGCACTTGCCCTCTACTAGTTTCTCTTCATTCTCATCCTCAAACCTTGACACTGAGGTACCTTCCTCTCACTCTTTAATTCTTCATTTTTTTTCCCCAACCAAATTTTTGTGCACCCACATGCATTTTTCTTCTTGTTGTCGTAATGAGTGGGTCGCCACACAGTGTCACCCTATTCGAAGTGTGCAGCTACTCAAAGAAAGAAAGAAATGCACTCAAGTTTTTAGCTCAAATATAATGATGGTTTTCAAATCATGCAGCCATGTTCCTGTTAAAAGTTAAAATATTCCCAGTTCCCATAAATTTATTGCCAAGTACTTATTGGGAGATGTAAGTAAGAAGGCAATAATTAGAGAGGTTGGGAAGGAATTCTGTTTAACTCACTTGTGGGAATTTTTGTTACATTTATCTTCATTGACTATGAGAAATAATTGTGGTGACTATTAGAACTTAGAAGTCATATTCTAATATGCATAAAAAATTAACCTTGAACCCTTCAACTACTTTTGATGCGTTGGCGCTGCAGTCCACAGCTTCTTTCTTCCAAGACCATAGCGTGTCACTGGGCCGACTAATTGGAATTAGACCAGTGGATGGAGGAAGCAAGTACTTCCCGAGTTCGATTGAAGAACATAAAAGGATATCTGTAACAGATGCACATTCAGATGTATCTGGAGGACACAGTGTGGATGTTTCTCAGGGAATTTGCATTCCATTGTTACTTGGCATTCTAGTAAAGATGACCCGAAGTAAAAGCAGTTCAAAGAGATGAATTCTTTTTGGGGAGGTCGATTCTGAAACTGTGGCCTGTGGGAAACAAACTCTTCATCATGATCTGTATGAGTTCTTTCCTTTTTTTTTATCCCTTCTTTCTTTCTTTCTTAATAATTTCAGATGATTGATTCATGCTCTTTACTTTAAAGCTTCTGTATTCAGACTATAATTCCAAATTTAAACAGCAAGTCCAAATTCTATATTCGGCAGCTGCCTTGTAAATTTGCACAATGACTCACTTGTAAACCAACTAATGTTGCTTTGGCAAAAGACTCAATCTGTATGCTTTTCATGGTTTAACAAAGAAACTTGGTCTTCTGAAAACTATTTTATTTATGAAAAAGTGCATGCAACTACTTGCCTGTTTTAGAATAAATGCAAATCTCCCGCAGGGTTTGTGAACTAACAGTGACCTTTCTAGTAGTTCTTATTTGAAAGTACATTGGTCTTCCACAAGGGTTGTGCTATCTAGTAATTAGTTCCTTTTCTCGTTAACATCATTCTGGATTCAGTTGTGTCATATTTGATTTTACTATAAAACTCATAAAAAATAAACATATTTTCATAGAGAATTAATATATGATTTTACAAGCTTCATCATCCAGAAGAATTCCATGTTCTATTGAGGCATGGGGTTAAGGGGTCCCACACCCCTCCATGTCCCAAATAAGGTAGGAATACACATTCCTATGATAAAATTTGAGAACCCATCACTCCTATGATAAAATTTGAGAACCATTCCTTATTTATTCAGTGTTATGAATTAATAAAAAATTTTGCATGCTGATTTGCTTTATAGTGCCAATATATTTCTATCCTTTGTCTTCATTATTCCACATGCCTAACATAATCTAACTACATGCGTAGTATGTAGGAATGAAATAGAATTGAGAGGAATTGAAGCCATTTCTCACTTGATTTTATCATGCTTCCCATTCAATTGTTCATTTCGTTCCTTTCTTACCTTATATCTTGCAAACTAGACATAATGTAAAAGTTTTCAAATAAGTTCAAGATTTTTCTTATCAAATTGTCCCTTCCCCTTTGTACCCTCGCTCCCCCTCCCCCCCCCCCCCTTTTGCATTAATTTATGAAAATTTGTTTTATTAAACTAATTCAAGACAATTTAATAACCAAAAAAACTGTCACTCTATTGATTAGTAGAAACTTTAGATCAAAATGAATAATATCATAGTTTTGAGCTATGGGTAATACTCATAGGCTATTTACTTGAAATCTTTAAAATATATGAAGTTTCGCCTCAAGGGCAATAGACCCAAGGGTGCAGTTTACATGAAAGTATTTTGAGCTTTTCACATAGGACTATAATGGTGGGCACCAAGTTCATGCTATGGTTTTCTAGGCTTTTGCATATGTAAGTCATGGCAAGGATTGGTGAGGCCAAGACCTAGTTCAACAAAAAAGGGCACTTTAGCTTGTGGTTGATGCAAGTAATTGAAAAGTTTGTGCAACGAAAAGGGTATGACGTAGTGATATAAGGAAACTAGAGAGGATGGATGAGGATGGCCGTCTAAAATTTGAATGAGTTGTACATGTCAACTTGTCATGTCTAGCAATTTCAGTCACATGTGACATGATAGTGAAGAAGGCGAAAAATTTTTTTTTGGAAAATTAGGGAGTTTGAACATGTAAAAAGAGACACCAACATAATTTTTCTTGAAGAACAACATACACTCATTACTAAAAATGGAGAAATGAATCAGCATATGAACTAGTTTAATAAGATCATCAATGATCTACTTAAATTGGATGTCGAGATGGAAGACGAAGATAATACGTTGAAATTATTGTTCTCCTTTCCTACTTTTGATAACCTAGATACATCATTACTCTATAGGAAGAAAAGCTTGTTTCGTGAAGAGGTATTCGGAGTTATGTTAGAGAACAAACAATAGAGAACAAGTTGTTGGCCCTAGAGTTGAGTCTAGAAGGGGGAGAATATACTCTTTTGCGTATTTTCGCTTGTCTCTACAAAATATAAATCTTGGTAAAATACAAGCAATTATATCAAAATATATAAAATATAAATCATGCACAAGACATAAATAAAAGAGTAGGGATTAAAAGCTCAACAAATAATTTTAACATGGTTCAGCCTCTTACCTACGTCCACGCCTTGAGACACGCTCAAGGATTTCACAATTCACTATCAACCTCCTTCACTGGCGGAGAAGTCTTTACATGTTGCTCACCCAGAGTCTTTCAGCAAGGTTCACGAAGAACCCTTGCAATCCGGTTCACCAAAAACCTTCACACGGGAACCAATCCTTATTACTCACAAAGAGCCCAAACAAGGGAACCAATCCCTTTAACACTCAATTCACAAAGAACCCTTACAAGATGAAAATGAATTACAAACAAAGCTCCTTGATTAAGCGGATATTTTGATACAACACAAACTTCACATAAATCTCTCAAGTAATGAATCAACACAAGATTAGAAAGCAAGAGAGATTTTGAGCACTTGAGATGATGAACTAAATACAAAGTGCTTGTGAATGATATTCTAAAGATGTTAATAACTAAGATCCATCTTTAAACAAGTCTTTGCGCTTTTATATATAGGAAAATTTACAAACTAGTTGTTATACGGTCGTTGGGCATTTAAAAGAATTAAACATTTTGGAAACTAGCCATTTTTCGCCCATTGGATTCCAAGTCCCGACGCAAACCATCGACGATTTCCCCAAACCGTCGATAGTTTCCTCAGGCAAAAAACCATTTAGCTCTCTACCTAAAACCGTCGATGCACCTAGCCAAATCGTCGACGTTTTACCCTATTTTTTTCATTATTTAAACTTTCTCATCTGTGAAAATATTTAACAAGAAAGTTGTGGGATCTTTTCTTAGCTTTCCATAGATACCAAGATCGCCCTTTTTGTTGTTCTCTAGCAAAAATTATGCTTTAAATACTAAATGGTGTTTCAGGAAATTCGAGAGAGGAATTTGAGTGGTGCATAAATGAGGTTTTAAACCCAATGAGGACCAACTCTTTAAAAGATTGTAACACTAATATGATTTAAAACTTGTCTCATATAAAATAACATTTGAGTAAAGGATATTTTTATAAAACTCTTATTTTGACTTTGAAAACTTATAAGTATTGAACTTAGGACGCGGTGATATCCTATGTACTCTTATGAACTAGTATGCACATGCAATTTGCTCAACTCTTGCTAAATAAACTTGCTTGAATCAGAACTATAAGAGTTACAATAAACACTACCTCAAACACTCCCCATTATACATATGACTTTACATTTGCTTTGATGGTTGTGTTTGAGTCCTTTGGAGTGATTGTCCAATTTGATTTTTTCTTCTTGAATTGATCACTCGATCTTTGCCTATGATAATGTTCGCTTGATCTTTACACTAAACTCGTATTTGTGTGATTTCACCACTTATACCTGTCATAGCTTAGTATGTAAAGATTAGTTCAACATAGAACCACTAATAGATTGTTATCATCAAAATACGACAATTAGGATCATGTAGCCACCCAAGCTAACAGTCTCTCCATTTTTTATGATGACAAACCATTGGTGTTCTCATAAGATATAATTGTAAGCTCCCCCTTAATTTATGCATATTGTTGAATAAGATGAAATTTTTCTCCCCCTTACTATATGCATTTAAGGCATAATTTAAACATTCAGCATACAATTATATAAACTAGAAAGTTCATTTCATATTAAGACAAATCAAAAAATAAACTGAACTTTCATTAAAACAGATTAAGTAACAAATCTAAACTTCTATTAAAATCGTTTTAAGCAACACTACAGATTTGCACTTAATACTCCCACCTATAGTACCTAACCTACAACACCAACCTATTTCTCCTCCTTTGATCATCTTTAAAAAGAGAGGAACTATTATTTTAGCTAAAAAATATTTTGGTGATAGGAGACAACTTCTCTTGCTTAACCACTAATGGGAAGATACCATAAGTTAAGATTAATTTCCCTAGGAATCAATTTTATGCAAGAAATATGTTGACTATGCATATTCAAGAGTTTTACCATCATATGTTCATATGACTAAGGAAAATATCTTGTCTAAGAGGTGGGTTCTGTGGCATGCTTATGATATTTTAATCAAAAGTAGATGACCTAGGTTGTTCATCTCAGAGATACAAGATTTTTCAATTGTCACCCATAAATTTATTCCTAAAGAACAAGCTTGAATAAAGAGCTTGTGAGGGTGTGTATGCTACTTCTTTCCATAAACTAAAACCAATAATATAGGCTTGATTCTCTTATTCCCCACCATAGTAATCCAACAATTATTGTTAACCTTGATAACTACATGAGCTTTATTGTCTTGTTTTGATGATAACAACTCATTAGTGGTTCTAGGTATGCTAATCTTTGCATATCAAGCTATGGTAAGTACAAACTCAAATGCAAAGATCAACTAAATTCTTAAAAGGTTAGACATCATCAAAAAGAGGAGATTGTTAGCCTTGGTGGCTACATCATCATGTTTATTATGGTTTGATGATATTAACCTATTTGTGGTTCCTAGTGTTTTCCTATCTTTGTAGATTATATTTAGTATAGGTACAAGTGACACATTCATGAAGTACTGGATCAAAGACAAAGATCGGACCGAGTTGATGTCGAGTAGGAAAGATCAAAAGGACACTCACTCAGAAAGGACTCAAGCACAACCAAAGGAAGCTTTATGTTGAATTATATGTAATATGGGTTGTGTGAGGTAGGAACATGTTGTAATTCTTGCGGTTTTGTTTTTTGCATAATTTCTGAGCAAGAGTCAAGCAATTGTACATGCATATTAGGACATATGAGTTTATAGGATTTCACCTAAAGTCACAAACTCATTTTTCATAGTTTTCAATAAAACAAAGAGTTTGTCAAAAATATCCTAGACTCAAATATGTTTTCTAAAGGGACAAGTTTTGAACATCTTAATATTTCAAACCTTTACATGCTTAGTCCTAGTTTTTCCAAAACGTGTTTTATGTCCTAAAACCTGAAGAAAGTTAAGTATATTTTTATAAAAGGACATATAAGCATATAAGATATTGAAATGAGTTTAAAAATATGTTTTCATAAACAAGATATCTTATACTCAAGGGGAAACTCATTTGGACAAGTATTAATCTTCATTAGACTTAATAACTTTAATATACTTTTGTCCTAACATGAGTTAGTTCCTTAGAGGCTTAGTGTGGAAAACTGAGCACTCGTCAACTTGTGGCTTGCACTCGTTGACTAATAATTCCAGTAGCCAAAACGAGTTTTCAGCCCAGGTGACTCGTCGATGAGTGAGGGTTACTCGTCAATGACTGGCGAGGATTTATCGACGAGTGGAGTAGACTCGTCGACGATTCGCATCGTGAACAGCACACCAACGACTAGAAAACGGCTAATTTCTTTTGGGATTTGCTCCCAACGGTTCAATAACGGCTAGCAAGGGTTTTTGGTTATAAAAACAAGTCCATAGACTTGTTTAGTATGGTTTTAGTGATTTATACAAATTCATAGTGAAAAATATCTTTAAATTCAAAACCTAGCACTTTGCAACTTAGTTCATTCATCACAAGTGCTCATTCTCTCTTGCTCATTTATCTTGTTTGAATTATTCCTTGAGAGAGTAGTGTGAGGATTTGCTTGTAATTAATATTAGCTCATTTGAGGAACATTTTCTTTGTAAATCATCTTCTTGGTGTAAAGGTTCTTTGTGAACCATTCAGTGAAGGTTCTTGGTGAACCGAAGGCTCTTGGTGAGTGTAGTAAGGATTTGTTCTCGATTTGTAAGGTTTCTCCGCCATTGAAGGAGTATCCTTAGTGGATTGTGGAATCCTTGGTTTGGTGTTAAAGCGTGGACGTAGGTTTGGTTCCGAACCACGTTAAATACAGGTGTTAAGCTTTTCTCTCCCTATACTCTTTATTTGTGTCTTGTGCATGATTTACATTTCATATATTGTGATATAATTGCTTGAATCTTACCAAGAGTTTTATTTTGTAGAGAAATCCAAAATACGTGAAAAGAGTCCATTCAACCCCCCCCCCCCCCTCCTTTGACTCTATATACTCCTAGGCCAACAAGTGGTATCCAAGCATACCACCACACTTTCAGTTATTATGCGTAAATTGAGATTTTATACCTTGAGCGCTATCCACAAAAATTTTGGTAAGTGTCTCTAATTTAGCACTATATAAACTCATTTAGTCAACATTTATTCCTTTTTGCCTAGGTATGATTAAATCAACTTAATTCCTATCAAATCTTAGGTTCTAAGGAGGCAATAATCTAAAATTTAGGTAGTTTGCTTTGGCACCCATTCTTCTTTGGGTCCCAAAGGGTTGGTCTTCTTAACTACCAATTCTAGCTTTCTCTCTTTGCCTCTTGCACCTCTAAAAGGGTAAGAATAATGAATGTGACCTTTCCTTTCACAATACAAACAAGTTTTGTTTGCATGTGAAGGTTTTGTCTGATTAATCCTATTTTTACTTGATGAAGCATTACTATGGGATTTAAAGGAGGAACCATAAATTAATTCTTTTTGTAAAATCTATTTCTTTGGGTTCCTAAGGGCTTATTAAAGTTTTCTTTCCCATTTGTGATTTTACGAATCATTTCCCCATAATCTTCATTTTTCTTTTTCAAGAGGATATTTTCTTTTATGGTATTTCCAATTTGAATTTTTAAATCTTTGATATTTGCAATACACTCCTCATTTTGCTTCTTCAAGGAATTATTTTCTTCTTTCAGGATGGGAACAAAGAGAAGGTTCCTTTTGTTTGCATTTTGATAATTTATCTTCCAAATTTTTGTTCCTTCTTTTGATCACAACTAATTCTTCGTACAATTTAGTACATGTGATCTCTAATTCATCATAGGTAAGTTCCTCGTCATTGGAACTTACCTCCTCTTCTTTGTTAGCCATGAAGCACAAGTGTGCTTCTCCTTCTACTTCATCGTCAGTGGAAAATCCATCGATTTCATTCCAAGTAGTAGCATTCATGGCATTACAATCTTCTTTTTGAAATTCTCCTTTGTGTTTGATCAAGGGACAATTAGTTATTATATGCCCAGCCTTCTTGCAGTTGTAGCACCTAATGCTATCATTTTTTCTTGTTTTCTCTCTTCCAGTTTGCTTACCAAACTATCGTTTCTTTACTAGGAATTTCCTAAATTTTCTTGTGAGTGATGAAATCTCATCCTCACTATCCTCGTCTTCTTATAGCATTTCTTTGTATTTTGAACTAGATAATTTTAATCCAACACCTATATCCTTCCTAGACTCCTCAGGATCCAAAGTCGTGTTTTTCTTAATTTCATAGGTCATAAGTGACCCAATTATCTTATCAAGTGAGACTTTGCTTAGATTCTTTGCTTCTTCAATGGCAGTTGATTTCGCATGTCATGACTCGGGTAAAAAATCGAAAAACTTTTTGTACATTATTGTCCATAGAATAAGTTCTACCGAGTGCTTTTAATCCATTTGTGATGTGTGTGAACCGATTGAACATGGATGTGATTGATTCTCCCTCATCCATTTTAAATGTTTCATACTCATTAACTAGCATGTATATTTTAGACTTCTTAACTTGAGATGTACCTTCATATATGACTTCAAGCTTATCTCATATTTCTTTTGCGGTTTCATATCCGCAAATACAATTATATTCATCATCACTCAAAGCACAGTAAAGAAAATGTTTGGTTTTAAAATTAAGTTGTACTAACCTCTTTTTTGTGGTTGACATCTCTTCTATTGATTTCGGTTCCTCTTTATCACTATTGAAGATGAAGTCTCCCTTTGTGATGACCTGCCACATCTCCAAATCATGTGACTAAATGAAGATGGTCATTCGATTCTTCCATGCTGGATAGTTGTTGCCATTGAACCTTGGTGGTCTTTTTACGAATTGTCCTAAGGAAAAAGTATTCACCCTTATCTTCATTGATCTTTTCACTCTAGAAATTACTCTGATAATGTAAGCGTCTTGCTCTGATACCACTTGGTGGCCCTAGAGTTGAGTCTAGAGGGGGGTGAATAGGCTCTTTTGCATATTTTTTCTTTTCTTTATAAAATATAAATCTTGACAAGATACAAGCAATTATATCACAATATATAAAATATAAATCATGCACAAGACATAAATAAAAGAGTAGGGAAAAAAAGTTTGACAAACAATTTTAACGTGGATCAGCCTCTTGCCTACATCCACACCTTGAGATGCGCTCAAGGATTCCCCAATCCACTATTAACCTCCTTCACCAGAAAAGAGGCCTTTAGACGTTGCTTACTCAGAACCTTTCAGCAAGGTTCACCAAGAACCCTTGCAATCCAGTTCACCAAGAACCTTCACACATGAACCAATCCTTATTGCTCATAAAGAGCCCAAACAAGGAAATCAATCCCTTTAACACTTGATTCACAAAGAACCCTTACAAGATGAAAAAGAATTACAAACAAAGCTCCTTGAATGAGCGGATATTTGATAAGCACAGAATAATAAGTCCATGGTATATGAGTTCGCATGCATTAACTCAATATTATTTTCATCCAAAGGCATACGAATTCCATTAACAATCACCTATCAGACCATCCAATTCATTGGTTTTATAAATACAGGCTAATTTTCCAGGTGGTGTAATCGACACCACAAAATACAGGCGGCCTAGAAGGTGACTGTCCCTCTCCGAATGGGGATACACCAATTTGAGCCATTGCGATCTTTTACAAAAGTTGTTAAGCCTAGTGCAACGAGACTCTGATACCAATTGTTAGCCTTGGTATATTCCCAAGAGGGAGGTGAATTGGGTATTTAAAAATTAAGCCCCTAGGTTCAACTAATCTAGCAAGCAGTATTTCACAAACCTAGGGTCTTTCTATGTTTTCACAATCCCAATCAAATATTTAAACAATAAACATAAACATACAGGTGTAGAAAGTAAATTGTGAAAAAATCAACACCAGATATATTATCGGAGTTCAGCCAACTGTGCCTATGTCCCCGCCTCTAACTCGCAAACTCAAGGATTCCACTAATGCTTACTTAACGGGTGGAGTGACACCTCATACAACCAGGTCAATTAGCACAGGGCTAACCTCAACCTTTACAAATTCTTCTTGCAGGGTGGAGAATGCCCTAACAATCCTTACGGGTTGGATTACCGCTCCCTCAAGCCACACCTGGAATAACACAGAATTTTTCACAACATAACTGGTACAGTGATTATGCTTTTCAAGTAAAGCAAATATGTACCCCAATACGCACAGTATACTCAATCAATCACACATCAACAATACAGGAAATGTAAGCTCAGTGATGTGATTTTGTGCAAGCAACACTTAACAAGGTATTATCACTAATATGCTTAAGAGTGTTATAATCAAGTTATTTCTTTGAAATAGTAAATATCAAATCTCAATAATAAACTAGGGTTTCAAAGATGCTTAATCAAATATTCAAACTAACTCAAAATATTTTCCTTCAATGTAGTGAGCTCAAGAGTAGTTTGAAAAATATTATAGCTTGTGAAAAATATTTTTGCACAACAAAATCAAAGCTAAGGGAATCTTGCAATAACAATGCAAAGATCCCTAAACCTGTTAGTTTATCCCAACCCAGGATTTATAATATTGAAATCTGTGGGATAAATCTTAGCCAAACTCCCCAAAAATAATATCAAAAATCAATCAAGCAAATGGGAGTTTTACCAATACCTAATATACACTAGCACAACCAATATGCTCTCACAATGTTAAAATGTATCAAGGGAATGGAGTTATGAGAGTATTTGGGCAAGAATAGGATTTTGAAATAGAGAGGATTTTTGTTAATGATTTTCTACTAATCTCTTGTTAATCTTTACAAATAAACCCATATTTATAGAGAAGGTCAAAAACATAACCGTTTGGGACCTATTGGGTATTATTAAAAAAGTTCCAAAATGTTTAAACACTATTAACCCATTTTAAACCTTATTTACCTCAGTTAAAATATTTTTAACCAGGCAAGGTTCGAGTGGCTGAACCGAAGTTTAGTCGCCCGAACAAACACATTTTTAAAAAGCCTTAAAAATGGTTTGGTCACCCGAGTTTTGGTATGGTAGCCCGAACAAAATTCAGTAGCATTTTGTTCGTAGGTTCAGGTGCCCGGTCATAGGTGAACTCAGATATTTGGTCGCCTGGGCCATTTTTGAACTTAATCCCTCGGTAGCCCAAGTTGGTGAGGGGTTCTTTTCAAAGGGTTCGAGCGCCCGTAGAAGGTATGCATAAAATGGTTTAGTTGCCCGAGAGCTTAAGTCAATTGTTGACTTCTTAATAGTTCGGGCGTCCGAGGAGTTTTGAACTCCCAGGGTTCGGTTGCTCGAGTTCTCTCAAATTCCCTAATAATATTCAATTAAATGCATTTTTAACATACCTGAATTCTATATAATATATGTGCATGAGTGTTGGGACCTAGAGTCATACTAGGGTCTTGTTAAGCTTACCATATATCCTATATGCATGACATGCAGGTAATTATTACAGACCATATCCTAGTTACTATTACAGACCCATATTACATTAATTGAATTTACAATATAAATTAGAATCTTCAGGGTCTTCATGCATTGCTTCAAGTGTTATTCCTTGAGATGCTCATCTAAGCCTGCACATACACTTGAAACTCATCAAGTACCTAAGTATTTATCATTATCAAAACCGAATGTGACCTATAAGGTCAACACTCTATATGAAGCAAAGCTTGTCTTGTGAAGAGGTTTTGGGAGTTATCATGTTAGAGACCAAGTATGAGATAGCAAGCAGAAGGGTGAGTTGAAATTTAAGGGACCAAGAATGTAGAACATTTCAAGTATAAGTAAAAGGGAACATTAGGTCATAAGTTTTGACTCCAAACTTGGACAAACATCCTAAAAGGAAGCTTAGTGTTTGAGAATTAAGTTACATATTGAAAATGTATATCTCGTGAGAGACAAATTAAGTCCCTTTATTCCCTATTTTGATATTCTTTTTTAGCAAATTGAAAATTTTTTATCATTTAATTAAATTTATTAAAGTTAATTAATCTATAACCATCACACATAAAAATGGACAGATAAATCCCATAATAAAAAATAAGTTCAACAAATAAGGAGCTAGGTATTCAAGTAAACTATCGTGCTTGAAATCACCGATTAACATTCAACAATAACTAAAATAAATGGATTACAAAGTCACCATATTATAAATTGCAATAAACTTAGATAAGAAACATATAAATGTATTTTAGCCTCGGATTTAGACTTGAGATGAAACCATAAACTACTTAATTACCCTTGTTTTAAATGGAGAAACAAACCCGTATTAGTTTATAATCCTCAATGAAGAGGATGGTCATATACCATGTGCTTGTGCTCACACATACGTGAAATTCACACTTTTATCATGCAATAATAATACTACTTCAAAATACATCAGTAACAATAAAAATTCCTAAACAAATTCTTTTAGCCATAAAACAAACTTAACATGTCTTTGTCACACATGCAAATGAATCAAACAAAAAATATCATGCTAGGAGAAAACACTAGGCATTCTCCTAATCATGTTAATTAATTAAAGCAAACAAACCTAAACATGTTAACGAATCAAACATAATGAATTTTATGTTTAAAATATACACCTCTCTCTAGGAACAAAAAAAGTAAACTCAAGTACGCAAGGAAAATCCAATCCAGTATTTACAATTCTAGCAAGCATTAAGGATAAAAGCTTCTCCATTATTTACTCTAGAAACATTTTACGCTCCATTTGGAATTTGGAAAATATTAGGGGAAGGAAAGGAAAATATCAAGGAATTCTCGTTTTCATGCTTGGTTATAAGGAAAGTAAGATAGAAAATGAAAAATACACCAAATTCATGAACAAAATTTTGATTTTACACATCATTAATATTTTATTTTTCTTAATTTTTTAGTCATATAGAAATAGACCTTCATTTTTTAATTGAATTTAATCTAAGAGGAAAATATAATGGAAAATGAGTTTCCTCGTTTTCCTTTCCTTTTTCCAAATAAAATTCTTGATCCAAAAGGATCGTGAGTGTCTCCCTCTCTTTTTTTAAGGGTCTTATCTACATATGTATGAGAGATGTTTTGAGTAGAATTCTATCTCTTGGGCTAGAGTCCTTAAAGCTTCATTATTTAACTTACTTTTAAGAAAGAACTTTGGACATTTAGAAGGTAAAACACTAGCTCAAGTCAAGAACAAGAAAGGAAACCTTGGGCATGCCTAGGCACTTGAGGAGGCATTACAAAAGCCCAACCTGCACTCCTCTTGCCTGGGCACCTTTTTTCTTTGTTTTCCTTTTTGACAATTCTACACCATCTTCACCATTATAGTTTTTTCTTACTTTAAACCTCTTCTAACAAGAATTAACTTGGAATTAGAATGGAAAACTTTATCTACTCTTTTGTATTCTAAAATATCTTTCAAAAATTTTGCAATTAGCAAAATTAACTTTTTATCTACAAATGACCAAAATAAAGATAATGAATTATTGAATGACTTTTTACCCATTTTTAGTCCTAGCTCAAAATAGATAATAATAAATCGCCAAGAAAAGTATTTTATGAACTTGGAGTTTAAATTCATGCAATTCAAATTCTAACAAAATGTATAAAATATTGAAGTGACAACAACATGGAATGTCTACAATGGGTGGGCTTATATGATGGAAACCCATGCAATTGTGCTACAACTAGTTTTACATTGTCTACCATTGAGACTTATATGTTGGCAATAGATGTTGCAAAAGAATTTCTGTGACTAAAAGTATCTATAACTTATTGTTGGTGATGTTTCAAATTCTATGTTTTTTCCACACTTGAATTTGAGGTTAATAGCAACTGCTTTTGGGTTATTATTTCAAGAATTAATTTCTAATTTTTATTCTAATTCTTGTAGCAACATTTTCTCCTTTATGGCCATGGATGCTTGAATGGTCATGAACTTTTGAGTTTCTATCTTAACTAAATCCTAGAAGTTACTTTTCTACGAACCTATGAAAGGCTTGCTCTAACCCTCTCTTTTTCATTTAATACCCATCCTCTTATCTTCATTTCTCTCCTCTTCTTCTTATTCTCTAGCAACCTATTCTTGTCTTTGATTTCCTAATAACTTGTTCATCCATTCTCTTTTGTTCTTAATACATTGGCTATTATTTTATTTATATACCTTCATCTTCATTAAGTAACCAAATACTAGCAATTCTGATGTTTGCCAATACACATAAAATCGAGCTTTGCAGTAATCTTGGAGATCAAGTGTGCAATGACTATTTGCACCGAGTTAAGCTCTCTTTAGGTGTGAAATTGGCTTCACGAATAAGATCCTTCTATGCCTCAACTTTTGATAAGAATATGTTCTTTCACTAATTTATTTTAGTATTTCTTACTATTTTTTCCAACACTTGTGTCAAGAGTGAATTTTCATTTTCTTGAGGTGTTGACACTTGGTGCCTCTCTAGTTAAGTGTTTTGTCTAGGGCGAGGTGATTTATTTGCCTTTTTTTTTTTTTTCATTTTTTGTTGTGGGTTGGGGTTCATCTTAAGCTCTATTTGGGTGGTTGCAACCATTTCGTAACCCTTTGCTTATTTTTATTTTTATATTCTTGTTAACAATTAAAGTTGACATAGGGTAACGAAGTATATATGTTGTGATGATTAGAATGCGATATACTTAGAAATACCATTTCATCATGAAACGTCATTGCACGTGTCCCTCGCATACCGACTGCCCATGTTCCCTTACTTTCTCTTCTCTCTCCACACCTTTTTTATGACTAACGTATGATAATCTTCCATTCGATTATGATGAATAGCGTAATTGCATCTACTCAAAATGAATTGAACTTATCCGACAAAGATTAAACACATTGTAAAGAGGTACCACACAATATACAAGGCAAAAGGGCCTATTTGATATTACAACTGCAATTGACCCTTTATAAACTAGTATGAGGCACGTGTGCTGCACATGGAATGACATTTTTTTTGTACAATAATACACTTAATCTAAAATTTTAAAAACTTAAAAATGAAAAATGAAATCTTGAAATAAGAATTATAAATGTCATGATAATCGACAACTCCATGAGTTTATTTATATAACTAAAAATAAGGAAAAACATATTACTTTGTAGGGACCTGAACCCGAAAAAGAAAAGAAAATAAATAAAATAAGAGAAAAATAAAGGAAAAGAGAGGAAAAAGAGGAAATTGGTTTGGCACAAGACCAAACCATCAATGGTTTCAGGGAATCTCAAGAAAACCATCGATGACTAAAACTACCAAGAGCAATTATTAGCCAAACCATTGATGGTTTTGTAAAGAACATGGAAAACCGTCAATGGTTTTCCTCTGGGTTGGCCTTACTTAAGGGCTAAGCTAGATTTTATTTTATAACTTAAAATCTCTCTCTCTCTCTCTCTCTCTCTCTCTCTCTCTCTCTCTCTCTCTCTCTCTCTCTACTATCATTATCTCATGTAGCTCTCTCTCCCCTAAGCTCACCTGGAGTTCGTCCTCGCTCCTCGATCGTCTCTCTCTCCTCTCTCGGCTTGCCGACTCACTTTCGACGGCAGGCTCAAAAGCTAGGGTTTTCCGTTTTCTAAGTGTAATCGGCTTATTTTTCAAGAACAGGTAAAGAGATTAAGTTATGTTAGGGTTTTATTGAAAGTGAACTGATTAAACTGTTTGTATGTATATGTTACATGGTATTAATGGTTATTTCAAAATCCAACCTGTAATGATCCGAAAATTAAATAATTAGAAAATATAATGAATAAAATGGATTAAAGGAGAATAAGGGGAAGAAAAGAAGAATTTTTAAGGAAAATAACAAGCCTCATCGACAAATGTCTTGTATTCGTCGACGAGTGTCCTTCTAAGCTCGTCGACAAACATCAGCTCATTGTCGACGAAGGAATCTAGAGAGAGTATATTTAGAATCCTAAATTTCGTCGACGAAGGTATCTTCTCGTCGACGAAGTCTCTATAGTGCCTCGTCGACGAATCGATGTGTCTCGTCGACGAAGCCCTGCCTATAAATAGGTTGCTTTTCATTTTCAGCGTGAATTTTCCGAACTCTCTCTCCTCTCTCTTTATAAAAACGATCCCCCAACCTTCTCTCTTCGATTTTGGGCTGATTTTGACCTAGTTTGATGATCCGGAACCACCACAAGGTTCGTGGGATCATTCTCTTCAAGGTTGTAGGAGCTGATCGTTGGGTTGTGAGGTTTAGGAAACATCCCAAAATCAAGGTAAGTGATTTATTTTAGGATTTTCTTAAGGAATGATGTTATTTGGAACCTAGGAAGTAGTAAATAAGTGCTTTTTTCTTAAGATTCGAGTTAATTGAAATTTATTTTAATTAAACTAGGATTTTTGGATTCAGGGTCCAAGTGAACACTGCGAGTATCGGTTCAGGGATCCTGCCAGTGTAGTTTGAAGTCAGGTAAGGGGGAAATTTATATATTAAATCAGGTTTTTCATGAATTAAAATGGATTATGTGTTATTTGTGTATATATGTTTATATGTCGATTTATAATGTTAACCATGAAACTTATGTTTTCTGAGCCTAGGATTGTTATATAGTTATGTATGTGTGAAAGTAAACGAATGAAAGTGAAAGAGATTTTCTAAGAAATTAAGTAAGAAATGAAATGTATTTTCAGTATATCAATGTTAATTATGGGTTGACTTATTTTGTAAGAAATGTATATGAATTTTACTACTAAAACTGTATGGCATGAGATTCTGTGCAAATGTATGTTAGATATAAGAGATGTAGGTTAAGTAAGTAAAACTTTACGAATAAAATATGATATGGACAATCTTGCTTGTGTATGTTAAATGCAATCATGTAAATGTAAGACAACTAAAAGACAGCCATGTTAGCAGATTCTAGCGCATTTCTATGTGGAAACTAACAAAGGATGGCTAACGATCAGCTGTAGTACAAAGGAATGAAATGAAATGTTATACAATGAAATGGCAATGAAATGAAATGATAAATGCGAACGATGTAAATGGGAAAGAATCACTTAAAGTGAAATGAAATGCAAAGTTAAGTTATGAACATGAATGAATGTGTATGAATGTATAATGACAGAAAGGAATGATGTATTATGATATTAGAAGTATGTATGTACATAAAACATGTTACGATTGGGTAAGGCGAACTCTTCGCCTAAGGGCTTGCTGAGAAAGGTGAGTGCACTAGTAGCTTCAGATGTGGCAGTAGCTGCATAACGTACTAGGGCAGAGGGAACCTACTTGTATGGGCGAGTAGAATTCCCTATCCTTAAGGCCTTTGCTGGTAAACTATTGTTGAATGCGTGAGTACGAGATTAATCTAACACTTGAGGGCTTACTGAGTAAGGTAAGTGTCCTAGTATGCTTTAGTTGTGACCTTAGGGTTACCTATGTATCATAGTAGAAGGGTGCTACTTGTATGGGCGGGTAATCACCCCTATTCTTGAGTAATCTCGTGGGTTAAACCTTTGCATATGATTATTTAGGTTTAGAAAATGATTTTAGAGTTATGTTAATGATTTGCAAATATAATTAAAATGATATTTATATACCTCATGTTTATGTTTCTTCCCTTACTGAGATGTGTCTCACCCGAATATGAATGTTTCTTTTTAGGACATCCTCGAGGTCGGGCATAGGAGCTCGAGGGTATTTTAGCATTTTGAGGACTATAAGAGAAAGGGTATATGTTAATAATATTTTGGGGACGTAAATTTTATGTTTTATGTCTTTATGGTTTAAGGATGTTAAGTAATGAATGAATGTGAAAATACTGAAATATTTTGGGAGTAGTGTATATATGGCAATGTAGGTGATGGATGGATTTTATGGATTTATAGGTAGAAAATAGGTAACTCTGGTATTACGGTATTATGGTATATGCTATATAGAGATTATATTTATGTTTTCCATTGCGAATGTATGTAAGGATTTATGATTTATCAGGTTATTATTAGGCATAACGCACCAGACTTGGGTTTAGGGGTTCGGGGCGTTACACAACCTTTCAAAAACAGACTTCATAAATATGGGAATATTTTACAGTTATTTTTGAATGATTCGAACGGTTGAAATTGTGAGTTATGTTATCATACACATATTTTGTGAAGGAATCAAAGGAAAAGGGGTGACAGCCTTCATTTTCCATATGTATAATATACGTGTTTTCTAAGCAAATTAATCCATGGAGATGATCGAGCCCGGGTTTTTCACCTAAAGCATAATATGAAATGTTTTCTCAGTGAGGTTAAGTGACTATGATCTAATACTGAAATCGTGTGGCATGAGAATAATCCATTTGGTTTTGTTTCATAATTAAATCTGAGTATTTTATGGTATCTTGTTGTAGAAATATGGTTTATACTGTTCGACAGAAATACTAGAATTGTTTGTAGAAAATATTGGAGATGTCATATGACAATTGTATACCGGGTTTTGATATGATGGTTGTATGTCGGGTATTGATATGATGGCAGGTTTTATATAAAATAAAAATAGTGAGAATATATTACAGTTTTTATTACTTAAATTGCATGATATGGTTTAAGAACCCTGAGGACTGGTTGTATTATGAGCACGGTGCAATTGCTAGTGAGTTGTTTGGCCAGGTGCAACCACACTGTAGTGGAAGTGTAGGTGGTCTCAGCCGCTTGGCCTGCAAAGTGTTGTTGTACCTTCCCTGGAGTCCAGATAAGGAAGTGGTAAGGCAATTGGACCTGTAGATGAGCTTGCAGACGTACTTGCAGATGGTTACTTTGACTTTGTTTGGGTTGATCACCCAGGCTAAGTCCAGCCTACGGGCCTCACAACTCATCATGGGGGTTAAACATGTCTTTTGTCCAATAGGGGGTGTCTTCTACGTATATATATGAATTTATGTAAACGATATTATCTATTCATTGAACTAGTTTATATTGTGGAAGTGAATGTTTATTTTCAATTGTATACGCATGGGTACAAATTTCCAATGCTATTTTTGGTTAAAGAAAGAAATTGACGTTTTGGTCATATACTAAAACTCATGTTGATCACACACTAATAATAACTTAATCCGTCTTATTGAGAGATGTCTCACCCCAATGATCATTTTATTTTTTTAAGAAACCCTAGGGATCAAGCTTAACAAGCAAAGGGGGTGAGATTTAGTTATTTTAGTTGTAGTAAGTGGCTTGTATGGACCGAGTTTGTTTTCTTTCATTTATGTTGGTTTGTAATATTAACACTTGGAGACCCTTGTGGATGATGGTAGTCTAGAACTCTGGTAATGTATTTGAGGTGGTTTAATTAATTCCGTTGTGTTTATATAATGATTATGGTGTTAGAGCAGAGGGAAGGTATGACGGTATGGGATTGTACTCTTCGCTATCCTCGGTAACTCTCGCTTGTGAATGATTGTGGCAAAGCAGGACTCTTTGCCCGGGGGCCTACTGAGAAAGGTGAGTGCTTTGGTAGGTACTAGTTGTAGCCACACCCAAAGTTAAATAGGCAAAGTTACAGGTGGTATCAGAGCCTAGGCTGCTAGATTCTACAGACTTTGATAGTTGATGATTACTAAAGTATAGGTTGAGATAAGATAAGGATAAAAATGGGTAGGTTAGGTTGAGTTTTGGTTTGGAAGCTTGAAGGCGGAGATCCTTTGACGGTCTTCTATGTTTTTCCTAGAACGACGGTTGCAGGAAAGTCACGATAAATCCATCGATGGTTTCGTTTCTGAGTTGAGAGACTAAAACTTGGAAATTTAAGCTGGAACATTAGGTCAGTTGAGTATGTGTGTAGTGACGGTGTCGTGATTAGAGGCCAACACTTTGAACGGACTAAGTGTATACAAGCAAAGGGGTAGTAAGGTTTACAGGGGCCAAATCGTCGATGATTTCCTAGGGGAAATACAAACCCTCAACGATTTTTTCCAAAATAGGCTCTCTGTATCTCAGATTTTTAGTCTACGATTTTGTGACAGAACCGGAGGAATGAATTTTAAATTGAAAACTCAGATGTTGTATTAGTTTCTTCATTCAATACTTGCACCAAACATGATAAATTTGGAAACTTTAACTTTGTTTCTATCCTATCTTTAGGATGGATTCTAAGGGAAAGAACATTGATGCTAGAGGGGATAATCATATAAAGACTTCCACCTAGGAGAATGTAAATACCTCAGCGATGTTGCAGCGTTTAGCATGGCAGGTTAGGAAGGAGATCCGGCGAGACTCCAAAGGACATAGTCACCTATTGATAGATTGGGACTGCACCATCGAGCAGTTCACCCGCATGAGTCCGCCGACATTTGCTAGAGGAGCGGACCCAATCGCAGTTAAGGATTGGGTTCAGAAGATTAAAGAGCTTCTGACTGTTCTACATTACACTGAGGAGCATAGGGTGCAGTACGCTACTTTTAAATTGGTTGGGGAGGCTAAGCGGTGGTGGAGAGTGGTAAAGCTGGTAGAAGAACATAGGCCAGGAGCCGTTTTAGGGAGATATTCTTCGATAGGTATTTCCCCGCTTCCACTCGGGAAGTTAAGGCGAAGGAATTCCTAAATCCGACTTAAGGGCCCTTAACCGTACAGTAATACGCTACCAAATTTGTGCGACTATCTCGCTTCGCCCCATTTATGGTCCCAGATGAGCCGAAGAAGACCTAGAGGTTTGAGAGAGATCTAAGGCAGGGAATACGCGCACATGTGGTGGTGTTTCTGGCCCAAAGTTTCTCTAATATAGTGGACAAGGCCATGGTTGTGGAGGCCAATTTACAAGAGTGTGAGGGGGTAGCGAATCAAAGGAAGAGGCCCTTGCCTTATGGGTTTCAGACCGACACCAGTCAAGATACATTGAGCTGACATGCACGGATTTAACGTGATTCTGGGGATGGACTAGCTAGCTTCTGGTTATACCAGTATCAACTGCTACAAGAAAGAGGTAGTGTTCAAACCTCTAGGGTAGCTGGAGTATAGATTTATGGGGTCGCGTGTACGCACCTTGCCATGGATTCTATCAGCCACACAGGCTAAAAGGTTACTTTTGAATGGCTATTAGGGGTACCTATCTTGGGTAAATAAAGCACTGGAAAGGGAGGTTAAGTTGGAGAATATTCCAATAGTAAAGGATTTCCTTGATGTATTTTTGGAGGATTTTCCAGGGTTACCTCCTAAGCGTGAGGTAGAGTTTGCTATCGACCTATCTCCCAGAATGGCACTGATCTCTAAGGCTCCGTACAGGACAACTCCGCTCGAGTTGAAAGAATTAAAGGAGCAATTACAGGAGTTGTTAGATAAGAGGTTTATCAGGCCTAGTGTATCTCCATGGGGAGCCCCTATGTTGTTTGTTAAGAAGAAGGATGGATCAATGAGAATGTGCATCAACTATTGAAAGATAAATAAAGTGACGGTAATGAACAAGTAACCACTACCACGTATTGATGACCTGTTTGACCAACTTCAAGGAGGGTTTTCTTGAAGATTGATCTCCGATCCGGGTACCATCAAGTGAGAGTTGAGTCAAAGGATCTACCGAAGATTGCTTTATGGACTCCATATGGCCATTATGCTGTTCAGATTAACAAATGCACCTGCAGCATTTATGGATCAGATGAATAGAGTTTTCCATTAGTACCTAGATCAATTCGTGGTAGTGTTCATTGACGACATATTGGTGTATTCAAAAAGCCATAAGGAACACGAGGATCATTTGAGGAAAGTGCTTCAGGTGTTGATGGAAAGGAGGTTGTATGCTAAATTTAAGAAGCATGAGTTCTGGCTGGAACATGTGGCATTTCTCGGGCATGTGATATCCAAGAGTGGTCTTTCTGTGGATCCGAGCAAAATTGAGGTAGTAATGAACTGGGTAAAACCGAAAAACGTCCATGAGGTCAGGAGCTTTCTGGGTTTGGCAGGATATTACCACTGGTTCGTGGAAGGTTTTTCTAAGCTATCAAGCCATCTAACGAAGTTAACCAGGAAGAATGTGAGATATGAATGGACAGATGAGTGTGAACTGAGTTTCCAAGAGCTTAAGTAATGCCTCGTCACTGCGCCGGTGCTGACAATCCCTTCAAGGGAAGGGAGTTTTGTAATTTATAGCGATGTGTCCTAGAAAGAGCTCGAATGTGTATTGATGCAACGAGGAAGGGTTATTGCATATGCTTCTCGGTAGCTCAAGGAGTATGAGAAGAATTATCCTACGCATGACTTGGAGCTGGTAGCGGTAGTATTTATATTAAAGATCTGAAGGCACTACCTATATAATGAAAGGTGCGAGATCTTCACATATCATAAAAGCCTTAAGTACAATTTCCCGAAAAAAAAGAGTTAAACATGAGACAGAGGAGATGAATTACGTTAATAAAGGACTATGACTGTACCATCAGTTACCACCTAGGAAAAGCTAATGTAGTGGCTGATGCCTTGAGTCAGAAGTTAGTGAATGTGTCAATTTCAGCAGTGGTGGCCTAACATCATATTAGGATGGACCTGGAAAGGGTTGGTGTGGAATTGGCAGCAAGGAATCACCAGGTGCTTATTTCAAGCCTAGTTGTCCAGTCGACCTTATAGGAAAGAATTTAGATGAAAGACTTGGAGTTGATGAAAATTGTGGAGAAAGTACAAAGCGGGTTAGGAGCAGGTTTCAATATCTCAGATGACGGAGTTTTAATGTTTTTCACCCGGTTGTGTGTACCCAAGGATGCAAAGATTAAAAGGATAATTCTGGAGGAGGCTCATCGCTCTCTCTATACTGAACATCTAGGAAGCACAAAGATGTATAAAGATCTATGAGAATTCTTATGGTGGAGCAATATGAAGAGAGAGATTACCTTATTCGTGGAATAGTGTTTAACGAGCCAGCAAGAGAAAGCAGAGCACCAGAGGCCTCTAGGATCACTTCAACCACTTTGTATTCCTAAGTGGAAGTGGGAGCATATCTCTATGGACTTCGTAAAGGGGTTGCCTTCAGCGGTGCACAGACAAAATGCAATATAGGTAATAGTGGATTGTCTAACTAAGATCGCGCACTTTGTTCCTATTAAAGTCAGTTACTCCATGAATAGGCTGGTAGAGCTATATGTACAAGAGATTATCCGACTTCATGGTGTCCTGGTTTCAATAGTATCTGATCGAGATCCACGGTTTATCTCTCGGTTCTATAAGAGTTTGCAATAAGCCTTGGGATTTCAACTTACTTTTAGTACTGCATTTCACCTGCAGACTGATGGGTAGTCAGAGGGAACAATTCAGATATTAAAGGATATGTTGTGGGCTTGTGTGATGGATTTCAGAGGTAGTTGGATCCTATTTTTTCCACTGGTCAGGCTAGTATCGAGATGGCACCATATGAAGCTTTATATGGTCACAGGTGCCGATCTCCGCTATATTGGGACGAGGTTGGTGAACGGCAGGTTTTGGGGCCAGAACTCATACAGTAAAGTTTCGAGAAGATCAAACTCATCAAGGATAGGATTAGGACAACTCAGAGTTGGCAGAAGAGTTATACTGATACTTGCCGACGGGAGCTAGAGTTTAAGGTGGGGTATGGGATATTTCTGCGGATTGCTCCGATGAAGGGAGTTATGAGGTTTGGAAAGAAAGGTAAGTTGAGCCCTAGGTACATTGGGTCATTCGAGATTTTAGAGAAGGTTGGTTTAGTTGCCTACAGAGTGGCGTTACCCCCAGCCTTGTCTAAGATTCATGATATCTTTCACGTGTTGATGTTGAGAAAGTACATTCTAGATCCTTCACATGTGATAAGCTATGAATTCTTGGAATTCGGAGATACCTTATTATATAAGGAGGTACCAGTTTAGATTTTAGATCAAAAAATATTGAAACTGTGTACTAAGGAAATACTGTTAATGAAAGTGTTGTGGTAGAATCATGCAGTTGAGGAGGCTTCTTGGGAATTGGAAGAGGAAATACCCTTGAAGTATCCACAATTATTCGATGAGATCAGATGTTAAACAGGTAAGTAAACTGTTAGATAAGAGTTCAGTTGTGAATATAATGTGTTTTGTGTAGATGGTTTAGGTAAGTATTAGTGGAGGTAAGTCTTTACATTTCAAATTTTGTGTTTCGAGTGCCTTGGGAAGATTTTGATTGACTACTTGTACTCTCCCAATGACTGTTATTGTAACCACGGTATTGTGGGTGGCTACCGACTCTTTGGTAGGGCTAGGTTATCACTTAAAGTAAGTTCGAGAGGGTGAGATCAGAAATAGTTAGCAAATTTCAAGGACGAAATTATTTAAGGGGGGAGATTGTAGGGACCTGAACCTAGAAAAGAAAATAAAATAAATAAAAGAAGAGAGAAATAAAGGAAAATAAAGGGAAAAGAGGAAATTAGTTTGGCACAAGACCAAACCGTTGATGGCTAAAACTACCGAGAGCAATTATTAGCCAAACCGTTGACGGTTTTGTAAAGCACAGGAAAAACTATTGACAGTTTTCCTCTAGGCTAGTCTTACTTAAGGGCTAAGCTAGCTTTTATTTTATAACTTAAAATCTCTCTCTCTCTCTCTAAAATAACTTTTGGGACTCTCTCTCTCTCTACTCTCACTCTCTCACGTAGCTCTCTTTCCTCTAAGCTCACCCGGAGTCCATCCTCGCTCCTCGATCGTCTCTCTTTCCTCTCTCGGCTTGTCTACTCACTTTCGGCGGCAGGCTTGAAAGCTAAGGTTTTCCGTTTTTCGAATGTAATCGGCTTATTTTTCAAGAACAAGTAAGGGGATTAAGTTATGTCAAGTTTTTATTGAAAGTGAACCAATTAAACTGTTTGTATGTATATGCTACATGGTATTAATGGTTGTTAAAATTGTGAGTTATGTTATCATACACGTATTTTGTGAAGGAATCAAATGAAAAGGGGTGACCGTCTTCATTTTCCATATGTATAGCTATATATGTATTTTCTAAGCAAATTAATCCATGGAGATGATCGAGCCCAGGTTTTTCACCCAAAGCATAATATGAAATGTTTTCTCGGTTAGGTTAAGTGACTATGATCTAATACTGAAATCGTATGGCATGAGAATAATCCATTTGGTTTTGTTTCATAATTAAATCTAAGTATTTTATGGTATCGTACTATAGAAATATGATTTATACTGTTTGACCGAAATACTGGAATTGTTTGTGAAAAATATTGGAGATGTGATATGACGATTGTGTGCCGGGTTTTGATACGACGGTTGTATGCTGAATTTTGATATGATGGCATGTTTTATATGAAATGAAAACAATGAGAATATATTACACTTTTTATGACTTAAATTGCATAATATGGTTTAAGAACCCTGAGGACTGGTTGTATTGTTAGCACAGTACAATTGCTAGTGAGTTGTTTGGTCAGGTGCAACCACACTGTAGTGGAAGTGTAGGTGGTCTCAGTTGGTTGGCCTGCGAAGTGTTGTTAGACCTTCTCTGGAGTCCGGAGTAGGAAGTGGTAAGACAATCGAACCTGTAGATGAGCTTGCAAATGCTTGTAGACTTACTTTCAAATGGTTAGTTTGACTTTGTTTGGGTTGATCACCCAGGCTAAGTCCAGCCTACGAGCTGCACAACCTATGATGGGAGTTAAACATGTCATTTGTCCAATAGGGGGTGTCTTCTATGCATATATGTGAATTTATGTAAACGGTGTTACCTATTCATTGAATTGGTTTATATTGTGGAAGTGAATGTTTATTTTCAACTATATACGCGTGAGTACAAATTACAAATGCTATTTTTGGTTAAAGAAAGAAATGGACGTTTTCGGCATATACTAAAACTCATGTTAACCACACATTAATAATAACTTAATCCATCTTATTGAGAGGTGTCTCACCCCAATGATCATTTTATTTTTTTTAGGAAACCCTAGGGATCAAGCTTAATGAGCTAAGGGGGTGGGGTTTGGTTATTTTAGTTGTAGTAAGTGACTTGTATGGACCGAGTTTGTTTTCTTTCATTTATGTTGGTTTGTAATATTAACGCTTGGAGACCCTTGTGGATGATGGTAGTCTAGAACTCTAGTAATGTATTTGAGGTAGTTTAATTAATTATGTTGTGTTTATATAATGATTGTGGTATTAGAAGTTAGGGATTTTATTAATTAACACCCCAGACCCCACTTCAAGGTTTGGGTGTTACAACTTGGTTATGAAATCTGACTTTTATAGTCTAATAACTTAATATTTGAATATTTAAACCTATTTTATGAAATAAAAAATCAACTATGAGTCATTATAATATTTTCCAAAATATTATGCTCACAACACCACTTCCTCATTCTATTTGGGAAAAAAAAGTGCCCTCTTCATCAATCCCTTTTTATTCATCATTGGTCTTTGACTTCCACGTCTCTTTCCCTTATTTCTCATGCACTCACCAACAAAACAAATGACTATGGTTGCAACATTAATCTTTTTTAAATTGGCAAATATATAGAATAAACTTGGTTTGCCAACTCAAGTAAACCCTGAGGTCATAAAAGATATGAAAATCAAAAGGTTTTAAGTTTTTAGTCTGTATAGGCTTGGAAAACCTGGAAGGAGCTCAATTATCCTATTCATAATATTAAATTTCGCTAGATTACCTTTACTGGGGCTTAGAATTGAGTCATTGGATTCAAATTTGTGTGGATTTAGACAAAACTTAGTATAAATTTGCAATAAATTTCTTCCAAATATATTGACTCAAATCCAAATCCAACCTTTGAAATTCATGCTTCAAGCTACCTTACTAAAATTATTTTATATTTTGTATCCTATAATGACATCATAGAAACATTTAGGGTATTACCTCCTACAGGTATGAGAAATTGCCAAGTTCTCACATTCTTATAATCATGTTGAGTTGGTAAATATGTTTACAAACTTGAAAACTCAACAAAATTGCTCATTTACAATGAGAATTGAGTCCTACACATTTATGCAATTAAGTATAGTTGAACACACTACCAAAAAGACATACCAAGTATTAGTCAAAGCCAAACCTACCACCAAAAAACATAACTCTATTCCACATTAAAAAATTGCCATAGGAAAATTATAAGAACCCGATTTGGTACAACACCAAACCATCGACAATTTTGTAAGACTCAGGAAAACCGTCGACGGTTTTAGTCGGGAAAGGTTTGGTTTGAGACCAAACCATCGACGGTTTCAGAAATCTTAGGAAAACCATCGACGTTTTCAAACTACCAAGAGGTTTTGAGGAAGAGATATGAAGATTTTGGTTTAGTTAAAGGCCAAACCGTCGATAGTTTCAGGAAAACAGTCGACGATTTTGTCCCAAGATGAGAAGTTATAAATAGAACTTAAGTTATTTTAAATTCATTTCATTTTATTTCTATCATCTCCCACCATCTCTCTCTGTTAGGGTTCCACTCTTTTGGTCACCTCTCTCTCTCTCTCTCCTGCGCGTCTCTCTCCCTTCTAAGGCCTCCCGGGGCTTCCGCACGGCCTTCGATCATCTCTCTCACTTTTCTCGGCTTGCCGAAGGTCTTCTTCTTGTCACGTTAAGGAACCTGAGGTTCGTTCTAGGGAGCGTGGTAGGTGTATTTTTTAGGAATAGGTAAGGGGAATAGATTATGTCAGTTTTTCTTGAATTTGAACCGATTAAACTTGCGTATATGGATTCATGAATGTTGTATATGATTTTCTGAATGATTCAGGCATATGAAATTGATGGTTTTGATTATTATATGTATTTGGGGAAAACCAAAGTAAGTAGGTTAATAATCTCTGTTTCCGAAAAAAATATATATTTTGAGTTAAATAAAATTATGGAGATGATCAGACCCAGTTTTCAGCAAAAATATATTTTTCCCAGATAGTTTATCATATTACGCATTAACATTCAAATTGTGTGGCATGAGAATGATTTATTTTTATTGCATAATTGAATCTGAGAATTTTTATGGTATTACACAGTGAGAATGTGGTTTTATACTGATTTATGGAAATATTGGAAGTGACGATTTTATACCGAGTGGTGAAATGTGAAATGATGGTTTTATACCGAGTTTGGAAATGACGGTTTTATATCAGGTTGTGAATGGTTGGAAATACTGATGTGATATGTATGTTGAGGAAATGAGATCATGATACTGTTTTTATTACTTAAATTGTATTATATGGTTTATGATCCCTAAGGACCAGATGTAATGAGAGCACGGTATTGTAGCTAATAAATGAGTTAGTGCAACCATACTATTCTGAAAATGTTGGTAATGGAAAGTCGATTTGGCCATAGAAGGGTTGTGTACCCTCCTGGAGTCTAGACCAGGTTGCGGTAGGCAAATTAGAATTGTAGATAAAGTATTTTGACTTAGCTTGGTGGTAGGCCAGCCAAGGCTAAGTCTAGTATCAGACCACACAACCCGATCATGAGGGTTATACATGATGATGTTGTTAGTCTAAAAGGGCGATTCTTCTACGTATATAAGTGAATTTATGTAAATGGTGTTATTTACTGAGACGAACTATATCGTGAAGGAAAATATGTATTTTCAACTGTATTGGTGTGAGTTATATTTTACAAATGCCATGTTGGTCAGATAAAGTAAATTAATGAATGTGTTTGATTTCACTAAAACTCATGTTAGCCACATAATGGTAATAATTTATTCCGTCTTACTGAGAAGTGTCTCACCCCAATAAATATATCAACTTTTTAGGGGCTATAGGAAATCGAGCCTAGGAGCTCCAAAGCGGGACTTAGACGATCTCGCAAAGGGTGAGTGTTGGTGGGACACTAGTATGTTTATATTAAATGTTTTGGGTTTTCTAGGTTGTAATATGAATTTTGGGTATGGTAGATGTAATGGTTGTGAGGTAGTATTCTGGTACGTATGGAATGGATGGTCTTTTGCTTCTATTGTATGCATTTAAATTATGTTATGGAAAGAATGTACCTGAGACCCCCTTTTCGGTTCAGGTTGTCATACCTTGAACCCAGTAATTGGACCCGAGGGTGAAAAAGTAACCTAACATGTCCTTGTATCATACAAGATCAAGATACAGTACAATGAATGAGGGTCCGGCCTCGTGGGGTTCCCAGGCACCCTATACATATCCACATACACAACAGGTACATAGCGGAAAATAAGTCTTTCTATACACAAATTGTACTATACCATAGTCTATACAAGGAGTCAACTCCACAAAAATACAACACAAACTTGAGTATCAGCTAAAACCACCAACAGACCACCCAGTACAGTCCTAGTACTTACCCAAGTACTTCTTGCAGTACACCAACCACTACGCTCCCAACAACAGGATACTAGTTCCGGTTACCCGAAGGTCCTGAAAAATATGTACGTACAGCAGGGGTGAAACACCTCTTAGTAAGGCAGATTTAAGTTATATTGGTGTGTGGCATTTGAGTGTTATCATGACAGCAAAACATACACAGTTAAATGTAATTCCAGTATTTTTACAAAACAGTTCTAGTACTGCACGAACACACACACATGATCAACCCGGTGTCATCACACCCTTTGGCCCGTAGTCGGCCCAAGATATCCGGTGTCGGCTCGTAGCCAACCCGTGATACATGGCGTCCCTGGCATATGGCAAACCCCAGGCTCCCATGGCATCGTATCGGTACAAACTAGTGGATCCACACCCTTCGGTGATCAGCCGGTAAGGCTCACGCCCTCGAATATAAAGTCAGATACTCTTACCAAACATGGCCTAGTGATTTCATATGCCCACGGATATAAATTCAGACACTCTTTCAGTACCTGGAACAACTCGGAACCCAGCTCCTATTGCATTTCAATAAAATACAACCATGCATGCTCATATAACCAAACAAACCATACCTATTTGGAAATCCAAAAATCATGTTTCCAAACATATACAATTTAATATAAAGTCAAGGCACGACCATCCCTATTACACAACTACCAAATCAGATTTGAAAATCGAGCCTTACCTCAATTCCGAGCTAAAACTCGAAGATACCCGAATCAACGATCCGATCCGTAGAACTTGTAAAGATTCCTTCCCTGATCCTTGTGGTAATGTCAGATCTATGATTCCTGCTACATATGACGAAGAAATCTAGAGAGATAAATAGTAGGTTTAGTTTTCTTAGCTGAAAAGTAATTAAAATATCTATTTATAACTGAATTTGAGTTTTCTTAGCTGAAAAAGTAATGAAAATATCTATTTATAACCCTTTGACCCAGCCACTTCTCGTCTACGAGACTCTGCACTTCGTCGCCGAGAACTACAAAGACTTCGTCGACAAACTCTGGCTTCATCGACGAAACTTGCTTAATTATCAATTTACCCCTCTCTTAATTAATTAATTTCCCTATATCACGATTCGAGTTCTTACACGGGTTGTCACAATTGTGGTATCAGAGATATTGTGTTATTATATGTGAATAAATGTATTATTATTATTATTATTATTTTAAGTGAGATTTTAGGGGCGTTACAAAAATATATTCAATTGCTTGCATAATTATTACGAAATACAAGTTGTAAACATTTCTACCATGTAAATAAAATATACACGTGCATACATTTGATACTTTTAACTTTCACAAACACAATGTACTTAACACAACACACCTAATTGTAAACAATGAAACAACCATGTGTATTTTTCTAAATCTAGAATATAAAACATGTATTTGTTAATGTTTAGTAAATTTGTGAATTTAGAAGAACCATGTAAGAAAAAAACTATAACAACCCCAACAATAATATCCATGAAATTGTAAAAAAAAAAATTAATTATTAATAATTATTAATTAAATAATATAATATAATAATATATTAGTATAATATAATATAATAATATATATATCGCCTGAAGGATCCTGATCTTTCAGGAGAAATCAAATTGGAACACCCCCCCTCACGGATCTCTCTTGCTCTCTCTCTCTATCTCTCTCTCTCTCTCTCTCTCTCTCTCTCTCTCTCTCTCAATTTCTTTTCCATTTTTCCGCGAAATTGAAAAACGAACATTATTTTCAGGTCTTAGCTCCATTCTTTAACGATTTAACCAAAGAAATTTCATCATCCGCATGCCGTAGGCACCATTCCAGGGTAAGGGTAAGTGAGCTAGATTATGTCAGAATTTACTTTAAAATATGTCTGATTTAAATTGAGTACGAGAATTTAATTATTTCCATGTTTATATTTTATTTTAAAAATATGTTTGTTTTAAATTAATTATGTGAATTTAATTATATTTATATGTTTAATTTAAATTAAGTTTGTTAAATTAATTATAATAGTTTTATTCAAATATATACCCGAGTTAAATTAAATTACATGGATTTGATCAATTAAATTTGAGTACGTGAATACAGTTATATTTGTTTTATTTAAATATATTTGTGTTAAATTAAATATGTGGAGGTGATTGTACCCGCATTTTTATTAAAATATATCGAGTATATTATTATACGTTTTTCTTCGGTGATTTATGAAATCATAATTATTATACAAATCGTGTAGCATGAGTTTAATTTATTTTATTGCATAATTGAATAATTTTAGAGATTTTTGCGGACTTATATTTATTACGTGTTATATTGCGATTTTACGTTGTTATATTTATTACTTGTTTGATTGGGAATAATAATGAGATTTGGTTACAAATTATATGTTGAGAAGATGATGAGATCATTATACTGTGTGTTATTGCATAAATTGCAATTATATGTTTTAAGAACTTTGATGGGCTGGATGCGGTGGATGCTCAGTACTGTAACTATAGATGAGTATTAGTGCAGCCACACCATTGTGGAAGGGTAGTCGATTTGGATTGAAAAGGGTTGTGTACACACCTGTTTCCGGATTAGGTTGTGATAAGCAAATCATACTTACAAACATGATACTTTGATTTAGTTTGGTAAGCTAGCCAAGTTAAGTCTAGTTTTCGAATCGCAGAACCTGGTCATGGGGGTTAAACATGACATGCATAGACCTAAAGAAGTTCTTTTGTACATATTTGAGTATTTATGTGACTATGACCATTTAATAGGCCTAAATGTTATTTTGAAAGAAACGTACGAGTATTTGTTTATATATGTGACTTACAGTTTACAAATGCAATTTTTATTAAAGTTGTTAAATATGTTTTTATATTGTGAAACTCATTTTAGCCACACATTGATAATAATTTAGTCCATACTTACTGAGAGGTGTCTCATCCAATTATTTTCATACATTTCAGATATCCTAAAGAGTCTAACCGAAATCAGAGTAGCGTAGCGGAAGCGTAAGTGGAATAGAAGAGTTATTTAGAATATATATTAAATTAATTATGTTCTTATTGTTTTAAAATTTTAGAGATGTTAATTTTTTATATTGGAGATATTGTTGTAATAAAAGGGTTTTTAGTACTCTGGAAATTATATTTGAGATATTCCACTGTGCAAATATTCGGGTTGTCACAATTGGTATCGGAGCAAATTTTTGGGTACCACAGTTAGTATTTAAGCGAATATTTGGGCCACTACAGTTGGTATCAAAGCATAAAAATTTCAGATATCATGTTGACCTTATAGGTCACGCCCTGGTTTTGATAATGACAAATACTCTTGTATTTAATAAATATTTAGTTCATGTGCAGGTTCATATTAGTATATCATCAATGGCACGTGAAAGCTCAAAAGTTTGAAGACAAACTTTTGATCTTAATTGTAATAATCTTAGTGAAATTTGTTTGTAATAGTAATTAGGGTATTCGGTTTGTAATAAGCACACACATCACATGCATGATTTATTTTGTAAGCTCAAACTAGATACAAATCAAAAATAACCTTAGAAAGATCTTAGGGTATTCCTTTCGATCGACCGACACCGGACTTTTTCGGTGTCTTCGATTTGGACCCCAAGTGCCCATAGGAAACACACATTTACACATATGTTTGTTAGGCACTTGAATATGACTTGTTTGGTTCAATACGGGACTGAAATGCACACTTGGTGCACTTTCGGTCGACCTGCCAACACATTTCACTTTGGCCTGGTCGACTGAACCGGCCCTAGGTCAATAGTTTGACCAAGGCCCGGTCGACCGAACTTCACAGTTCATTTCTTGTTGGTCGACCGAACCACTTGAGAGTCAACATTTTGACCTCCCGGTCGACCAACCACTTTTGTACTCCAACTACCTAGTCGACCGGAGGGTTCTCAGGAGAATTCCCAGCGGTATGGTCGACTGAACCATGTAGTTCAAAATGGCCCGGTCGACCGAACCTCAGAAGTTTGGGAAATCTCCCTCCCCGGTTGACCGAGCCCTTCAGTTCAAAAGTCCCCTGGTCGACCGAACCATTTCTGGTTGACTGGACCTCTCGGGTTGCTCCTATTTTTTTAGCATTGTTAAATGTTTTAAACAGGGTTAAATTGATTTAAATGTCATTAATCTTTTCTAACAATCCCTAATAGGTCCCCAACGGTCAAAATTTTCAGTATGTATATATATACCATTTCATTTGGTGGATTAAGCATCGATTAGCAAAAAGATTAAGAAAATCTCTCTCAAGCAAAAATACTTATTTTTTGCTTCTCATTACTCATACTCTTTTTGAAACCTACTCAAGCTTACCTTTTTCATCTATCTAAATCATTTGTAAGTGTATTGAGTATTACTGCTTAGAGGTTTGCTCTCTTATTTGTTGCATATTTAAATCAAGTTTTCTTCGAGAGCATAACCTAAGTTTTCTTAGGAGGCTTTGCTAAGAAGCCTACTCTAAGAAGACTTGTGGAAAACTTCCGAGTGTTGCATTATTATTGCAATATCCTTGGAAGTTTGTATTTGTATTTGATTTGCAAAAACATACTTCAAGCTTACTCAAATATCTTGTGGAATTTATTGAACTATTTGTGAAAATATATTTGTGCTTGTTACACTAATCTTTGTGGTATTATTTATACAAGTATCTATATCATTTGTCGAAAACAAAGATTATCTATTCTGCAATCCAAGCATATACACATTCGTATGATTGAGATATTCTCTTATTGATATTCTTGAGGCTTGCTTGGTGTTATGTGCAAACATGTTTGATTGAATACTTTGAGGTACACAGATTATTATTGACACTCTCACGTACTTACTACACTGATAGAAAACATAGTTGAGAGTTGAAATATTTAGACCACATTGAGCTTACATTATTAAATCAATTGTGGTGTTTGTGTTTGTGCGCATTAGTGGTACAAATCTGCTTTACGTGAAAGCACTCTTGTATTGTACCTTTTGATTGTATATCTGAGAGATTCCAGGCGTGGCCTGAGGGGGCAGTAATTCAGTCCGGTAAGGATTGGTGTAAAGGTTGAAGTCAACCCTGTAGTAATTTGACCTGGTGTGTATAGGTGCCGCTCCACCCATTTAAGTGAGCAAGTTATTGTGATAATTCTTGTGCTGGTTAGCCAAGGCGGGGACGTAGGCAGTTGGCCGAATCTCGATAACATATCTGCGTGTCATCCCCTCTTTAGTGCTTTCTGGTGCATGTGTGATTGTTTAAACTGTTTTATTTAATTTCTAGTATATTTACATTATCTGCACTAGATTGACCATAGGCTTGTGAACATACTGCTGTTAGGAGGAATACCTAGGAGATAAATTTTAAAAATACCAATTCACCCCCCTTCTTGGGATCACGGTAAAACTAACATATCACAGTTGATATCAGAGCAAATTTTCGGATCTCCATAGTTGGTATCAGAGTATAAAATTTCGGATACTACAGTTGGTATCAGAGCATAAAATTTCGGATATCACAGTTGATATCAAAGCAAATTTTCGAATCTCCACAAAAACAATGATGGAACTAATGAGTACTAATGCAAATTTTAATCAAAAAAGTTGTCAAACTAGTGTACTTTCTGATACAGTTTTGTGTAAATGAAACTATAATTGGAATCCTTTGAAAGTACCCACATTGCAATCATATATGCTTACATAGTTTTTAAATCCAAAGATACTCATCATTTCATATTATATCACGATTCTAAAATATACAGCAAATATATTAGTTGATGAGATTTGAGTTGGAAAATTTTAGATAATAATGTTTATGTTAATAAAACTTGATTCTTGGAAATGTTATGAAGTTGGAATTGAAATATGTATTTGGTGGAAGATCAAAACAATTAAATTTCTTAGCAAAATCAATTAATTCATGTATTTTACTTGATATAAAGGTTTCAAAAGTAACTAATTTCTTACATGATTGTCTTTGTCCAGCATAAATAATCAATAAGTCAATAAGAATATCACTTTTTTATACCGAAACCACAAATTATTAATGCATATCATACCAATTGTTGGATATGTTCTAATATTGTATTCTCAAGCTTGTACATACCCCATTTGCCCAAATCAATTTGTTTTTCAATGGTAAAAATATTATTTAGACATATAAAAGGCATACAAGAATAAAGAAAATTAAAATATAAATTAAAAAGAACTAGAAGAAAGAGAAAACAAGAAATAAGGAAAAGGAAAGAGATTCAAATTCTCGAGTTAAACAAGTCTAAGAAAATAAATATTTTAAAATGGAAAAATGATTTTCTGGGAGTCTAACTCATTTCTGTTAAAGCGATGCCAGTTGCTCTCCTTCTAAACCTTTAAAGTTCTAACAAATAGTTGGGTGAATACCATATTGGGGGAATTGGATACCATACTTATGACCTATGGGCCTTAAAGTCAATTATGCAAGAGATAAAAAATAGAACCCATATCTAATAAATGTTGCAAGAATTCAAAAATAAGTCCAAAACTCAATAGTAAATGAGCGACGTACAAGTAAATGACTCGAAGATTCCTCAATACTCGTGTAGAGGAAACATCGACTGAGCATCAACTTATAGTTGAATGAAGCAAACATACCAGTGAGAATGAATGCTCAAAGGTTGTAATTGTGCTACAAAGAATTGCAACATTTATTTTATGAAATTGTTGGAGGGAAATGGAAGGTTTGTGACTATTCAAGTTTCCTTAATATGAATGACATTAAAATTAAATGAAAAACATTCAAAAGACATTTTGAATAGTATACTTATGTTATTAGAATATGATATCACGATCAAATTTAGAATTTCCACCTATGATTGAATTTTGAGATTTATTAGCATTTTGGCAAACATATAATTGTAATAGTTGGATAATTGCTAAATGTGCAATATATATAATTAATATATATATATATATATAAATAGAAATCAACAAATTCTTAAATTTCTAAGGCCCAAAATTTTTACAGCAACTTCCAAAACTTTTCAATAGGCTAGCCGAACATAAATACATGTCATGATTTTCATTTGCTGCGTCTGTGCACGCGCAAGCAACCTTATTTGCCCCAAACAGAGTCTTAAAGGTTAAACCCCATCGCAAACGCGACCCTCACAAAACCTCTGCGCTCAGTCATGGCCTTTGCTGCAGCCGCCGCTAGGTCAGCCCTCCGCGGCGCTTCCGTTCGAACCGCGGCGGCAAAAATCGCTGCTGGAGCGAGGCCCAAGCGTTCTAGCTTCAGCTTCTGCAAACAAAGACCCCTCTCTCATCGCATTTTCAGGTTGGATGTCATCTATTGCTCTCATATACGCCTCTCCGGGTGAGGTTGCTGTGTAATCTCTAAACTTTGATGAGTTATATTCTTCTATTTTCTTTGGCGATAAAAGGTCTCCTGTTGAAATGAGCTGCTGCGTTGAATCGATGCTTCCATATCACACTGCTACTGCCTCCGCATTGCTCACTTCCATGATTTCCGTTTCCCGCCGCAGGTGCGGTTGGACCCCAGAAGGTAGTTTTCCCCTTTAATTTTCACTTCCTTGCGTGCCATACGCACGCTTTCTTGTTTTTTACGTGCATTTTCTTCTTTCAGTTTTTTGATGAAGCGAAGCTTTATTTTGTTTGTTATGGGGTTGATAAAAATTTAACTGTACTGGGTATCTGGAAATATTTGAATTGTTGCATTAAGTTATATTGGTTGGTTGGTTGGTTGATTGATCTGGTCATGGTTTGATCAAGATGCTAGTGAGTTGTATACATTATATGAGCTGACCTAGGTTTGAATTATGTTCTATTCTGTTAGTGTTGATTGGCATGTAAATTGCGATGGCAAAGCGGAAACTTTTGAAACATGATTTTGGCATGGTAATTATTTTATTTATTTATTTATTATTATTATTATTATTATTATTATCATCATCATCGTCATCATCATCAACATCATCTAGATTTGTGAGTGCACATGTGCTTTGCATGTGAATTATTAGATTAATATATTCATAATTTACTAAAAAACCTTATGAGCGATAACTATTTAATCATTTCTTCAAGATTTCATGGAAGCAATACATTGATATTGATATTGTATTGTTCACAAGGATAATACAAAATGAAACCAAAAAAAAAAGAAAATAAAAGAAAAGAAAACCTTCAACATGTGAAGGAAAATATGAGTCTAGATATTAGTCTTTTTAAGAAGAAATTGACCAAATGAAAGATACATTCTTCCACCAAATTTATTGTATTTATTTCATTAGTTTTGTGTGAAAATAAAAACTTAGAAGATCATACAAAAATTGGGTCAAATAGGGCTTTCATTTTTGTCTGTTCAGGTAGAAATTGTCAAATTTTTACAATATTTAATTATCTCAAGACTAGAGGGTGGTAAGTAGGATATATTTTTTTATTTTATATAAATGAGTGGTATGACTCTAAAAGATAAAGTAAGGAATGAACATAATCCATGGTATGTTAGGTGCGACACTCATAGAACATAAGATAAGGGAAGGCTTGTTAAGATAGACATGTTCTCTCACTAAAATTTATTATCTTTTTTTTTTTGATAAATTTGTGAAAATCAAGCTAAAAAATTAGAGAGAAGTTGTGTCAAAAAGTGCTTTAATTTTTGGCTGCACATTAGAAATTGACAATGTCATATGGATATTTAATTTTATCTCAAGAATAGAGGGTCATAATTAGGTTTTGATTTTTAGATGAATGAGTTGTATAATTCTTAAAGATAAAGGAATGAACACATCCATGGTAAGTTAGGCTTAGCATGTGCAGAACATAACACAAGTGAAGGGTGGGTAAGCTCTTAAAACATGGACCAAATAATGTACCACTACCTGTGCTTAAGGGTGAGTTAGATATTGTTAGTGGGCAAGGGAGAGAAAACGACCAAGAGGTGAACATTTTGGCAGCATTTCAACTTTTTTGAGGATATTGCCTAAATCACGTGGAATTGTTGGAGAGGATTTTTGGAGTTGACCTCACTTGGTATGACTCCATGTTACCAAGAATGTGGAATGTTTTGATTCTTAGAACGATGTCACGGCCAAATATTTCACACCATGTGAAAGGCCGTACGACACTAGCTAAAACATTTTTATTTAAGTTAGCCAAAGGTTACCGCATTTTACCAATATAACACATTCACAACAGTTGAATATAAAACAAGAAGAAGCATTTAGTAATTCATGAAAGCAAATGACAAGCAAGTGGTAAACATTGAAGCAATATAATTTGTGAACAAACACCTTTGTAAGCAACATGTGTTTAACAAGGGAGGCAAGTAGGTTCAACACGGTTAACAAATGCTTGTGAGTTTTACAAGACTGACGAACGCTCATCCTCCCCTATCGAGTTTTATATGCTATTTTAGCTTTGACACTAGGAAACATGAAATTGTTTGAGGAGTCATACTCCTATTCTACACTAGGACATAAACACACTCAAAGCATAAAACCTTGACTAGTATTTGCACTATAGTAATCCATTCCATGCACACAAAGTAAGCAGTCATATTCAAGCATAATGCGTTGAACAAGCTTGGCTTGTGACATTCTCCCCCACTTATGCAGTCGATGTTCTTATAGACTTTGATTCTAGGTACTATTCGACTTGGTCCGCTAACGACTGCATGTATTTTGTTGAAATTTAGTTGATTTCTTCATCTCCAAGGCCTTTTTGCTTCACTAGGAACTTGTGCTGCTTCTTCCTCGATGATGTGAACTCTTTGTCTGCAAGGATAACTTAAACTTCTTTATAGTCACATTGCGCTTTATTCATTGCTGCTCTGGTTGACTAACTTTTGCTTGGATCTTCAGTGTCAGCGTTGAATGACTTGAGGCAGCTATGTGAAACATAAGATGCACTTCTATCCAAGTTGGAGGCTCAACCTTGTAAGAGACCTTCCCAACTTTAGCTAAGATGGAGACTGGTTCTTTATATTTGCGAAAAAGTCTCCTAGCTTGACCTTGTAGTGGCCTAACCTATTCAGGATGAAGCTTAGCAAGCAGCAAGTCATCGACGTGGGAGCACAATGGTCTTCTCCCCTGATCTCCCACTTCTTCTCCCTTGGAAGCTTTCTCCAAATAGGCTCGAGAAATCTTTGCATTTTGTTTCTTTTCTTTGGTGAAGATGTATGCTCATGGAATTTTTTCTTTGTATGGATTGTCCACTATGTGAGGTAACAACGGGTGCTGGCATGTAACAAGTTAAAAAAGACTCTTTGGTTGTTGAGCTATTTTGGGCTTTGAAACATGACTGAACCACATTGAATAGCTACACCCAATTGTCCTAATTGGCAGTGACAAAATGGAGCAAGTACTCCTCTAGTAGCCCGTTGAATGTCTTCGTTTGTCCATTTGTTTCTGGGTGATAACTCGAAGAGATGTCAAGTTGTGAACTGAGGATTCTAAGAAGTTCTGTTCAAAAGTTGCTGGTAAATCTTGAGTCTTGATCACTGATGATGTCATGAGGATCACCCCAATACTTCACAATATGTTTAAAAATCAATTGTCCTCCTTTACCGGACAATACGTTGGAGCGATTATGAAAGTACCGTATTATGAAAGCCTATCTATAACCACAAGTATAAACCATGCATCTCCCACTCTTGGAAGACGGGTGATGAGTCAAGTGAGATACTCTTCTACAGTCTCGTTGGTACTTGAAAGGGTTCTAGCAGCCTTGCAGTCTTTTTTTGCTTCAACTTCTCTTGTTGGCAGGTAAGACAAATTCAGGAATACTTTACCACGTCATCATGCATTTGTGACCAGTAATACCTTTGTTTCAGCATTGCCAAAGTGCGATGCCATCCTTGATGGCCCGTGCACATGGTGTCATGACACTCTGTCAGCATTGTCTTTCTTAGATCTTTAGCTTGAGACATAAAGAGTTGGTTACTATGTGTTATCAACAATCCCTCTTCTAGAATCCATATTGGCATGCTTTTCCCTCTTTCGTCAACTTTATGAGATTTTGGTCAATTGGATCTTTTGCAAGGTTCTCCTTAATATGCTTTCGCATTATTGTGGTAATCTTACTTATTATCAAGTGAGTCACCATCTATAAGGCCACAAGCTCAACCTTCCCGCTTAGTGCATCTGTGACTTTGTCCATCTGCCATGCCTTGTGCTCAAATAAAAAATCAATCTCCGCCAGAAATTCTTGCCAATAGGCTTGCTTGGGGTGATAATTTTGGCTGTGTAAAGAAGTGACTAACAACCGAATATCTATTTTCACCACAAATTTTGACCAAGTAGGTAATGTTGCCTGTCACGGTCCCACATCGAATGTATACTAGGTAGATCTTGGACTTATAAGGAGGCCTTTGGGTTCCAACTAAGTGAGGTGCCTTTTATAGGACAAATTCGTGAGGCCAGTGGGCCATAACGGACAATACCTCACTGGAGTTGGGTCCAGGACCATTACATTTGGTATCAGAGCCTCCCTGGGGGTAATATCATGTGAGTGGATTTGCCCTGGGGGTACTATCATGTGAGTGGATCCTATATAGAGGTGTAAACCACTTTGATGAAGACGTCAAAGATTGGACGAGAGGGCCTGTCGCGATCTCACATCGGATGTGTACTAGGAAGGTCATGCTAATAGGGATGTCAGAAATCGGACAGGAGAGCTTGTCACAAACTCATATTTGATGTGTACTAGGAAAAATCACGCTGACGAGGACGTCAGAGATTGAACGGGAGAGCCTGTCATGGTCCCACATCGGATGTGTACTGAAAAAATCTTGGGCCTATAAGGAGGGTTTGAGCTCTAATTAAGTGAGATCCATTTTATAGGACAAACTCGTGAGGCGAGTGGGCCAAAGCAGACAATACCTCATCGGAGTTAGGCCCAGGATCATTAAAGTTGTGTACCTTTGTTTGGCTTTACTATGCTTATTGACTCTCGTATGCAACATGATGCTTATCCTATAACAATACTCCTTTGAGGGCATGGTTTGATGCATTTCTCTATACCTCGAAGGGTCTCATGATATCCAAAAGAGCAAGTATTAGATATCACATCATAACTTCCTTCAAGTTGTCAAAGGCTCCTTGGTACATCTCTGTCTAGTTCCACCCATGACCCATTGTCAATAATTCTGTTAATAGGGTAGTTTTCCTCAAGTACCCCTCCACGAACATTCGATAGTAATTGGCAAGTCCAAGAAAGGAATGCAGCTCCATCACTGTCATTGGGATCTTTCAGACTTGAATAGCTTTTACCTTCTTTATATCTATCCAGACATGATCTTGCTTAATCACATGACCACAAGAATTTTATGCTTTGCAGAGCAAAAGAACACTTATCTTTCTTCGCATATAGAATGTTCTCCTTCAGCCTATTGAACACCTTTCACAAATTGCTGTAAAAGCCAGTAAGGCGATCAATTTCCTAATCATTGATGCTTCTAATTAAGAGAATGTTCCAAAAAGTCCTTTGATTTGAAATCTGAAGGTGTTGACTATCGGGGGCTTACTTATCGCAAGCCAAATTGAAAATCGAAGGAAATTTATTACTTAGGGTATTTGGCCATACCAAGCGTTGTGCCAAAAAAAACAAATTGTCCCCATTCCCTACTTGAAAGCTGACAAAGGGGAAAAAATTACCCCAAGCTTTCATGATGTATTTCCAAACTCCAACTTCTTGGGATCCTCTTCCCATGTGAGTGATCCAGTCATTCTATTGGAGCTTGGAGCCTTTATTTAGAAGCAATGAGCCCCCATCAAAGATTATATTTTTCCTTCACGAGTCTCCATAGCCATTTCTCTAGAAGGGCTTTATAGAAAGAAGAGAGGGATTTCAGCCCCAAGATTCCCAAACAAATAAGTTGTTTAACTACCTCCCTCTTGACAAGGTCGTATTTAAATTCCTCCCCTAAGCTGCCCCAAAGGAATTATGGTGTCATCCGTAAAGAGAAGATGTGAAACTTCCATGGACCTCCAGTTTTTTCCTATGCTGATACCTTTGCAAAGCTCTCCTTTGGTAGCTTTCTTAAACATGACTCAAACCTCTAGTGGAGCAAAAGAAGTCGGATGGCAATCGATGAACACTAAGAAACTTGGGGTACTAATACATTGTGCAATCCATCTGCACACAGCTCCCCAAAGCCCATTCTCCTAAGAATGTAAAGAAGAAAGTTCCAATTAACATGACCAAACGCTTTCTTCATGTCAAGTTTACAACCCACCCACCTTTTCTATCCTTATTGATAGGCATGCACGACTTTGTTTACAATAAGGGCTGCATCCATTGCCGTATTGCCACAAAAGCATGTTGGTGCTGTCCAACGGCTTCCGGAATGGCATTTTTAAGCCTCGCAGCAAGGACTTTGGCCAGGGTCAGGTAGATACTTCCCAGAAGGCTGACTGGGCAGAAATCCTTGGTATTTCAAGCCCAGATTTCTTTGGAATCAAGTGACAAAAGTGGCATTAATGCAACTAACAGATCTTATTGTTCTAAAGAATGGCTTAAAATCTCTGAGAAAGTCTTGCTTAAGAAGGCCCCAGTTTGCTTGATAGAAGGCTAAGGAGAAACCAGCGGGGCCAGGTGCTTTATCCCTGTTACAATCCTTGAGGGTTTGGTAAATTTCTGCTTCATAAAAGGGAATCTCATGCTGCAGTGGAAGAACTAAGATATCTAAAGTTGATTCCAAACATGTTGGTCTCCAGGCCTCAGATTTTAGAACATATAAGTGTAATTGTATGCATTGAGAAGAAAAAAGGAAAAGTTCTTTCGAAGTGGGTACAATTGGATTATGATGTCCTTAAATAAGTTCATAAGCACGTGATCATATCTATGTAAAGAGCACCATGGTATTACATGATGGGATAAAGGCATTCTCAATCTGAATATTATTTTAAACTTTATTTATTATAAATGTGTCACAAGCTGATTGTTAATGAATGATTTGATGAGTTGGACCAAAATCAGGAGCATTTAAATATTTAAAATGTATTTTTTTGTAAATAAACAGAAATTTATTGAGAGAAGAAAGATAGAACATGGAGGAAAAGCATCCTCCAAGAAAATGGGAAATTTAAAAGGAAAAAAAAAGTGAAATAGAAACTAACGAAAATACAATATACAAAGCTAATGAAGCTAACACTCCAGTCTCACTGCATATGACTTAAAGAGACGCTTCTAAAGAAGCCATTTGTGAAGCACCAAATTATGCGAGGGAGAAAAACCACCTTACTTCAAATCAAAGTAGGAGTAACCATAGTACCATGCCCATCAAGATTCTAGCATTTCGCTCCAAGCTTCTGACCCTATGCTACAATAATCACAAATAACTGTGGAACTCCAAAGAGCCTTATTCTTTTCATTCCCAAAACCCTTAAAAGAGAAGACATAGGCTATCGAAAGAAGATGGACAAACTCAAAGCTCTTGAAAACAACAAATAGTTTAGTTCACATGCTATATGAAAAGGGATGATGTAAAAGCAAATGTGAAGTCTCTGCACCGTTGCACAATATAAATATTCAATTATTGATGTCAAGGTTTGAAATTTGGATTCTTCTGATATTTGTTCATGTAATTCTTTATATTCTTATCTGACTCAATTCTAGCATTCTTTTCCTCTTCCCAATTGTTTGTGGAAAGCTAACATTCCTTCCAAAGTTGAGGTATTTTCATGGATAGCTGTTCTTGGTAGAGTTTATACCAACAATATGTTACAGATCAGAAGGCCTTATAAGGCTCTGTATTCTGATGTGTGCGACATCTTATGATAGCGATGAGACACATGCTCGTGTTGTGAGACACGTGCAATGTGTTATTTGGCTTGGTCTTTAAGGAACAAGCTTTTGGTCTGTTCGAAGAGGGTGTTGGATTTGCCCAAGTTCTTTGGAGAATTTTATGTTAAGACTGATTTGAGAGGATATGGGAGGCGCAAGGATGTAAGGAAATTTTCTTAGCCTTCTGGTTTTGCAGTCTTACGGTATTTTGCAGGAGAGAAATGCTTGTATTTTTCTCATCTATGTATTTCATATATGTGGATCTTTTTTCATCTAGTTGCTTTAGGAGTGTGCCAGTTTTTATGATATGCAACGAGCTTGCTTGGCTCTATTAGCTTGATTTATTTTTTCTGTTTGTTTGCTTGCTTTTTTTTTTTTTTTCATAGTTTGTATTTGATTTACCTTTTCTTTTTGCTTATTTCTTTTGTTTAGGAGGATATCTTATCCACCTTGTATATATTTTTTTCTCTTAAGAAAGTTTATTTTTTCTTTAAAGAAACTATTATTAACAATTGTTTGTGTTTCAATCAATAAATATTCAGGATTTTTGTAAAATAAGTTATACTTGTATCGATTCTATCTAAGCGTTCACTCTACTTATTTGAGTGTTCTGCATTCTATGTAAAGTAGAGTGTTCTGCATTATACGTATATAATTAATGGGATAGAAATAGAAGAGGTTGGAAGATGAGAGAAGTGTTTTATCTTTATTTTAATGTAGCAGAGAAATAGGGAGTTTTGCTCTAATACACTTTTTTGTTTAATCAGCAAAGGGACAATTTATTAACTAGGGAAAAATGCATTATGGGGATGACACCCAAGTACAGCAGAGAAAATGAAAACAATAGATGTCCCTCCGAATCATCTTACTCTGCCAATTAGAAATCATAGCTAACCAACGATCTTTGACAACCAGCAGAGAGGAAGATCCCTCAAAAGCCCTTCTGTTCCTTCTCTCCAGACAGCCAGAAAGTAGAAAGGGGAATGAGGGTAAGGGACTTCCTTATGACTTATTTGATCGGATTCCAGCCCAAACCCGTAACTAATGCTCCACCAAAGCTGTAGTGACCCACCTCCACCGAAGTGTATTAAAGTTTTGTTCTAACACACTGTTAGATATATGAAAGGGAACTGCAGTAGAAAGCGTTTGGGATTGGAAATGGATGGGTTATAATGCGGAGGGAGAGCATGCTTGCATTCTAGGTGATTGCAAATAATAGTGTAATTAATATTGTAAATAGATGATAGTTCAATTTAAAAATGATTTTAAATTTGCATTGTGGAGGTTGTCTGGTTTTGCGCAATCTTTTTGTGAGTATTGTTGAGAAGAACGGCGTAGGGATTGGACAAACCTAAACTTTTCTCCACCTATGTCGAGCTTGGGACAGAACTGAAGGTGGACAGAGGAATTCTGTTCGAGAGGGCTCTTCCCCTAGGCCGCCTTGCTTCTAAAACTTCCCTAAGAACCAAACCGAATGCTTTCAGTCCCTCTATTTTCCACAAAGGCCCTTCCTTGTCAGCTGAGAAGACTTCAATCTTCTGGAAAAACCCTGTGATTGAGCCCCACTTTCAGATGTTTGCTTCTAGTGACATCGAGGAGGAACTGGAGGCCCTACAAACCAGTCCCAGTCCGGCTGATACCCAGGACACCCCCAACTTTGAAATGCTGAATAGAATTTGACCCTGAAAGCACACATTTTAAGGAGCAGGTCTCTGAGTGGGTGTTATGAAAATGGAAATGATCAGTAAGGCATGTCTTTTGGTGGCTTTGAAGACAGAGCTTTGAAATTGTTTGAAGAGATCAAAAAGAAGAGAGGAGAGGAGGCACAACTTAGCTACATAAAACCTACGGGCAGTAACAAGAAACTGGACACAAGCAGGAGCTGAAATTCCTGAAATGTTCAGTAAATTATGTTAAATTGGGTGGATGCACAGATTTGATGGAGGCAAGCAGTAGTCGGGTTTGCACTACTAAATCATGTTAAGGAAACTCATTTCCTGGAATGTGAGGGGATTGAATGACAAAGATAAAAGGAGTCTAATCAAATCCTTTCTTAAAGAAAGGAGAGGCGGCATCTGCTTACAGGAAACTAAAGTGGAAAATATGGATCAATTCTTAGTTAGAGATCTTTGGGGACAGGAGAATTGTGGTTGGATCTCCTTTGATGCCGTGGCCAACGCAAGAGACATCCTCGTTTTGTGGAATCTCAATGTTGTGGAGATGATCTATCATTCCATCAACTCCTATATCTAGTGTTTGTTTAAGAATCTGAATGATAATTTTCTGTGGGTTCTCATTGGGGTCTATTGCCCAGGCGAAGGACCTCATAGACATTTGTTTTGGACTGAGCTGTTGGAGATTAAAAGTTGATGGGACGCACCTTGGTTTATTGGAGGAGACTTCAACATAATGTTGTACCCCTATGAAAGAAGTGGGGGCAGAGCGGAGAATAGCTGCATGAGAGAGTTCTTGGACTTCACCAATGCAAATCCCCTCGTTGATCTCCCGCTCATTGGTGGTGCTTTCACTTGGTCCAACTCTAGAGTCCCAGCTTCCTTATTGAGAATTGATAGATTCCTTAATTTAGTGAATTGAGATACACACTTCCTCGAAACCACTCAGGAGCCCCTTCCCAAGTTTACTTTAAATCACTTCCCTATCCTCATTGACACGAGTGGAATCAAATGGGAACCAACCCCATTCTGCTTTGAAAAGAAGTGTTTAAAGCACAATGGCTTCGAGGACCTAATTAAGCTCTGTTGGTCTACGCTTCATGTCAAGAGGTAAGCTAGCTTTGTGCTAGCTTCAAAATTGAAGAGATTGAAAGAGAAGCTCAAAGTGAGGAATAAGAGCACATTTGGGAATATTCAAGTGATGAAGACCAATATTCTTAGCCACATCAAGATCCTTGACGAGCAAGGGCTAAGACAAGGGCTCAGTACCAATGAAAGGGCCAAAAAAGAGTTTTTTTGAAGAAGGATCTAAATGAGGCTATTAGCCTTGAAGAGATCTCTTGGAGGTAGAAATCTAGAGCCTTATGGCTCAAGGAGGGAGACCGGAACACCAGATTTTTCCACAATTACGAACGCCCATTGCAAATTGAACACCATTTCTTGCATTGAGATTGGCGAGAACACCTTAATTGGGGAAGAAGAAATCAAAAGGGGAATTTGCAACTTTTATATAGCTCTTTACTTTGAATCAAAAGCTGGAGACCTGTAGTGAATGACATCGGCTTAAAGTCACAACTCTCCACTATATAGTGGCTTGAGAGACCTTTTGAGGAAGCGGAAATCCTCCATGCCATAAGAGGATGCAGTGGAGACAAAGCGCTAGGGGGCCAAATGGGTTCTGCTTGTCATTCTTCTAGTCAAATTAGCGCGAGGTCAAGCATGACTTTATTAACACTGCTAAGGAATTTTTTATATTGAGTAAAATTGTAAGCAGCATCAACGCCAATTTCCTTACCCTGATATGTGGAAGAAAATAATATTTATTTATATCATATAATATTTTTACAAAATAATATTTTGTAAAAACTAAATTTATAGACCAAATTAAAGAAGTTTAATTAAATCAATTCCATTAAGAATTTAATTTTGATTAGTTGGATTTAATTTCTTAAAAATTTTGGCATTTGATTTTGCTTTTAAGAGAAATTAATCAAATATATAAATATTAATATACATAAATAAGTAAATATTAAATTATATATAAATATAATATATTTATTTATATCATATATAAATATATATATATATATATATATATGTAAATTAGAAATGTATCATCATTTTGGTTAATTTTGATTAAATGAATTAACTGAAATAAAATTTGGTCGGATAAACTTTCTAGAATACCTTTTAATTCGATTAATATAAATTTGTCAAATTTATAGTACCAAATAATTGTACAACCCCACATATTATAAATGTTGTTCTAAGACTAAAATTCCTTTAAAAATATTGCATTTAGTTTAATCTTTGTCAAATTTATTTTTAAGTTGAATGAGTGAATTTGGATTAGATATAGTGATGACTATACTTATTAAAACATTAGTTTCGAGATTTAATCTTATTACTTATATAATTAACAAAAAATATATAAAGAAAATTTTTTTACAAATTAACTAGACAGCAGACTTGTTCTCACCTCAGGCCCAAGCCGAAGGACTTGAGTTAATACTTAATCACAAAAATTCTACAACCCAACAATAAATAATAAAGAATAATATATATACAAAATATCAAATAGAAATAGTTAGAACAGCTAGAACTGTACCTTTCCACATTTGCAATGGATCAAAACAGGATGATTTCTGACATCTAAAAATATCAAGCAAAAGACTCAGAAAAACCAAGAAATAAGGGTACTATTTTAATAAAGGAATCTAACATTGATGGCATTAAAAAATTCAATTATAATTGTCTAGTTAAGAATTAAAATTCAGTACCAATCAAGACTTTCGAAGCCTCCTTAATGGCATCCTTGGGGATAGACACAGAAGACTCCTGCACACCCCCTATCTTAATACTCTTTAGCGGTGTTTAGGAAAAGATCAAGAAAAATTACACCAAAAATCTTTACTTAAATATTTCCTAAAGTAATTAGATGATAAATAACAGTAGAAATAGAAAAGGTAGTGGAAATATATAAAACCAACAAACACTGCAAGGGCATCGTGAATTTCGATGAAGTTATCTATAAGCTAAGAAAATTAAAGTATTACCTAATTCAACCCATCTATCTCATTTAAGCTTTAGTGCTTTACTATCCACACTTCTACAGAAGTCTTGCACCTTAAACTCAATTCAGATCTGAACAACATGATTAATTTATTCTTGATGCTCTCCCATCCTTACTTTTAGAAAATTTAGAAAAATCAGTTGCACTGCATTCTCAAAACCAACACTTGCACTTGAAAATCAATTTAAAACCCAAGAATATAATCAATTCGTAGCCCCTGATAGATATCCACCTCGAGCAAATCAAAATCTTATGAATTCAGGCATTATCTTATTCAAGCATGACTTTATTAACACTGCTAAGGAATTTTTTATATTGAGTAAAATTGTAAGCAGCATCAACGCCAATTTCCTTACCCTGATCCTAATGAAACCTGGGCAACCAACATTAAGGAGTTTTGTCCAATTAGCTTGATGGGAAGTATTTATAAGATCCTTGCCAAAGTCATTGCTATGAGGATCAAAAGAGCTACTGCAAAAGTCATTGGGCAACATCAACACACCTTTGTGGCCAGAATACATATCATGGATGTAGACCTCATAGCTAACGAAGTGGTGGATACTTATTGGAGGGAAAAGAAAAACAAGGTGCTATGCAAGCTTGACATGGAGAAAGCCTTCGATCATGTTAGCTAAAACTTTATTCTCTATACTCCTAGGAAAATGGGTTTTGGGGAGCGATGGTGTAGTTGGGGATTGCTCATTGCATCAACACACCAGGTTTCTTGGTGTTAATTACTGGGTGCCCTATGGATTTCTTTCACTCCTCTAGAGGATTGAGACAAGGGGACCCTTTATCCCCCTTTTTGTTCATTTTGGCGATGGAGTTTTTGAGCCAAATGTTGAAAAAAGCTACTGGAGAAGAGCTAATCAAAGGCTGTAAAGTTGGCAAGCATGAAAGGTCCATGGAAGTGACGTATCTCTTTTTCTCATATGACACTATCCCTTTTTGTGAGGATGACTCTCTCCACATTCTGAATCTAAGATGTATCATGGCAGGGTCATTAAGTTTCAAGTTGGAAAGTTAACCTTGGAAAAAGTGAAATCATTCTAGTTGGAGAAACTGTGGACGGGCCTCTCCTTGTTGGCCTTTTGGGTTGCAAGATGGGAACTTTCCCTATTAACTACCTTAAGCTACCTCTAGGTGCCAAATTCAAAGATAAAGGAGTGTGGGACCCCATCATTAGAAAATTTGAAAAAGGCTGGCTGGATGGAAAAGGAATTTTTTGTCAAAAGCTGGAAGACTCTCTCTCATTAAAAGCATCCTGACAAATCTTCCTGTTACTATCCTTCCCCTTTCGACTTTAGTTGCCAAAAGACTTGAAGGAATTCAAAGGAGGTTTCTTTGGGGGAGCGTCAGGGCAGAATTCAAATTTTACCTTGTCAAATGGGGCGTGGTGAAGCAACCCATTCATTTAGGAGGCTTGGGTTTGAAGCCCCTCCACATTTAATAAAGCCCTTAAAGGGAAATGGTTGTGGAGATTCATGATTGAGATAGATAACCTTTGGCGGGGAATCATTGTTGTGAAATACAGGCTTGAACATAATGATTGGATCTCCTAGCTTGCAGAGGACTGCATGGTGTAGGGGTGTGGAATTTCATCAAGAAAGGTTTTAATGATTTCTTTTCTTGTATTTTAGATTTCATGTGGTGAATGGGTACAAAATTTATTTTTGGCATGATTTGTGGCAGGATCAGGAAGCCCTTAGCCCATGTTTGGAAAAGTTTTGGGTTTGGATTTGTATTGGATTTAGATAAGATATAATATAAAGTTGTATTAAAATTTGTCTAAATCCACCCATATCCAAATCCAAGGTCTGAAATCCATGCTCCCAAATGCAGCATTAGTGTTTTATTTGCAGCCATTTACAACTTGGCCTGTGACAAAGATGCCTACATTAGTCGGCACTTCCAAATCTCAGATCAGGGGCTCTTTTGGGATATCCCCTTCCTTAAATGTCGAAGATTGGGAACTCAACCAGTTCAGAGACTTCTACTGCTTTCTCTATCACTTTTAGCACCATAATAGTACTGATATTCCAGTTTGGACCTTAGATGAGAAGGGGGCCTTCATTGTTAGATCCTTCTATAGTAAGCTCTTTCCTTTGAGTCGAACAGCTTTAATTTCCCTTGGACTCAGATTTGGAAGACAGATCCCCCCCACAAAAGCTGCCTTTCTTGCCTAGGAGGCAACACATGGTAAGACCTTGACCTTGGATAATTTTGCAAAGAAGGGGTCTGTTAGTCCTTTGTATGGCTGACGCAGAATCAGTAGAACACATCCTCCTTCATTGCACTTGGACCAGAAATATTTGGAATATGAGTTTGACTCTGATTGGGCGATGTTGGGCTATCACTAACTTTGTCAGGGGGGAACTCTGGGCCTGGAAAAGTATTCGGGCAACAAAAGAGAAGAGGAAGGCTATGTTCCTTATTCTCTTTGCAATTTTTTGGTGCGTTTAGAGAGAGAGGAATAGGAGTGTTAAAAAATTCAACCTCAGCAATCCAGATCAGCAAAGAGCACTGGTTTACTGCGGTCAGTAGCTGGCATAGTGGGGACTGTTGTTTATAACTAAATGTAATCTTTGATTTTTGTGATACCCTTCAGGGTGCTTGACTAGCTGTACCATGGGCTGGCATTCCCTTGATGCCTTTTCAATAAATTTTTCTTTATTTATAAAAAAAATAAAATTTAAGGTGATATTTAATCAGTTTATTCCTCCTTACGATCAGTGTTGTAGTAAGGTACAGGACTAGGTTACTGAAGTTCTGGGGTTGGACGTTGATGAATAAGATTTGGAATGCTCACTTGAGGAAGATGAAGGTTTGCTCATTGATCATCTTAGAAAAGTGGAGGATAATCCAAGATCTTCTAGAACTCATCAAGGGTTTGGCAACTAAATGTTAATGTTTATCTTGAGAGGTTGAAGTCTCACCTAGATTATGTGGCAGGAAAAAGAAAAAAAAAAGTTGAAGGGAAATTGCAAAAATTGAATTCATTTGTTAACTATGGGGGTAAGAAGGGTAGGGGGAAAGTGGGTAGTTTATATTTTTTATTGAAGATTTTTAGTTGAATGTGAGAGGCCTTGGGAAGTTAACAATTGTAGGCAGTTTGAGAGATTGTGTGCATATTTCTGTTGATGTAGTCTGTAACAGAAACCAGAACTTCAGTCAGCTGATAGGTTTTTTATTTTTATGTTTTTGGTAGTGTAGTTTAAGGATTTGGTGTGTCTTTGTACCTCTGGGGGTTAAGTTGTGGCTTGGATGTTAGATATGGTCCCAGAGTGGACAGTCTTCCAATTTTTTTTTTAAAAAAATATATATATATATATATATATTGTTTTTTATTTTTTACTCTCTTTCTCTTTGATGGGAGTTTCTTGGGAAAGGTCAATGTTGTTTTCTTCCTCCTCTTTTCCTGTGATTATTAATGGCCAGCCTAGGACTTGGTGGTTTTTTGCGTTTAGGAGTGCGAGGCAAGGGGATCTGTTGTCTTCCTTTCTTTTTATCTTTGTGGTTGATTGTTGAGTAGGATGATTGGTAGGGCCATTGGAAGGTTTTTCTCCAGGATGTTGCTATTTGTAAGGATGATGTGGTTGTTTCATTTTACAGTTTGCTCATGATTCCATTTTGTCCTTGTCAGAATATAGGAAGCCTTTTGTATTATTCTCATCATTTTACAGGTTTTAAAGTGTCCAGTGATGCTTCTAGGTCTGTTACTATTGTAGGCTACGGGATTCTGCAGTTGCCGTTGATTTTTTTGGAGTTTATTTAGGTGGCACTCAGTTTTTGAGGAGTTTTGGGATCCAGTGATTGCTTAGGTCTCCAAGGGTGCATTTGGTTTGGTGGCGAGGCTAGGCTAGGCTAGGCTAAGGATCATTAGACATGTTTGGTGCAAAAAAGTGGTGTACTTCTTTATTCAAATAAATCAATCAATATATTGCACAGTTTTCAAAAATATACAAGCAATGATTGAGTTAAAACCAAACTCTATTATAATAAGTAAACCAAACCAAGTGGGCATCTAATTCACTTCCCAAAAAATATTTTTCAATTTTCAAAAATATATCAACCGTCAAGACTCTTCCTTATGTTTTTATTTCAACTCTTCTCTTTTTATTTACTTTTACTTTTTTACATTCAAAAAATCAATTATTTAAAAAAAATAAACACTAAGAAAACATGTTAAGTTTTATTTCTTGTTGTTTCTCTGTCCCCTCTTTATCTCCCTCTCCACAAAATTCCTCTCTCTGACATCTTTTGCAAATTTCTTGTGGCAAGTTGGTGACACTTGTCCAACGAGATGTGTGCGTCGAAGAAAAACTGATGACTCTCAGCCTATGGCACAAAGTGTTGTTAATCATTCCAAGACCCCCAAAGCTCAGTTCCCTGAGTTCCCTCACCCTCTTTCTGTTAGATCTTGTGTTTTTCATGCTAAAGGGAAATCAGATTTTAAAAATCTTTTCATTTGATTTTCATTTGAGCGTAGTAGATTTATTTTGACTCTTGACAATTTGGGTGACCCCAACTGCACTGCAAATCAGTGTGTATGATCTTTATTGTGGTTCAAAGGGGTTGCATTGATCCTGGTATCTATGTTCTCAACCAAAGAAAGTCATCTCTGCCCAAAGGATGTTAGAATAAACAAAATAAACTATTGTAACAAAACTTGTTCAGCTCCAAAAAAGCAAAGTTAATATTACAATCTGTCCAAGCTAACTATGTCTTGGACAACTCGTACTGTAGACTGCATATGAGTGGGAGGTTAAAAGGAAAAGGCCAAGGTCGATCAGACTATGATGTGAGGGTGGATTTTCTCATTATTTCCCTTTAATGTTAGAAGAAAATTGTATGATTCTTGATTATGAATAAAAAACATGGAAGCAAAAGAAGTACTTAAATATCTAACTTACAAACCCAATCTCCCATTTATTTTTGGAAACAAGAAGGGCTTAATGACATGATTTCCATCTACATAATAATGATTGTGATCATGTTTGAAGTAGCTGCAGTCATCAATATGTTACATTAATTAGAAGTACATTAAGTTACTATTGTGGGCTCTTTGATTACCTGTAAATAGGGTTTGAAAGATGATTTTATTTGATTCGAAGGCACTTCCACAACCATTTTCTTCAGTCCGTTTTCAATAATTAATACTGGAATGAAAAAGTCACGTCAGCTGAACAATTACTGTAATTCACTAGAATGAACCATCAAGGATACCAAAAGAAGGCTCCCACAATATAAAGGCAATCAAATTTAATTCATCCAACAAATATCAATAAAAAAGGCACGATAGTATGAAAAATTATGTTTAGTCAATAGGGTTTATATTGAGCTCATACAAACTCGAGACTCGCAACATGTCTCCTTTGAACAACTTCGACAATCATTAAGCCGCATTTCTTTTGAATTCTCAGGCACCCGTTGAGGTGCATTATATGCCTGTTTTTGTACATGAGAATATCAATAGTAATGAATTTTGTTTTATCAAGAAAATAGGAGAAAGAGAACAAAATTTCAAACTTACTGTTTGTAAGTATTAAATATGTGCAGCCTGTTTTAAGTATCAATGTATTATAGATATTTTAGCTTCACAAAAGAATGTAAATTCCCATTTTTCTGGGATCAATCTACTTGTATGATAATGCTGATCATGTTACATTACTTTAGAAAGTGCAAGCTATAAAAATTAGTCATTGAAAGGGCATATTAAATGGTATAGACACTGCAGATAAACTATATGGGCATAGAGAGAGAGAGAGAGGGAGAGAGAACTTTAGGACTTCAAGCTATAAAAATTAGTCATTGGAACTTTAGAAGTGCATATTAGATGGTATAGACACCGCTGATAAACTATATGGGCATATATATATATCTAGAGAGAGAGAGATGATGTTGCATTACTTTAGAACTTCAAGCTGTAAAAATTGGTCATTGAAAGGACATAGTGGATGATATAGACGTGGCAGATCAACTATGGGCATTGCCATATTTCATGGTTGATAAACTCAGGGAATTAGTCTCTGGAAAAATTTTAAAATGATTTAAAACAATTCCTTGCCTCTGTCTTTGGCCAAAATTGCTGTCGTTTCATTTAAGTTGAATAGAGCTACTTGAGGATATAAGTTTAGAGGGAGAGAGAAAGAGACAGAGAGAGACTTGAAGCTATAAAAATTAGTCATTGAAAGAACCTATCAGATGGTTTAGATGCCGCAGCTCAACCATGGGCATTGCCCTATTTCATGGTTGATAAAACTTAGATGGTATAAATACCGCAGATCAACTATGGGCATTGCCATATTTCATGGTTGATAAACTGAGGGAATTGGTCTCTGGAAAAATTCTGAAATGATTTAACAGTTCTTTGCCTGTGTCTTTGACCAAAATTTCTGTCATTGTGTCATTTAAGTTGAATAGAGCTACTTCTAGAGGCTATAAGTTTTGAGATTTTCTGGGGCAGCCTAACTTCGAGTTGTGTTGTGAATAAGGTTGGCAAGAACTGCATATGCAATTTTCTTAACCTCTTTTGCAAGGTAGTTACTAGTTGGGCATCAATTACTATGATGAAAAGTGGCCAAAAGTTTTCTCAGAGCTTTGAGGCAGTTATCAAGTTGAATGGGGAGTGGACAAGTTTGCTCAAAGAAGTAGAAAAAGCATTGATATGTTTGATGGAGAATGAATCTTCAGTTTGCTCCATAGGCATGTTATGATTTTTACATGTATTTAAAATGTAAATATTTGATATGTGGTCATGTGGATATTGATTTCAATGGGATCTGAAACTAGGAAAGGCAATAAAAAATAGTAATGTCAAAAGGAACTTGTCTTGATTAAGTAAAACAGGTTTTGGATGGGAAACTCCCATTATGTAACTACATTCTCTGTTCAAATGAGTTTCGGATGGATTCCTTGATATGGTTTCCCAGCAGCTAATGGTGCACTGCGATATAGTTATGGTTGAAGGGACTCTTTTAGTGGTGTGGACCAAATTTAGAAATTTGAAAAATTGTAGTTGATTTGGAATTTCATTGATGCACCTCTTTCTCCATATGCTGTCATTTTCAGTTATCATTGTTTTCAAGGACTTTTTATGTATTTTATAGATCCATACCTTGGTCATGTTTACCAATCATCTAAAAATTTTACACTCTAGTTGGTTCTCATTATTGAAATAGGTATTTAGGGAAGTGGAACACTTTGCAGGTGTCTGTATGCCTCGTCCTTTTAATAAGCTTGCCTTTTGTTTTGTTATGTTTTGTTTTGTTTTTTTCTCCAGGTTTAGGGATGGGGGATGGGTGAGATAGCAACCATTATATCTTCTTATGTCTGAGAATAAGTTCCGTAAATTCATTTTTTCCTTTTCTTTCTGTAATTTATGCCTTTCTTATCTAGGTAATCCCATCTCTCTGTCTCTCTCAATGTAAGAGTACATCATCTTTTTCTCTTGTAGGGCAAGACAAGACTAGATGAAGGTGAAGCAATCAAAGATGGTGTGACTTGGATTTTTCTTTGTTATCAAATTTTGAGAGTACCTGTTATGTAGATTAGGTGAGAATCCGTCTTTTTATAAAATTTAATGAGGGATGAATAGATGAATGCCATCTGCTGTTATTTTGATGGTTTGGGGAGAGCCAGATCAATAATTCTTAAGAGATCCTTGTAATTTGCGTGTAGTATTTTTTAATCTTTTGAACCAAATGTATTTTGTGCTTAATTTTTTTTTTTTTTTTTTTGGTCCATCATACAGTTCCTGTATTGATGAGTATTTATCTAATATTTCTGTGAAATTCTTAAATTGCACGCAATTGTGGTGACAAGTTCAAGTTTGATGGATGAAATATTATTACATCTCCAAGCATTTCCCTTGGTTTTATATATTGAATTCTCAAAGCTTCTGGTTTAACATGTGCATTTTCTTTGAAAATTCTGTCGAAAGAATTTTCTATATAATTTTTATTTTTCTTTGGTAAAAATACCAAATCAATTTCACCATGCTGCTATCTTGTGAGGCACTTCCATCATTGAGACAAGTGTACACATGTGGAAGCTTCTCTAGGGTTTGAGGCGAGGTGTCTCACTTATTTTTCATATTTAATTGCAGCCATATCTGCCATTGTTCTCAATGTTTGGACACCATTTTTTACTTGATATAAAATATTTGCAATGATGTTGCTTGCATGCATAAAATTCCTGCATTTTTTGGCAACATACTGTTGTTATAACTAAATTTTCTTGACAACAGGGACCACAGCTTTGTGAGCTAGTTATATGTAGTTATTTGATGCTGCATAATTGTTTTGATATTGTGCTGATATAAACTCTGAACTCTTTGAATCGCAATGGATTCCCGACATTTTAGCTAATCTGGATTTGGACTTTTGTTATGTTTATATTGATATGGTTAGATAGGATTTTACTAATATGTTGTATTATATCAGATTCCAATGATGATTTATGAACTTCAGAAGGTTCAGGCGAAGTTTTTTGTGCATGTGCTTTAAAGACACTGCCTGATAAGCTAAAGAGTATTGAATGAGCGGCAGACAAACAACTCTTTTTATATTTTTTGTTTTTCTTTCTTGACCATTCAAGTTGAACCATTGAGTAATGATCTGATATTTTTTTAATTAGCAATGTTTGAAACTCTTACTAATCTTATATTATAAATTTTTTTTGGGGTAAGCATTTTGTTATATTGGGTTGTCCATATCAAAATATTCGATGTTATCTCAAGCTGTCAAGCAGCACTCCTGTGGTGATTAAAAGTATCGTTGGTTTTATATATTGGTAATTCTATTCCCTAAAGAATCCCAGGCGCACAAGTGGGGGGTGGGGGTGGTTGTTAACTCAGCAGGAGATTGGTTTATTGCTGATTATTGACATGCCGAAAGTTGGAATTGGGAAGATCCCTGGTAATGCATGTTTGACTACCTTCTATAATTACCAAAATATCACCTCATACAATTATAGTTATTCTTTAGAAGTTTGCTTAGAAAATGCCATAAGGGCACCCTTTAAGAAGTTATTTTAACAAATATTCGTACATTTAATTTAATTGTTGACTTTGCATATATTGAATGGAGAATGTTTCTCAAAATAATAATGCTAAAAAGTAGCAGCAGTGCCCGACTTAAGGGCCCTCTTTATTTTTGTGACATTTTTTTCCTTGAGACTCGTGGCACAAGTCATTAGCAGACTGTAGTCTTGAGACTTTCTGTGTAGCGTAGCTTCCTTCTCTGTTGTGGAATTTTATATATATATATGAAAATTGATAATTAAGTTATTCTTTCCATTTCACGACTTTCATATTTTTGGTTGTTGACCTTGTAACTTATTGGTTAATTGTTCCCAGTTCCTTAGTACCCTGCATAAGTATTTTCCTTTTCTTGTATTGTAGATGGATGATGTTTTCATGGGATGCAGTGCATTGGTCGTAGTTTCTTTCTATGGATTTCAATGGACTTTGTAAGATTACTAATTGAGGCATCATTCTTCTTGATTGAGTGTAAAATTTGAAGATTTTAAGTATCGAAACCACCTATATGTAGGTTCTCATAATGAAAATAGATTTGTGTTGCCCCCCTCTCCATCAGTGTACGTGAACAGCATTGGTTCTTATTTGAATTGTGTCTTTCATAATTTGCTAATAGAAACTAGCCCATCATGGGCTTGAACGACTGATTTTGCTCAAGGTTTTTGGACGTGTTTTGGGTAGGGAAAAGATCCAAGACAATCATGTTTTCCAGAGACTTTGTGATCAAGAAGCAAGCAAGGTCTTTTTGCTTGAGGTTTTTGAACATGTTTTGGGTAGGGGAAAGATCTACAGAATCATGTTTTTCACTCTCGTGATCAAGAAGTTAAAAAATAAAGTGGAATGGACCTTTGAGGAAATCTTCCTTGTTTGGATTGCTATGTAGCAAAGATTCCTTCTGCATTTTTGGTGGCTACTAGCGATAATGATGGGGTCGGATAAAATGGCAAAAGGCTCCCTCGTGGAAAGCCACTTTAATTGCGTCTACAAAGGCAGTGAAGACAAAGCTTGGCATTTCTAAACTCAAGACTGCTTTCGTCCTTCATTTTACTATGCTAATTTCCTAGTGTTAGGGCTCTGCAGCCTGTCACCAGACTCGCCACTGTTCTTGCTTCTCGTGGGCAATATTTTTTTGCCCTTTATTGGGAGGAGTGCAGGGAGACTGGGGAATTATTCAGGAGTGCCACCCATTAAGCTGACTCTGCACTCGGTGCCTCAGAACAGAATAGAATTTGTTCTTATGTTTTTACATATCTATCATATAATATTTTTGTTTTATTGCAACTCTTAGAATACCGAACATAACATTATATGTTTGACTAAGATGAATGGGGCTTTTTCATGCTCTGCGTGTGTAAGTGTTAAGAATAATCTCGGCAGGAACAATTATGAAACAATGGAGGCCTGCCCTGTATTTGGGTATTAGGAGGATGCTGGAAAGCAGAAAGTGATGGGAAAGTAAGGTGGAGGACATGGTGAACATGTACCCCTAGCAAAAACTCGAAAGGTAAAAATTGACACAAAGAAAGTGGGGATCAAATGGAGAACATGGTCTTCCAGGTGTCTAGGGTTTATTGGCTACATTTATAGAAAGAGACTGATGGTTTATATATTATTTTTGTGCATAAATGTAAATAACATTTTTGAAGGTTAAAAAACCAACATTAAATGTCCAATAAAACTAGTTTGTTCTTATAAAATTGTTGGTGGGAGATCTTAATGGGACAACGTGAATTGAGGGCCACACAAGTAGTCGCACCTAAATGGATAATATATTTCAATGTAAGGTTGATTGGTTGGCATATGTTTACTTCAGTTTTTCTTTCTATAAAGGAGCCAAATAATTCTTTCTATAAAGGAGCCAAATAAATACATCTCTATTTATTTTTAACAATATAATCCAACCAAAATGAAGACACGTTTTTTTTTTTAAAATTTTTTATTTGGTTGAAATATATCAGAAAATTAATTAATCAAATATCCTCTCTCTCTCTCTCTCTCTCTCTCTCTCTCTCTCTCTCTCTCTAGAAAAAGCCTAATAAATATGTTTGTAAGATTGATATATTCATACGAAAAGTAATTAATTAATAAAAATTTTAATTTTTTTTCAATGAATATATATATTTTTAGAAGATCATACTAAGCATGTATCTTAAATTGATTTGAGTCATTACAAGAGACTCTTAGTTCTTGTTTGCTCTGCTGCTCTTGAGGCCGGAGGACTACTTATAGAGTGAGGAAAGAGAATTATATAGAGTGAAGATAGAGAATATACTTTAGTAGCAACTCTAAATGCAGTTGATTTACATTAGAGATTTTAATGAAAGTTGACAGAAAGTGATGAGAGGGTATGAGGAAAATGAAGAAGTCGACGAAGAAGGAAATTAGGAATTCAAAGGAAGAGGAGAGAAGAAAAGTAGATAACTCTTTATCTATGATGTGAATATAATAAAAAAAAAAAACGCTACATACATCCACAAACAATGATTCTTGATCTATGATGTGAAGATATTATTTCATTGAAATTTATGCACACAATAGGTATTAGATCTTATTTGACTCCTCTTCAGGAAAATGAGACAATTTTGTAAGAACAAACCAAATTTTTTTTTTTTTTTTGTAAATCAAGTTTCCAACATAAAATGAGCTTCCTTTTTATATATTATATGTACTTTCGTAATTTAAATTTGTCCGTGAGTTGTATAGGAATATAATCTAAAAAACCTTATGTATATAAGGAGTCTTATACCTCGCATTTTAAAGTAGTTTTCAATCATATATTATGTTATTGCTCGTTACGATTTCGTTGACTGCATCACTTTTGTCTGCCTTTTATCATGCATATTTCCTTAGGATTAAATATCTATTTGAAATTTGTCTCTTTTTTTCATATATGCTCTACTAGGCTCGAGATCCATAGCGCATGATGTTCAATGATATAATTATACCTTGTATCATAGAAAAATAAGCTTAATTATCAAACTGATAATAAAGGTAAACTTATAAAATGGGACTAATCTAAATGCTAGTTCGAAAAAATGAAATGAACTGAGAAGATCGTGCACAATAAATTTTTTTTTTTTTGGGTCTATCTTCCATGGATATTGAGTAAAACCCAAACTTCATTTAAAAGACACAAGTACTTTGATAATTTTTATATCTATATGTGTATTGTTTTTTTTTTTTTTTTTTTTCAAACTTAGAAGAACTACATATCTACCCAGACATAATATTTTTTTGTTTTATAATAAATTTTATTGAAAACTATAACATCAACAAGACCACCAATTGAGTATTTCCATTATTTTGAAGTTATGATTGATGAGCGACTTGTTCAACTATAACTATGATTTTAAATTTTAATTATTTTGCTTTTATAATGTTGATGCTCCTTGTTCCTTGAGTGGGTCTTATGTTGGTGGCATCTTTTAACATTTTCAAGAATGAAAGGCCTACAAGTCATGGCATGTTATTCTCGCATTCATTTTAACTTGAAATATGACTTGACATGGATCTCTATATTCATGAAAATATGAAGGATTCTCAAACCATGGACATCAATTCTCACCCTTCCTTGCTCATTTTTATATGCTTCTTTCTTTTGCAATCAAATTACCCTACTATTTTAGTTGGTTACACAATAAGGCAAAAGATGAGGTTTGGTAAAAAGAAAATGATCTCCTTTCAAATTTCAAAAATTCTAAGAACCTCCCCTGGTGTTTCAAGAATTCTAAAAACCTCTCCTAGTGTTCCAAGAATTTCAGAAATCTCCCCACGATGTTTTAAGAATTCCAAGAATCTCCCCCGAGGTTTGCCAAAAGACACAAATCTTCATTTTTATTTTGTAAAAAGATAAGTTCTTTTAGGGCATGTTGTATCTTTTTGACAAACCTTAGGAGAGACATGTGACATTTTTGAAAACTTTAGAAGGTCTTTGTCTTTTTGGCAAACCTCAAGGAAGGTGAGTGTCTTTTGCCCTAAATAATAATGTTTCTATAATATAATATACACAATGTTAAAATTTAAAGACTATATTATCCACAATTTTGTTTAATGGGATTATTAAGTTTCATTTTTAAATTTATGATAATTGAAATTTTTATTAATATTTATAGATTTAATTAGGTACATTTCTTAGCAAACTTATGTGTTTAAAAAATATAGTTATTATCCATATATTATTTATATGTTAAGGACATAATGGTTATCTTCTTAAATGCTTGTAGGGTTTTTCATGTTGAACCAAATGAGCATCTTGTATAAATTCTTTAAAATATTTTATAATAAAAAAAATAAAAATATTTTCATGAGACGACATGCCACTCCCAATAATGAGATTTATGGAAATGTTATTACATGAAAATATTTTCTATGTCACGAACTAAATGCATTTTACAGTAAGTATATTTTAGCAGTTAAGATTTGGTGCATAGAGATCATTTGGAACAGTTTATAACTAATAATTTTGCTAAAAGAGAACTTATTGGAAAACAAAAGTACAATTAATAAGTATGGAATTGAAAAATTAATGAGTAATGTTTGGTTGTGTACTAGTAAATAAGTAGTGTTTGTAACTTACTTCTATTACAAGTATTTTACGAATATATTATAATATTATTAAAGCTTTTTATCACTAATTAATATATTATAATATAGAAGAAAATGTTATTAAATTAGCTAATATTTTAGTTAAATTTTACTATTAATTTTCAATTTAAATTTTAAATATTTTCTAATTAATGATTTAGCTAATGTTTATGCTATTTAATGTTCTAAGAATTTATATTAAATAAAATAACATATTATTATTTTCTAATTAGAAATAGTATTATTAATTTATGTTTATAATATTATAAGTTATATATATATATATTTTGTAATTCATCATTAATTCCTCAAATTAATATAATAAAAACTCATTAAGACCATAATTTCGACAAGGATGAAGGGAAGAATAGTCAGAATATCTATATCTAGAACAGAGAGAGAGAGAGAGAGAGAGAGAGAGAGAGAGAGAGAGGATTCGATGGAGCATCACGAGATCTGATGGTGATGCAAAGAGGGAGGGAGAGAGGTGATAGACGTAGTGTAATAGTCGAGCAGGCGTGTGAGAGTGAAGGAGGTGGTGCCTAATAGAGGAAGAAGGGGAGGCAGCGAGGGAGAGAGAAGAATAAAGAGAAATAGCAAATCCTGCTAATAAAAAATACATTTTATAAAACCTATTTATCTAAGTGCAAGTCACATTCAACTTTTTGGATAAATAATTATTAAATTTCTTTTCGTTTACAATAACTCTATATTTGGAAGAGGATCTAAATATGAATTTGTATAGATTTAAATACAATATACTATTTAGATTTACTCAAATTCAAATTTAAAATCTAAAATTCATTCTTCTTAATGTAATGTAAGTATATTTTTTTTAAAGTGATTGATAGCTTATAGAGGTCCCATTTTAAATATCATATATAACTAAATAAAGCACATATTTAAATTGGACTTATAACCGTTGAAAAAAAATAAAAAATAAAAGTAGCATTCAAAACAGGTGTACCGGCAACAGCTTTTCCTTTTATTTTTGGTAAGCAATTATTTAGCCAGCTACAGCAGAAAAAAAAAAAAAAAAAAAGACATAAAAATTTGAGCATGTAAGAAGATGAGAATTAAATTCCACATTTGCCCTCCCCTACCCGCAAAAATTACCCTTCTCCTACGTCAGCTGTTGTCAAGGCAGAAACCGTCAAAGAGACGGGAAATGAGGAGATGACAAAGTGGGTGGCCTCTCTCCTCCCTCTCTCTCTAAATCAAAATCCCAATTTGTGTTGTCCGAAGGAAGGCTGAAGCTCCATCAATCATCACCCCAGTTGCTAATAATTTCAAGAACACGAGGAAGGAGATCGAGGAGCTTCAATTTTTTATTTCATTTTTCAAGTATTTTTGTTTGGTTATAAAATCCATTTTCAATCTCTCCTGATCTTAGCTCGATGGAGTCTGAGTTCTGGGCGTCTCGTTTCGACGCCGTTAAACGCCAATACACCTTGCAGCACAACCATCAGAGCTCCCATTTAGGTTTGCTCGCGTGATCTCCCATTTTTTCCGAGCAAGTTGATTCAATTTGGTTTTCTGATTTTGTGGCTCACGAGTGTTTTTTATTTTTTTTGGGGGGGGGGGGGGGGGGGGATATGTAGATCGGTTGAATATAGATGATTTCGAGGTGGAAGACGAGGTTCGTCCCGATTTTTCGTGTCCGTACTGTTACGAGGATTTCGATATTGCGTCACTGTGTTCGCATCTGGAGGACGAGCATCCCTGCGAAACCAAAGTCACCGTGAGTTTTCTCAAGTTCATAAAATTTTTGAAATTTACAATCTGTGTTTCCCTTTTTGATGAAGAGGAGTCGTAGCTTTCCTTTGCTAGATATGCATAATTCCTTGATTTGGTTATGTTTGGCTAAAATTTAGCAAATTGTTTCCATTAGAGGTTTAGGAACTTTTCCATACACTCATGGGGATTTTTTTTTTCTTTTTTATTTTGGAAAATGATGTTGGAGGATCGACTTATGAATTGGATCTTTCAATTTATTTTTATGGTTGATTTTTCTTATCCAAAAAGAAAAAAAAAAAAAAAAATCATCTTCAACTCAATCTTTGGTATGGGAGTAAACTGGAAGAAGCTTCAACTTGATGAGTATGTTCACAGGTGATGGATCTTTCAATTTATTTTTATGGTTGATTTTTCTTATCCAAAAAGAAAAAAAAAAAATCATCTTCAACTCAATCTTTGGTATGGGAGTAAACTGGAAGAAGCTTCAACTTGATGAGTATGTACACCGGTGATCATCAACCTGTTTGGTATGGCCATGGACCAGGTAGTAGGATTTTGTTTTCATTGCCTTTGCTGAATATGGCACTGTAGCTCTTATAGTTTCCAACAACTATAAAGATCAACTCCCATGAGATTATAATTTTATTAATATAAGCAACTTTCTGTTAGTAAATAGTTGACTCTACATTAAAAAGTGATTTAGATAGTTAATAAAAAAAAACATTTTACCCTAAACAAATTATGTATTTAATTCAAATACAATGATGAGTGTTCACTAAAATATATATTTTATAAAATAGAAAAAAATACATTAACACCCTTCAACAATCAATCATGTCACGCACACCCCCTTATACTTATAAAAAGTAACACTTAAATCTTGTTGGTTATCTTATTTGTTACAAAAGACCCCTTAATTTATCAGAAGACCATTAAATCTGTGGATTAGCATCATTGACATGCGGCACAAGAATAATTGATAATTTTTGAATGAAATTGCTCTGATAAGCCTAGAGAACATGCAAGCATCATAAAATTTAATTGACTTAAAGGGACTTGCAAGATATGGTGTTTTATTAATTAACATAAATATTGTTGGAATTTGCAATTATTAGTTATTAGTTGTTGGTTGTTTTACCCTAATTTTACACTTCTGACACTAATTTTGTGCGACATATTTTCTAAAAACTATCTAATTCTATTCTTTGTTGATAATCTTGGGGATTTGCTATTTTTTAACCTTTTTTTTTGTATTAAAAATTTTTTGTAACATAAGCTAATAATTAAATTTATTATTTTTATGTTTTGATAAATGAGTACTTTTATTTCATTAAAAAAAAAGAGAAAAGAAAATAACTAGGTGCAAGACATGTCACAAATAGACTTCTTAATCATTCTTCTATAGTAAAAATAATTAATAATAATATTTCTTAAATTTATAACGGCAATTTTAACTAAAAAATTGTCAATTATTCATACACCATAGAGATGATGCTAATACATTTAATTGAACAATTTTTTGTTATTAGAAGGCATCATTTTAGGGTCACTGTTTAAAATTCTAGAGGCGGTATTTAGAGCATTATTACATAATTCAAGGAGTGTGAGTGTATTTTTTCTTAAAAAAATTCTCACTCAAAAAATAACTTGGTTTTTTTTTAAGTCTTTTTTGGTCTTATAACAAAAAACTATTCAAGATTGTCTTTTAGAAAGTAGAAGTTACCTAAGATGTTAATATTTCATTATCAAACATATAAATCCATCAAATAGCGTCCATTGTCATCACTAGACAAAAGTAAAAGATAAAAAATAATTTTTTTTTAATATTCAAAAATAAAATCATCTTTACATAAAATGTGCATATCGATCACCATAATAACTTAAAGCTTAAGTGTGATGATAAATACCCCTAAAATATTACGAGAAATATTACTCTTCAAATAACTTGTATTTTTCCAATTAATATTTTTTTAAAAAATACTAAGATTCAAGGCAAGTCACTGCTAATCCAGAAGAATACCAAGTATAAATGAAAAAATAAGTAATAATAAAGTCAAAATATTGAGAAATCATTAAGAATGAACTATTAAGAAATCACTACAAAAGGAGAGGAAGGAGGATGTACAAACAACAAGTGTATAAATGAAGTACCCTACTGTCAGAAATCAGGTAGTGTAAACAAACAAATTTCAGAAAATAACTTGTTGGATCTTGAGTATGTATTGCTGCAGCTTTGCCTCCTTCTTGAGGAGTCTGACGTTGTACATCTGCCCACTCTCTCCTGTAAATTCTTTTTGCTTAATAAGATTTTATCTTTCAATATGAAGAATTTTAATTTCAATTTTTTGTATAGGTTCTTGTATTGAGTTATTAACAAAATCTTAGAAGAACAAAACAAATTTTTTTGGTGTAATTAAACTTCCAGAATTTGGATTCTATCCAATAAAATTTGAAAAACCAAGTAGTAAGCATAAGCGGAAAAAAAATAAAAAAAAAAAAATCAAAACATACGTTCTACTAAAAATCAGATGGCTTAAACCGAACATTCTAGGTGTGAAGCTGTGTCAAACCAAAAAACTCAACAAGCATTAGCTCTACCTTAAAAAGAGGTGATCCAGCTGTTTTGAATTGGTTGGACCTTGGGTGTGCACTTCTGCCCAGCATGTGTGAAGGGCAGCATTACTTGTCTTCTCCGGGCTAGCTAGCTGATTATACACCCTCCTCTTCTCTTTGTAATGATTTCTTAATAGTTCCTTTATAATAATTTCTTAATTTGATTCATTATTAGTTTTTATTTGTACTTGGTATTTTTTATCTTAATTAACAGTGTCTTGTTTTGAATCTTAGTGTTTTCTTTTATATCCTAATTGAAATATGCAAGTTATTGAAGAGTGATAATTTTTTATAATATTTTGGGGACTATTTATCATTGCATTGAAGCTTTCAATTATTATGGTAATGGAGTATATACATTTTATGCATGATTTTTTATTTAATTTTTGAATATGAATAATTTTTACTTTTGTCTAATGGCAACGTATGTTAGTTGACAGATTTATATGATTATAATGAAATATAAATAACTTAGGTAGCTTACACCTATTGCAAAAATAAAAAAAAAATACTTTGGCAATCAGAGCTGTTTCCAAAGGGGCAGATTATTTCATGAGTGATATATATTTTTTTAATATTTTATTGAATACTTATCATTGTGCTTGGGCCTTAGTTTATTATGGGAATGCAATATATATTTTGTTAGGTATATTCCCAAGATTTTTTTTTTGGGGGGAGGGGGGTGAATTGGGTATATAAAAATTATCGCCTAGGTTAAACCAGATCAATAGTATTACTCAACTTAGGGTCTGTCCATGCAATAATAAACTCAATCATTCGCAATAGTAAAATATAAACATATATGTGCTGGAATTTGAAATGCGGAAATTAAAAGTACGCATAAGAAATGTTATCGGGGTTCAGCCAACTGTGCCTACGTCCTCGCCTTGGCTACATTAACATAAGGATTCCACTAATGCTCACTTAACGGGTAGAGCGGCACCGATTACGATCAGGTCAATTTAAGGGCCTTGGCTACATTAACATAAGGATTCCACTAATGCTCACTTAACGGGTAGAGCGGCACCGATTACGATCAGGTCAATTTAAGGGACTGACCTCAACCAACACGCTTTACTAGGATGATGCACTTAATTTTCCTAACCGGGTTTAAGTCAGTCTGGGACTATTTAACAGGGTTAGTTTCCCTTTTCAGGCCTATGCCTGAAATACAACAGATTTAAAATTTTACGTACAAAAAAACGCTTCTTACATAAGCTGATATGTACCACTATGCACAATATAATCAATGCACCTTAATAATGTATGAACTATAAGTTCGGTGTTCTATGTGTGCAATCAACATTCAATATTATCGATAATCTCAAATCTGCACAAGAGTGTATCAACAAGGTTTTCTTTGAAACACAATATAAAATATCTCAATGCAAGCATAGAGTTTCAAAGATGCCAATCAGAGTATTCAAACAATCTCAAACATATATTCTCAAATGTATCTAGCACAAGAGTTGTTTGAAATCTAGCTTTGTAAAATATTCTTGCATACAAAAGAATAAGTCCAAATGAGTATTGCAATGATAATGCAAACTCACTTAGCTATATGATTTTTTCCAACCAAAGATTTATCAAATGAAATCGGGAGAAAAATCAAGCTAAACCCTCAATACGAAAATCACAAGCACAAGAGCAAGTGAGGGTTTTTAGTAAAATGGAATAATCAATAAAACACTCACAAAGCTATTTTTCTCAAAGGAATAGAAGTATTATGAGTGTATGAGATTGGAATGAACAAATAGGGCTTAGAAAATTTAAGAGAGTTTTTGACTAATCCTATTTGTTAATCTTGCCTTAATTTTGCAAATGAAGAGATATATATAGGCATAAACAAAATTATGACCGTTGGGGACACCAAGGGTATTCTTAAAATTGTTTTAAAACGGTTTAGGAAAATTAACCCTGTTTAATTAAATTAAACCCCGGTAAAAAATAATTTAATCCTCGAGATTCGATTGCTCGGTCTGAGGTTCGGGTGCCTGAATAGATTTAGTTAGAAATTCAATTTTTAAAGGTTCGGGTGCCCGAAGTCAGGGTTGGTTGGCTGAACTAAAGACAAAAACTTTCTATCTGCGGTTCGGGTGCCCCAAGCTGAGTTCGATTAACCGAACCAACAAGTTCGGTCGCCCGAGGCCTTTTTGAACGTGAAGGTTCGGGTGTTTGAGTTGGTGAAAAGCAATCTGACATGAGTTTGGTCGCCCGAAACCTGGTCAACCCGCTGACTTCTTAGCGGTTCGGGCGCTCGAGGTGTTTTGAACACGATGGGTTCGGTCGCCTGACCTCTCACAAAATTTTCCTATTTAGTTCATTTTTAAGACAATTAATTCCCTTGATTATGTAAGTGATATGGGGACTATTTGTGCATTTGTTTAGGGGTCTAAGGTTTTTCTATCCTATCGAAAAAATCTGGTGTTGGTCGACCGAAGGTATTTCCTAATGTCTCTCTAAGGTTTTAAGCTTATAAGTTCCTACATGCATGTAATGTAAATTATTACAGACCTTGGATGATTATTATTACAGACCCAATGATAATAAATACAACAATAAATATGCTGGGTCTTCACTTCTCTTCAGGTTATCGAATGCCATTATGTGAACTTGTCAATGAGAACCTGCAAACAAACTTGACAACCATTAAATACCAGAATATTTGTCATTATCAAAACTGAGAATGACCCATAGGATCAACATATTTTGTTAATTGAATGAACGGAAAAAAAAAGTCATTTTATTGATGGCTCAAATTATTATTATTTTTAAAACATAAAGCTAATTTTTGACTAATGGAAGCTTGTTTTTATCAATAAGATTAGCTTACACCTAATTAAAAAAAAAAAAAAACTTAGGCAGTCATAGCCGTTTCCAAGGGGCAGATTATTTTATGAGTAATATATATATATTTTTAATATTTTATTGTATCTCATTATTTTACTTGGGCCTTAGTTTATTATGGGAATGCAATATATATTTTGTTAATTGAATGAAAGTATAAAAAAGTCATTTTATTGATGGCTCAAATTATTATATTTTTAATGTGAAGCTAATTTTTGACTAATGAAAGGTTGTTTTTATCAATAACATTATAATCTCAATGGCTTTTATGGTAGAGGGTGTAATGTCATATTCAGACAACTCAGAAAGCTGGCTGCTTACACATGGGCTACAGATCATGCTGACTGACCATTAACCATTCCCTGCCCCACTTGGGAGCTTAAAGAAAGAGATCATTTTCAATCGAAGTTCTAATTAGGCATAAATGGTTACGCACTCTTCTTAAAGGTTACACAGAACAGCTGGTTGATCTACTCTGTTCACTCCATCTATAAAGTGGATCCTTGTCCCTCAACGATTTTGGTCACTTCTCCCCAGTGAACAGCAGAGAGGGGACGATGAAAAATCTATTGCACAATGAGCATTCCATTAACTCATTATACACAAGGAAGTATACTTACCAGATATTTTACATAAATATTATAGTAATACTATCATTTTTATGATATTTAGATATGTTTTTTATGCTTTTTTCATCAAGTAAAGTCATGCTGCATGATGGTTTGTTTGTCTGACTGGCTTGAAAGCTGCTTTGGTCAGATACTGTATTTGCACTACATTTGCTAGAGAAAAGTTAGGTCTGCTTTCTTTAAGATTGACTGGCCCAAAATTGATGACTATTATGAAATTAAAGGGTAAAAGATAGGAACAAACATTTTGAATATCTTGGTTGTAAAGCAATATCTGATGCTGTCTGAAATTACTTGTAGTTCATCTCCGCAATGTGAAGAGTCTGATCTGGTGTCCATTTTCTCCTTGCAGGTTTGTCCCATTTGCTCGGTTAAAGTTGCACATGACATGCTAAGTCATATTACGCTGCAACATGCACACCTATTCAAGATATCCTTTTTAAAATGGAAATTTCTTTGCAACATGTTTATCCTTGTGATTTTTAAGCAGAGCCCTTGTATTGTTTCTCTTGTCGTATACGCACTAGTGAAAATTTATGTCATAATCAAGTTTCTTTAACAGTAGGTTACTTTCAGAGGCGCCGGAGATTACGCAGGGTTGCAATTCCTAACAGTCAGACACTATCCCTCCTGGGTCGGGATCTTCGTGAGGCTCATCTAAAGGTGCTTCTAGGGGGTGGTGGATACCGGTCAAACAATACAAATGCTTCTACTGCACTTTCTGATCCATTCCTTTCATCACTTATTTTGAATTTCCCTACATCTGAAGCAGAAGACATTTCAAGATCTGTGATATCTGGTGTTGACGACTTTTCTGTAAAGACTGCAACACCAGCGCATAGTTGGAAATCAAGGTGCTGGAAATTATCTTCTTTCCACTTAAAGGCCTTTTGAAACTTGGAATTAAGAAAAGGAAAGGAAAATGTAGAGGAATTCACTTTTTTCATGTTTAGTTGTTAAGGAAAGAGAATAAAATATGCAGCAAACGAATTCACTTTTTTCATGTTTAGTTGTTTTACACATCATTTATCATTTGATTTTTCATAAATTTTAATCACACTAGAGCAGATTTGCATTTATAATAGTGCTTTATTTCCCTCTTATTTTTCTTTTAATTTCCTTTTCTCATACAAAATTCCTGATTGGGGCCTAAAAAATGTGTGTTGGCTGTTTTGACTACATTGGGTCATCTTAGAGATGTGTTTCTTCACTTGCAGTTTTGATCCTTCATTGAGTTCCGAAGAGCAAGAAGAAAGGAGGAGACAGGCTGCTGCAAGAGCAGGTTTTGTGCAAGATCTGCTTCTCTCCACTCTCTTAGACGACTAGAAGAAACGGGGAATTGCTGCAAAGAGAATGGTGAGTTACTCTTGGTTACATAGCAGCTTGACGAACCCAATAAACAGCTCAGTTGGATATGTAGGCAGAGGCTATAGATGTACTTATTTTCTGAAGAAGCAATGGTCTTCTTCTAGCTAATATAAGAAATGCTTATTATATATGTTGCAAGCTACTGTTCAAAGGCAGATCTTCAGCATAGTAGCATATGGAACTTTCGGCTCAGTCATTTCCACAAAGCAGGTGAGAAGAAAGTTTGGAAGACCACATTCTGGTGGAAGTGCCGTGGATAAAAAGAAATCCAATGTGAACAGGTCTACTGACTACTCATTCCTATGATATATATTAGCTAGTCAAGGTGCTATTGTTAAAATTATGTTTTGTTTTTTTGTTTTATTTTTCTTATGGTGACCCATAAAAATGAAGAAAATTGTTAATAGAAGCACTTTCTGTGTTCACTAATGATTTTTCATGCTAGATCCTACAGATTACTATAGAACCTGATGTTTTGAGAATTTTTTAGGGTCGGTTTGGATTCAAGATTTTTTAGGGGGTATGAAAGGCTTTTATTTTTTTTTTTTTTAATATGACTAAAAATTAGGAGAAAAACTAAACATTAATGGTGTGTAAAATCAAAGTTTTGTTTATAAATTTAGCATATATATTTTTTATTTTATTTATATTTTTATTTTTCTTGATAATCAAAATAAGAATACCTTGATATTTTTCTAGTTTCAAATGGGTCTTAGTACTGAAATAATGTATCGTTTTCAGATTAATAACTTCAATTTGAGATTCGAAACCTGGACCTCCCGAAAAGGGGTTAGGCGATGAACCATTAGGTCAAAGTTCGGATTCTACTTTGTGAAATTTTATGATAATGGTTATTCTTATGAGGCAAGCATAAAATGTGTGGCTTACCCGGATAATCGCGATGAATGATCATTTTTAAACAGAAACTTTTGAGAAGAATTTTCAATTAAATGAAAAAAATTAATCAACAGGCGGGCCTCTCTTCATCCTATTTTTCTCCACATTGAAAGGATTGCCAAAAAAAAAAAAAAACAAAATCTTAAAATTTTATGCTAACAAAAAAATATTTTTCCTCCCTCTTTTTCCTTTCATCCTCATTTTTATCTCTTTTTTTTCTTTCACTTCTACCAAACACCTTGGGATACATAATCATTGACAAGCAAATATTAACCTTGAGGTCTTATTTGGAACTTAAAAAGTATTAGAAAAGAAAAGAAAAGAAAATTTTGATCAACGAAATAAAATATATATAATTAATAAATAAAAATTTGTTGTAAAACATGTATATTTATGTGGATTACTATCTAAATAATAGGTTACAACCTTTGGTATGCCCACATCAGTGTTTTAAAAGGCGAAGGCGTAAGACGAGGCGTTTTACCTTCCGCGAGGCGAGGCGTAAGTCTTTTGGGATTGAATTTTTTAAACAATTAATAAATAAAAAAATTATATATAGTATTAAAATGAGAAAAATGTTAGAATAATGGAAAAAATATAGCATTCATAATTCTTAGAATCGTAAGTATCCTATGGGACAATTTTAGGCTTTAGCTAACAAACTCAAACGCATGTCAAAAATAAGCCATAAGTTCTCAAAAAGAAGAGAAAAAACCAAATTAAAACATTACAATGTCTTATCATTCAAGATTCTAATTTCAAAGATTCTAGTAAATCTTAATCAACAAAGTTCAAAGGGAACTATCAAGATCTTCATCAACGTCCTCATCTTTATCAACGTCCTCATCTTCATCATAATAAATAGGAGTTCTTCTAGTAATTAATTCCTCTCCCACTTCAACATCATTGTCTTCCTCAGTTGTTTCCAATGTTGGCCCCTTGCCTTTGTCTTGAGTGCCTACCTATTCAATAAAGCTATAGGTTAGGAGTTAGGAGAAATGTAGAATTATAAATTAGTAGATTAAAAAATGACTATTGATATGTATGTACTCAAATTCTCACAATAATCACTAATTTTCCTTTTTCTAGGAAGATTAGAATGCGAGCTACTAGCAGCTTGTGTTGCTTGAGCATCATCTCCTTCAAGAGCTACCACGGACAAAGCTTTAATAGCATCAACATTTAGGACATTTTCATCATCAACCCAAGAAGTATCTTTTGGGAGGATAGGTTCTTCATTCTCTTGATCCATTCATCATCTGAAGTTACTTCTGGCACCAATATTGGATCATAATTTTGTCTTCTTCTTATAGCTCTCTCCCTCAGTTTGGTGTTGTACTTGACGTAAACTAGAGCATTCAATCTCTTGTGCTCTAATCTATTCCTATTTTTCGTATGAATTTGCTCAAATGTGCTCCAATTCCTCTCACATCCACTAGCACTACATGTCAGGCTAAGAACACGAATAGCAAAGTTCATCAATTCTGGGGTCTTTGTTGCAAAACGCTTCCACCAATTAGCTACAGAATAAAAAAGAACATGTTTAAGTTCCAAGTTATAAGAAGAAACAAGGATAGAGTACTACTAATTAACTATTTTTACTGAAATATTATTTTTACCCGGGCTTCTCAACATTCTGGAGTCAACAGCCACTTGAGTCCCAAAATCCCCTCGTGCATTATCAAACAAATCCAATTGGATGTTTGTAGCTAGCCTCTCCTCATATGTCAACATTCTATCCATGCATTCAAATAATCATTTTTTCACTTCTTCATAATTAGAGAAGTTCTCCTTATAATGCAATTGGGGATTTAAATAATATCCTGCAGCATGTAAATGGTGATGAAGTTGTGGAGTCTATCTATTATCTATTTTTCTCCAAATGGGTCCATATTTTTTCTCATTTCTAGAAAAATTTGCAGCAATTTTTTCCTTTGCCAAATCCATCATCTCATAGAGAAACCCCATGGCCGGTCTTTCCTCAAAATCAACCTCCCTTAGAATACACACAAGAGGGACAACACTCTTGATAACATACGCCACGTGAGGCCAAAAATGTTGGTCAAATAAAATTATTGAGTGAGTCCTTATACCTTCATGCATTTTTGCATATGTAGAAGTACACTACTTCTCCGAAGAAAACATAGATTGAAGGCTTCGCTTTTGTTTGTAAATGCTCTGAAGTGTCAAAAATGCAGTAGCAAAGCGTGTCACTGCAGGGCAGATGAGTTCTTCGTTGTCGGTGAAATGCTTCCTCATCTTTGCAATTACATAGGAATGATTATAAATAAATTTCACAACTTGCTTAGCCTTTAGGATTGTGCTTGCATGGATCTTCAATTTTGCAATATCCTCCAACATGAGATCCAAACAATGTATAGCACATGGAGTCCAATAGAGTTTTTGCCTTTTTTCCATAAGCTTTTTCCCACCATTTATCATATTTTTCGCATTATAAGTTATCACTTGCACAACATTCTCCTCACCAACTTCCTCAACCACCTCATCCATATACTTAAACAACAAATCACCATTTTTTTTTATAGAATTATAAGCATCAATGGATTTTAAAAACCACATACCAGCAGGACTATTCACAAGGAAATTAATTAAGACCCTTGAACACCCATCGGTCCATCCATCAATCATGATAGAACATCCATATTCCTTCCAAGCTTTTTTGTGATCTTTCAACCTGCTATCGATGTCTTTCACTTCATCTTTAAGGATCCAAGTCCTCATATCATGCATAGATGGAGGCTTGAATCCTGGCCCATAATTAGCAATTCCATCAATCATAACATGCCAATATACGTCATCCATCAAATTAAATGGTAAAGCATTGTTGAGCACACAACGGCCAACTTTCCTACACACTTCATTTCTTTCTTCCTTCTTCCATTTTGAGTTTAGAGTGGATTGTTTGGTATGTGAAAATGAAAACTTATCCATTGGACCTTTAATCTTAGGAGTATGGTCACTTCCACTATTTTGATGCTTAAAATCTCCAACATTAGACCTAGCACTCTGACTCCCTCCTTTTGGACCCTGCCCAATCTCTTCAAGAAGTTCATTTCTTTTGCCCTTCTCTTTTTGAAATTTTTCAAGAGCATTCTTGCACTAATCACTCACGTTTTGAGGGGCTTTTGGACAAAGTTTCATTCCTTTCCTTATACCAGCCAAATGATTTTTAAACCTTGTCACAGTCCCACTACAACATTGATCACAAAATTTACATCTAAAATATTTTTCTCCATCAACTTCTTTTATATATTTCCAAACAAAATCTTTTTTTTGCCCCTTGGAATCAGCTTCACACATTTCAGAAGGTGCAGTAAGATTTAATTTAAACAATTAAATATAAAATAAAAACAAAACTTGAGACAAACTCAAACCCGTCGAACAGACTTCCAAAGATAGCCAAATGATGCTTCCAGAGAGAGAGAGAACAGAGCAGAGCCTTCGAGAGAGGGAGCAGATGGGACAGACTTTGACAGATTAGCCAAATGATGCTTTGAGAGAGAGAGAGAGAGAAGATGCTTCGAGAGAGAGAGCAGAGGCTTCTTTGAGGCTTCAAAAGGGAGCAGAGGCTTCGTCGAGCTTTGTCCAGGCTTCAAAAGAGAGAGTAGGATTTGCCGAGCTTTGTTGAGTCCGAAACAGAGATCAGAGGCTTTGAGAGGCAGCAGAGGCTTCGTCGAGTCCTCGAAATAAAGAGCAGAGGCTTCAAGAGGGAGTAGATGCCTCGTTGAGGCTTCGTCAAGCTTCGTCCAGGCTTCGAAGAGAGAGCGAAGGCTTCGTCAAGCTTCAGTGACAGAGCAGAGGAGAAAAGCTTCGGCTTCGGCAATAGAGCAGAGGAGAAAAGCTTCGCGGGAGAGATAGAGAGAATAAGGTTTAGTGTGTTTTGGGTTTGAACTTATAAAATTGTGTTTTAAACCCAAGAATATCGAAATGTGTATGACTTTCATATGAGGTGTAAAAAGGCATTGTTTTTTGGCTGAGGCGTACGCTCTGTTGGTTGAGGCGTACGCATTCGTGGAGTTCCGCTTTTGCGCATACGCCTTGGTGCGTTTTCCACCCAAAACGCCCATAGAGGCGTGCCTAGAAAATGCCTTTCAAAACACTAGCCCATATAATGGTTCATTAAGTGGTAAACCTGTAAGATGCTAATGTATTTATCTATATAAGGGTATGCTTTACAACAAAATGAAATAATAAGATGATTAACAACATTTAGTTCATGAAGAACTAGACTGTTGAATTTCTATAACTCCAAACTTTTTTCCTCTTTTTATTATATTTACAACACGTTATTAGCACGATCGAGTACCTAATAGTATAACAAGTTTCGTTGGTATTATTCTAATGGTAAGAATCTTATTTCCTTTATCATTTGTTATCTATATAATTTTAGTTTTTCATCAAACTATATTTATATGTTCACTATATCTCTTATCTTGAGTACGTGTTCTTAAATATTTTTATGTTGGGATATATATGAGAATAACATTTTCATTTAATATTTACCTAACTTTGAATTTTTTTTATTTGTTTTCAAAGTGACTTTATGATGTTAAACCTCACAGAGTTTGAATTCGTTGCCTATTATATTTCTAGAAGAAATTATCTGCCATGAGTACTTGATGCTGAGATTTACCTTAATGTTATGAATCTTGGAAGTACAATTGAAGAAGGAAATCAAGCATCCCTGCAAGATCGCGCAAAGGTAATGATTTTCTTTTGACATCATTTACACGAAGAATTGAAAATTGAGTACCTTACTATTAAGGACCCATTAGTCCTTTGGAACAACTTAAAGGAGAGATATGAACACAAAAACAGTAATTCTTCCAAAAACTCGATATGATTGGATACACTTACGACTGCAAGATTTTAAAACTATAAGTGAATATAATTCAATCTTGTTCAAAATTAGCTCTCAATTGAAGTTATGTGAAGAAAAAATTACCGATGATGATATGTTAGAAAAAACATATTCGACTTTTCATGGTTCGAATGTACTCCTACAACAGCAATTTCGAGAGCGTATATTTACAAAATATTCTGAGCTAATTTCTTGTTTACTTGTGACTGAACAAAATAATGAACTTTTGTTGAAAAATCATCAATCTCGTCCAACTAGGTCAACACCATTCCCTGAAGTGAATGTGACTTTTTCTCAAGGTCGTGGACAAGGTCGTGGTGGTAAAAAAGGTTGTGGTAGGAAAAATTGTTAGACTCGTGATGATCATCCTTGAAAGTTTAAAAGCAAAGGTGCTAAAAATACTTATTTTAAGGCATCGTTAAAAGGAAAAGGGAAAAATAAATGAAGTGAATTTGTTTGAACCCATTGATGCTAAGTATGAGTCTCCTTTGGATATTGATTTTGATGTTTCTAATTTTTTTGAGGATCCTAGTGGTAAAATTGATCTTTTGATAGGGGATGAAAATGTCTACTATTAAATTATCTTCATGTTTATGTTATTTTGAAAAAATTAACTTATATAATTTTTTTATTAAAAGTTTTACATATAATATGTTTGGTAATATTTTGTTATCTTTTCTAATTCTTAAATTTTACTTTTCATTTACTAGATCATATAAAATAAACTTGATAAAATTTGGTGGATAGTGGCACGACTCATACAATTTTTCGTAAAAATTATTTCTTGCAATTAACATTAGTTGAAATTAATGTTAATACAGTATTTGCCTCTAAAAATATAATAGAGGGCTCTGGAAGAGTTCACATTATGTTTCCAAATGGGACAAAATTGTATATTAATGATGTGTTGTATTATAGTAGATCTTGAAGAAATCTACTAAATTTTAAAGATATATGTTGCAATGGATATCATGTTGAAACCAAAAATTAAGGAGATATGAAATATTTTTTTATTACATCTACAATTTCAAACCATAAGATTATATTAGAAAAATTTTCAAGTCTTCATCTGACTTATATTTCACAAAAACAAGGATGATTGAATCAAATTTTATGCACCAAAAGTGCTCCGAGCCTAGAAGTTTTACACTTTGGCATGATTGTCTTGGCCATCCTGGTTCAACTATGATGCGACAAATCATTGAAAATACATATGGACATCCATTAAAGGATCAAAAAGTTCCTTTACCTCCTGATTATTTTTGTACTTCTTGTGCTTAAGGAAAATTACTTGTTAGACTTTCTCCATCTAAATTATTTTTAGAGTCTCCATCTTTTTTGCAAAGAATACAAGGAGATATTTGTGATCCAATCCATCCATCTTGCGAACCATTTCGATATTTCATGGTTTTAATTGATGCTTCCACTTGATAGTCACATGTTTGTCTACTTTCAACTCGTAATATTGTTTTTACTAAATTTCTTGCTCAAATAATAAAATTAAAATCAAATTTTTTTTATCATCCCATTCTAACTGTCTGTTTAGATAATGCAGGTGAATTTTCTTCAAAAACATTTTATGACTATTGCATGTCAATAAGAATAAGTATTGAACATTCTATTGCACATGTTCATACACAAAATAGTTTTGCGGAATCCTTCATTACGTGTTTACAATTTATTGATAGACCTATGCTTATGAGGACATTTCTTAATTGGTTGTATTTGTTAGGAGAAATATGAATATTGTACTATTTTTCCTTCGTTAAGATTTTGTCCCACAGGGTTTTCCTCAACGAAATTTTTAACGAGACATATTCATAATGTATAGTCATTCAAGGGGAAATGTTGTAAAACATGTATATTTATGTGGATGACTATGTAGATAATAGGTTATGACCTTTGGTATGTCCATATAATGGTTCATTATGTGATTAACTTTTGGAATGCCAATGTATTTGCCTCTACACGAACATGCTTTACAACAAAATGAGATAATAAGATGATTAGCAACATCTAGATCCTGAAAAACTAAACTGTTGAATTTCTATAACTCCAAACATTTTCTCTTTTCATTTCATTTACAACAAAAATTTAATTTTATACATCATTAACATTGGATTTTTATTAATTTTTAATTATATTAAAATAAAATTTTGCTTTTTATAATATTTAATAAAAAATATAATAAAAATAAAAATTATTATTATTATTTAAAAAAAAAAAAAAATTCTTGATCCAAAATCCCTTAACTTCTTGAACTTTCCGTAAAAACCCAATTGGAAAAGTCGTAATAACAATTTCTCTTAAAAATAATATTCATTCATTCTAACTATTGAGGATATTTAAATTGAATCTTATCTTGATGTGAGGTGGAAAAAGGATTTCACACCCACCACCCATCTCAAAATTATCTGTCATTACCTACTCCCAAACAAGACCCACGCTTTCATCAATTTGGCTGTCGATGCGTATGTGCATGCTAAATTAAGAAAAGAACAAATAGTTTTTTATTGATATTTCCCTCCTTATCCCTAAAATATCTTTTTAGAATTATCAAATTAGAATATTAAATCATATTTATTTTGCGGAGTAAAAACGGGATGAGAAAGGAATGTAATGAAATTGTGAATGAAAAGTCCGACAAAATTAAATAATATATTCGATTTCATTTCCTCTCATTTCATTCCATTCTTACGTATCCGAACATATTGTAACATTATGTTAGGTATAATAAAATCGAATAAAGTGAAAAATTATATAACAATTTTATTAAATTATAAATACTAACTTCATTTTATTTTTATTTACCAAACAAATTAAAGTATAGACCTACAGAAAGTAAGTATAAATTTATTTTTAAAAAAGCTCACCCATGTGCATCACAAAAAGAAAAGAGGGGGCAGGATGTCGACCAAAGATGCCTATAGGGCATTGAGCCCCGCTAAAGTTAATTAAGTGGGGGCATCTGATTCCTATCACATTGCCCACCACCTCAATTGGAAAGCTCATCTCTTATATATATATTACATATGAATGCTTCCTGCTGCCTGTGGCCGTGGCCGTAGCTGTGGCTGTGGCTGTGGCTGGAAGAGCAGTTGAAGATGATCGAGGGCATCGGATGCAGCCTGTGGCTGTGCCTGGAAGAGCTGTTGAAGATGATCAGAGGGCATCGGAGGCAACCGTGTATGCTGCTATGCTTCTCATCAATCCTAGGAATGGGTGGTCTGGGTAAATTTACTTTTACTTCTCTAATGTGTTGGAGAGAGCTGGGAGTAGTCCTGCAACGTTGTTTTACTTTGGTTTCTCTTCAGTTATAGAAATTTGTGTGAGAACGCGATAATTATCGTGTGAAGACTGATTTACTTATCCTGTGAAACGATTACTCCTCAAATCCTATCAGCTTGGAGGCATGATAGCTTAAGAAGCTTCTCCTAGAATAAAAGCCAGGATCAGCAATCTTTACTTGGAAACGCTTTAAATTCATCAGTTTGGGAATGAAATATTATGCTGAAGGTAAGTTGAGATCATCTCAAAGCTCAATTGTAATACGATTGTAAGAGGTAGTGGACAGTAAGAGGATTAAATGCTATTTATGAGTATTTGGTGATGTCATTGTAAACTGTTGAAGGTATGCACAAATAATATAATGAGTTTTGATATGATAAAGTTTGTACAAATGGGTTCAGAGGGCCGGTTGTGGGTTTGATGGACTACTTTCTTATAACTCAGATCTAAATTTGTATCATGTTTGAAGTGTGGACGGCGATCTTCACCATCATCAAGATGTTTCTTATAGTTAACTCATTCATTAGAATCCAGATGAAGGCTATGCCACCACATGGGCTATATGGGTCTTGCGCTTTGAAGGAGTTTGATGAATCTTGGAGGAGTTGCAGTGGTAGTTGATTTATTTCAATGCAATCCACATATTTCTATTCTAATTAATTATTTTATCTCATTTTGAGTGGTTGAAAAATGAGGGGTTCATGTACTGGGTTAATTTGCTGTACTATATTTCATGTTTGTTTTGTTTTGTTTTTTTTAATGTTCTGGCAAACTGTTAAAATAAATGGTTGCTGCTAAACTTGTCTTGAGGAAAATGTTATTCATATCTTATTTCAAATTCACATTCTACTATTTTACAGAGTCTCATATTTTAAGTTATTTACTTAAGAAGTTAACAATTCATAAAGTTAAAAAACAGATGATTAAAATATATAATTTTATACAAATTGTATGAAAGATGATTATTAAAATATGCTTTCCCAAACATGACTAGAAATTCCCCCACCCCAACAAGTTCTAAAATATTAATCTCAAAGACCTAAAATACTTTTCTTGTGCACCCGACTAGAAGATATTAACAAAGATTTTTTTTTTTTCCTTATAGATTCGATGTAGGTATGTACACCTATCCAATAAATGACGCTTCGTATATAGTGAGATTTGACACAAGCTTACTCGTCATTTTATCAGATGAGAAGACGCCTCGTGCACTTAAATTCTTTCCACCTGGCAAGTTAATACAATTTATCCAGGTCAATTTCACTTCACTATTAAGTTACAAAAGTTGCCATATGATTAAATATGAGCATGAATACATTTTAAACTTTCAAATAGGTTTGACCTAAATTCTCGATATAAAGGGCACTTGACCCCTATGTTGTTAATGTGCTTGTTTGTGGTATTAAAGATATTACACATTTTTCCAGCAAACCGTCGATGGTTTCAATAAACCATTTTACGGTTGCTTCGATGGCTTAAGATAGAATGGTTATTGTGATTAAACTGTCGACGATTTCACCTGTTGCTGAACTGCTGAGAATCTTATCAACTGAAGATTTGCGAATATCCGATTGTATGCTGCGATCTCAGATTCTTCAGATTGTATTACTCGAATATATGTTTGTATTTGATAGTCTAAAATCTCTTTAATTTAGTATTTACATACTTTTGAATTTGTAACAACTATACCTTGTACAAGTCCTATATGACCTCTCTACATTAATGAAAGTGTCTTGCATTTTCTATAGGGTATCAGGACTCTTTCTCTAACGAGCTTTTTTTTTTCTTTCCTAATGGTCGTTTCTTCTGAATTCGTTGTTATCACTGCCCTTGACACTCTTAGCAGTGGCAACTTTTCTCTTATTGCCATCAATGCCGACTCCTAGCTTCCATTGAAGCTTACCCTTTCCAACTTCCCTTCTTGGCGCGACCAACTAACATCATTGCTCATTGGCCATGACCTTGAGGGCTATCTTGGCAGTACAAACGTTTGTCCATCATGAACCATTTCTCCCAACACCTCCTTTGCCGGTTCATCTTTTGCAGGTGTCTCCAATCCGACTTTCTGGCGTTGGCTTTAGCAAGACACACTGATCCTCCATGCTATTCTTGCATCTGTCTCCGAGCCGATTATGCCGCTCATTGCCGCTTCCACCACTGCTCATGATGCTTGGTCCAAGTTGCAACAATTGTACGCCAATCGTTCATGCACTCGTGTTGTGCAACTTAAGGAAAATGTTATTGATATCTTATTTCAAATTCACATTCTACTATTTTACAGAGTCTCATATTTTAAGTTATTTACTTAAGAAGTTAACAATTCATAAAATTAAAAAACAGATGATAAAAATATATAATTTTATACAAATTGTATATTTGTATATCGTGTCATATCCTTTTATGAAAGATGATTATTAAAATATGCTTTCCCAAACATGACTATAAATTCCCCCACCCCAAGACAAGTTCTAAAATATTAATCTCAGAGACCTAAAATACTTTTCTTATGCACCTGACTGGAAGATATTGACAAAGAATTTATTTTTTCTTATAGATTCGATGTAGGCATGTACCCCTATCCAATAAATGATGCTTCGTATATAGTGAGATTTGACACAAGTTTACTCGTCGTTTTATCAGATGAGAAGACGCCTCGTGCACTTAAATTCTTTCCACCTGCCAAGCTAATACAATTTATTCGAGTCAATTTCACTTCATTATTAAGTTACAAAAGTTGCCATATGATTAAATATGAGCATGAATACATTTTGAACTTTCGAATAGGTTTGACCTAAATTCTCGAGATAAAGGGCACTTGCCCTCTATGTTGTTAATGTGCTTGTTTGTGGTATTAAGGATATTACTCATTTTTCCAGCAAACCGTCGATGGTTTCAATAAACCATTCTACGGTTGCTTCGATGGATTAAGACAGAATGGTTACTGTGATTAAACCGTCGACAGTTTCACCTGTTGCTGAACTGCTGAGAATCCTAACAGTTAAAGATTTACGAATATCCGATTGTATGCTGCGATCTGGGATTCTTCAGATTGTATTACTCGAATATATGTTTGTATTAAATAGTCTAGAATCTCTTTAATTTAGTATTTAAATACTTTTGAATTTGTATTTGAATTTGTAACAACTATACCTTGTACAAGTGTAAGAACCCGAAATATGAAAAATGGGTTTAAATATTAAGAGAGGGGTAAAATTGAAAATTGCCTGGATCAAATGGCTATAAAAGGAAATTCTCATTTCGTCCAAGTTAAGCAAACTTAGATTTTTATCTCTCTCTCTCTCTAAACCTCTCCCTACTCCTTCTCTCTAGAATTCTTCGCTGATCGTTGACGAAATCGGAAAACGGAAGCTACCACGAGGATCGTGGAAGGATTCTCTACAACTTCTACGGATTGGAATCTCGTTTCGGAGATTTTCGGGTTTCGGCATAAAATCGAGGTAAGGCTCGGTTTTCAATTCTGATCCGGTAGATTTGTAGGTAACTATCTTTTGAATATATTCTGTACTGTGATTTGTAAGTTTTGGAACTTGGTTCGCTGTTTAGGGACCTTGGAGTTCGGGATTTGCTTACGGGGTTAAGGTAAGGGGAACTATGTTTATATTGGTTATTTTTGAAATCGGACTCGTGTAACTGTGGTCCACGGTCCTGTGCGTGTTTTGGCTACTCATTTGGAGGGATCTAACAGGGAAAACTCTGAGTTTTTCATTATTACAGTTTTGGAAAAAAGAGGGCGACGGGCTGAATCCCAGGTTTTGTTGAAAACTGAGTATATGTATGATTTATACTATGATATTGGGATGGCCGTGCCTTGAATTTGTTTAAACTGTATTTTTTTGGAAAACCATGATTTAGATTACCAAATAAGTGTGGTTTGTTTGGTTATATGAGCATGCATGTGTGTGATATGTTGAAATGCTAGTAGGAATGCGGTTCCGAAATTGTCCCAGGTACTGAGAATGTCCGGCTCTATATCCGAGGGTGTGTTATCGCCTGCCATGTAGGCAAGAGTGTCCGGCTCTATATTCGAGGGCGTGAGCCTATTAAGTAGATCAGGCCAAAGGGTGTGGATCCGCTAGTGTAGCGCCGGTACGATGCCATTGGAGTCGGGGACTAGCCATGTGCCGGTGGCGCCATGTTCGCGGGTTGGTTGTGGGCCAACGCTGTATGTTGCAGGCCGGCTTTAGGCCGAAGAGTGTGACGACACCGAGGATTACTGATCATGTGTATGTATTGTGACGGGGCCGCGTATAAATGGCCGCCGTATGTGTGCGTGTATGCACTGTGTAAATTAGTAATGGAATACATTTAACTGCGTGTATGTTGTATCATGATAACACTTAAATGCCACACACCAATATAACCTGTGTTCTTCCTTACTGAGAGGTGTCTCACCCCTACTGTACGTACATTTTTACAGGTCTTTCGGGTAACCGGAACTAGCGTCTTGGTGTAGGGAGTGTAGTGGCCGGTGTACTGCGTTAGTGCTTGGGTAAGTGCTAGGACTGTAGTTTTATTGGGTTGCCATTTTGAGTTGTATTGAGCACCCAGTTTGTACGTTTTGTTAGAGCCATGTTCTGCTCTTGTATAGACTCTGGTATGGTACTGCATATGTTGATATAGAATGACTTTTTCTGCTGCGTATATGATTATGATGGGATGTGTTTAGGGTGTCTGGGAACCCCACGGGGTTGGAACCTCATCCTTTGAACTGTATTTGTGATGATTTGTATGATACAGGGACATGTTAGATTATATTTTCACCCTCGGGTACCATTTCCAGGTTTGGGGCGTGACAGCTTGGTATCAGAGCTAACCAGGTTACTAGATCTTGTAGACTTGGTTAGGCTTAATTATGAGTACAAACTAGAGTATAGGATGTGGATATGGGTAGAGTTGGTTGAGGGTTGTTCGGTTGCTAGACCGGGAATTGTCGACGGTATTCTGTGTTTTTCCTGGGATGACGATTCCAGTAAAAGTAAGGTAGATCATTGATGACTTTCGTGTCGGTGTGATAGGACAGACCTAGACCTGACAGGAAGTAGTTAACACGATTAGGAGGAGACTGCGAGTGATGAGTTTCCTTCTGTGCCTCGGGGTTTGACGAGGCAGGTATTGCGGGAGATCGGGCAGAGTGTGAGGAGACGCAAGCGCTCTTCTACTGCTGTAGAGTGCACCATTGAGAGGTTCACACACATGCATCGTTCGTCGTTCTCTGGAGGACTAGATGGAAAAGACTGAGAGGATCTTGGAGGTCATGCATTGCACGGATAGGTAGCGAGTTCTTTATGCTACCTTCCAGCTGTCTAGGGAAGCGGGTCGATGGTGGACTACGATGAATTTGTTGGAGAAGCAGAGAGCTAGTCCTGAGGAGATGATGTGGAGCCGATTCAAGGAGGTGTTCTTTGACAGATACTTCCCAACTTCCGTACGAGATGTGAAGGCAGATGAGTTTTCTGCACTGACTCAGGGGAGTTTAACGGTGCAGGGGTATGCGGCTCGATACATAGAGCTGTCCCGCTTTGCACCATGTATGATCTCGAGCGAGTATGAGAAGACTCGAAGGTTCGAGAAGGGTTTGAGGAAGGATATCCGCAGACTAGTGGGTATGCTTCAGATTTGTGAGTTCTCGGTGTTGGTGTATAAAGCCACGGTGAGCGAGAATGGTATCCGAGAAGACGAGGTGGATCAAGAATTGAGGAAGAGGACGGTACCTTCTGGTTCTCAGACAGGATCTCGTCAGGGATAGTGGAAGAAGAGGAGCAAGGGCTCGGGTTATCGCTAGAATATCGAGCCCCAGAACTCTCAGATGAGCCAGACCGGTGGTCGTTGTACCAGATGTCACAGGTGGCACGAGGGAGAGTGCCGGTCATTTGGGGGTAGTTGCTACAACTGTGGCCAGCCGGGCCACATATCTCGTGATTGTCGAGCACCGAGGCGAGACGTGCCTGCAGTTAGTGGGGACCGAGGGAGTAATCAAATACCTCGGGGAACTGCTTAGACGAATACAACTCCGTCCAGAGTATACTCTCTTACTCCAGCGGACGCTGAGCATGCAGGTAACGTGGTGATAGGTACCTTATTATTGCTTTTGAATAAAGCTTCTGTTTTGTTTGATTCAGGTGCAACCCATTCTTTTGTATCTGTAAATTTTGTGGGACAGTATGGGATTGAGACCCGAGACATGAATGAGGTATTAGCTGTTACTATGCCATCTGGGAGTGTATCTTTCTATAGGAAGATGTTGATAGACTGCCTAGCGAAATTCAGGAGAAGCTGCTACCGATGAATCTTATGGTTTACGATATGTCGGGGTTCGATGTTATTCTGGGGATAGATTGGTTTTTCTCCAGTTATGCTATGATCGACTGTCGTAGGAAGGTGGTAGTTTTCAGACCTCCTAGGGAGTAGGAGTACGAGTTCATGGGATCGTGTGTGTGTTCAGCGCCACAGATTCTATCGGCACTACAGGCGAGGAGGTTACTCTTGGATGGATGTCAAGGGTACCTAGCTTGTATAAAGGAACTATCGTGGGATGAGTTGAGACTCAAGGACATTCGGGTAGTCAGCGAGTTCCCCGATGTGTTTCCACATGCTTTACCCGGTTTACCTCCGGATCGTGAGGTAGAGTTTGTGATAGAGTTGCTGCCTGGTAAGGGACTGATCTCTAAAGTTTTGTACTGGATGGCTCCAGCGAAACTTTGGGAGTTGAAGAAGCAGTTATAGGAACTACTGGACAGGGGATTCATTCGACCTAGTGTTTCGCCCTGGGGAGCTCCAGTATTGTGTGTGAAGAAGAAGGATGGGTCGATGTGAATGTGCATTGATTACCGTGAGATTAATAAGGTGACTGTGAAGAATCGTTATTCTTTACCTCGTATAAATGATCTCTTTGACTAGTTGCAGGGGACGCGGGTCTTTTCGAAGATCGACTTGCGGTCAGGATATCATCAGGTGAGGTTTAGAGTGGAGGATATGGCGAAGACTGCTTTCCGAACCAGATATATGGCCATTACGAGTTCTTGGTCATGTTGTTTGGGTTGACGAATGCTCCGGCGGTGTTCATGGATATGATGAATAGGATTTTCCATGAGTACTTGGACAAATTCGTGGTGGTATTCATTGATGAGATTCTGGTATACTCGAGGAGTTTAGAAAAGCATGTGGAACATTTGAGGTTAGTGTTATAGATTCTGCGGGAGAAGAAGTTGTATGTTAAGCTGAAGAAATGTGAATTCTGGTTGAATCAGATTGCGTTCTTAGGCCATGTGGTTATTGGGGATGGTATATTAGTTGATCCTAGCAAGATTGAAGTTGTGGTTGACTGGGTAAGGCCGAAGAATGTGCAGGAGGTTCGGAGTTTTCTGGGACTGGCAGGTTACTATCGTCGATTTGTAGAAGGTTTCTCTAAACTGTATGGACCTCTGACACGATTGACCAAGAAGGGAGTGCAGTTTGAGTGGACCAGTGATTGCGAGCAGTGCTTTTAGGAGTTGAAGCACTGACTGGTTACTGCTCTGGTGTTGACCATTCCTTCGGGGGATGGTGGGTTCGTGATTTATAGCGACGCGTCTCTGAAAGGTTTGGGATGTGTGCTTATGCAGTAGGGTAAGGTTGTAGCGTCCCTCAATAAAATATAACATAATAAATAAGGATGGTCAACCCGAACCCATGGGTAACGGGGATACCTGTCAAACACAGCGGAATTCTACGCAGCAGTAAACATAAAATCCAAACATCCATCAATAAAGCATAATACCAGAGCTTTCTATAACATTATAAAACTGTACTTCTATATATCCTCTTATACATCAAAATATCTCTAGGGTCAAATACAAAATAACATTGACCCTATTAAAAAATCTTACCCTCCTCACAGGGTAATCTCACTAGCTCAACGGCGACCTTGACCCATCGGTCTCTTAGGGGCTCCTGAAAAATTAATTAAGTTTGGGGGGTGAGACACTTCTCAGTAAGGGAAAATAAACTAAATACAACTGTGTGACAACATGAACATTTAAGGCATTTATACATATACAGTGCATTTCATATTTTCATAAAAATTCATCATATCATAGTGAATATTCACATGCTTTCATATTTTCTAATAAGTCATATCATACATAAAACATCTGCTATAGCTGAATAGTACTGAAAATATACCTTGGATGAATAGCTAGCAATGTCATGTATTACCCCCCATGATGGGTTGTGCAGCTCGAAGGCAGGACCCGATAATGGCTGGCCGACCACTGCCCAATCAAATATGTCTGTAAGTACGATGGGCTCGCCACACCCTGGTTCGGACTGCCAGGTGGACGTCCACACTCTACTGGAAGCCACATCGACTATCCATCTCCCATCCCCTCGTGGGATGGTTAACACTAATCTAACGTAGATATCTGATCTACATATATAGCTACGGTACCGAGCTCCTGAACTGAACTAAACTAACATCCAGGTTCTGATAACATATAGTACATAATTTCGTAAATACAGCCTCGTGCCGAATATTTTATAAATACGGCCTCACGCCGAACTTATACATACGGCCTCGTGCTGAAATCATAGTAAATACGACCTCGTGCCGAAATCATACATGTGGCCTCGTGCCAAAATCGTTTCAGGTATTTACATTCTGAAAATAACTCATTTATCATACATTCGTCAAACTCAATATAAAATAACTCGTCTTTTCAAAATACTTGAAAATATGCTTTACTCGTAAAATCATTCATATCATGATTCACTTCACATAAAATAATGTTCATGCCACACATGTGCCGTTTAAAGTCATACCTCATATTCTAAAATCATCATTTCTAGCATCTTATACATACATATACATTTTAATCATAATAGCAGTATTTTCCCAATCGTACATTTCATTCGTAATAAACAAATATAACATATGTTTTTCTGAAAATAAATTTACTCATAATCATTAATAACTTGTGTGGAAAATGACGGCTTTAGTTTATTCCCTTACCTGGCTACTGAGAAAGCCCCCAAAATATCCTAGGCTAACCCCCGTATGATTTCCTGATCAATACTCTGAAACTCAAAACTCCCAATATTAAACATTAGTATTTTCATGCGTACATCAATTTCTATAACTACCATAAAGTCTAATTTGGTTTAAAAAGCTTTACCTCAACCCAGGGATGATTTCCAACTTTGTTTTCCCAACAATCCGCTCTGGCAAACTCGTAGAGAACTTCACCAGGAGCGTCGTGGTAGCCTCAAATCTTTGATCCAGCGACTAGTGGGACCAAAATCGAAGAGAGAGAGTGAGAGGGCCGAAGAGGAGAGAGAGAGAGAGTGGAGAGGAAGCTTGGAATGAAATAAAAATCAGATTTTTACATATATATAGGGTTAGATTCGTCGACGAGACACGTCACCTCGTCGATGAGTCCTTCATTAAATTCGTCGACGAGACCCTGTATTCGTCAACGAAATTCAAGCTGCCTTAGAACCCCTCTCGGTATTTTCTTATCAATGAGACCCTGTATTCGTCGATGAATTTTCTTCTGCACCCGTCGACGAACCCCTGTATTCATCGACGAACTTAGGCAATCTCTTGAAATCATTTTTATCCCCCAAATGCAATGTCATCGACGAAGTCTATGGCCTCCTTCTGTTTTTGTTTCTATTTCTCTCCCTCTTAATTATTCAAATTTCATTTTATTCGGGTTATCGCAAAGGTAGTAGCTTATGCGTCTCAACAACTGAAGGAATATGAGCAGAACTACCCTATGCACAATTTGGAGTTAGTTGCTATTGTGTATGCACTGAAAATCTGGCGACATTAATTGTATGGTATACAATATGAAATATTCACAGACCATAAGAGCCTCAGGTATTTCTTCACGCAGAAGGAGTTGAATATGAGGCAGAGACGGTGGCTAGAGTTGATCAAGGACTACGATTGCATGATTAGTTATCACCCGAGGAAGGCTAATGTGGTGGTTGATGCGTTGAGTCGGAAGTCAGGGTCTACGGCTGTGTCTGCGGTTGTAACTCAGTGTCACATCGGACGGGATTTGGAGAGCTCAGGTATAGAATTGGTGGTTGGTGATCATCAGGCTTATCTTGTTGGTTTGGTGGTCCAACCGACCTTATTTGAGCGTATAAAAGTCGCACAGGCTAGTGATGCAGAGTTGGCCGAGGTCAGGGAAAAGGTATAATAGAGACTGGCTATAGAGTTTAACATCTCTGAGGGAGGTGTACTGAGGTTTGGGACCAGACTATGCATTCCGAACGATGATGAGATCAGAAGGACGATTCTAGAAGAGGCGCATCGTTCTTTGTATACGGTACATCCTGATAGTACGAAGATGTATCAGGACTTACGTGAGACCTTTTAGTGGTCTGGTATGAAAAGGAAGATTGCTTAATTCGTGGAGCAGTGTCTGACGTGTCAGCAGGTGAAAGCTAAACATCAGAGGCCGGCAGGGCCGTTGCAGCCTTTGCCTATTCCGGTGTGGAAATGAAAGCATATTTCCATGGATTTTGTGACCAGTTTGCCACCAGCGCTTCACGAGCAAAATACTATTTGGGTGATCGTGGATAGATTGACGAAATTTGCTCATTTCATATCGATGAAAGTTAGCTATCCTTTGAGTAGGCTAGCAGATTTGTATGTGCATGAGATTGTGAGAATGCACGGGATACCGGTATTTATAGTATCAGATTGGGACTCGAGGTTTACTTCCCGATTTTGGATGAGCTTGTAGGAGGCATTGGGGACGAAGCTTACTTTTAGTACAACGTTCCACCCCCAGACTGATGGACAGTCGGAGAGGACGATACAGATATTGAAAGATATGTTGCGAGCTTGTGTGTTAGATTTCGGTGATAGCTGGATACAGTTTATGCCACTTGTGGAGTTTTCTTATAACAACAGCTTCCAATCTAGTATCGGGATGGCACCGTTCGAGGCTTTGTATGGTCGAAGGTGTCGATCTCCTTTGTGTTGGGATGAGGTTAGTGAACGTCAGGTGTTAGGACCTGAACTTGTGCAGCAGGCATCTGAGAAGGTGGGTTTGATCCGGGAGAGGATTAAATAGGCTCAAGGTTGGCAGAAGAGTTATGCAGATGTTCGCCACCATGAGTTAGAGTTTGAAGTGGGAGGTAGGGTATTTCTGCGTATTGCTCCGATGAAAGGAGTGATGAGATTCGGCAGGAAGGGCAAGCTGAGCCCGAGGTATATCGGACCATTCAAGGTACTTGAGCGAGTGGCTCCGGTAGCCTACAGAGTTGCATTACCTCCAGCACTTTCAAGGGTCCATGATGTGTTTCACGTCTCCATGTTGAGGAGGTATGTGTTGGATCCTTCATATGTGATTAGTTATGATGAGTTGGAAATTAGGAATACTTTAGCGTATGAGGAGATACCTGTTCAGGCTCTGGACCGTAAAGTTCAAAAGCTTCATACCAGAGAGATACCGTTAGCGAAGGTATTGTGGCAAAACCACGAGGTTGAGGAAGCTTCTTGGGAACTAGAAACGAAAATACGCCGGGAGTATCCACAGTTATTTTGAGCACTTGTACATGATCCTACTGTGGGTTAGGATAGGTGGCTAGTCATCGGGAGTGTGAGTATTGTGAACTCCTGAGACTGTTGTATATGTAACCATGGTATTCCTCCGCCATAAGTGAGAGTATGTATGTGTATGTGTAAAATGGGACTGCGCTGTGGTGATCGCTAGTTCGCTCTTGAGTTGTGTCTATGTGTATGTGTACGATGGGACTGCGCTGTGATGATCGCCAATTCGCTCTTAAGTTGTGTCTATGTATTTGTTTGTATGTATGAATCTGGGAATGAGAGATGTCGGAGATTTTTGGGTTTTGGCATAAAATCGAGGTAAGGCTCGATTTTCAATTCTGATCCGGTAGATTTGTAGGTAATTGTCTTGTGAACATATTCTGTACTGTGATTTATAGGTTTTGGAACTCGGTTTGCTGTTTAGGGACCTTAGAGTTTGGGATTTGCTTACGGGGTTAAGGTAAAGGGAACTATGTTTATATTGGTTATTTTTGAAATCAGACTCGATGGAACTATGGTCCACGGTCCTGTGTGTGTTTTGGCTATTCATTTGGGGGGATCTAATGGAAAAAAACTATGGGTTTTTCATTATTACAGTTTTGGGAAAAAGGGGGCGATGGGCTGAATCCCGGGTTTTGTTGAAAACCGAGTATATGTGTGATTTATATTGTGATATTGGGATGACCGTGCCTTGAATTTGTTTAAACTGTATTTGTTTGGAAAACCATGATTTAGATTACCAAATGAGTGTGGTTTGTTTGGTTATATGAGCATGCATGTGTGTGTGATATGTTGAAATGCTTGTAGGAACGAGGTTCCAAAATTGTCCCAAGTACTGAGAGTGTCCGGCTCTATATCCGAGGGCGTGAACCTATTCTGGCAGATCAGGCCGAAGGGTATGGATCCACCAGTTTAGCGCCGGTACGATGCCATGGGAGTCGGGGACTAGCCATGTGTTGGTGGCGCCGTGTTCGCGGGTTGGCTACGGGTCAACATTGTATGTCGCGGGCCGGCTTCGAGCCGAAGAGTGCAACGACACTGAGGATTACTGATCATGTGTATGTATTGTGATGGGGCTGCATATAAATAGCCGCCGTATGTGTGCGTGTATGCACTGTATAAATTAGTACTGGAATGCATTTAACTGCGTGTATGTTGTATCATGATAACACTCAAATGCCACACACCGATATAACCTGTGTTCTTCCTTATTGAGAGATGTCTCACCCCTACTGTATGTACATTTTTACAGGTCCTTAGGGTAACGGGAACTAGCGTCCTAGTATAGGGAGCGTAGTGGCCGGTGTACTGCGTTAGCGCTTGAGTAAGTGCTAGGACTGTAGTTTTGTTGGGTTGCCATTTTGAGTTGTATTTGGGCACCCAGTTTGTACGTTTTGTTAGAGCCATGTTCTGCTCTTGTATAGACTCTGGTATGATACTGCAAATGTTGATATAGAATGACTTTTTCTGTTGCGTATATGATTATGATTGGATGTGTTTAGGGTGTCTGGGAACCCCATGGGGTCGGACCCTCATCCTTTGTACTATATCTGTGATGATTTATATGATACAAGGACATGTTAGATTATATTTTCACCCTCGGGTCCCATTTCCGGGTTCGGGGTGTGACAACAAGTCCTATATATATGTCATCTCTACATTAATGGAAGTGTCCTGCATTTTCTATATGGTATTAGGACTCTTTCTCTAACAAGATTTTTTTTTTCTTTCCTAATGGTCGTTTCTTATGAATTCGTTGTTATCACCCTTGATACTCTCGTCAGTGGAAAATCTTCTCTCATTGCCTTTAATGCTGACTCCTAGCTTTCCTTGAAGCTTACCCCTTCCAACTTCCCTTCTTGGCGTGACCAACTAATGTCATTGCTCATTGCTATGGCCTTGAGGGCTATCTTGGCGGTACAAATGTTTGTCTGTCATGAACCATTTCCCCCAACACCTCCTCTATCGGTTCTTTTTTTTTAGGTGTCTCCAATCCGGCTTTATGGCTTTGGCTTTAGCAAGACAAGTTGATCCTCCACGCCATTCTTGCATCTGTGTCCAAGCTGATCATGCCGCTCATTGTCGCTTTCACCACTGCTCATGATGCTTGGTCCAAGTTGCAACAATTGTACGCCAATCGTTTATGCACTCGTGTTGTGCAACTTAAGGAGGAGTTGACTCTCATTCACCGAGAGTCCCGCTTGGTCTCGGAGTATCTCCACGCCATCAAGGTATTAGTTGATGAACTTGTTGTGATTGAATCTCCTATCTCAGTGGATGACATTACTTTGTATGTCCTTAACGGTTTTGGCCCTGAGTACCGTGAGATTGCAGCGCCTATTTGGGCACATAAGACTTCTCTTACGTTTGAGAAGCTTCATGATATGCTGGTTGGGTATGAAAGTTACTTACAATGTGTTGACGTGTCCAATGTCGTTCTGGTTGCCACTGCGAACTCCACTCAGCACCGCACTTCCGCTTCCACTTTCAACAGTAACCAATGTTCCAGCCCTGGTTCCACTGGTCAGCGTCGCTCCAAGTCTGGTTGCAATAATCACAAGAAGCAGTCTGGTAAGCCCCAAATTGTTTGTTAGCTGTGTGATAAAGTCGACCACTCGTCCAAGAACTGTTACTTGACTTTAGGAATGAATTCTATTAATTGTGCCACTACAAATGCGACCACCGAAAAAAAGTGGCTTGTGGATTCCGTTGCTCTTCACGACATCACCTCTCATCTTGCCAATCTCTTTGTTCACTCGGAGTATGATGGCATGGATGAGGTCTTCATTGGCGATGGCTCAGGTTTGCGAGTCGCACATGTTGGCTCTATGTCTCTTCCTTCTTCCTCGAAGCCTTTTAAATTGACTAATACTCTTTGTGTTCCTAATATTCACAAAAACATAATCTACGTTCATAATTTCACTCGTAGAAATGATTTCTATCTTGAGTTGCACCCATTTTATTTTCTTGCGAAGGATCAAAGCATGGGGACAACTCTATTGTGCGGTAAATGTCAGGATGGTGTCTATCCAATGCCGATGGCGCCTTTCGCTAAAGCGTATTCTGTTTTAGCACTTGTTGGTGAACGAACAATAGCCGACACCTGGCATAGACAACTTAGGCATTCGTACAATAAAGTATTTGATTTTATTATTCGTACCTTTTCTCTACCAGTTGTAGTGTCTAGTGTCTTTTCATCTTCTGTTTGTAATGCTTGTCAATGCAATAAAAGTCACAAGTTGCCTTTTTCTTCCACTTTTCTTGTTAGCACTCATCCACTTGAATACATTTATACTGATGTTTAGGGGCCTACAAATTCTACTTCTCTTGATGGCTTTTGTTTTTATGTCTTATTTGTTGATCACTTCACTAAATATTGTTGGCTGTTTCCCATCCGACGAAAAAGTGATGTTTACAACATTTTTTTTTTCAATTAAAAGGGCTACTTGAAAAACATTTTGGTTTTCACATCAGACACTTATACTTCAATAATGGGGGCGAATTTCAAGCTCTTCGTAATTTTATCTCATCTAATTCCATTAGTTGGCTTACCACTACTCCTCATACACCTGAGAAAAATGGTACAAGTGAACACCAGCATCGGCACATTGTCGAAATCGGTCTCACCCTATTGAGTCAAGCGAGTCTTCCTTTTTCTTATTGGTCCTACACATTTTAGGTGGTGGTTTATTTAATAAATCGTATGCCCACTCCTATTTTGAAAAATAAAAGTCCTTTTGAACGCTTGTTTGGTCATTGCCCCGATTACAAAAAGTTGAGTATTTTTGGTTGTCAGTGTTACACATGGCTCAAACCTTATGCCACCGATAAACTTCAACCAAAATCTACGCCTTCTCTCTTTCTTGGTTACTCGAGTTATCAGAGTGCCTATAGGTGTATAGACCTTGTTACCTCTCACATTTATATGTCTAGGTATGTAGTTTTTGATGAATTTATTTTTCCATTTTCTTCCTCTACCCATGTTGTTGTGCCTTCTCTATTATTTTCAGGTGCTATGACAAAGGACATTGTTATTCCAACAGTGCCTTCCATTGGATGGATATCCTCCTCTCCTACCACTATGATGGACATCGCTCCTGCAGCTCTGACTTCATCACCCTCCCTTGCACCTTCTCTGCTAGAGGTAATCTCTTCATCCATCATACCTGCATCTTTGTCCTGGTCCACCTGTACTCATGGTATTACTACCTGGTCTAAGAATAATATTCGTAAACCCAAACAACTTTACCTTGACACTCGACACCCTCATCCTTAACCTGTTGAGCCCACATGTGTGTCTCAGGCCTTGAAAGATCCCAAGTGGTGGCATGCTATATCCGAAGAGTTCATTGCATCAGTTAAACATGGTACATGGGAGCTGGTTCCATAGTGCTCTACAATCAAACTCATTGGCTGCAAATGGGTTTTCTGTATCAAACGAAATCCCGATGGTAGTATTTCTTGTTATAAAGCCTGGATAGTGGCCAAAGGTTTTCATTAACGGCCTAGATTTGACTATAATGAGATATTTAGCCCTGTTGTGAAGATGGTAACTATTCAGGCTGTCATCTCAATTGCTGTTCAGAAAAATTGGCCCCTTCTCTAGCTAGATGTTAATAATGTGTTTTTCATGGCTTAAGTGGTATGTATTCATGGTTCAACTTCCTGGTTTTGTTGATCCTAGTCTACCTTCTTGTGTTTGTAGGTTAAAGTAGTCTTTGTATGGCTTGAAACAAACACCTCGTGCTTGGTATCCAGAATAGAGTGCTTGTATTCTTCAACTCGATTTTCAGCAGTCTAAATCTGAATCTTCTCTATTTATCTGCACGGGAGCTGATGTTACTCTCTATTTTTTGGTATAGGTATATGATCTCTTAATCACTAGGAGTAACTCTGCTGCTATTTCTAATGTCGTTCAACAACTCGGTCATCGATTTTCTCTGAAGGATCTTGGTCCCTTGCATAAACTTTTTGGTGTTGAGGTGATTTTAGTTCCCTATGGACTGTTCCTCTCCTAATAAAAGTATATTCAAGATCTCCTTTCTCGCACTAGGATGGATGGGGCTAAGGTAGTGATGACTCTACTTGCCACAAAGGAACATCTTCAGCTCCACGATGGCTCTTCTCCTATTGATCCGACTAAATTTCACCGAGTTATAGGAACTTTTCAATATCTCTCTCTAACTTGGCTCAACATTGCCTTCTCGATCAATAAGCTGACTCAATTTATACATAAATCCTCTCAGCTCCATTGAACCGCTACCAAGCGTATTTTATGGTACTTAAAAGGTGCTTTTCATCTTGGCATCCTCCTCAAGAGCACTAAGAATCTCACTCTTCAAGGGTTTTCAGATGCTGATTGGGCCGGTGATAGAAATACTAGATCCTCCACCTCTACCTTTCTTATTTTTCTAGGTGATTGTCCCATTTCATGGAGCATGTGCAAGTAGCGTGTTGTGGCTTGTTCCTCCACTAAGGCGGAATATCGGGCTCTCGCTTGAGCCACCCCCATATTCTGATTCCTAAGCCCCTGTTGAGAATTCTACTTGTGAAGTTTGTCCCCCATTGGAAAAAGTGAGTATTTGATGGGTGCTTTTATACATGGTGTAGCCCAAGACCCAATGGGCTTAAGCTTTTGGGTCAAGTTGGTGCTCACCCATGTGTATCAAATACACCTTTGGACTCCGTCGGTGTTTACAATTGGTATCAGAGCCAGGTTGAATAGTGTCGATACGAAGGTGTTCCTCTGTTAGGATCATTGATTCCACATTTAATGCCTAAGAAAGACCTTGTCTAAGTGAGTGCTTAGAGACCATTGCGGCTCAGTAGCTCCCTGGAAGTCGGCCTAGTCAAAGTTGAATTTCATAGGATAAAACGGAGCAGACACAGTTGGTACATACTATTCATACTAGGCCTTTTGCTTTGTTGGTTGTTATTGAATATGTAGAAGATGGTAGAAACTGCAGTAGAAGAAACTTTGTCCACATGAACTTCAACCCTAATGGCTTCGACATCATCATCAAAGACAATAGCTAATGCTTGATTTGAGGTGGAGATATTTGATAGTACTAAAAATTTTGGTATATGATAATGTGAGGTGATGGACATTCTGTATCAGCAAGAATTTAATATTGCTTTGGATGATAAACTAGTGAATATGGGTGACAGAGATTGGAAAAAGATCAATCGTCAGGCATGTGGTACGATTTTTTTGGCTAAAAATAAGAATATTGTGTTATAAGGGAGACATTTGTAAAGAAATTGTGGAAGATATTGGAAGATACATTTATGACCAAGAGTATGAAAAATTGGCTTTATTTGACAAAGAAATTCTTTATCTTCCAGTATCAAACAGGTATTTCGATTAATGACCACATAAATGCTTTCAATAAAATTTTGACCTATTTGTTAAATTTGGATGAAAAGGTGAAAGATGAGGATAAAGCCATATTGTTCTTGAATTCTCTCCTTGACGATTATGAACATCTGACCACCACTTTATTGTATGGGAAAGATAAAGTTACTTTTGATGTTGTTTGTACTGCATTGATTAGTACTAAATGCAAAAAGAAGGATCAAAAGGTCCATAAGGAAACAGAAGAAGCACTAATAATAAGGGGACGCTCTCACAGTTGTAAGCCTAGAAGGAGGAGTAAATCTCACGGTAAGAGTAAATCTCATAGGAGACCTGCTAAAGATGAATACGCCTTTTGTCATGAGATAGAGCATTAGAAGAAAGATTGCCTTAAATTACAGCAGAAGAATAAAGGCAAAGCACATTCTATTGCCAATATAGCCAACGATGATGGAAGTGAGTCAGATTTTTCTCTTGTTGGAACATTTTCGCCACATTATTTTGGTGAGTGGATTTTGGATTTTGGTTGTTCCTATCACATGTGTCCCAATAGGGAATGATTTTCTAATTTTGAAGAATTATATGGTGGAGTTATTTTTATGGAAAATGATAATAATTGTAAAGCAATTGGAATATGATCAATAAAGTTGAAATGTCAAGATGAAACTATTAAAACCTTGACTGATGTTAGGTATGTTCCAAGCCTAAAGAAAAATCTGATTTCATTGGGTGCCTTAGAATCTAAAGGGTTCACTATCTAAAGGGTTCACTATCACTCTGAAAGATGGGACCTTAAAGATTAAATTAGGTACGCTGGTGGTGATGAAATGAATAAGGAAAAATAACTTGTATTATTTACAAGGTAGTATATTTATCGGTTTAGCAGCTGTTATTTCTGAAAAAAATGCAGGTTCAGATACAACCAGGTTATGACATATGCGATTGACACATGCAAGAGAAAAATATTTGCAACAATTAGCTAAGCGAGGTTTGTTGAAGGGTGCAAAGGTGTGCAAACTTGAATTTTGTGAGCATTGTATTATAACAAAATAGACTAGAGTGAAATTTGGCACTACAATCCACCAGATTGAAGGTATTTTAGACTACATCTACACAAATGTATGGGGGTCCACAAAAACAGCTTCATTGGGTGGTATGCATTATTTTCTCACTTTTGTTGATGATCTTTCCAGAAGAGTTTGGGTGTATTCTATGAAGCATAAAAATGAAGTGTGTGATATTTTCCTTGAGTGGAAAAAATTAGTTGAAACTCAAACTCGCAGAAAGATTAAATAGCTCAGATCAGATAATGGTGGTGAATACACGAGTGACCCATTTATAAAGGTATGTCAGGATGAAGGTATTGTTTGACACTTCACAGTTAGAGATACAGCACAATAGAATGAGGTGGCAGAGCGCATGAGTCAAACTTTGATGGAGAAAGTTCGATATATATTGTCTAATGCTGGGTTGGACAAAAGGTTTTGGGCTGAGGCTGTTAGATATGCGTGTCATATCATCAACTCTCTACCATCATCTGTAGAAGGAGGAAAAACACCCTATGAGATATGGTCTGAAAAGGTTGCTAGTGATTATGATTCTTTACATGTATTTGGTACTATGACTTATTATCATGTTAAAGAATCTAAGTTGGATCTTAAAGCCAAGAAAACAATATTCTTGGGAATTAGTGCGGGAGTCAAAAGATACCATCTTTGGTGTCTAGAGATGAAAAAAATGATTTTAAGCAGGGATATGACTTTTGATGAACTTGCAATGATGACGAAAACAATATGCAAGGAGTCACGAGTTGAAGAGAAGACCAGTGGTACTCAACAATAGGTGGAGGTTGAGACAATTTTGGAAAACCCAGTGAGAAATGAGGCTACACAAGGTAACTCTCCAATTATGGTGGGAAATAGTGTATAAGAAGAGGAGATTTCAATCCGAGAATCTTCACAGTAATAAGAATCAATTTTTTTTTCAGAGGCTAAAATGAGAAATTCGAAACCTGCTCTGTATACTGATATGGTGGCCTATACACTTCTAGTTATAGATAATGGTGTTCCTTGCACTTTCAAAGAAGCAATAAGGAACTCTGAACCAGACAAGTGGAAAAAAGCGATGAATGAAGAAATGCTGTCTCTTCATCAGAATCAGACTTGGGAGTTAGCCCAACTGCCCAGGGGTAAGAAAGCATTTGGTTGTAAATGGGTTTATGTAAAGAAAGAAGGATTTCCAAATGCAAATAATGTTCATTTCAAAGATAGATTGGTAGCTAAGGGCTACACATAGAAGGAAGACATTGATTATAATGAGGTATTTTCTCTAGTCGTTAAACATTCTTCTATTTGAATTTCGTTGGCTTTGGTAGCACAATTTGATTTTGAACTAGTTCAGCTCAATGTAAAAACTACATTTTTACATGGTGATTTGGAAGAGGAAATCTATATGACTCAGCTAGATGGATTTTGGGTTGCTGGAAAAGAAAATTGGGTATGTAAATCATTGTATGGTTTAAAACAGTCTTTAAGACAGTGGTACAAATGATTTCATCAGTTTATGATGGATCACAAGTACATTAGAAATAAACATGATCATTGTGTTTATTTTCGCAGACTACAATATGGATCTTTTATATATTTGCTCTTGTAAGTTGATGATATGTTAATAGTTTCAAAGAATAGGGAAGAAATCAACAAGTTGAAAAGTCAGTTAAATCAATAGTTTGAGATGAAAGATCTTGGTGAAGCAAAAAAGATACTTGGCGTAGAGATTCGTAGAGATAGAATGAGAGGAAGAGTTAGTTTGTCTCAGAAACAGTATTTGAAAAAGGTAGTACAAAGTTTTGGCATGTCTAAGCAGTCAACAGACATTCCAAAACCAATAAGCACTCATCTTGCTCCTCATTTCAAACTTAGTGCATCTTTATCTCCTAAATCAGACGAGGAACGTAAGTATATGTCATAGGTTCCTTATGCAAATGCTATTGGAAGTTTGATGAATGCAATGATTTATACTAGACCTGATATTTCACAAGCTATTAGTATGGTGAGCAGGTATATGCATGATTCGGGTAAAGGACATTGGCAAACTATGAAATGGATTTTGAGATATTATATTATGAATACGATTGATGTTGGTATAATATTTGAGAAAATTAATACTATTGATCAACGTGTTGTTGGATATGTGGATTTTGATTTTGTTGGTGATTTAGATAAACGTCGATCAACTACTGGATAAGTTTTTACATTTGCTAATGGTCCAGTGAGTTAAAGGTCTACCTTACAGTCTACCATTGCCTTGTCTACAATAGAAGCAGAGTACATGGCAGCTTCAGAGGCTATTAAGGAAACTATTTGATTGCAGGGTTTACTTGAAAATTTGGGAGTTGTTCAGAAGCACATTGTTGTGTTCTGTGATAGCCAAAGTGTTATTCATTTAGCAAAGAACCAAGTCTACCATGTACGAATGAAGCACATCAATGTTCGGTTTCATTTTATGCGGGATATTATTGATGGAGACAAGATACTTCTTCAGAAGATTGCTACAACTGAAAATCCCGCAGATATGTTAACCAAGATTGTGACAACAATCAAGTTCAAACGTTGTTTGGACTTGATCAATATCCTACAAGTCTGAATATTTTTTGGAAGACTTTGATGATGTGGAACTCCAAAGAATGTTGGTGACTGAAAAATTTGTTGAATTTATTGTCAAGGTGGAGATTTGTTGTTTTTTGTCCCACATTGGTAGAAAAGTTTCACATTGGTAGAAAAGTTATTTTGAATTTTTTCTTTGTTTGTCCCACATTGGTGAGAAGTTTTTTTTGTACTTGAGGTTGAAGCTATATAAAGAGCTCAACTCTCCATTTGTAAAATACATCTCAAAGTTGTACTTTGTTAAGAAGTAGTGGATTGATCGTTGGCGCCTGAGGACGTAGGTAATTTTGTACCGAACCTCGTTAAATTCTTGTCTTGTTTTTTTACTGTCTTTTATTATTAGTTTATGCATTACTCTAGTTTTTTTTATATATTCAATATCATTAGTTGTAGTATTGTTGTTTGACACAAGTGGGGTGCCTGACACAACAATTGGTATCAGAGCCGATGGTTCATAACTCTGGGTATGGGAGTGTGTGACCGAGGCTAAAGAAGGATCATTTAAGCTGCTAAGATGGATCCATATAGATTCAAGATGTGGGAGGTAAGATCGATTTGGAGGCGCCATTTGGAATATAATCCGAGACAAACACGTAAGATGGCCCACTTGAGCAAACTGTTGAAGAATTTGTTCCGTAAGGGAGAAGATGACTTCCATTCAAGGCAGAGCAGTTGGAACTTACAAGTGAGGGGAAGATTGTTGAGAATTTCATTTGTGAAGTTTATTCCAGATTGGAAAAAGTCAGTATTTGATGGGTGCTTATATACATGGTGTAACCCAAGACCCAATAGGCTTAAGCTTTTGGGTCAAGTTGGTGCTCGCCCTTGTGTATCAAACACACCTTTGGACACCTTCAGTGTTTACAATCCCCACATCTATTTTTGTGATAATATTGGTGCATACCAGTTGAGTCTTAACGCTGTTATGCATTCATGAATGAAGCATATCGCTATTGATCTTCATTTTTTTTTTTTCATGATATGGTTACAAAAGGTTTGCTGCAAGTCTCTCAGGTTAGCACCCACAATCAACTTACTGACCTCTTAACTAAGGCTCTATCCCGTCCCAAATTTCACTCTCTGTGCTCCAAGATTGGCTTAACTGATGGCACGCCTATCTTGCGGGAGCGTATTAAGGATATTACTCAATTTTCTAGCAAACTGTCGACGGTTTCAATAAACCATTCGACGGTTGCTTCAACGGATTAAGATAGAATAGTTACTGTAATTAAACTGTCGATTGTTTGCACCAAACCGTTGATGGTTTCACCTGTTGCTGAACTGCCGAGAATCCTAACAGTTGAAGATTTGCGAATATCCAATTGTATACAGCGATCTAAGATTCTTCAGATTGTTTTACTTGAATATCTGTTTGTATTTGATAGTCTAGAATCTCTTTGATTTAGTATTTAAATACTTTTGAATATTTATTTGAATCTGTAATAACTATACATTGTACATTTCCTATAATATAGGACATCTCTACATTAATGAAAGTATCCTGCATTTTCTATATGTGAATGTAAAGCATGTGACAAATTGGTCTCGTTGTTCTTACAATTATGTTAACTGTCGCACGTTTTACATCAACAAAATAGACACATGGGCACACGGAGGGAATCAAAGTTGCTGCGGATGTAAAAATACATCTATAGAGGAACGCTTTCATCTCCCATGGGAGCAAGAATTTCTAAGGACAGATAGAACATTTTATTTCAAAGCAAAAGAATCACTTTTTATTAAAAAGACTTATTATTATTATTATTTTTCAGCAGGTCGAGTCATTTTCATTGCCGCGAACGTGGCTTGGGTCACGGTAAGACTCATCTCAGCGGACCGGTCTCTCTCCAACTATAATTCAACAGCATCAAAACCATCTAAGCAATTCTCAATCGTTTGATTTAGTTCGAGTCAAACGGCTTAGACCGCAGCAAATACCTTATCTGAAGACGCACTAAACTAGCCAATCAACTATCGCAGAATTACTCGCAAGAACATAAACCGGTGACGAAGCAGAATCGGCCCGGTGGATTGAGGGTTTAGGGCATCGGTGAAATCGGGAGACAAAAGATCATGATGGTGGAGTTGTTTGTGCTGGGGTGTACGGGGTTGGTGGTGTTTCTTCACATCGCCCATCTCTTTTTCCATGCTTTCTCTCAAAACTTCGCCCTTCGTTCTCTCAGGTTTCCTCACTCTCCTCTCTCTTTTTTCTTTTCTTGGTTTGATAGGTTCGTGACCATATAATTTCTTAATTGGATACTGCACGGTCTGCAATTCTCCAATGTTTGGTATTTGCTTTTGGGATTAAAGTAGGATACAAAAAAAGCTTTGTATTTCTGCAGAATTGCATTCAATCGAGAATCCAATTCATTCTACTGAATGCAATTTGATCTGTTTCTGAACCTGAACCCATAATTACAGAGGAAAGGAAGGGGGAGAAAATATGATAGTCATGGTTACAGCTATCCCTGGGAGATTGGATTTTATCCCCTTGTTTAAGAATTTTGTGTAATAAATATATGAAGCAGAATTATGATGAAATGGTAAAATTTGGGGGGTTTTTTTCATCTTCACTGGTAAGTTAAAAATTAACCAAGAATGAATTTGAGAGTTTCAAGTTAGGATATTAGATTCGAGAGTATAAAATTGTATAAGATACAGTCTGAATTCACAAAAATTAAAATCTACCCATGGTACCAAACACAAACAACTGGAAAGTTTTAACATTATGATATATTTTGTGGATGCAGTTTTCTGGGATTTGTTGGGTGGTAGCAGAGAGAGAGAGAGAGAGAGAGAGAGAGAGAGAGAGAGATGATTGGCAGAGAAACCCAGATGGAGATTATGGGAGGCGGTAGCTACCTTTGCATCTACCAGTCCAGCTGCCTCCTCAGCTTCTCAATTTGTAAATGTTTAATTTAGTTAACTTTTCTTTTCTTCTTTTTCATATTAACAATAAAAGATGGCGGGGGAGGGTTCTGAAATAAATGGAAATTGAAGGCCTTGCTTGAAAATAATTGTGTAATTGTATTATTGTAATTATAATTATTCTAATCTTTCACTATTCACTATTGGGACCCTTTTATATTTTAATTTTATGCCTTCTTAGGCTATCTGTGCTTTTAGCTCCTTTTTCTTCCCTCTTTTTTTGATTGGGAGACTCGAAATCGCAGCAAAGATGCGGAGAAGAACAAAAGAAAGAAGAAAAAAGGGCAAAGGAGGTGGCGGCGGTGGGATCCTCCAATTGTTGCTGTTATTTTCTCCGTTGATTTTTTTGTGGCAGCCATATATTATATTCCACAGTGACACTGATAACGATTGCACAAAAGATAAGATTGTATGGAAAAATAATAATAGCAAACAATATGATCAGAGCAATTAGCATGATAGTAAGAGTTATAAATCATTTTATATATGTTTGATTTTAATTCTACTTGTAATAAATTAATTTCTTCCTTAAGAAAAACTTTAGAAAGAAATAATATAATGAACTAACAATAAGACTACACACATGTTAAAGAATAACTTACAATTCAATAAAGTTTTAACATTTTATAATCTTTTTGAGTTGTCTTTAGAAAAGAATTGTTGCTGCTAAAATATGAATAGGGACTAATTAGATTGAATGTGATCTTAACCATTTGGCAAAATAATAATAATAATAATAATAATAATAATAGTAATAACTTAAAAATTTAAGTTGTATTTTTTGATATACCTAAAAAATATCCTCATTAAAGAGGAAGATCGATTTTCAATTCCCTCATTAAAACACCTTCCATAAACACACGAGCAGACTAAATTATTCACATTGATGGGGGCAGTGACAAAATCACCCAAGTCAATGTCCATAAAAGTTGGAGTGATTCACGTCAGCGCAATATTTCGCTCATGAATGTCATATCACCACAGGGTCAAACTCCACCACTATAAAAGGGGACGCGGGAAAGAGGTAAGGACATCTCATTCATACCCATTCTTTTACAAACCACACTCTGCTCTATTGGCCAATTTGCCTTTTGGATGAGTAAAGATTCCCCTTCATTTTGGCCTATCAACCTTTTGGCTGAGCAACCCTTTATCTTGTGCTTTATAAGTAGAGCTCACATCTTTTAGCTTCATAAGTTAAGCTCATCAAATGGGCTTTAAGCTTCATGAGCAGAGCTTATCACTTAGGTCATTTCATAAGTAGAGCTTATGTCTTCTTGCCATACAAGAAAAACTCATTATGAAAGTTAAGCAGTTGTCCCAAGGAGGGGGGGGGGGTGAATTGGATTATTAAAATTTCTTTTAATTCTTTTTATGAATTCTTTGACCTCTTATTAATTCAGCTAATACCCAATAAAGCTTAGTCAATTATTCAAACCTCGAACCAACACTTCAACATAATACAAGTAAGCCAAAACTTAAACAATCAACGAACAATCAATCAACAACTTTAAATTAAACTACCACAGCTACCAACTCAAGATATGATATGCAGCTTCTTGGCAATTCTCAACTTTTACAAGAATTTAAGATATTTGCTTGATTGCAGCCCTGTGAATATATGTAAGCCCTATGTTGATGAATTTGATTTCTCAATATGATATTCAATATAAAATCCAACACTCCTTCCAAGACCTTGAACTTTAAATAAACTTTCAGTTAATTAGTCTTGGGTGTTAACCAATCAACGTACTCCCTTATGGTTTCTACAATTTGTATTGATCAACCAACGTACTTCCTTTCGATTTTCGAAAACCCCAAAATCAAATAAATCTTCAGTTTATTTAATATCCAATTCATGCAGTGTATATGATCAAAAATTAAATTCAATTACGCAGTTAATATATGCTGAAAAGTAAAGAGAGTAAGGAAGAGAGTGACACCACGTTTTTCACGAGGTTCGGCTTTACCCCAACCTACATCCTCTCCTTTGGCCAATACCACCAAAGGATTCCACTATGTCGTTCCTTTTTGGGCAGAACAAACCTTCGATACCCCACGCTTAAACACTGCTTAAGTAGGCTAGAGCAACGCCTCTCCAAGTGATACACCACACTCGGTCACTCCTTCAATAGGTTAGAGCTGCACCTCTCCAAGTGATACCCCACACTTGATCAATGATCCAACAACCTAGAATCGTCAAGAAACTACAAGAAACAATAGTTGCGTACAATGATACTCTCACAAAGAGCAGATTAGTACAAATTCAATCACTATGTGCGTCAATATTAAATATCAATATGAAATACAATGAAGCTCAAGAGAATTTATCACCGAGTTCCTTCTAGATAAGAATTAGCAACTCAAAACTCAGAAGTAGGATGGATCAGCACTTCAGAAATTCAGCAATTCAATTGTGCAAAGTGATGAACAAGAGAGAGCTTTGATTGCAAGATAGCTTCCAGCAAATTTTTCAATTCTTTCTTTCTTTGTTGTAATTTGATTTGCAAAACCATGTATATATAAGCTTAGAAAAGCAATTTCGTGTTGTCCAAGTTTACTTGAAGTATTTCCTAAGTTTTCATTAATTTTGGGGCACAAGAAACCTTAATTTGGATTTTTAAAATGTTTAAAAAATTAGCCGCTAAATAATGTTCAGACGACTGAACTATCGGGTTCAGTATTCTGATGTTCCTAAATACACTAAAAAATTTGAACTGGACACAGGCTCAAATGACTGAACTATAGGTTCAGACTTCTGAAGTCCCAGCTCAGACGATTGAATTGAGGGTTCAGTCTTATGAGGGTGTACTACCTCTTCAGGATTTCTCCAGAAAAATTTTCAGTAAACTGAACTTATTCTTCAGTCTTGTGAATTAATTCTTTAGTATTCTGAGGGTACTCATCAGTCGCCTAGGCAGTCACTTTTTAGATTTTTCATTTTATTTTCAAAAACATTTTTGCTTTCTTGCTTTGTTAACTTATAAAACATTTTCTAAGGTTTTAAATAAGGTCTCTAAGTCAATGAATAACCCCTAAAGAGCTTCAAAAATATTTCACAAGATATTTAAATACGAAATACTTCCATAAAAGACTTCTTATGATTTTTGACATTCTAAACACTTAAGTCTGCATGCTTGTCTTTCTTTGAGCTCTCTTACTTTGTCTTTCTTTGGCTGCATCTTGTCTTCAAGCTTTAATATACTTTAAGCTTTTTATCAAGTTCTCTTTAATATTCATTCTCTCATGATCTTCAAGTTTTGAATCATCTTTGAATCCATGTTTTGACTCTTTAAGCTTCATTTGATCATTTTTCTTTAAAGTATAAGCTTTTAATGTTCCTTGTGAGCATTCATCCTTGTATTCATATACTTGAATCTTGAAATATCATTACTCAACCAAATATGTTAAGTTTCTCTTGTTTGATATCATCAAAATAAGATTTTAAGTCTTAAAAGGCCAACAATCTCCCCTTTTTCAATAATGACAAACAAGTAGCAAAAAATTGAGTAAGTCTTAAAAAGACTCCCCTTTATAATAAGCATCATCTTAACAGTATTTGTAATATCAAGATCAATATCAATTTCAATTTCAATATCATGCTTATAGATCATTTAAGATATCAAGTACCAATATATCAACTTAAGTATACAGTATTATGCTTAATTTTTGCCCAAAATTTCTCCTCCTTTTGACATCAATCAAAAAGAGTAAGATAAGAAAAATATAAATACTAAGGCAAAGAGCAACTATAAGCAAAAGTTTGCATTCATCATGCATGATAAGATAGACAACAAGATTTAAAGTAGCATGAGAAATTACAAAGGATTGTTTCATAATTTTCAATGATTTCAATAAATCATGACATCATGTCTAACTCCCTCTGAATGGAATGTATATTATATTCAATAAATTCATATACCAATTGAAAACTATGTATTCATAAAGATACCAATTGTTCTTTTAAATTTATCATGTCATGCTTCAAATATTAATTATTTCATGTGAGTGCTCATGGATACCAATATCAAAAATAGTACCTGTAACGACCTGAAGAATAATGATATTTAAATAATAAAAAGAAAGGAAAATGGAAACAGAAAACAGGAGGAGGCAGTCGATGACGTTGCATTTTGGAAAGGATAATCCTGAGAAATTTTTCAGCTCTTTGTCGATGAATACAGGGGACTCGTCGACGAGGGTATAAGAGGACCTTGTTGACGAAGGCAAGTTTCGTTGATGAGGAAATACCGAAAGAGGTTTTGAGTAGTCTGAATTTTGTCGACGAGGACTGGGTTTCGTCAACGAAATTATTAAAGGACTCGTCGACGAGATGACGTGGCTCGTCGACGAATCTAGTCCTATAAATATCAAAAACTCGGATTTTAACTTCAAAATTAAGAAAACCTCTCTCTCTCTCTCTCTCTCTCTCTCTCTCTCTCTCTCTCTCTCCCATTCGGTTCCCTCTCCTTCTCTCTTTGATTTCGGGCTGGATTTTTTCCAGTTCAATGATCTGAAGCCACCACGACACTCCTGGGAAAGTTCTCTGCAAATTTGTCGGAGCGGATCGTTGGTGGGGTTGAGTTGGAAACCATCCCAAACCCAGGGTAAAACTTTCTACTCATTATTTGGTTATTTGACAGTTGTAGGAAATGTTATACACGTAGAAATACTGAACTTTAGTTTTGAGGAATGCTGTTTCCAAGGTGTTGAGTTGGGAACCCTACGGGTGCGGGACAGATTTTCTTAGGGGCTTTTCAGGAATCAAGTAAGGGGATAAACTAAGCTAATTTTTTTAAGAAAATGTATGTATATATAACATTGGATTTCAAGAAAGTAAATATGTCTACATATATGATTTATATTTGAGAAAACACTGTTGAAAATGATGGTATGTTGAATATATGAAAAACCTGTTAGTGTGGCATGAGTAGAAATTGTTATGAAATACTATTTTCTGAGAATGTGTTAATGATATAGAGTTTTATAATGGAAAATCGGCGTTCGGGCTGAGATTTCATATGTTTTGCCGGCGTATGGGCCATGCTATATGTGTGATTTGCCAGCATACGGGCTGAGGTATGGATATATTTTGCCAGCGTACGGGTCGAACTATGGATGTGATTGCCAGCGTACAGGCTGTGCTATGATATGATTTGCCGGTGTACGTGCCGAGTTATGGTAAAATGTGTAATACCGGCGTACGAGCCGATGATTTTCATGATATATGTATAGAAAAATGATATGATTGATTTGATAATTAATGATATGAAATATCCATATATCACAGTTTCAGTATATGTTATATGATATCAGAACTTGGTTGGCTTGGTCTAAGCTAGCACTTGCACGGTACCGTTGCTATGTGTCCATGGTCATCATGATCATGATATTTATGTTAACGTCGCTGTACGGAATGGTGTGAGATTGGATGGTCGATGTGGTTTTTAAGAAGTGTGTGAGCGCTCCTGGTGTACGGACCAGGTCAAGAAGACCTATCAGACTTACAGGCTGTACTTTTGACTTGGCAGTGGTCAACCAACCATTGTCAGGTCCTGCCTTCGGGCCACACAACCCAGACATGTAGGGGTAATACATGACAACAATCAACTAACCTACCAGGAATGTTTTTGTATTATTATTATTATTATATGAGATGAAATATGCTTATGAAAATGCTGTATGTTCTGCTATGTTTTGATGATATATATATATATATATATATATATATGTTTTCCCAGATTTGATAAAACAGTTATTGAATATATTCTGTATGGTATATGTATAACACAGAATACTCATGTTGCCATATACTGGTATTAGTTTATTTCCCTTACTAAGAGGTGTCTCACCCCAAAATTTTATAAACTTTTCAAGAGCCCCTGATAGGAGAGTGGGAAAAGCCCCGCTAATTTAGAGCTGTTTGTCTGCCCTCTTTGAAGGGTAAATTTTAGTAGGGACAGTTGAATTTTGTGGAAAGTGTCCCTAGATCTTGTTTTTGGGATGTATATATTGGAATACAGTAGATATAGTGACTCTGGTATTTGTGGTAATGTGATAGATGTTTTTGTTTTTATAATATTGTGATTGTATGTTTCCTGCTGCTTAGGCTTCTGTTATGTGTTCTGATGTATCCCTGGTACCCACGGGTCTAGGTGGATTATGATCTACTAAGATGGGATCTGTGATATTGATTTTATTTATTGTATAAAAAATGTGAAAATTAAGCAGGTCTTCACAGTTTGGTATCAGAGCCTAGGTTGCTAGGTTTTGTAGACTTTAGAATGTAGCCGAAACAATACCAGAGTTTAGGAAAAGATTTGAGGTTTTGTTCTACAGTCTAGAGGCAGAACTTCCGTGGTAGTTTCTGTGTTTCTCCTGGGGTGACGATTTCAGGAAAACCATAGTAAGGTATTGTCGAGTTGTGTTCCTAGAATGTAGGACTGGAGATTAGAAATAAGTTGGAAATGTTGAGATATGTGGTGAGGATAGGTGGGTAAATTATGAGAATAGGATTTCTGAGTTGCGTTTGTTGTTTCAGGATGGATCCATGAGGAAATAGTGCCCATGCGAGTGACAGTGATGAAGTAGGGCCTTCGGGTGCAACTAGGACCGACTCTGATGCGGTATTACGTAGCGTGGCTCAACAGGTTATGGTTGAGATTGCTAGGAGCTCGAGGGAGCAGAGTGATCCATCTACAGGCCATGGGTGCACTATAGAAAAATTTATGAAGATGAATCCTCCGGCATTCTTAGGTGGAGTTGATCCTGCAGCCGCTGAGAACTGGATGCAGGAGACTGAGAAAGTCTTGGCTGTGTTGTAGTGTACTGAGGAACATGGGGTCCTCTTCACCACCTATAGATTGGCGAGAGAGGCCAAGAGGTGGTGGATTGCGGTAAGACTACTGGAGTAGTAGAGGGCGACTCAGATAGCCATAACATGGGATCGGTTTAAAGAATTGTTCTTCTATAGATATTTTCCAGCTACTGTTAGGGAGGCTAAAGTAGAAGAGTTCCTGAGTCTGAAGCAGGGACAACTATTCATCCAGCAGTATGCAGCACGTTTCATCGAACTCTCTCGTTTCACCCCGTATATTGTTCCTGATGAAGTAAAGAAGGCGAGGCAATTTGAGAGAGGCTTGAGGCGGAGTATATTCAAGTAGATGGTGGTGCTGCGGATCCAGTACTTTGTTTAGTTGGTCGACAGAGCAGCCTTGGCAGAGATTGGTGAGAGTCTTGATGCAGAGGAGCAGGCACAAAGGAAGAGATCTGCATCTACCGGCTACCAGCAAGGTCATAGACTAGGTCAGTGGAGGAGACGAAATCATGGCAGAGGGCGGAGGCAGGAGACGGGAGGACGCGAGGTGCAGACAAGGCAGCGTCCTTCAATCTGTCAGACTTGTGGTAGGAGGCACTAGGGAGAGTGTCGAGCTAGTGGTGTGGTGTGCTATCGCTGCGGTAAATCGGGACACATGGTGCGAAACTACCCTACCCCACCAGATGCAGTTCCAGCTCCCAAACCATACCGGGGAGGTTATCAGGCACCACGTGGGGGCTAGTAGAGAAATACGGCTCCAGCCAGGGTGTTTACCTTGACGCTGGGTGAGGCTGAGACGGCCGATGGCGTGGTGACAGGTATGGTTATTATGCTTTATTTTAAAGTTATTGTGTTGTTTGATTCAGGAGCTACACACTCATTCGTGTCTTCGGGGTGTGTTAAATTATGTGGGGCTGAAACACAATCATTAGATGTTGAATTGTTGGTAGCTACACCAACTGGGTCAGCAGTGAGGTGTAGTAGGGTGCTCCGAGGTTGTCTAGTTGATATTTAAGGAAAGACTTTGTTTGCTGATCTGATAGTGCTGGACATGCACGAGTTTGATGTTATATTTGGCATGGATTAGTTAGTAGCTAATTTTTCCAGCATAGATTGCCGAGCACGAGAAGTGATATTCAGATCTCTAGGGGAAGCAGAATTCAAGTTCGTAGGGTCACGAGTGCAATCGCCACCTCATCTAGTTTCAACTATTCAGATCAGAAGACTACTGCTGAGTGGTTGTCAGGGGTTTGTGGCTGTTGTGAAGGAGATGTCAGAGAATGAATTGAAACTTGCTAGCACGCCTGTAGTAAAGGAGTTTATGGATGTTTTCCCAGATGAGTTACCAGGCTTGCCACCTGATCGTGAGGTAGATTTCCCTATTGATCTACCTTCCGGTACAGCACTGATTCTAACCTTATCAGATGGCACCAGCAGAATTAGCAGAATTGAAGAATCAGTTGTAAGATCTGCTTGATAAAGGCTTCATACAACCCAGTGTATCTCCGTGGGGAGCTCCAATTTTATTTTTGAAGAAGAAAGACGGGACTATAAGGATGTGTATAGACTATAGGGAGATTAATAAAGTGACAATCAAGAACAAGTATCCTTTGCCCCGTATTGACGATTTGTTTGACCAGCTCTAGGGTTCGAAGATTGACCTCAGATCCGGCTACCATCAGGTAAAAGTGAAAGCAGAAGACGTCTCAAAGACGGCCTCAAGACCAGGTACGGGCATTACGAGTTTCTTGTTATGACGTTTGGTTTGACAAATGCTCCTACGGTATTTATGAACTTGATGAACAGAGTCTTCCACCAATGCCTAGACCAGTTTGTTGTTATTTTTATTAATGATGTACTAGTCTATTTGAAGAGCTATGAGGAGCATGAGGAGCACTTGAGGCAGGTTTTACAGACACTTCGGGAAAAAAAGTTGTATGCCAAGTTCAGTAAACGTGAATTCTGGCTTGAGAAGGTCGTGTTCTTGGGGCATGTTGTATCTAGAGACGGTATTTCTGTGGATCCTAGCAAGATTGAGGTGGTAGTGAATTGGGCTAGACCGAGAAATGTCTAGGAGATTAGGAGTTTCTTTAGGCTAGCTGGCTATTACCGCCGTTTTGTTGAGAGATTCTCAGCTTTGTTAGGACCTTTGACATAACTAACAAGGAAGAATGTCAGGTTTGAGTGGGATGATGCTGTGAGCAGAGTTTTCAAGAACTGAAGCAAAGATTAGTCACATCACCAGTATTGGTTATCCCATTAGGGGGTGAGGGGTATGTCATTTAGAGTGATGCGTCCTTGAAAGGACTTGGCTGTGTATTGATACAACATGACAGGGTAGTGGCGTATGCGTCCAGGCAGTTGAAATAATATGAAAAGAACTACCCTACACATGATCTTGAATTGGCTGTAATGGTACACGCATTGAAAATTTGGAGGCATTACCTGTACGACGAGTCGTGTGAGATTTTCTCTGACCATAAGAGCTTAAAGTATTTCTTCATGTAGAAGGAACTGAATATGAGGCAGAGAAGGTGGTTAGAGTTAATTAAGGATTTTGATTGTACCATTAGTTATCACTCGGGGAAAGCAAACGTGGTAGCTGATGCATTGAGCAGGAAGTCCAGGAATCAACGTTGGCGACAATGGAGATCTAGTATTTGATCATAAGGGATTTGGAGAGTTTCGACATTGAATTAATTAAGAGTGGTTCTCAGGATCACATTGTTAGTTTAGTGGTGCAGCCTATTCTGTAGGAGAGAATTAAAGCCGCCCATAAGGAAGACCCAGAATTAGCAGAGGTGATAGGCAGAGTACAGAGTGGTCAGGGGGAGGAATTCAGTATGCAGATGACGGAGCTTTGCGGTTCTGTTCCAGATTATGCGTTCCTGCTGATACTGAGATCAGGAAGACTATTTTAGAAGAGGCTCACAGATCTTTGTATACAGTTCATCCCAGCAGTACCAAGATGTACAGAGATATGCAAGAGTCGTACTGGTGAAGTGGTATAAAAAGAGAGATTGTCGAGTATGTAGCCTAGTGTTTGACGTGCCATGTAGCAACCCTCCATAAAACACAACATAATAAATCAAATGGTCAACCCGAACCCATGGGTAATGGGGACACCTGTCATACACAGCGGAAAAACCTAGCAGCAGTAAACATAAAAATCCATACATCCATCCATAAAACATAATACTAGAGCTTTCTATTAACATCATAATACTGTACTCTTGTACATATCTATATACATCAAAATATCTCTAGGGTCACGCAAAATAACTCTAACCCTAGTACAAAAATCTTACCCTCCTCACAGGGTAATCTTTCTAACTCAACCGCGGCCTTGACTCGCCGGTCTCTCAAGGGCTCCTAAAAAATTTAACAATGATGGGGGTGAGACACTTCTCTCAGTATGGAAAAATAAACTAAATACAGCTGTGTGGCAACATGAATATTTAGAGTACTTATACAGGTATAATACATTTCATAACTCTGGAAATAATCATAATATCATTCTAGATAATCATGTACTTTCATATTCATTAATAAATCATAACATACATAAATATCTGTTATAACTCGTAATACTGAAAATCAACCCAGGATGAATAGTTAGCTAATGTCATGTATTACCCCCCATGACGGGTTGTGCAGCCCGAAGGTGGGACCCGACAATGGCTGGCCGACCACTGTCGAATCAACTATGTCTGTAAGTACGATGGACCCGCCGCACCTTGATCTGAACTACCAGGTGGACGTCTACACTCTACTAAAAGCCTCATCGACTATCCATCTCCCATCCCCTCGTAGGACGGTAGCACTAATAAGGCCTCGTGCCAAAATCAACCCATAGCTACGGTACCGAGCTCTTGGTCTGAACTAAACTAACATCCTGGTTGCAATAACATATAATACATGAACATACGTAACATCTACACGGCCTCGTGCCGAAAGCATAGATATGGCTTCGCGCCAAAATCCTATGTATGGCCTCGTGCCAAAATCATAGTAAATATATATATATATATATATATATATATGGCCTCGCACCAATAACATTGATATGGTCTCGTGCCGATAGCATAATAAATACAGCCCCGTGCCGATAACATAAATATGGCCTTGTGACCAAAACACAATAATACAGCCTTGCACCAATAGCATAATAATACGGCCTTGCGCCAAATACATTTCAGGTATTTACATTTGAAAATGACTCATTTATCATATATTCGTCAACTCAATATAACATAGCCATCTTTTCAAAATACCTGAAAATGTGTTTTACTCGTAAAAGCATTCATATCTTATCTTATTTCACATAAAATAATATTCATGCCACACATGCTCTATTAAAAGTCATACTTCATATTTTAAAATCATGATTTTCCATACATCTCATAAATACATATACTTTTAAGCATCATAGCAGTATTTTCCCAATCGTACATTTCATTCATAATAAACGAATATATCATATGTTTTTCTGAAAATAAATCTACTCATAATCAATAATAGTTTGCGGGAAAAGAACTGCTTTAGTTTATTCCCTTACCTGACTACTGAGAAAGCCCCTACAACTTCCTAGCCTGACCCCCATAGGATTTCCTACTCAATACCCTGAAACTCAAAACTTCCAATATTAAACCTCAATATTTTCATGCATACATCAATTTCTTTAACTACCATAAAGCCTAATTTGGCTTAAAAAGCCTTACCTCAACCCAGGGATGATTCCCAACTTCGTTTTCCCAACGATCCGCTCCGGCAAACTCGTAGTGAACTTCGCCAGGAACGTCGTAGTAGCCTCAAATCTTTGATCCGGCTACTCGTGGGGCCAAAATCGAAGAGAGAGAGTGAGAGAGCCGAAGAGGAGAGAGAGAGAGAGAGAGAGAGAGAGAGAGAGAGAGAGAGAGAGAGAGGAAACTTAAAAATGGATTTAAAATCGGATTTTTCATTTTATAGGCGGTGGAACTCGTCGACAAGCCTGGAACTCGTCGACGAGTTCTTCATAAATTTCGTCGACAAGACCCTATATTCATAGACGAAATTTAGGCTGCCTCAGAACCCTTCTCGGTATTTTCTCATCGACGAAGCCTTGTGTTCGTCGACGAATTCTCTTAATCCTTTGTCGACGAATCCCTATGTTCGTTGACGAAGCTTGGCAGCTTCCTTCTTTATCTTATTTGTTTCCATTCCCTTTTCTTTTCCTTACAAAATGCAATGTCGTCGACGAACGCTCGAAGTCTATGGCCTCCTTCCATTTCTGTTTCTGTTTCTATTTCCCTCTCTCCTTATTATTTAAATTCCATTTAAAAATTCAGGTCGTTACATGCCAGCAGGTAAAGGTTGAGCACCAAAGGCTGGCAGGGCAGTTGCAGTTGTTATTTATCTTAGAATGGAAGTGGGATCATATATCTATGGACTTCGTGTTAGTATTGCCGATAGCATTACATGGCCAGAACGCCATCTGGATGATTGTTGACCATTTGACTGAGACCACCCACTTTATACCTATCAAGATCAGCTACTCCCTCAACCGTTTAGCGGGGATCTACATTCAGGAGATAGTTCATTCTCATGGGGTGCCAATATCAATTGTGTCAGATCGAGACCCGCGTTTTATGTCACGTTTTTGGAAGAGTATGTAGGAAGCACTAGGGTCTCAATTGTCATTTAGCACAGCATTCCATCCTCAGTCAGATAAGCAGACAAAGAGGACGATACAGATACTAGAAGATATGCTCCGAGCATGTGTTTTAGATTTTGGGGGTAGTTGGACTCAGTTCATGCCGCTAGTAGAGTTCGCATATACCAGTCCAGTATTGGCATGACATCGTTTGAAGCCTTGTACGGTAGGAGATATCGATCTCCTTTGTATTGGGACGAGATAGGTGAGTGGCGAGTTGTGGGACCAGAGCTTGTGCAGCAAGCGCGTGATAAGGTTTGGCTTATCAGAGACAGGATCAGTGCAGCTTAGGGCCGATAGAAAAGTTATGCTGATAATCTCCGCAGGAATCTGAAATTTGATGTGGGTAATCATGTGTTTTTAAAGATAACTCCGTTAAAAGGGGTTATGCGATTTTTGAAGAAAGGTAAACTTAGTCCTAGGTTTATCAGTAAATTTGAGATTCTAGATAAAGTGGGACCGGTAGCCTACAGGCTAGTTTTACCACCTGTGTTGTCCAGGATCCACGATGTATTCCATATTGCTATGTTGAGGAAATACGTCCCAGATCCTTCTCATATCATTAGTTATGATGAATTAGAGCTTAGTGAATCACTGGTGTATGAAGAGGTACCAGTATAAATTCTGGATAGGAAAGTACAAGAGTTACGTAACAATGAGATTCCTCATGTAAAAGTTTTGTGGAGGAATCATACAATTGAAGGGGCTTCCTGGGAATCCAAGGAGCAGATGAGGCAGAGGTATCCGTATTTATTCCAAGAAGTTTGATTAGGTAAAATGTAAGTAGTTAGGTAGTATTTCTTTTGTAGATACATGTAATGGTTTAATTAGTGTAGCATTTTAGTTTTGAAAGAATTTTTCTTTTGTATATGTAATCTCCCAGGACTCGGAATATAACCACGATATTCCTTCGCCATAAGTGAGGGTAAGTAATAAAATAAGTATACCATTTTCTTATTAAGGGATGACGAGTTACGTGAATAGTAAATTTCGAGGACGAAATTTAATAAGGAGGGGAGAATGTAACGATCCAAAGAATAATGGTATTTAAAAAATAAAAAGAAAAGGAAATGGAAACGAGAAACAGGAGGAGGCAGTCGACGTTGCATTTTGGAAAGGATAATCCCGAGAAATTTTTTAGCTCCTCGTCGACAAATACAGGGGACTCATCGATGAGGGTATAAGAGGACCTCATCGATAAAGGCAAGGTTCGCCGATGAGGAAATACCGAGAGAGGTTTTGAGTAGTCTGAATTTCGTAGACGAGGAGTGGGTTTCGTCGACGAAATTATTAAAGGACTCGCCGACGAGATGACGTGGCTCGTCAATGAATCCAGTCCTATAAATATCAAAAACTCAGATTTTAACTTCAAAATTAAGAAAACCTCTTTCTCTCTCTCTCCCATTCGGTTCCCTCTCCTTCTCTCATTGATTTCGGGCCGAATTTTCAAAGGTTCGACGATCTGAAGCCACCACGATGCTCCTGGGAAAGTTCTCTACAAATCTGCTCGAGCAAATCGTTGGTGGGGCTGAGTTGGAAACCATCCCAAACCTAGGGTAAGACTTCCTACTCAGTATTTGGTTATTTGACAGTTGTAGGAAATGTTATACGCGTAGAAATATTGAACTTTAGTTTTGGGGAATGCTATTTACAGGGTGTTGAGTTGGGAACCCTGCGGGTGCGGGACAGATTTTCTTAAGGACTTTTCAGGAATCAGGTAAAGGGATAACTGAGTTAGTTCTTTTAAGAAAATGTATGTATATATAACATTGGATTTCAGAAAAGTAAATATGTCTACATATATGATTTATATTTGAAAAAACACTGTTGAAAATGATGGTATGTTGAATAAATGAAAAACCTGTTAGTGTGGCATGAATAGAAATTGTTATGAAATATTGTTTTCTATAAATGTGTTAATGATACAGATTTTTATAATGGAAAATCGACATTCGGGCTGAAATTTTATATGTTTTATCGGCGTATGGGCCGTGCTATGTGTGTGATTTGCCAGTGTACGAGCTAAGCTATGGATATATTTTGCCGGCGTACGGGTCGTGCTATGAATGTGATTTGCCAGCGTACGGGCTGAGCTATGTATATGATTTGCCGGCGTACGGGCCGAGCTATGGATGTGATTGCCAACGTATGGGCTGTGATATGATTTACCGGCATATGTGCCGAGCTATGGTAAAATGTGTAATACCGGTGTACGGGCCGATGATTTTCATGATATACGTATATATGCAAAATGATATGATTGATTTGATAATTAATGATATGAAATATCCATGTATCACAGTTTTAGTATATGTTATATGATATCAGAACTTGGTTGGCTTGGTCTAGACTAGCACTTGCACGGTACTGTTGCTATGTGTCCATGGTCATCATGATCATGATATTTGTGTTAACGTCGCTGTACAGAGTGGTGTGAGGTTAGATGGTCGATGTGCTTTTTAAGAAGTGTGTGAGCGCCCCTGGTGTACGGACCAGGTCAAGCAAACCCATCATACTTACAGGCTATACTTTTGACTTGGCAGTGGTCGGCCAACCATTGTTAGGTCCCGCCTTCAGGCCACACAACCCAATCATGTGGGGGTAATACATGACAACAGGCAGCTAACCTACCAAGAATGTTTTTGTATTATTATTATATGAGATGAAATATGTTTATGAAAATGCAGTATGTTCTGTCATGTTTTGATGATATATATGTATGTTTTCCCAGATTTGACAAAATAGTTACTGAATATGTTTTGTATGGTATATGTATAACACAGAATACTCATGTTGCCACACTTTGGTATTAGTTTATTTCCCTTACTAAGAGGTGTCTCACCCCAAAATTTTATAAACTTTTTAGGAGCCCCTAATAGGAGAGCGGGAAAAGCCCCACTGATTTAGAGCTGTTTGTTTGCCCTCTTTAAAGGGTAAGTTTTAGTAAGGACAGTTTGATTTTGTGGGAAGTGTCCCTAGATCTTGTTTTTGCGATGTATATACTAGAATATAGTAGATATAGTGACTCTAGTATTTGTGGTAATGTGATGGATGTTTTTGTATTTATAATATTGTGATTGTATGTTTCCTGCTACTTAGGCTTCCATTATGTATTCTGATGTATCCCTGGTACCCACGGGTCCCGGTGGATTATGATTTGTTGAGCTAGGATTTGTGATATTGATTTTATTTATTGTATAAAAAAATGTGAAAATTAAACAAGTCGTCACAGTACCTATATCATATCAATATCATAACATAACAGAACTAGAACTTGCTAATCTGTGTATGGTGAACCAGTCTTTGTTTGGCGTCATGTGATAAGAACATCCTGAGTCTCGAATCCAAGAATTTGTGAGGCATTCTGAACCTGATGAAACATAAAGCATATCATCATCACTGCTCCTCGAGTCTCCTTCTTTCACTATATTCGCAGATTTTGACGAACCCTCTTGAGTTTCTGCATTCCCCTTCTTCCACTCCGGACACTCCAATTTTATATGCCTAGTTTTCATGCACTTAAAACATTGGATGTCCTTTCTTCTCATGGACTACGATTGAGTTTTATTATTACTCGACCTTCCCAATGATCCTGATTACCTTTCACCATGAGCCCTTTACTTTGTAAACTCTTATCACTCGCCTTCTTTCTTTGATGGAACCCCAACAATGAACTCATCAATACGTTGATGTATTGATTCAGATCCGAACCCTCTATCATCTTAAGCCCATAGAGTCTTTGCTTAAGATACAACTTGTTCGATAAATGATGGGTGGAGGGGACTCACTCAATCACTGGTTGTGATTTAAACTCAGTGAAGATTGCACACAAATACAAAACAATTAATTTCTACTAAAAAAGGATACAGATACGAATTCAAGATTCAAATTTCTCTCTTCTCACTAGTTATTCACCTTCACTACACCACGCATTACATTACACACACACACATCTATTTATAGCAACAGATGAATGGTAGGTTGATATTGTAATAACCCCCCCAAAAAAAAGGGGGGGGGGATATAGAAGATTAGTGGAGTGATTCCAAAAAAAAAATAATAATAATTAATTAATTAATCGGATTAAAAAAAGAATAATAATAATAATTAAAATTTATTTTTATTTTTATGAATACAATATATTATTATTAATATTAATAAAATATATTATTATTATTATTATTATTATTATTATTATTATTATTATTATTATTATTATTATTATATAAAATCATCTTAAGCTTCAAAGAAGCTTTAGGTGGCTTCTTGGAATTCACGCCCCCCCCCCTTTGCTTCTTCTTCTTTTCTGCCTGCATGCAGACACTCTCTCTTTTCTCTCATTCTCTCTCTCTCTCCCTCTCATCGATTTCGTGACGGATTTTCGCCCGATCAAAAATCAAAAGATACTGTTGGACTCCATTCTCCACTACCGTCATTTCTACCGGAGCGGATCGGTGGTAGGAGTGGTGTAGATGTATCTCCTAGGGTCAGCCAATTTCTCATTTTTTCTTTAATTTCTTGCAAATTATAAGCCCGATTGATGAATGGACACCACCACGAGAATCGAGGGATGATTCTCTATAATTCTTGCGGGACAGAATTCTCGTGGGGTCGTCGTGGGCAAAACCCCAAATTTGGGGTACGGGGGTTATCAAGGGACTTATTTCTAATTAATTAGGATTAATTTGGAAATGCTAAAATGTTGAGCATCTGGGGTTAAAGTAGGGTTTCCGAAATTTAGGGCCCGGGTGAGCGTCTTGGGTGTAATTTTGGGAATCGCAAACAAAATTCAGAAAATTAAGTGGGGCTGTTAAATATTAGTTTAAATATTAATTTGAGGTATATGGAGCCTAGGGAAGGTTAGATGGGTATTATTTTAGAGAAATAGATTAATTAATCTGGGAAAAATGCAAATTGCATGAGTTGAATTTCAGGTGCCAAAGGCGTAGGAGTTAGGGTGTTAACGAGACTCTCAGTAAGCCAGGTAAGGGAAATAAATTATAATAGTTTTTTTAGAATTACTATTTGAATTAATATGTGAAAATGAGCATATGATATTTTTTCTGAAAATTATTATGATATAAATATCCGATAAATTGTGTGGCATTTGAGTAATTTTAAATTGTGATATTTAGGAGTATGAAATATAACGATGAGTAATTTTTGAGAAAATATTGAAATGAGAATTATTGATGTGATTAGTGAAAAATGATGAAATATGGTATTTATATGTGAGTAGAAATGTTTTTCTTGAAAGATAAGATTTTGTGAATTTCTGATATTGAAAAGTAATGAAATGTGGTATTTATTTGTGAGTGGAAAATATTTGCATGAGAAAGGAGTTTGTACAAATTATTGATATGAGTATTTTGGGAAAAAGTGAAAAATATGTGAAATACGATATATGTTATTACGAGATGATGAAATGTGCACAGAAAATGATGAGAATATTTATATTAAATTGAATTAAGATATACTAAAATATGATTGATGATATGCCAACACTGCACAATAATTGTGGGTGGGTGGTATTCCTTTCCTACTGATGTTGTTGGGGAGGTATGCTCAGTATAGAGATTGTGTGTGTGTGTGAAGTTCCTATTGATGCCGTTGGGGAGGTATGCTCAGTATGGAGAGAGTGTGTGTGTGTGAAGTTTCTACTGATGTCGTTGGGGAGGTATGCTCAGTATGGAGACTGTGTGTGTGTGGGTGAAGTTCCTACTGATGCCGTTGGGGAGGTATGCTCAGTATGGAGACTCTGTGTGTGTGGGTGAAGTTCCTACTGATGCCATTGGGAAGGTATGCTCAGTATGGAGATTGTGCGAGTGTGGGTGAAGTTCCTACTGATGCCGTTGGGGAGGTATGCTTAGTATGGAGAGTGTGTGTGTGTGTGTGTGTGTGTGTGTAAATTTCCTACTGATGCCGTTGGGGATGTATGCTTAGTAGGGAGATTGTGTGTATGAAGTTCATATTGATGCCATTGGGAAGGTATGCTCAGTATGGAACTTTTGTTGTGAGATTCCTACTAATGCCGTTGGGAGAGGTATGCTCAGTATGGAAATCGTGAACGTGTTGCGAATTGGAATTATGTGATCTAATGTATTATGTAAAGTATATAATGAGTTAAAATGGGAAATGATTATGAAAAATGAAAGAGTGTGTTTTATAAAATAAATAATTAAGGCGAGTGAAACTTTCCGCCTGAGGGCTTACTGAGTAAGGTGAGTGCCCTGATAGGTATTAGATGTGACCATATCTGGCTGCATAATGTGTTAGGGCAGAGGGACGCTACCTGTATGGGCGGGTAATCTTCCCTATTCTCAGAAACTTTGCGAATAATTATGTGTTGGAAATCATTGAATTTAAGAAATGATTTTAAAACTTATAAAAGCTTGTATTGTATATCTATATAATAATGAGAATGTGTATATCAGTGTATTTTATCAGATGAAATGATGATTTGAAAAGTAAAGTGTATTATAATTGAACTCATATGGCCACACACTATAAATAATTTATTTCTTTTTACTAAGATGTGTCTCACCCAAATTATCTAAATTTTTCAGGGAACAGAGACCGACCGGGTGATAGAGCTCCGTGCTAGTAGGGAGCTAGAACCCTGATATACAGGGTGAGTTTGGACTAGGGAGGTATGATTTCCTAGGGTTGTATCATTTTTGGGTATGAGATAGTATTGTGTAAATATGTATGTTAGTACTTTGGATATTGTATTATGGATGATATAAATATATTGTCTTCTGCTGTTAGGTTTTATAAATAAAATGACTTTTTATCCGGTACCCAATGCGGATCGGGTTGTATAGATGGTGGTAGGGTTGTTGACGTGGCTGATTTGTGGATGTTATTGATGACGTGTAAATTATTTATTATTATGGAAAAAAATTATACAAAAATCGGGGCGTCACAGTTTGGTATCAGAGCCTAGGTTGCTAGGTTCTGCAGACTTTAGTAGACAGCGGAATACAATACCAGAGCATAGGAGTTGATTTTGAGGAAAACAGGTGATGGGTAGATTGAAATGTGAGTTAGTGAATGTTAGAGGATGAGGTGAGAATTTAGGATTCTATCTTACGGCCTAGAGGCAGGAGTATCGGGGTTGTTTCTATGTTTTTCCTGGGGTGAAGATTTCAGGAAAATCTTGGATACTACCACTGGGTCTTGTTTCTGAGTGGTAGGATTGAATCTTAAATGAGGGTTGATGATGTGGATAGAAGAGTAATTTATGAGTTATTGCAGTGTTTGGGTTGTGTGATAGTGATTGTATGTTGAGATTAGTTGCTTCCTTTGCAGGATGGATTCGAGAAACAGCAACACGAATGTGGGAGGTGATGGAGTAGGACCTTCCAGTATGGGTGGTACAAACCCTGACGTACTGTTGCGTAGAGTCACTTAGCAGGTGATGGCTGAGATGGCCAGGAGCTCAAGGGAGCGGAGCTGCACGATCGAGCAGTTCACACGTATGCGACCCCCGTCTTTTACTGGAAGAGTGGACCCATTGGTAGCAGAGAACTGGGTTTAGGATATAGAGGATATACTGGCAGTCCTCTCATGTACAGACAAGCAAAGAGTATTATTTGTCACATTTAAATTGACCAGGGAAGCAAAGCGGTGGTGGAAGTTAGTGAGATTACTTGAGGAGCAGAGGTCTGACCCTGTAGCGATGACGTGGAGTCGCTTCAGGGAGCAGTATTTTACCGCTACGGTCAGGAGCCCAAAGGCATCGAAGTTTCTATATCTGAAACAGTGGTCTAGAATAGTGCAGCAGTATGCAGCGAGGTTTGTTGAGCTGTCTCGATTTTCCCCGTATATGGTGCTAGATGAGGAGAGGAAGTTTGAGGAGGGCCTGAGACAGTACTTGTATGAGTAGGTTCTAGGTTTCCGAGCTCAAACTTCTTGGAGATAGTGGACAAAGCTGCAGTGATCGAGAGTAGTATACAAAGAGGAGCAACAGCCTAGAGCCAGAGGAAGAGGCCCGCACCTTCTGATTTTCAAGCAAGGCCTAGTCGAGGGCCGTGGAGAAGATATGATAGCAGAGGGGGACAACGACAGGGAGAAGGAGAGCGAGCAGTATAGGGCAGACAAATGCTCCCTCCTTGACTCAGATGTTTGAGGAGGCACCTAGGAGAGTGCCGAGAGAGGGAGGTTGTCTGCTATCAGTGCCTCTAGCCTGGGCATTTTGTGAGGAACTTTCAGGCACTGCCAGTGGTAGCGGCTACTCCTCGATCATACAGAGGAGGCTATCGGACACCTCGAGGTGGACAGCAGAGGAATACTGCCTCGGCATGAGTTTATGCACTGACGCTAGGAGATGTTGTGGTGACGGGAGATGTGGTGATAGGTACTATTTCAATACTGTCATTTAAAGCTACTGTTTTGTTTGATTCTGGGGCGACGCATTCTTTTATCGCCCTGGATTATGTAAAATTGTATGGGTTTGAGTCTCAGCAGTTAGATATTAGTTTGTTTGTTGCTACACCGACTGGAGCTATTGGGATATGTAGAAAGGTACTCAGGGACTGTTGAGTGGATATTCAGGGAAGGTTTTTGTTAGTTAGTTTGGTGGTTTTAGACATGCATGGGTTTGAGGTAATCTTGGGTATGGACTGGCTAGCTGGCCACTATGCTAGCATTGATTGCCATCAAAGAGAGGTAGTATTCATACCTCCAGAGGAACATGAGTATAGATTCGTGGAATCACGTGTGCGCACCCCACCTCAGTTATTATCTGTTATTCAGGCACGTAAATTGATATTAGAAGGCTGTCATAGATATTTGGCATATGTGAAGGCAGTATCAGAAGGGGAGCTGAGGGTGGAGGATATCCCAGTGGTGAGGGATTTTCCTAATGTATTCCCTGAGGATTTGCTGGGACTACCTCCTGATCGTGAGGTAGAGTTTGTTATTGATTTGGTTTTGAGGACAGCGCCAATTTCGAAGGCGCCGTATAGAATGACACAGATAGAGCTAAAAGAATTGAAAGAGCAGTTGCAGGAGCTGTTAGATAAGGGATTTGTTCCTCCCAGTGTGTCGCCCTGGGGAGCACTGGTTTTATTTGTGAGGAAGAAGGATGGCTCGATGAGATTGTGCATCGACTATCGAGAAATAAACAAAGTGACTCTCAAGAATAAATACCCGCTCCCGCGTATCGATGATTTGTTTGACCAGCTACAAGGGACACAGATCTTTTTAAAGATAGATTTACACTCCTGGTATCATCAAGTGATAGTCAGGGTAGAAGATGTTCCAAAGACGGCATTTAGAACACGGTATGACCATTATGAATTTCTAGTTATGTCGTTTGGTTTGACGAATGCTCTTGCAGTGTTTATGGATTTGATGAACACGGTATTTCACTAGTATTTGGATTAGTTTGTGGTAGTGTTTATTGATGATATACTGGTGTATTTGAAAAGCCTAAAGGAGCATGAGGAGCATTTGAGTATAGTGTTGCAGGTGTTGCGAGAGAAGAAGCTTTATGCGAAGCTCAAGAAGTGTGAGTTCTGGTTCGAACAGGTTACCTTCCTTGGACACGCTATATCTAGGGGTAGTATTTCTGTTGATCCGAGTAAGATTGAGGCGGTAGTAGACTGGGTACGACCAAAGAACGTGCACGAGATTACAAGTTTCCTAGGATTGGCTGGGTACTACTGCAGGTTTGTTGAGGGCTTCTCTAAACTGTCAGACCCATTTACCAGATTGACCAAGAAAGGGGTGAAATTTGGGTGGTCTGATGAATGTGAACAGAGCTTCCAGGAATTGAAGCAGCGACTCATCACTGCACCTATGTTGACGATTCCTTTAAGAGAAGAGGGGTTCATAATTTACAGTGATGCGTCCCATAAAGGGCTCGGATGCATGTTGATACAGCGAGGGAGAGTGATAGTTTATGCCTCACAACAGTTGAAGGAATATGAGAAGAATAACCCTACCCACAATCTAGAGTTGGCGGCGGTTATTTACGCACTGAAGATTTGGAGGCACTATCTATATGGGGGTAGGTGTGAGATATTTACTAACCATAAGAGCTTAAAGTATTTTTTCACGTAGAAGGAATTAAATATGAGGCAGAGGAGATGACTGGAGCTAATAAAGGATTATGACTGCACTATTAGCTATCACCCAGGGAAGGCTAATGTGGTTGCTAATGCTTTAAGCCGAAAATCAGTGGATTCATCTGTATCTGCAATGGAGATTCAGCATCCGATTCAGATGGATCTAGAAAGGCTCGTTGTGGAGTTGGTAGAGGGTGATCATTAGGCATTCATTGCTGACTTGGTTTTGCAGCCGAATCTACAGGAGAGGATTAAAGCAGCTTAGAGGAATGTTACAGAACTAGTAGAGCTTATGGAGAAGGTACATGATGGTCAGGAAATAGAGTTTAGAATTTCAGATGATGGAGCCTTGAGCTTCCGTACCAGGTTATGCGTTCCTGCCGACCCTGAGATCAAGAAGGTTATTCTGGAGGAAGCACATCGGTCCCTATATATTTTACATCCAGGTAGCACTAAAATGTACAGGGATCTTCGACAGTCCTTCTGGTGGAATAACATGAAAAGGGAGATAGCTCAGTTTGTGGATCAGTGTTTGACGTGCCAGAAAGTGAAGGCTGAGCATCAGAGACTAGCGGGATCATTGCAGCCACTCCACATTCCTAAGTGGAAATGGGAGCATATAGCGATGGATTTTGTCACAGGATTACCATCGGCATTGCGTGGACAGGACGCTATTTGGGTAGTGTTGGATCGATTGATGAAGACTGCCCACTTTTTGCCGATCAGAGTTAGCTACTTCATGGGCAGATTGGCTGAGTTATATATCTAGGAGATAGTTAGGCTCCATGGCGTCCCGGTGTCCATAGTTTCAGATAGAGACCCACGGTTCACATCTCATTTTTGTAAGAGTATGCAAGGGGCCATGGGTTCTCAATTTTCATTTAGCATAACTTTTCATCCTCAGACAGATGGGCAAACAGAGAGGACGATACATATTCTGGAGGATATGTTGCGAGCATGTGTGCTGGACTTTAGAGGTTGTTGGATGCAGTATCTGCCACTGGTTAAGTTTACGTATAACAATAGCTACCACACCAGCATTGGGATGGCACCCTATGAGGCATTGTATAGCAAGAGGTGCAGATCTCCGTTGTACTGGGATGAGATTGGGGAGAGACAGATATTGGGGCCAGAGCTGATACGGCAGACTCAGGATAAAGTCAGACTCATCAGAGACAGGATCCGAACAGCATAGAGCCGGTAGAAGAGTTATGTTGATACTCGTCGGCGAGAATTGGAGTTTGATGTAGGAGATCACGTATTCCTAAAGGTGGCATCGCTGAAAAGTGTCATGAGGTTCGGGAGGAAGTGTAAGTTGAGCCCTAGGTATATTGGACCATTCGAGATTCTTGAAAGAGTAGGTCTAGTTGCCTATCATTTGGCATTACCACCGATCCTATCTAGGATCCATGACGTATTCCACATTTCTATGCTGAGGAAATACGTCCCCGACCCCTCTCATGTGATCAGTTATGAAACACTGAAGTTGAGAGCGGTTTTAGGCGCATTCATTCCTTGCTGACTAATTTTAACCATTTTTGGTGACTCAGAGCAATCCAAAAGGGTTAGGAGTGACCTGGACAATAAATTTTTTTCAACACAAAAACTAAGAAAATTTCATGGCTCGTTTCGGTTACTTCCATTCCTTGTTGATCAATTTTGACAATTTCAGGTGATTTGGAGTAGTCCGAAAGAGTTGAGAGCGACCCAAACAAAATTTGAATTTTTAGCACGAAATTCGAGAAAATTGTTTGGCCCATTTTAAGCTATTCTGCTCCTTGTTGATCAATTTTGGCCATTCTAGGTGATTTAGAGCAGTCCGAAAGGGTTAGGTGTGGCCCATGAAAATTTTGGATTTTTAGCACAAAAACCAAGAAAACCCCCTTTTCTATTTATTTATTTATTTATTTATTATTTATTTTAAGGTTTTGTTAGTAATTTTGGATTTTTATTTTATTTTAAAAAAATAGAAAATAATATATCTATATATATATATATATATATATATATAAAAGGAAGGGTTTGGCACATGGCTGCATGTGCACACGCACAACAAACCACGTGCATGCATGCAGGCGCACACCAAGCGCTAGGAAAAACAACGCTATTTTTTGTTTCACCAATTAAAAAAGAAAACAGAGGTGCACGCGCATGCGTGGCACATGCTTGCAAGGTAATTGGTAATTTTCTTGATTTTCGTGCCAAAACTCAATTTTTTCGATTGTTCTTAACCCTTTCAGACTATTTTGAATCACCTGGGACAATCAAAATTGGTCAATGGGGGAGTGGAAGAGCTTGAAAAGGGCCGGAAAATTTCTTCAATTTTCATGCCAAAAATTCAAAATTTGTTAGAGCAAAATTGGTCAACAAAAAGCGGAAGTGCCCTGAAACGAGCCAAACAATTTTCTCGATTTTCATGCCGAAAACCCAATTTGCTTAGGTCACACTTAGCTCTTTCGGACTGCTCTGGATCACTAGAGACGGTCAAAATTGGTCAACAAGGAACGGAAGCGCCCAAAATGGGCTTGGCAATTTTCTCAATTTTCATGTGAAAACCCAAAATTTGTCCAAGACAATGCTAATCCATTTGGATTGCTCCGGATCACCCAAGACGGTCAAAATTGATCAACGAGAAGCAGAAGTGCCCAAAAGGGGCTTGACAATTTTCTTGATTTTCAGGCTAAAAACCCAAAATTTGCCTAAGTTACTCCTAACCCATTCGAACTGTTTTGGATCACCCAGAATAGTCAAAATTGGACAAAGAGGAGTGAAAATAACCGGAGGATTAGGGTCAATCTTCAGTGAGATATCTAGTCGCTTAGTTTCAATAGAATGTTAAAAAAAAAAAATGATTATTGACAATGACAAATAATTTTATGATAATTTGAATGACATAATAACTAATCATTATTTACTTGAAAAACTAGAATTAACATGTGCTCAATCAAAATTTAACTTGCTTCAATTTTGAAATATAACCGAACATGGCTTTATTTCTAACGTTTTTTAATTCTATTTTTTTTAATTTTTATTTCTCTTTTTCATTCATATAATTTTCCACTAAACAAACCCTTAAGGGTCAGATGAGTTGAATGCAATTAGCTCCCTCAGCATTAATAGCTTCATATTTTGCTGCAGCCTGCAGATTAGCAATCACTCATAGACCAACAGCAGCAAATTTAAAGCAGTATGGGTAGAAAAACCAGCAACAAACGATCATTTTCCCTAGAAAATATGAACACAGAAAAATTTGTACCACAAAATATCATTAGTAAAGATATAGTTTTCCAGAAACACTAAAATAACAGGAGCAAGCCAGTTCAGCTGCTGTGACATTCTATTGAAGCTAATTTTCCAGATTTTGCATGTAACAATACAGAGCGAACAGACACGTATACAGCAATGTACAAAAAAATGAAGGCATTTTCTTTTCTAAGTAAGGTTTTCTCACATGGATAAAAGATCATCTGTCACCATAGACAACAGTGAATACTTCACTTTTATCCTGATTCTTCCTCCCTCTATATACAGCCTTGCCCCAGTGACCACCCAATATCCAGGAGTGTCCTGAGGTCCCCTCACCATTTCTTTTGTGTCCACAAAGTTCGACATCTTTGGTGCCCTTGCTGGTGAGGGAGGGCCTCCAGGAAAAACCGCAGAATTCAAATCGACTTGTACGGGCTTCTGAACTGGAGCCAGTCCTGCACTTAACCTTGTGCTGATCAGCATGGAGAGAACCCCTGATTTTTGAAACAAAGTTGTCGGTCCTTCCCATTCTGACCTACGGATCTTGGCAGATGCTACCATTGAGAACCCAAGCCTCAGGAACAGGACTTTTTTCATCCCCATTGTCCTAACCTCAAACCAGGCCTTCGTCACAATTGAAGCAGAATCACCAATATGGGCTCCATTGTATTGGACCGGGGCAGTGCATACATGTGAGAATATGCTCCACTTAACAGGTTCAAAGTAGCCTCGGTCTATTGGCTCATCAATAGGTTCATAGGTGCGATCTTCTGAGAGCTGGAGGGTCTTGGGAAGACTTGAGAGATGCTGGAGATGGATTGCCAGGCGGTTGTTCTTCTTCCCTTCCAAGTATAAGCGGATTCCAGTCACTGGTCGATTTCCAGAATCAACCTGTGAATTGCTCATTTAGAAACCAAAAGGAACTAAGAATTTGGTCATCTTAAGAACTGGAAAAAATGAACTTCAAATTTGTAGCAGTAATTATAAAATGGCTAACACTGACTCTTGTACAAAAGCAAAAGATTTCTACAAACAAAAAAATAAAAAATTTGAGGATACTCTAGTTGATACATATCACGAAAAATTTAAGTGGAAAACAGTTAATCAGTGAAGATTCTTGTGTCTTCCCACTTTCCCAGCAGATTTGAAAAACTCATGCACAAAATTAATACTCAAAAAGTCTCCCCAGTTTACAGCATACCCAAATACTTAATTGTTTAAGATTGTAAGACATTCCTTTCCCCCCTCCTCCTGCTGGGCAGTTGATTTTTCTAGAGCTAATGAATCTCCAGAGAGTTATCTTAAAAAACTATGGTCTGACCATTTTTATGCACCAAGACCACATGAATTACCTTTACAGTGTTCACATAAAGCCTGGGACCCATAAAGCTGAACTGAAGTGATGGGGACACATGCTTCTTGCGCTGAAGAGTGAGCGGGAGATCATTATACGCCGGTGCCCACTGCCGAGGTAATTGGAATTCAAGAAATTGATCAAGTTCCTCTATCAGTGGTTTATCTGCACATTATTCATCAACTATTATAGGAATGTAGGAAACTGCCACTTCTAGCGGAGAGGAATAATATCTTATGAACAAAAATTAAAATGATTGTTTCTATGCCATGCCTGCCCACATGCAAGAAATGCACAATCATGCACATAATTCATATAAAAAAAAATATCATCGAAGATAAATTGATTGACCAGGAAGAAAAGCTAGTGATGTTTATACTCACACCGGAGGTACAGATTCACTGCATGAACTAGAAATCCAATTCCCTCAACACCACTTAAAAGCGAAGTTATCGGCACAAAAGACATTGATATGACATTAGGTGACTCTGATACAGTTGGAAGCCACTGCTTATGACTTTGACCATTATCAACACCTCCCCGTCGAACATGAATGATCTCTGTATCCTGGAACAAAAAAATGTGTAAATGCATGGACTTCAATTTTAGCCTTATCTAAAGCAAACCATTCGACATCCTGTGCAGTTTAAGAAACATCTGCTGGGCCAAACACCAAGTAGCTTACATCATTCTTTGAGTGAGTAATGACAGGCGGTCTGATTATGTTTGGAAGTTCTGGATGGAGATTCCAGGTGATAGAATGTTCATCCTGAAAAGAATAATGAAAGAGATTAAAGAAGAACAATGATATTTTTATCAAATTTCCACAACTTCGCTCCTTTGTGTTCTTCGCATTCTCGTTTTCAAGTTGAGGAGGATCAGACTTCAAGAACCCATTTATCACTGGTTTTTATTTATTACCTCCCACCAAGATGTCCAAAAGTTCTATCCATATATTCATTAACATGTTTTGTAGGCTACATTAGAATGACATCTACCCATTTTCTCATTGTTTTATTCATTATTTTTCACCAAGATTTTCAAAAGTTCCATCACTTGAATCATTAGCACATTTTGTACTCCATAATATAACATCTATTATATACATTTCCATTTATTAATTTCTTCATTTTTTACATTGCACAATGACTCACGTCCAAAGAAACAACCATTATACCCTTAAATATTTCAAGTAGATACACAAACTCCCCAATGTTAATTCATTTTTCACAACTATTTCCTTCATATACCTTCATTCAATGAATAGTCCCCAAGTTGGACAATAAGTGCGTCTCCACTAAGTACAATAAAGAGTTGATAAAGAAATTTAGTAAACAAGAAAACATGATAAATCCAAGGAATCAGTCTATGCAATGTATATTAGGATTTGCAATCTAGACGGGTCCTTAAATTACCTGCCAAATCAAAACCACACTCGTACAAGTAATAACAAAATGAAATAATAAATACCATTGAATGTTCAGACTTAACATCGACGAGGTTGGAACCGTGTCTAGGCAAATTTACATTATAAATCAAAGCAGCATTTTCTACCCAAACTGAATGAAACAAAGAACCAATTCCTGGGAAAAATTAAATTGTCCACATCAAATATGAGAGTTGGTTGGCAGGTCATCAGATGTCAAGGCATATAGGTCAAGTACTGGTTCGGGTGTGTTTGTTGAGTATGAATGGCCATCAGCAAGTTAGATTTCTACAAGTCCCATTTCCCCAAAAATCAAGATGAGAACCTGACTAAAGTGAATGGCTATTTGGGCATGCTACTTATGACATGATAGAAGTAAATTGCAGGTAAACAATCAAGTGCTATAAGAGATTTGATGTCAATATCCAAACCAAAAGGAGAAAGCAGTAAATAAAAAGAACTTTCTAACAAAAAAGTGAAAATTTTAGCTGGTATAGCAACATTTATAGAATATGCAGTATCACGAGGATTAAATAGAGCCACTATGTACGCACAAGCTTCATCAAGTAGTACTTTGTGTTGAAATGGGTATGACAAATATTCTGATGTATTAGTGTAACAAGGACGAAACTTCCAAAATAATGACGTAACATGCTTTTTGCTCTTATGTGCTTTTGGATTTAGAATGCATGAAATGCCTTTAAATGAAATTTGAGATAAATTTTAAAAGGAAAAAAAATCTACTTAATAAAATGAGACAATTGGTTGAAGTACTAATAAATTATAATTCACAATATGCTTTGCAGGCTTTCCATGGTAGCCACAATTTCCCAAAACCATTCTTTCAATGACGTTTGCTAATAAATTCCTCATAGCTCAGCCCGCATGACAAAATAACAAATCTCATGATTGTTTTGGGAGGAGGGGCGGGGATATACCTTCTGCTTTCCTGAGATTTCCTTATGGCTCAACAAAAAGCTTCCATTTGCATCTACTGAAAATTTATCATCAGCAAACTCCTTCAGCAGTTTCTGCACTTCAGTTGATTGAAGATTTGAATTTTGTTGCTGCTTAACGTGAATCACATCTTTACCTCCCATCTTTACCCCAACAACTATATGAGTACCATATTTTTCAATGAACCTGAAACCATGTCATAAAGGTTTCTAAATAATGGGAAATTCTGCTGAGAAGTGCAATATGACTTGTAATCACCAATCCAATCAAATAAATTAGGAAGAATAGACAAAAACGTCATTTCCATTATAGATAAAGATCGTTACCATGCTTTTAAAATTACAAATCTTAATCCTGGAAACTGTACCAGCTTCAGGACATGAGTGGACAATTCTCCATGTATTTAGTTATCCCCCAGGGCCAGTACAGAATTACTCTATTGTGCATGCAATCCATGGGCCATAAGCACCCATATTTGAGATAGTAGGGTTTTTTTCCCCCCAATTGGAAGCTATAACAGGAGATAGCCTTTCTTCCATCCTATATTCCTTCCCATGCACCGTTCCCAAGATTAGAATTGGACACTTACGACATGGAAATATCAAGCTTTAACCATTGGAATGTCCCATCAAAGAAAAGAGTCCATTTGTTGTGTAACTGTCTTCCCATAAAATATGGCACAAAGGTAAGACTTGAATAAAAAAATTTACATGGAACAGGCTGCCAAGTAGGATTTACAATGCACCAATCATGTTTGACCATAATGATATTTTTCATGCAAATATGACCCACTAATACTCGCATGTTTTTGAGCATAACCCACATTCCCCTGCTGGTGGGTCCCACTTGCATGAAAAATGCTAATGCAACCCTATACTGGTGCCTTGTAAATGCTAAATAGGCACCGTGTTGGATATGTGAAGAAGTTAGCTATATTTGTTAGTTGGTTATTAGCTTGTTAGTTAAGAAGTTATTTCATTTTATTCCTCGTGTATAAAAGCTCAGTTTTCAGTTGTTTTGTATGTACTGAATTTTTATCAAGAATGCAGAGTATATTTCTCCTTTCTTGCAGCTTCTTTCTCTTTCCTTCTACATGATTGATCTCAATTTATTTTCCCACATGGTATCAGAGAATTCTGAGATCAATTGCTGATAATCAACTCTGGAGTGATGAATTCTGCCGATTGAAGCCAGCCTCCTCAATTGAAGATCTCAGGAGTTTCTTGAAGCTCGAAGGAAGGTAACTTGATTATCATTAATGGCGTCCTCTTCCTCTGCCTCCTCTGTCAATCTTGCAGATGATTCTTAATCTTCAAGTCCTTATCATCTCAATAATGCTGATAATCCTGGCATTCAGCTGGTTACACAACTTTTAACTGGAGAAAATTATCATGCTTGGAGTCGATCAATGCAAATTGCTCTAGGATTGAAGAATAAGCTTGGTTTCATCAATGGAAGTCTTACCTTGCCATCTAATGTTTTAGACCCAGCACATAATGCTTGGTTACGGTGTAATGATATGGTCTTCTCATGGTTACTCAATTTTTGTATCAAAAAAGATAGCAGCAAGTTGTATCTACATTGATACTGCAAGAGAAATTGGTGTGATTTGCAGTAACGTTACCTGCAAACTAATGCACCAAGAATTTTTCAGATTCAAAAGAAAATTGGAAATCTGGTACAAGATGATCTCTCTGTAAGTGCATATTTCACTCGTTTGAAGACTCTTTGGGACGATTTGATGAATTACATGCCCTTGCCTCCTTGTGGTTGTTCAAGAAATTGCAATTGTGAAGTCTTGAAAGCTGTTCTTGAATATCGACAACAAGAATATGTGATGCGTTTCATGATGGGACTTAATGACACTTATGCAAGTGTTCGATCTCAGATTTTGCTGATAGAACCACTTCCTGATATGAACAATGTTTTTTATTTGATCTTGCAAGAAGAAAGACAGTGTGGTATTCAACCTAATGGCAAATTTGCCAATCTTGATTCTGCTGCTCTGGTTTCTACTACTCAACAACAGAATTTTCAGAAGAACAATTCAAGATATAAGGCCCCTTCAAAACTCAAACCTATGTGTAGCCACTGTGGCATGATGGGGCATACCAAGGAGAAATGCTATAAACTTCATGGATACCCTCCTGGTAACAAGTCTACAAAGTCACGAATTAATTCTGTTAATGGTAATTTTTCTGATATTATTTCACAGGGAGCACAAATTCCTGAAGGATCCTCATTGCCTTTTACTCAAGAGCAGTGTCAACAGCTCCTCTCTATGCTTGATTCACACAATTCTTCAATTAAACCTACTATGGTTCATCAAGTAGGTACTCAACAAAATTCTCAAACACTCCTTAACCAATCAGGTATATTTCCTTCTCCTCAACATAGTATCTTCATAGCTATTAATTTTCAACATTTCTCTTCATTCATCGACAAGGCCAAACACAATTCTTCTAATGCACCTTGGACCATTGATACTGGTACAACTGACCATATGGTCAGCTCTGTTTCTTGCTTACATTCATCTTCACCTGTTCAATATACTTTTGTGACCCTTCCAAATGGTCACAAAGTCAGTGTTACACACATAGGCATAGTCAAAATTTTTGATACTTTAATCCTGACTAATGTTTTATGTGTTCCATCTTTTTCATTCAATTTTTATCAGTTAGTAAGCTTGTTCATTCTACTAACTGTGCTGCTGTTTTCTTGAATAAATCATGCTTCATTTAGGACCTGTGTGCATGGAGGACGATTGGTCTGGGTGAACAACGAGATAGACTTTATTACTTGCTGCCATCTAAGCCATCAGCATCTGCTGTAGCTGATGTTTCTGTTTCAAATGTATTTTCTGTAGTTGATGTTTCTGTAGCTGATACAATTGTTTCCAATCCTCAATCTTTAGACATATGGCATTATCGTCTAGGTCATCCATCACATGCTAGATATTGTTTGTTAAATAAACAAGATTCTATTATCAATTCTCCTTGTGCAAATATTTGTGACATATGCCATTATGCAAAACAAGCTCCTTTATCTTTTCCCTTAAGTAATTCTGTTACTACATGACCATTTGAAATCATCCATATTGACATATGGGGTCCTTTTTCTACTTCCACTTTGGAAATTTTTCAATATTTTCTCACAATTGTGGATGATTTTTCATGGGCAACTTGGTCTATATGCTGAAACATAAATCTGAAACTCGATCTAAGCTACTTTCTTTCTTTGTTCTTGTTGAAAGACAATTCAATCATAAAGTTAAAACCATTAGAAGTGATAATGATCTAGAGTTCAATATGACCAATTATTATGCTTCTAAGGTATTCATTCATCAAAGGAGCTGTAATGCAACTCCTCAGCAAAATGGGATTGTGGAAAGAAAACATAAACATTTGTTGGAAGTGGCTCGAGCCCTCAGATTTCAAGCTAATCTGCCTTTATGTTTTTGGGGTGATTGTGTCTTAACTGTTGTTTATCTTATTAACAGATTACCCACTCCACTTCTTTCAAATAAATCCCCTTATGAAGTGTTCTTCTCTAACAAACCTTCTTATTCTCATTTCAAGGTTTTTGGGTGCCTTTGTTTTGCTAGTACTCTTTCTGCCTAGAGAAGCAAATTTGATTCCTGAGCTCGTAAGTGTTTGTTTCTTGGTTATCCTTTTGGAGTAAAAGCTTACAAACTCTATGACTTACATTCTCATACAATTTTTTTGCCTTGGGATGTTGTTTTTCATGAAACCATATTTCCATACAAGTGTAATCTTGCTCCCTCTTCATCACAACCTGCTGTTTGTTTAGATTCTTTTGTTTTACCAGTTCCTTTTTCTGATCCTATCTCAAATTCCAGCAACACACAACCACATCATTCTTCTCTAGGTTCTGATTCTGCCACTGATAATGCTCCTTCTCTTCGAAGGTTCACTAGACAGAGACATCCTCCAAATTATTTGCAGCAGTATCATTGTCATCTCTGCAGTTCTGCTTCGGACCTTGGTTCTCATGCAGCAGCTGATCCTGCCAAGGTATGTACTTCTTATCCTTTTTCTTCTTATCTCTGCATACAAAGCCTTTAGTATTTCATTGTCTTCCAATATCGAACCTAAGACTTTTTCACATGCTATGCAATTTCCTCATTGGCATCATGCTATGTCAGTTGAATTAGCTGCTCTTGAAGAAAATCATACTTGGATTCTCACTAGTTTACCCCCTGATAAACATCCTATTGGATGCAAATGGGTGTACAAAATTAAATATAAGTCAGATGGTACCATTGAAAGATACAAAGCTCGACTTGTAGCTAAGGGTAAACTCAACAAGAAGGTTTGGATTTTCTTGATACTTTTTCTCCTGTTGCTAAACTCACTAGTGTTCTCTGTTTGCTTGCTATTGCTGCCGTGAAAGGTTGGTTTTTACATCAATTAGATGTCAGTAATGCTTTTCTCCATGGAGATTTAGATGAAGAGGTGCACATGTCACTTCCTCCAGGTTATGGAAGTGAGGGGGAGACACGAGTATGTAAAATGACTAAGTCCTTAATGGACTCAAGCAAGCTTCTCGTCAATGGTTTCACAAGTTATCGTATTGTATTTTGACTCATGGTTTTACACAATCTAAGTGTGACTACTCTTTGTTTACTAAAGTTACTACAAGTTCCTTTATTGCTTTGCTTGTTTATGTGGATGATGTGATAGTAGCAAGCAACGATATTCAAGTTGTGCAAGATATCAAGAATGTTCTTCATGCTGAGTTTAAGATTAAAGATCTTGGAGAATTGAAATACTTCCTTAGATTGGAAGTGGCTCGAACATCTAAAGGCATTTCTGTTTGTCAAAGGCACTATGCTCTTGAAGGGTTAACTGATTCAGGTTTCATTGGTTGTAAACCAGCTAAACTACCTATGAATCCTAACTTACACCTTACTAATACAGATTACGGTTTATTAGAAGATCCTACTATCCATCGAAGGTTAGTAGGGAGGTTGCTTTACCTTACTATTACTAGACCAGACTTGACATATTCAGTTCATATTCTGGCTCAGTTTATGGATAAGCCAGCACAACCTCATTTGGATGCTGCATATCAAGTGTTGAGATACTTAAAAGGGACTCCAGGGCAAGGCATATTCTTATCTGCATCTTCATCCTTATAGTTGAAGGCTTTCACAGATTCGGATTGGGCAACATGTCCTGAAACAAGAAAATCAATTACGGAATTTTGTGTTTTCTTGGTTGATTCTCTTATTTCTTAGAGATCAAAGAAACAAAACACTGTATCAAGATCATCAGCTGAAGCTGAATACAGGGCTCTTGGTTCTACAGCTTGTGAATTAACTTGGCTACTTGCTTTGCTTAAAGACTTTGGTATTCATCATACCTCACCAGCTTTGCTTTTCTGTGAGAGCAAAGCTGCTCTACATATAGCAGCCAACCCAGTGTTTCATGAGAGAACAAAACACATTGAGATTGATTGCCATTTAGATAGAGAGAAAATCCAAGTTGGAATACTACATACTCTTCATGTGAATTCAAAGCATCAATTAACAGATTTCTTTACCAAGACTTTGGCATCACCACAGTTTATATTTTTACTTTCCAAGATGGGAGTGATAAACATATACACTCCATCTTGAGGGGGAGTGTTGGATATGCGAAGAAGTTAGCTATATTTGTTAGTTGGTTATGAAGTTAGCTTGTTAGTTAAAAAGTTATTTCATTTTATTCCTTGTACATAAAAGCTTAGTTTTCAGTTGTTTTGTATGTACTGAATTTTTATCAAGAATGCAGAGTATATTTCTCCTTTCTTGCAACTTCTTTCTCTTTCCTTCTACATGATTGATCTTAGTTTATTTTTCCCAGTGGTGCCCCATTCCATACAAGTTCTTCTCAAATGCGAAAATGTTGCTTCACGTTGCCAAGGAATAAATTAATCCACCTGCAGGACTAGTTTATTCATTGTTTGATATAATAGTCATTCACAAAGGCCATTAATTGCAAATGGAAACTTACTCAGCAAGGGCTGCAGGATCCCATGAAGAAGGAACTTCTCGTTTCACATGCTCTGACAATGTAAATTGGGACCTTGCTAACTCAATGTTGTACAGAGTAATAAACCAGCCCTCCAATGCAAGACTCTTCGTGGCAGAGGCATCCTTCTGCCACCCAAATTTGAAGTTGAACATTGCGTTAAACAACCCAGATGGAATTTTCCCACATAAAGAAAATTCCTGATTGAATTGCTCCGACATCTGGAATTACCCAAAAGGGGAAACTAAACTTAGAGAAGGAAACAGTGCCCGTGATATTAATTTGCAGCCCACAGTTCAAAAAAATTGACCACCAGGCCTGTTCTGTAGCAAGTCATAAATTCACAGAACTAATACTATGCTCTCAAGTCATCAAAGACTTAACCCAGCTGTTTGGAATCATTTAAATTGTTCTTCCATAATTAAGAAAACAATAAAGGCTTGAACAATGTTGTGCATATCTAGCTGTGGCACCTCAACACAATCTGAACTATCTAGCCAAACAAATCACGATTTCAACAAAGCAAATAAAAAATTCTCAGCTGGGTTCATGTAAAATTTCTAGTTAAAGGAACTGGTAATTGGAATTAACAAATCCAATGTGAAGAAAGATAAGTTTTGACCTGACTGAACGAAAGAACATCAGAGCGGAATCGAGTGCGCTCGCCCTTGTCGCACTTGATGGCGACGGGCACGTCGGGGACGACGATGCCTCCTGGGACAACGAGGTCCCGGTTCCGGGTCAGGTCGAGCTCGACGAGCCGCGACCCGGCCGGACCGGGCTTGCAGGAGGGCAGCCGGATATCGGCGGAGAGATCGTAGCCGTAGCCGATGACGGAGACGGCCTTCTCGGCGGCGACCTGTGGATCCATCGGGCACGCGCCCGGCGCCAATAGTACCCTATCCGGCGACGTGGAGAGTGTCCGGGAAGCGAGAAAATAGAGGCGCGAGGGTTCTGAGGGGGAGGAGAAGAGTAGACGAGGTCATATTGACGGGGTCTTCGCCTCTTTGGTCTTTGCTACTCTCTCTCTCTGCGCTTCGGTGGTCAAAGTTCAGACTGAGACGATAATGGGGTATGGTGTGGCGGGGACGGTGGCTTTTGCGGCCGGCGGCAACTACCTGGATTTTGCTTGCCACGCGGCGAAGACTGGAGATTGTGCCACGTGGAATTGATATTGCCAGGGTGCAGTTTTTGTATGTCGTGTCGCTCGTGGTGCTATCAATTCCTAACTGGTTTTATTCCTCACTGATTTTTTTAATGGGGCTTGGAATTTTGGCTTGCAATGGAGGCTTCAAATATTCAATAATTGAAAATTGATATTGCCGCGGTCAACACTATACCATGACCAAGGGGGCCGGGGGCATTCCGGTCAAATCCTTACTCACTAATGGCAAGGAAAATTTCCATGTTATTTTTGACCTTTTTCTCTAAACCCCCTGTGTAGTTTAACCAAAAATTACTTAATTATCTTTTCATTTTATCACCGAGTTATCTTGTGGTTTCGTAAATTAAATAAAGTTATAAGGTAATTATGTAAAAACCCAAAATGTGAAAAAAATGGGTTTAAATATTAAGAGGGGCAAAATTGGAAAATTTTGGGTCAAGGGCTATAAAAGAAAATTTCTATTATTTCTTCATTAAGTAAACTCAATCCTATATATCTCTCTCTCTAAACTCTCTCTACTCTCTCCTTCTCTCTAGAATTCTTCGCCGATCGTTGACGGAATCGAAAAACGGAAGCTACCACGAGGATTGTAGAAGGATTCTCTACAACTTCTACTGATCGGAATCTTGTTTCGGAGATTTTCGGGTTTTGGCGTAAAATCGAGGTGAGACTTGGCTTTTAATTCTGATCCAGTAGTTTTGTAGGTATCAGTCTTGTGAGTATATTATATACTATGATTTGTAGGTTTTGAAACTCGGTTCGTTGTTTAGGGACCTTGGAGTTCGGGATTTTCTTGCGAGGTTAAGGTAAGGGGAACTATGTTTATATTGGTTATTTTTTAAATCGGACTCGGTGGAACTGTGGTCCACGGTCCTGTGTGTGTTTTGGCTATTCATTTAGGGGGATCTAACGGGGAAAACTATGAGTTTTTCATTATTACAGTTTTGGAAAAAAGGGGGCGACGGGCTGAATCTCGGGTTTTGTTGAAAACCGAGTATATGTGTGATTTATACTGTGATATTGGGATGATCGTGCATTGACTTTGTTTAAACTGAATTTGTTTGGAAAACCATGATTTAGATTACCAAATGAGTATGGTTTGTTTGGTTATATGAGCATACATGTGTGTGTGATATGTTGAAGTGCTAGTAGGAACGCGGTTTCGAAATTGTTCTAGGTACTGAGAGTGACCGGCTCTATATCCGAGGGCGTGTGTATCGCCAGCCACGTTGGCAAGAGTGGCCAGCTTTATATCCGAGGGCATGAGCCTGTTCCGGCAGATCAAGGCAAAGGGTGTGGATCCACCAGTTAGCGCTGGTATGATGTCATGGGAGTCGAGGACTAGTCATGTGTCGGTGGCGCCATGCTTCACGGGTTGGCTACGGGCCAACGCCGGAATGCCGGACCGGCTTCGGGACGATGGGTGTGACAACACCGGGTTTCTAATCATGTGTGTGTGTTGTGACGGGGCTACGTATAAATGACCTTCGTATGTGTGCGTGTATGCACTGTGTAAATAGTACTAGAATGCATTTAACTGCGTGTATGTTGTATCATAACAACACTCAAATGCCACACACCCATATAACCTGTGTTCTTCCTTACTGAGAGGTGTCTCACCCCTACTATACGTACATTTTTACAGGTCCTTCGGGTAATCGGAACTAGCGTCCTCATGTAGGGAGCGTAGTGGTCGGTGTACTACGTTAGCGCTTGCGTAAGTGTTAGGACCGTAGTTTTGTTGGGTTGACATTTTGAGTTGTATTTGGGCATCCAGTTTGTCTGTTTTGTTAGAGCCATGTTCTGCTCTTGTATAGACTCTGGTATGGTACTGCATATGTTGATATAGAATGACTTTTTCCGATGCATATATGATTATGATTGGATATGTTTAGGATGCCTGGGAACCCCACGGGGTCGGACCCTCATCTAATGTACTATATCTATGATGATTTATATGATACAGGAGACAGGTTAGGTTACAATTTTCACCTCTAGGTCCCATTTCTGGGTTTGGGGCATAACAAATTAGGTTTTTTTTTGGACCAAAATTAGATGAAAAATCTACTTTTATAAATAACAAATATCTTTAAATGTAAATTAATGAAGTATAATACAATTTTATACTACTTTTTTTATTCAAATCCATGCAAAGTCAAATCCAAGATTTCAATTTGATACTTCTAAATATCAAGTAGCATAGTACAATATAATACTAAAAAGAAATTAATTAAAATATATTAGTATTAAAGAAAACTTGGAGGTTTGTAGATGACCACCACCTTTGGCCTTAGGATTCGTCCGTATTCCTTACTTGATACGATTAGGAGAAATTATCAATGGTTTGAATTGCAAAGAGTGGTGGCAGTCCATTATATGGTGGATTAGATGCAACCATAGATAATTGTCACGCATGAGTATAAGGGTTACGGGTGGATCCTAGGGCTGAGAGATGGCTATTTGGAAGCCTCTAGTTTTTTTTATTTATCAATATTAACATATTTTAATTAAGTTTTACTTTTCAAAATATTTAATTAATTTTTATTAGTATTATATTACTATTCTCTTACTCCATATTTGAGAGCACGAATTTGGAAACTTGAATTTGACTTAATTGTATTGTATTTCATTTAAATTCATCTAAGAGCATTTTTATCTATAAAAATAGTTTTTTAATATGATGTAGTGATTTTCATTTAAAAAACTAACAGTGTTATAATTGTTTGTAATTTTGGAAATCATATGTAACTTAGTGATTATAAAAAAATCACAGGGTGAGTAAATAATTTTTGATTAATCTACAAGGGGTTTTTTTGTAATTTTCCTCTTAATTTTTTAAAAATTATTGCAATATTTTTTTTTTTTTTTTTTGCCACTGCTTTGAGAGGGAATTTCACTCTTTTTGTACCTCTTAAAAAAAAACTTTACTTTTTTATTTCATTTCTTTGGTTTTGTTGTGATTGGATTGTTTAGAAGGTAAAATTTAAAACTTGTTAGGAAATCTTTCCTATATTAGGCAACATATATATCTAATCAATCCTATATTGGTTATTTAATATGGGTTAAGATGTGATCTATTTTATTTGGCAAGCTCATAAATTACTCAAATTGATATGGAATAAAATGGGTAGATACCATTTTAAGGGGATTATAGGAACCCCATATAAAGATCCTTTTGGTTATGTTCCCCAATATGCCAAATCACACAGTCTCTCTTCTCCCCATCTAGAAGAGAAACGATAATCCCATAGAGGAACTAAGGCGATTTGGTTGAGGAAGATCACAAATCACCTCCTCGCGCTAATGTTCATCCGGTCTTGATCGGTCGTTGTCGTAGGACGTCGTAGGATTTCCGCAATAGCAGACAACCGTCTCTATGGATCAAGGTACTTTATCCGAATTTATAAACCTTAATGATCTAGCATGATGTAGATCCTAGGATTTTCGGGATACTGTTCTAAGATGTTTGCATCTATAATAATTTATATTTTCGGTATGATTCAATTTTTAACAAGTGGTATCAAAGTGGTCATCATTGTTAGATTATTAGGATTTGTGAATATTCTATTCGTATGGCATTCAAATTATTTTTCTTGAATGAAATATTTATGTTTTATGGATCAAGGATTAAGTATGAAGCATGTTCTATGTTTTTTTTTTAAAAAAAAGGATCGAAAGCTCAAAACAAAAGATGATTTTTTCTGCTGCCGTTTTACCACTACTGTTCCACTTTGTATGCTTTATACAAAGAAAGGTTTTATAGTTTTATAGTTTTTTTTAGATCAAGTTACCTTCTTGGTGGTATGATTTTATTCATGTTTTTTTTCTCAGTGTAATATAAAAAGCATACAGTGTAACAATCCGAAAATTCATGCCATTTTTTTTATGCTTATGTTATATAACCGTATTACTCTAATACCCCTGATAACATCTACTATAACATCTCAGTCCCCAAAGTGGGTACCGAGGAATACTTGTTCATAAGATAACACACCAATCCAACTGAAAACATAAAATCATAATTCCATAAATACAATACCAGAATTTCAATATTTTTCCCAAAATATACATACACATTAATCTAGAAACATCCACTAGATCTCCTAAGATCTACTCAAAAATACTTCTCCCTAAAACATTTACCCTACAGACAGGGCAATATAAACATCCCATCTATCTCCAAGCCTGATTTGCTCGTCTAGTTAGGTCACCTAAAATGTGTTAAATTACTGGGATGAGACAACTCTCAGTAAGACGAAATATGCTATTACTAGTGTATGACAAATGAGTTTACATGAATAATATACTGTTAAACAACTGAAACTGAGATAGCATATAAAACAATATACAGTATAACTCACACCTATGTGGCTTAAAATACAACTGTTTCTGAACTTTCTATTTAACCATACTTTTAGTAATTATAAATATATCTGTTGTTTTCCTGTAACTCTGTATATATACATAACTATGAAAACTTCCATGGATGGCTGTATCTTATGATTTAATCCCTCATGATAGAGTTGTGTGGCCCGTAGGCAGGACTTAACACTGGTTGGCCTACTAAGATAAGTCAACTAAAACCTCTATCGTCAGATCGGCCGCCTGAACCCGGACTACCGGAGAGTCTGTAAGCTCTCCTAAGGCCGATTGACTACATATATAATCCACACACTATCTAAGATATGTGGTTGCACCCTATATTATAATAACTACGGTACCGTGCTCTGTAAATTGTTCTGTTCCATCAGGGTCTAATACTAAGTAACACTATATCTATAAAATTTCAATCTGTTTTACCATGATTCTGTATCAACTGTAATAACCATGATGCTGTAATTCTCTGTATTAACTATGACACTATAATATAACTGTATATCTATATCAACTGTATTTCTGTATGTCATGGTTCTATAAACCGTATATCATGGTTTTGTATAACACTGTATAATCATGGTTCTGTAAAACACTTGTTAGCTTTGGTGTATTCCCAAGAAGGAGGGGTGAATTTGGTTTTTAAAATTTTTTCGTACCTAAGTTTATCCAAATCAGTAGTACTACGCAACCTAGGGTTTGTCTATGCAATTATAAACTCAATCAACACATGTACTACATATAATGAATCAAGCATATACATTTGCTAAAAATAAAAGTGCGGAAAATAAATTTGCGGAAATATAAAAAACACGCATGATATGTTATCGGAGTTTGGCCAACTGTGCCTATGTCCCTGCCTCTAACTCGCAAGCCCGAGAATTTCACTAATGCTCACTTAATGGGTGGAGCGTGGAGCAGCACCGGTTACAATCAGGTCATTTAGTGGGGTTGACCTCAACCTATACCTTACTAGGATGGTGCACCTAACTTTCCTAATCAGGTCCAAGCCAATTCGAGACTATTCAATAGGGCTAGTCTCCCTCTTTAGGCCCACGTCTGGAATACAACAAATGTAAACTTTTACATACAAACAAACACTTCCTATATAAGCAGATATGTACTACAATATGCATAGTGAAAACTAAGGTGTAGTCCCAAGAGGGGGGGTGAATTGGACTTTAAAATTTTTCTCTTAATTCCTTTTAAGACCTTTTAACCTATTTTATTTCTTTTAATCAATTCTTGACTTGTTTGTTTAATTTGTCAATCACATAAGAAATATTTAAAATAAAATTCAATTCACAACCACAACACAAGTATTTAAACAATTAAGTAACCGATCAACCACACTATCTAAACCAATCAATCATGAAACATTCAATTAAGATATACATTGCAACTTAATGAAAATTCTCAGCTTTTTCAACTTGTGTGCAACTCTATTGTTAATGCAATCCCTTTGATAATGAGTTAGCTTTCTCAAAGTAATTTTCAACAAAACATTCACTCTCTTCCCAAAATTCAGAATTCAAATAAACTCTTAGTTAATTTTCTTTAAGATGTTAACCAAGTAACGTACTCTCGTATGATTTCTGCAAAATATGGTTTAACCAACATACTCCCTTTCGGTTTCTACAACCCAAATCAAAATTAGTCTTTAAGTTTACTTGATTTCCAAATATACGTAGTATATATGATTACCAATTAAACCATCCACGCAATTTATATGTGTTGAAAATAAAGAGTAAGGAAGAGAGAGTGAGATCGAGATTTTTACGAGGTTTGACTTTTACCCAGTCTACGTCCTCGCCTTTGGCAAACCACCAAAGGATTACTAAAATCAGTTCCTTTGCCGAGCGGAACAATATGGTTTACACACTCCTTTAGTAAGCTAGAGCCCACCTCTCCAAATGATGTACCCTTGTTCGGTCACTCCTTCAAATAGGCTAGAGCCCGCCTCTCCAAATGATGTACCCTCGTTCGGTCGCTCCTTCAAATAGGCTAGAGCCTGCCTCTCTAAGCGATATCCCCTCGCTTAGCAAATGATCCAAACAATCCTTGGAATCTTCAATCTACAAGATACAAATCAAAGAGATGTACAAAAAATGCTCTCACAAAGAGCTGATTAGTACACTTTGAAAAACTAATATACTTCAATTTAAAAATACCGAAGGAATGAAGCAAGAAGCTCAATGTAAATATCATCAATTATACTTCTCTTGATAAGGATCAAGAACTCTTATCATATGCTTCAGAGAAGATGTAAAAAGCTTAGAGATTTTTGAAGAAATTTGCAGCTTAAAGTAGATAGCAAGATAGCTTTGAGTTAAAGAAATTTTGAAAGATTGTTCAATACTTGGTAGGTTTTATTTTCATAAACCATGTATATATAGGCTTTAAAAACACTTTCATCCGTGCTGCCCAAGTTTACTTGGAGTGCCCCCCAAGTTTCCAAAAAGATTAGGGCGCAAGTAAATCAAATTTGAAATTAAGAAGTTTGAAAAATCTGGCCATTGCCAAACTTTGGTTGCCTGAAGTGCAACCTCAGTCACCTGAAGTGGGTTCAGGAGCCTGAAGATACAGGGTCGGGCGCTTGAAGTAACACTGCCTGTTCTAATTTTATTCAGCAAATTCTTCGGTCGCTTGAGGTTTCCACCTTGGTCGCCTGAAGTTGTCTTTTTCTGATGTTTCTTTCATTTTTCAAAAAATATTTGACTTCCTTGCTTTCTTGCTTTTGAAAAATATTTTCTAGGGTTTTTGAAATAAAGCCTTAAAGATCATATCAATCCCTTAATGAGCTTCTTTTCATTCACAATGATATTTTTACCTTTGAAGTACTTACATGAAGATTCCTAACAATTTAAACACTTCTTGTTCTTTGAAAACTTCATGGTTATCTTTGAGCTTTGAGTCCATTCCATCTTTAGCTGTCTTTGAGCTTCTCTTTTTTATCACTTCATGACACATGGTACACCTTTGAGCTTGTTGGTGATCTTTCGAAACTTTGTTGGTTTTGACTTTTTATGTTTCCTGAAAATATCATTACTTGAACACACAATGATATTAAACATTTCCTTCATTTGTTACCATAAAAACAAGAGGTGAAAGCCTTGTTAGGCTAACAATCTCTCCCTTTTTGATGATGACAAAGAAGGAGCAAAAATTGAGAAAAAATTTTAGAACGCTCCCCCTTATAGTAAGCATAGATTCAAGTAGTGTTTTATAAAGTAGTCCAAAACTCAACAAGATATTTGCAAATCCTTACTACATATTTATCAATATATTTATCAAGGAATTTTCTGTAATGATCTCAAAATTAATTCCATTTTTTTTTTTATAAATATGAACTACTCTGACACCCCTACTATGAAATCTCAGGCCTCAAAAGGGCACTGAAGTGTTCCTGTGTACAATAATCATACCTGTCATGCCCCGAACCCGAAAATGGGACCCATGGGTGAAAATGTAATCTAACCTGTCCCTGTATCACACAAATCATCCAAGATACAGTACAATGAATGAGGGTCCGACCCCGTGGGATTACCAGGCACCCTATACACATCCAAAGATACGCAACAGAAATAAAGTCTTTCAATACAAGCATGGTACCATATCAGAGTCTATACAAGAGCAGAAACAAGGCTCTATCATACAACGTACAATCGGGTTTCCAACATATCTCAAAACGGAAACCCACAAACACAAGTTTTAACACTTATCCAAGCATTACCCGTGGTACACCGGCCACTACACTCCCGACACAAGGGTGCTAGTTTCGATTACTTGAAGGACCTAAAAAATATATACGTACAGCAAGGGTAAGACACCTCTTAGTAAGGAAGAATGCAGGTTATATCGGTGTGTGGCATTTTAGTGTTGACGCAACACATATACAGTTAAATACAATTCTAGTACTAATTTCACAACAGTGCATACACGCACACACACATGATCAAGTAATCCCGGTGTCATCACACCCTTCGGCCCGAAGCCGGCCCACGACATACAGCATTGGCCCATAGCCAACCTATGAAACATGGCGCCACCGGTACATGGCTAGTCCCAGACTCCCATGGCATCGTATTGACGCTAAACTGGTGGATCCATACTCTTCAGTGATCAATCGGTAAGGCTCACACCCTCGGATATAGAGCCAGACACTCTTACCAAACATGGCCAGCGATTTCATATGCCTTCGGATATAGAGCCGGACACTCTCAGTACCTAGAACAAATTCGGAACCCCGTTCCTGCTCGCATTTCAACCAAACACAACACAAACACGCATGCTCATATAACCAAACAAACCACACCCATTTGGTAATCTTTTCCGAACACATACAGTTTAAACAAGTCAAGGCACGACCATACCTATAATACAGTATAAATCAACATATACATTCGGTTTTCAAAAAAACCAAGAATGCAGCCCATCACCCCCTTTTTCCCAAAATTGTAATTATGAAAAAACTCATAGTTTTCCTCGTTAGATCCCCCCAAATGAGTAGCCAAAACACACACAGGATCGTGAATCACAGTTCTATCGAGTATGATTTCGAAAATAACTGACATAAACAGATTCCCCTTACCTTTCCCTTAAATGGCAATTCCCGAACTCTAAGGCCCCTAAATAGCGAACCGAATTCCAAAACCTACCAATCCTAGTATAGAAGATACTCACAAGACTATTCTCTATGAAATGAGGAATAACTTCGCAAGAGGGGGGGTGAATTGGATTCTTTTTAAATTTTAATGATTTTTAAAACTTTCTGATTTTAATAACTCAAAAAACATAATATATAATAACAGTAACCACACTTAAGAAAACTAAAATTTAAAATTATAATTCAATCAATAGAATCAATCAATCAAAAATTATTTAGGCTCTTGTTGCTTTCCCTGTAGCCTTTTATCACACACTTTACTTGATTAAGATTTTCGCAGATTAATCAACGTACTCCCCGTTTGGGTTTCCGCAAACAATTAATCAAAATGTACTTTCTATTTATCAGGTACCTCTGTAACCTTCTTGATTTAGATCCTGCAGCTTGCACTTTAAAAATCTTATAACAATAGCAAGTAAAGTATGTAAAATAAAAATAGAGAGAAAGAGACAAGAATTTTTACGAGATTCGGCTTCAACACAGCCTACATCCTCGTCTTTGGCAAAATACCAAAGGATTCTACTATTATCAGTTCCGTTACCTGGTGGAACAATACCAATTTACAACACACTCCTTCGATTAGGCTAGAGCCTGCCTCTCTAAATAATAACCCCTTATTCGGCTCAACGATTCAACAACTCTGAATCGCTTAGAAAAGATAATAAGGAAATTTGTGTACAAAAGAGAACTCTCACAATAGAGTAAATTAGTACAACGATCAGCTCACTTTATACCTCAAAGTAATACAAATATAAGAAATTTCAAGCTCAATACTTAGTATGAATTACCAAATAATTTTCCAAAGACAAAGAAGATTCTGATTGTTGGAAAACTTAGCTTCAAAATGTAAATCACTTTTAGATCAGAGATTTATCCTTGAAAGAATTTTAGATCCTTTGAAAACAAAATTTTGAATACTTGAAGATAGATCGATCTAAAACCTCTGAAAACTTACTTTGATCTAAAAGCCTTTGAATATTTCTGAATCAGAAAATTCGTTGAAAAATCACTAGATCTGGGAAACTTTAGGAGATTGCACAATTTCAAAACTCTTTTGAATATCTCATCAATGTTCTCTCTATAATTTTTTTCACACACTTAAAATTTTGAGATTAAGACTATTTATAGAGGCTTTAGAAATCATCCATTACTCCCAAAGATTTCTAAAATTTATTTCTAAATATTTTGAAATAAATATATTCAAAAACGTGATTCAAAAAGTCTTTTCGTTAAAAAATTTATTACCAACGTTCGAGTGGCAGTCGCCTGTCACAAAACAACTCTCAACACAAAATGCAGACAGTCGCCTGCCAGAACCAAGACAATCGCCTAATTTGTTCACACAAGCGTCTGTCAGTTTAGGCAGTCGCCTGTCTAGCTTTTGACCTTTTTGAAAAATTTCTATTTAATTTAGCAGTCGCCTGCCTCATCATGCCAGTCGCCTGTCCCTTCAATATTTTTAAAAAAATTTCTTTTTCTTAAACCCTTTCTTTTTATTGATTTGAAAATTATTCTTTAGGGTATATGTATAAAAACATATTTTTGACTTTCTATGAGCTTCAAATCACTTTATACTTGAAATTTACTTTGAAGTACTTACATTTTAGAATATCCTTAAAAGTATAATTCATTTAGTCTTCAAACTTGTTCTTCCATCATGTACTTGCAATCTTTCCTTTGTGCTTTTCACAATATAACTTTATTCTTCATGCTCTTTGTAATCCATTGAACTTTCTTATGCACTTGAGTTCTGTTATTTTCCTGAAAACTTTTACTTGAAACATATTAAACATATCATTTGATTTGTTATTATCAAAATAAGAATTGTAAGCCTTATTAGGCCAACAATCTCCCCCTTTTTGATGATGACAAATCAAGAGCAAAAATAATAAGCTTTTAATATTCATGGCTCCCCCTATCAATAAGCATGGTATTTTTAAAGGTATAAAATTTCACAAACCATACATACCATACATACTCTCATATTGTATCATATTCACAAACTATACTCTCGTATTATTGTATCATATTTTTGCACTTACAACTTCCTCTCAAACATTCTCCCCCTTTGGACATCAATCAAAAAAGGAGAAATACAAAACAGAGTAATGCTGCAAGTCAAAATACTAGTTTAAGAACACCAAAGATAGCTTAGCCGATAAAAACACAATAAAAACACAGAAAAGAACACATATAAACACCTAAAAGTAAAAGGTAGAGGCACATTAGTCTGAGGCTTCCATATTTTCACTTTCATCGTCTTCTTCTTCTTGTTCTTCAGAGTTATGATTTCCTTCCTCTTGTTCACTGTCATCTTCTCCTTCCTCTTGTTCTCCAGAGTCATCTTCTCCTTTTTCTTATTCTGCAGATTCATCCTCACTAGATGTAGCAGAACTAATACTCATTGGAGATTTTCCTTTAGAGGAACTAGTCAACTGTTGCTCAATCTTTTCAACTCGTTTATCAATTTGTGAACAATGAGTTTCTATGGCTGTGACCTTCTCTTGTAAAGTACTAAGGCCAGATTTTATACCATCACTAAATGTCATGTAATGGTTAAAAAATGGAACAAACCATGAAGGAGTGTCTGGAGCAAGCTAAACTGAAGGTGTTGAAAAAGAAGATGAAGGAGGTGGTGGAGCAGATGAGACATTCCTATGGCCTTTATGAAACCACCCTTGTGGAGAATTCTTATACCCCATCCGTTTGAGAATGGTATCATAGAAGATATCATAGTGTGTCTTGCTAGTGAAATTGAATGATGGTGTTAAAACATTAAAATGAGCAAAAACCATATTCAACATTCTAGCATATGGTAGAACAATACGAGGAGCGTCGACTTTCATGATAATCCACTGTATGATCAAACTTGAAAGATCCATCTTCTTCCCTTTCAGAATGCACCACATTACAAAACAGTCCAAATATGAAATGTGATCTTGAGAACCAAATCGTGGTAAAATATTGTTTGTAATGATCTTGTGCAAAATGAGGGCTTTCAAATTAAGTTGCTTATAAAGTGGCGAATGACCAAAGTTTACTGGCGTGTCAGTCATAACCAGTGGCAAAAACTCTTGTGGTGTAAAACCTTGAGTGATAATCCATTGTTTCTTAATAATATGAATCTCAAAATCCCCTGGCTTAATTCAAAGTATCTTTCCCAAAGATATGGGATTTAGATGGATGTCTTTCCCAAGCAAATTTGTTTTGATTCCATTATCGCATCGCTCCATGTTTGTATAAAAAATACGCACAACATTTGGATAATAACCTTTATCTTGGTGGGTGATAAACTTATCCCACCCAATGTTCTTGAAAAGTTCCATGATTTCGAGAAAATCAGTATTGAAAAATGTTACGTCGAGAACTTTACCTAATAGCGGTTTAGCTGAAGCAATTTGATTTCGGTAAAGTTGCTTGGCGTGTCGAGTGACTAACCATTTCTCCACTTCATCGTTATTGATTCTTGTGGAAGAGGAAGATCCTTTAACACCAACGGATTTTGATCTAGGCATGTTTGGAAGAAGAGAAAAAAATCAAGGAGACTGTAAGCTTAAGCTCAGTTTTTGTGTGGAGGAAGGGTTTGATACTAGGTTTCAAGATGTTTTGAGCAAGATTTTTGTATGGAAAATGATGGAGACGAAGGGTTTCTAAGAGAGAAATAAATGGTCAGGCGACTGGTGGGTTTTAAAATGACTTAAAATAGGGTTTTAAACCCTACCCGCCACGAGGCAGTCGCCTGCTTCAATGTGGCAGGCGCCTGTCTTTGTGGAATTTTGAAAGACACTAACCAGGCAGTCGCCTGGTACCCTAGTGGTAGTCGCCTGCTAATCATAACAGTTTCTAGATTACTTCACGACTGTGAAGCATGCCCAATTCTCTTCTTATAAATATGAATCTTTCTTCCGACAAAGGTTTTGTAAAAATATGTGCTAATTGATCATGTGTATTTACAAATTCTAGTACTATATCTTCATTTTGTACATGATCTCTCAAGAAATGATGTCTTATATCGATGTGTTTTGTTCTTGAGTGAGATACTGTATTTTTTGAAATATTAATAGCACTTGTGTTATCACATTTGATAGGAATAGTTTGATATTGTATTTGAAAATCTTTTTAACTGTTGTTTCATGTATAATGTTTGAGCACAACTTCCTACAGTAATGTATTCTGCTTCTGCTGTGGATAATGCTACAGAGTTTTGTTTCTTTGAAGACCATGAAACTAGAGAATGTCCTAGAAAATGACACATTCCATTTGTGCTTTTTTTTATCTATTTTACATCTAGCAAAGTCTGCGTCTGAATAACTAATCATTTCAAATCCAGATTCCTTTGGATACCATAAACCTAGTTCAAGTGTACCTAGGAGATACCTAAGAATTCTTTTGACTGCTATTTGATGTGATTCCTTTGGGGCTGACTGAAATCTTGCACACATATATACACTAAACATAATATCTGGCCTACTTGCTGTTAAATAGAGTAGGCTTCCTATCATTCCTCGATAATGCTTAGTATCAACTTGTTTCCCTTTTTCATCTTTATCAAGACTAGTTGAAGTACTCATAGGAGTTCCTATGGGTTTCTTTCTTCCATATCAAACTTTTTTAACATGTCTTTAATGTATTAGTTTGATTTATAAAGATTCCATTTTTTGCTTGTTTGATTTGTAATCCAAGAAAGTAATTTAATTCTCCCATCATACTCGTCTCAAACTATTTTTGCATACATGTGGCAAATTCTTTACATAGATTTTTATTTGTAGCTCCAAATATAATATCGTCCACATATATTTGAACTAATAACAAATCTTTGTTTTTAGTTTTAATGAATAAGGTACTATCAATTTTTCCTCTTGTAAATTCATTTTTAAGTAAGAATTTACATAATCTCTCATACCAAGCTCTTGGAGTTTGTTTCAAACCATAAAGAGCTTTTGTCAATTTGAATACATGGTTTGGATTTTTAGAATTCTCAAACCCTAGTGGTTGTTTGACATATACTTCTTCGTTTATATATCCATTCAAAAATACACTCTTCACATCCATTTGATATAACTTAAAATCCTTATGGGCTGTATAGGCCAAAAGCATCTTAATGGCTTCCATTGTTGCCATAGGTGGAAAAGTTTCATCGTAATCAATTCCCTCTTCTTGATTATATCCTTGTGCCACTAACCTAACTTTATTTCTCACAACAACTCCGTTTTCATCCTTCTTATTTCTAAACACCCATTTAGTTCCTATAATTGATTTATCTTTGGGTTTTGGTATTAGTTCCCATACTTGACTTCTTTCGAATTGATTTAATTCCTCTTGCATAGCTATAATCCATGAGTCATCATTTAAGGCATCTTCAATATTTTTTGGTTCTTGTTGAGATAAGAAAGCATAATGATTGCAAATATTTTTTAGTGTGGCTCTAGTAGTTATTCCTTTTGATGTTTCGCCAAGAATTTGTTCTTTTGGGTGATTTTTGTCATATTTCCACTCTTTAGGAAGTTTTAGTTTTTTTGAAAGATCTTCATTTAATGCATCATTGTTCTTTTCTTCTTTTCTTTCACGCACATCTTTCTTTTGTGAAGTGACTTCTTTCTCATCATTCATATCTTTAATTATATAATGATTTGATTCATCAAAAGTTATATGAATTGATTCCATAATTGTAGAAGTTCTTTTATTATAAATCCTATAAGCTTTACTATTTGTAGAATAACCTAAGAAAATATCTTCATCTGACTTTGCATCAAATTTTCCTAGGTCATCTTTAGTATTTAATATAAAACATTTGCAACCGAATACATGAAAGTAGGATATATTTGGTTTTCTATCTTTCCAAAGTTCATATGGTGTTTTATCTATTTTTGATCTTATTGAAACCCTGTTTACAACATAACATGTTGTATTTACAGCTTCTGCCCAAATATATTTAGGTAAACTATTTTCATTAAGCATTGTTCTTGTCATTTCTTGCAAAGTTCTATTTTTCCTTTTAACAACTCCATTTTGCTGTGGATTTCTAGGTGCTGAAAAATTGTGAGTTATTCCATGTTCATTACAAAATTTATCAACTTCCTTATTCTTAAACTCTCTTCCTTGGTCACTTCTAAAGCTTGTTACATTATAACCTTTCTCATTTTGCAGTTTCTTGCATAAGGTTATTAACTGATTGCAAGCTTCACCTTTGTTTGCTAAAAATATTACCCAAGTAAATCTTGAAAAATCATCTACTATTACAAAAGCATATTGTTTTCCACCTAAGCTTAAGGTTCTAGTTGGTCCAAATAAGTCTAAGTGTAGGAGTTCTAGGGGTCTTTTCGTGGATATGAATTTTTTCTTTTTAAAACTAGTTTTTACTTGTTTTCCCTTTTGACAAGCATCACATATCTTGTCTTTAACATACTTAATATTTGGTAATCCTTTTACAAGATTTTTCTTAGATAATTTAGATAGTAGGTCCATGCTAGCATGTCCTAATTTCCTATGCCATAACCAACTTGCCTCATTTATGGCTGCTAAACAAGTTATGTTTTGATTTGTTATATTCTCAAGATTTATACAGTAAACATTATTTATTCTATGAGTCATAAACAAGGTTTCTTTATTTTTGGGATTCTTGATGACACATTTTTCTTTCATGAACATTACTTCGAAGCCTTTATCACTTAATTGACTAATACTTAAAAGATTATGTTTTAGTCCTTCTACTAATAGTACATTATTTATAGTGAGTGAAGGTTCTTTACTTATTTTACCTATACCGACAATTTTGCTTTTGGCGTTGTCGCCACAGGTGACATATCCCCCATCTTTTTGTTTTAAGGTAGTAAACTTGTTCTTGTCACCAGTCATATGTCTTGAGTATCCGCTATCCAAGTACCATTTGTCCATTGTCGTTGTTGTCCTAAGGCAAACCTATAATGAGGGACACTAAGTGTTAGTTTTTTGGAACCCAAATTCTTTTGACTTTTATTGTTTTACTGTTAGTTCCACTATTTGTCTTCCATTCTCCTTGGATTTTAACATATTTTCTCTTTAATGGACAATTAAACATTATATGACCTTTAGTCTTGCACATATAGCAAGTGGTGTGTTCATGTTTGTTATTTGATGAAGTGCTAGCATAAAACCTAACTTCCTTATTAGAGTATCCCATGTATAGCTTGTTATTCTTTTTATTTGTTTTACCATTGTAGCCTATTCCTTCTTTGTTTCCATGAAGCCTTTGCTGTCCAATCATCTTTTCAAAGTTCTCTTTACTTTTAGTGAAGTTATAGATAATCTTTTCCTTATCCTTAACTATCTTTTTGAGTTCATTTATTTCTAAATCTTTCTTATTCAAACCATCTATATGAGTTTTATCTAACTCTTGTTTTATTTCTTCTTCCAGCTTCTTAATATAATTATTTCTTTTTTCTTCAATAACTTTGAATGATTCTAGTTGCTTTACTAGTTTTTGATTCTGATCTTTCAAAGTTATATTTCTTTTAGACACTTTTATAAATCTTTTATGTAGTGAAAATAATTCAGTTTGTAATTCCTTATAAGAAGGCAAACTATCACATGATTCATCACACGACATATTTTGAGATTCTGTTGAAGAGTAATAAGAGTTTACCTCTTCATCGTTTGCCATGAAGCAGATATTTGCCATCTCTTGCTCACTTAATTCAGCTTCAGTTTCGCTAGAACTTGAATCATCCCAAGTAGCTTTCATTGCTTCCTTCTTTCTTTTCTTGTCTTTCTTGAATAATGGACACTCCGGTTTAATATGCCCTGGCTTTTTGTAATGATAACAGATTGGTTCATTTTTACCTTTATTTTCTTTCCTACTTGTATCTCCTTTTTTAGTTTTCTTTTTATAGAATTTTCTTGGAAACCTTTTATTTCTTCTATAAAATTTTCCTAGCCTTTTAGTAATGAATGCCAATTCATCTTGATCAAGGTCACTTGTTTCACTTTCTTCTTCACTAGAACTATGGTTAGATGCTTTTAGAGCTATGAATTTTTTATGCTTTGGTTTGGGATTCCTTTCTTTCAGTGCCATTTCATATGTAAGAAGTGAGCCTATAAGTTCATCCAAAGAAGTAGTCTTAAGATTTCTACCTTCCGTGATAGCTGTGGCCTTTGGTTCCCAAATAAGAGGTAGACCTCTTAGAATTTTCCTGATCATTTCATATGTAGTATAGGTTTTTCCTAAGACACTTAGAGAGTTTATTATGTGGGTAAATCTGGTATACATGCTTGATATTGTTTCTTCAGAATTCATTTTGAAGGCTTCGTATTCACTTGTCAGCATGTCTATCCTATTGTCTCTAACATCAACAGTTCCTTTATAAGTTACCTCTAGTTTATCCCAAATCTCCTTAGCTGTTTTGCAGGCCATGACTCGATTAAACTCATTTGCAACTAGTGCACAATATAACGTGTTTATAGCACTTGCATTTATTTGAAGCATTTTATAATCTAAGTCAATCATGTCTTTCTTTTCTTTTGGAATTTGTTTTCCATCAACTAACTTAGAGGGAATAAGGTTTCCATCCATGACAACTTCCCAAGCTTTCCAATCCATGTGTTGGAGATATATTTCCATTCTCTTTTTCCAAAAAGTGTAATTGTGTCCACAAAAGATTGGTGGACGGGTTGAGGATTGTCCTTCACCAAAAGGTACTACTCCAATATTTGTCATTTGATCTTTTTATAGTTTCTTGTTAGGAATTTCTATACCTAGGCTCTGATACCAATTGAAATGAGGAATAGCTTCCTAAGAGGAAGGAGGGGTGAATTAGATTCTTTTTAAATTTTAATGATTTTTAAAACTTTCTGATTTTAATAACTCAAAAAACATAATATATAATAACAGTAACCACACTTAAGAAAACTAAAATTTAAAATTATAATTCAATCAATAGAATCAATCAATCAAAAATTATTTGGGCTCTTGTTGCTTTCCCTGTAGCCTTTTATCACACACTTTACTTGATTAAGATTTTCACAGATTAATCAACGTACTCCCTGTTTGGGTTTCCGCAAACAATTAATCAAAATGTACTTTCTATTTATCAAGTACCTCTGTAACCTTCTTGATTTAGATCCTGCAACTTGCACTTTAAAAATCTTATAACAATAGCAAGTAAAGTATGTAAAATAAAAATAGAGAGAAAGAGACAAGAATTTTTACGAGGTTCGGCTTCAACATAGCCTACATCCTCGTCTTTGGCAAAAATACCAAAGGATTCCACTATTATCAGTTCCGTTACCTGGTGGAACAATACCAATTTACAACACACTCCTTCGATTAGGCTAGAGCCCGCCTCTCTAAATAATAACCCCTTATTCGGCTCAACGATTCAACAACTCTGAATCGCTTAGAAAAGATAATAAGGAAATTTGTGTACAAAAGAGAACTCTCACAATAGAGTAAATTAGTACAACGATCAGCTCACTTTATACCTCAAAGTAATACAAATATAAGAAATTTCAAGCTCAATACTTAGTATGAATTACCAAATAATTTTCCAAAGACAAAGAAGATTCTGATTGTTGGAAAACTTAGCTTCAAAATGTAAATCACTTTTAGATCAGAGATTTATCCTTGAAAGAATTTTAGATCCTTTGAAAACAAAATTTTGAATACTTGAAGATAGATCGATCTAAAACCTCTGAAAACTTACTTTGATCTAAAAGCCTTTGAATATTTCTGAATCAGAAAATTCGTTGAAAAATCACTAGATCTGGAAACTTTAGGAGATTGCACAATTTCAAAACTCTTTTGAATATCTCATCAATGTTCTCTCTATAATTTTTTTCACACACTTAAAATTTTGAGATTAAGACTATTTATAGAGGCTTTAGAAATCATCCATTACTCCCAAAGATTTCTAAAATTTATTTCCAAATATTTTGAAATAAATATATTCAAAAACGTGATTCAAAAAGTCTTTTCGTTAAAAAATTTATTACTAACGTTCGAGTGGCAGTCGCTTGTCACAAAACAACTCTCAACACAGAATGCAGACAGTCGCCTGCCAGAACCAAGACAGTCGCCTGATTTGTTCACACAGGTGCCTGTTAGTTTAGGCAGTCGCTTGTTTAGCTTTTGACCTTTTTGAAAAATTTCTATTTAATTTAGCAGTCGCCTGCCTCATCATGCCAGTCGCCTGTCCCTTCAATATTTTTAAAAAAATTTTCTTTTTCTTAAACCTTTTCTTTTTATTGATTTGAAAATTATTCTTTAGGGTATATGTATAAAAACATATTTTTGACTTTCTATGAGCTTCAAATCACTTTATACTTGAGATTTACTTTGAAGTACTTACATTTTAGAATATCCTTAAAAGTATAATTCGTTTAGTCTTCAAACTTGTTCTTCCATCATCTTTGTACTTGTAATCTTTCCTTTGCGCTTTTCACAATATAACTTTGTTCTTCATGCTCTTTGTAATCCATTGAACTTTCTTATGCACTTGAGTTTTGTTATTTTCCTGAAAACTTTTACTTAAAACATATTAAACATATCATTTGATTTGCTATCATCAAAATAAGAATTGTAAGCCTTATTAGGCCAACACTCTACAAAACTATCAGATCAGAATTGAAAACCGAGCCTTACCTTGATTTTACACCAAAACCCGAAAAGAGCCGAATTGAAAATCCAATCCATAGAACTTGTAGAGAATCCTTCCACGATCCTCGTGGTAACTTTGAATCGTCGAATCAGACAATAAATCATGAATAAATCTAGAGAGAGGAAGTGTATGGAGAGTTCTAGAAAGAGAGAGAGAGAGAAAATATTTGAAATTTCTTAGCAATTAAGCAAAGGAAACTGATATTTATAGCCCTTGACTCGGCCAACCTTGTCGACGAGGTCATACAGACAGCTCGTCAACGAAATGGTGACCTCGTCGACGAGCCTGAAATTTCTGATTTCTCGAAATCTCTCAGCTTCTCCTTGTCGACGAGCCTTTGAACATCGTTGATGAGAAATACAAGGCCTTCATCGACGAGATCTGGCTTCGCCGACAAATCCTTCTCAAATTCCAATTTTACCTCTCTCTTAATTATTTAAATCCACATATCACGGTTCGGGTTCTTACAACCTCCCCTTCTTACAAAAATTTCATCCTCAAAATTTGTCATCTCTCATTCACAAACTCATACATAGAATCAAACACTCACACATACACCCAACTCTAACGAAAAACTGGCGACTACTACAGTGCAGCTCCATCATAACACAAACATACATACCCTCACTTATGGCGGAGGAATACTATGCTTACAACATAAACTGTCTCAGGAGTTCAAAATACACACTCCCGGCGACTAACCACCTATCCCAACCCAAAGTAGGATGACGTACACGTACTCAAAACAACAATGGATACTTCTGGTGTATTTCCATTTCTAGTTCCCAAGAAGCTTCCTCAACTTCATGATTTCGCCACAATACCTTTACTAACGGTATCTCTTTGGTACGAAGCTTCTGAACTTTACGGTCCAGAACCTAAACAGGTATCTCCTCATACGCTAAAGTATCCCTAGTTTCCAAATCATCATAACTGATAACATGTGATGGATCTAGCACGTATCTCCTCAACATGGATACGTGAAACACATTGTGGACCCTCGAGAGTGCTGGGGGTAGTGCAATCCTATAGGCTACTGGACCCATTCTCTTAAGAACCTCAAATAGTCTGATGTACCTCAGGCTCAACTTGCCCTTCCTCCCGAATATCATCACCCCTTTCATTGGAGCGATTCTCAGAAACACCTTACCACCCACCTCAAACTCTAACTCACGGCAGCGAACATCTGTGTAACTCTTTTGCCAACTCTAAGCTGATTTAATTCTTTCCCGGATCAAACCCACCTTCTCAGATGCCTACTGCACAAGCTTAGGTCCTAACACCTGACGTTCACCAACCTTATCCCAATACAGAGGAGATCGACACCTCCAGCCATACAGAGCCTCGAACGGTGCCATCCTAATACTAGCCTGGAAGTTTTTATTATATGCAAACTCTACTAGTGGCATAAATTGTATCCAGCTACCACCAAAGTCTAACACACAGGCTCGCAATATATCTTCTAAGATCTGTATTGTCCTCTCCGATTGTCCATCAGTTTGGGGGTGGAACGCTGTACTGAAAGTAAGCTTTGTCCCCAGTGCCTCCTGCAAGCTTGTCTAGAATCGAGAAGTAAACCTCGGGTCTCGATCTAACACAATGGACACCGGTACTCTGTGCATTCTCACAATCTCATGCACATACATATCTACTAACCTACTTAAAGGATAACTAACCTTCATCGGTATGAAATGAGCAAATTTCGTCAGTCTGTCCACGATCACCCACATAGCATTCTGCCCGCGAAGTGTTGGCGGTAATCCAGTCACAAAATTCATGGAAATATGCTCCCATTTCCATACCACAATGGGCAAAGGCTGCAACTGCTCTACCAACCTCTAATGTTCAACTTTCACCTACTGACACATCAGAGAGTGCTTTACGAACTGAGCAATCTGCCTCTTCATACCAGACCACCAGAAGGTCTCACGCAAGTCACAATACATCTTCGTACTACCAGGATATACTATATATAATGAACGATGCGCTTCCTCCAGAATTGTCCTTCTAATCTCATCATCGTTCGGAACACATAGCCTGGACCCAAACCTTAATACACCTCCTTCAGATATGTTAAACTCTGTAGCCAGTCCCTACTGTACCTTTTCCATAACCTCTGCCAACTACGCATCACTAGCCTGCGCGGTCTTCATACGCTCAAACAAAGTTGGTTGGACCACCAAATTAGCAAGGAAAGCCTGATGATCTCCGCACACAAACTCTATGCCTAAGCTCTCCAGATCCTGTATGATGTGACTGCAAATACTGCCACATGATCTGACTTCCGACTTAACGCATCAGCCACCACATTAGCTTTTCCCGAGTGATAACTGATGATGCAATCGTAGTCCTTAATCAACTCAAACCACTGTCTCTGCCTCATATTCAACTCTTTCTACATGAAAAAGTATCCGAGGCTCTTATGGTCAGTGAAGATCTCACACTGCATACCATATAGATAGTGTCGCCAGATCTTCAGTGCATATACAACAGCAGCCAACTCTAAATCATGCGTAGGATAATTCTTCTCATAATCTTTCAATTGCTGAAAAGCATATGCTACTACTTTACCCCGTTGTATAAGCACACATCCCAGACCTTTCAAAGACATGTCGCTGTAGATCACAAAATCGCCGTCCCTCGAAGGAATGGTCAAAACCGGAGCAGTGACTAGTCGGTGCTTCAACTCCTGAAAACATTGCTTGCAATCACTGGTCCACTCAAATTTCACTCCCTTTCTAGTCAATCGAGTTAGAGGCCCAAAAAGTTTAGTGAACCCCTCCACAAACCAACAATAGTAACCCGCCAGTCCTAGAAAACTCTGAACCTCCTGCACATTCTTTGGCCTCACCCAATCGACCACAACTTCAATTTTGCTAGGATCAACGGAGATACCATCCCTAGATACCACATGGCTTAGGAATGCAATCTAATCCAACCAAAATTCACACTACTTCAGTTTAGCATACAACTTCTTCTCCCATAAAATCTGTAATACTAACCTCAGATGGCTCTCATGCTCTTCCGAACTCCTCGAGTATACCAAAATATTGTCAATGAATACCACCACGAACCGATCTAGGTACTCATCGAAAACCCTGTTCATCAGATCCATGAACACAGCCGGAGCATTCATCAACCCAAAAGGAATGACTAAGAACTCGTAGTGACTATATCTAGTTCGGAAAGCAATCTTCGCCACATCCTCAGATCGAACCCTCACCTGATGATATTATGACTGTAGGTCAATCTTCGAAAAGACCCGAGTCCCCTGCAACTGGTCAAAGAGATCATCTGTACGAGGTAAAGGATAGTGATTCTTCACAGTCACCTTATTGATCTCACGGTAATCAATGCCCATACGCATCGACCCGTCCTTCTTCTTCACAAACAGTACTGAAGCTCCCCAGGGCGAAACACTAGGTTGAATGAAACCCCTGTCCAATAATTCTTGCAACTGCTCTTTTAACTCTTGAAGTTCTACTGGAGCCATCTGGTACGAAGCTTTAGAGATCGGTGCCTTGCCAGGCAGCAACTCTATCGCGAACTTCACCTCTCAATCCAGAGGTAAATCGGGTAAATCTTCTGGAAACACATCCGAAAACTTGCTGACTACCCAAATATCCTCAAGCCTCAACTCATCCCATGGAGGTTCCTTAACACAAGCTAGATACCCTTGACATTCGTCCAAGAGTAGTCTCCTCGCCTATAGTGCCGATAGAACCTGTGGCGTCGAACGCACACATGATCCCACAAATTCATACTCCTGCTCCCCAGGAGGTCTGAACACTACCACCTTCCTACGACAGTTGATTACAAAATAACTAGGAATAACCAATCCATCCCCAGAATGATATCGAACCCTGACATATCATACACCATAAAATTCACCGGTAGCAGCCTTCCCTGAATTACCACTAGGCAGTCTTCTAACATCCTACTACAGAATGATATACTCCCATATGGTGTAGTAATAGATAACAACTCGTTCATGATTTGGGTCTCAACCCCATACCATTTAATAAAACTCAAAGATACAAAAGAATGGGTTGCACCTGAATTAAACAAAACAGAAGCCTTATTTGAAAGCAATAATAAGGTACTTGTCACTACGTTCCCTATATGTTCAGCATCCACCAAAGTAAGAGAGTATACTCTGGTCGGAGCTGTATTCGCCTGAATGGTTAGCCGAGATATCTAATTGCTCCATCGATTCACACTGGATGCAGGCACGTCTCGCTTCGGTGCACGACAGTAGCGAAACATGTGACCTAACTGGCCATAGTTGTAGCAGTTACCCCCAAATGACCGGCACTCGCCCTCGTGCCTTCTGTGGCATCTGGTACAAAGACCACTAACCTGGTCCCCCTGAGACCCCTAGTGCTCAGTATTCTGACGGTAACTCGAGCCTTTGCTCTTCTTCTTCCATGGTCCCTGACGAGATCCAAATTGAGAACTAGAAGGTGCTGGCCTCTTCTTCAGCTCCTGATCCACCTCATCCTCTCGGATACCAGTCTCAATCATAGTGGCTTTATCCACCAACATCTAGAACTCGCGGATCTGAAGCATACCCACTAGTCTGCGGATATCCTTCCTCAGGCCCTTCTCGAACCTCTGAGTCTTCTCGTACTCGCTCGAGATCAAACACGACCCAAAGTGGGACAGCTTTATATACCATGCCGCATACCCCTGCATCGTCATACTCCCCTGAGTCAGAGCAGAAAACTCATCCGCCTTCGCATCACGTACAGAAGCCAGGAAGTATCTATCAAAGAACACCTCCTTGAAACGGCTCCACAACATCTCCTTAAGACTGCCCCTCTGCTTCTCCAGCAGATTCATTGCAGTTTACCATCAACCCGCCTCCTCAGATAGCTGGAAGGTAGCGTAGAGGACTCGCTGCCTATCTGTGTAGTGTAGAACTTTTAAGATCCTCTCAGTCTTTTCCACCCAATCCTCTACTATTGTTGGGTCATGTCCCCCAGAGAACATCGAAAGATGCATGTGTGTGAACCTTTCAATGGTGCACCCCACATCAGTAGAAGAGCGTTCGTGTCTTCTCACACTCCGCCCAATCTCCCGTAAAAACTGCCTCATCAAATCTCGACGCACAGAAGGAGACTCATCACTCGTAGTCTTCTCGGGAGCCACTTCCCAGGTTATTATCCTTGGGCTCCATTATGCAACACAATAGAGTTCTATCAAAACTCCTATAACACGTACAACCGTACAATTAACACAATTATCTATCCCTAATCATGTTAACAACTCCTTGCCAGGTTTAGGTCTGTCCTATCACACCAACATGAAAGTCATCAAAGCTCCGCCCTACTTTTACTGAAATCGTCATTCCAAGAAAAACACGGAATACCATCGACAAGTCTCAGTCTAGCAACGGAACAACCCTCAACCAACTCTACCCACATCCAACATCCTATACTATGGTATGTACTCACAACTAAACCTAACCAAGTCTACAAAACCTAACAACCTGGTTAGCTCTGATACCAAGTTGTCACTCCCCAAACCCAAAAATGGGACCCAGGGGTGAAAATGTAATCTAATCTGTCCTTGTATCATACATATCATCAAAGACACAATACAATGAATGAGGGTCTGACCCGTGGGGTTACCAGGCACCTTATACACATCCAAAGATACGCAGCGGAAATAAAGTCTTTCTATACAAGCATGGTACCATACCAAATTCTATACAAGAGCAGAAATAAGGCTCTATCATATAATGTACAACTGGGTGCCCAACATATCTCAAAACAACAACCCATAAACACAAGTCCTAACACTTACCCAAGCGCTACCCGCAGTACACCGGCCACTACGCTCCCGACACAAGGACGCTAGTTCCGGTTACTAGAAGGACATGAAAAATATGTACATACAGTAGGGGTGAGACACCTCTCAGTAAGGAAGAATGAAGGTTATATCAGTGTGTGACATTTGAGTGTTATCATGATGCAACACATATACAGTTAAATGCAGTTCCAATACTAATTTCACAACAGTGCATACACACACACACACATGATCAAGCAATCCTGATGTTGTCACACCCTTCAGCCCGAAGCCGGCCCGTGACATATGGCGTTGGCCCGTAGCCAACCCGCGAAACATTGCGCCACTGGCACATGGCTAGTCCCAGACTCTTATGGCATCATACCAACGCTAAACTGGTGGATCCACACCTTTCGGTGATCAGCCAGTAAGGCTTATGCCCTCGAATATAGAGCCAGACACTCTTGCCAAACATGGCCAGTGATTTCATACTCTCTCAGATATAGAGTTGGACACTCTCAGTACCTGGAACAAATTCAGAACCTTATTCCTACTCGTATTTCAACCAAACACAACACAAACATGCATGCTCATATAACCAAACAAACCACACCCATTTAGTAATCTAAAATCATGGTTTTCCAAACACATACAGGTTAAACAAGTCAAGGCATGACCATCCCTATAACACAATATAAATCAACATATACATTCGGTTTTCAAAAAAACCAAGGATGCAGCCCGTCGCCCCCTTTTTCCCAAAACTGTAATCATGAAAAACCCCATAGTTTTCCCCGTTAGATCCCCCCAAATGAGTAGCCAAAACACACACAGGACCGTGAAACACAATTCTACCGAGTATGATTTCGAAAATAACCAACATAAACAGATACCCTTTACCTTTCCCCTAAATGGAAATTCCTGAACTCTAAGGTCCCTAAACAGTGAACCGAGTTCCAAAACCTACAAATCCCAGTATAGAAGATACTCACGAGACTATTCTCTAAAAAACTACCATATCAGAATTAAAAATTGAGCCTTACCTCAATTTTACACCAAAACCCAGAAAGAGCCGAATCGAAAATCCGATCTGTAGAACTTGTAGAGAATCCTTCCACGATCCTCGTTGTAACTTTGGATCGTCAAATCAGACAATAAACGACAAAAAAATCTAGAGAGAGGAAGTGTATGGAGAGTTCTAGAGAGAGAGAGAGAAGATATTTGAGATTTCTTAGCGAGTAAGCAAAGGAAACTGAAATTTATAGCCCTTGACTCGGCCGACCTCGTCAACGAAATGGTTTCCTCATCAACGAGGTCATACAGACAGCTAGTCGAAGAAACGGTGACCTCTTCGATGAGCTTGAAATTCCCAATTTCTCAAAATCTCTCAGCTTCTCCTTGTCGACGAGCCTCTAAACTTCGTCGATAAGAAATACAAGGCCTTCGTCAACAAGATCTGGCTTCGTTGACGAATCCTGCTCAAATTCCAATTTTACCCCTCTCTTAATTATTTAAACCCATATATCACGGTTCGGGTTCTTACAATACCTACGCAACGGACACATAAAACATACAACCATATATACCATACAATACTAGAATTCAATAAGTCCAGAACATAGATACATAATACATCTCTCTCAGAAACCATCTACCCCAAAATAAACCACCTTGTACAAACTTACCTTATAAATAGGGCAACCAAGAAATCACTCTATCTGCGAGCCTGATCAGCTCGCCTAACTGGCTTACCTAAAAAATATTAAAGTAATGGAGTGAGTCGACGCTTAGTAAGTGGAAATATGCTATTACTAGTGTGTGGCTGCATACTATTTTAATAACATATGAACTGTATAACATGATAAACTAGTAAAACATATCTTACATTTATCACAGTTTAAAAATATAACTGTATCATTTGTATTTTTTACTTTTCATACTGCTAATATCATACCATATTCATCAAATACTGTAAAACTGTATACAAATATATAACTGTGCTTTTTCCCTAAAACTCTATATTTCATGATTTGACCCCTCATGATAGGGTTGTGCGGCCCGTAGGCGGGACTTAACGCTAGTCGGCCCTCCAGGTAAGTCACTATACTCTACACTACCTCAGCCCTGCCAAACTGCATCCACGTAGGCACGAAACCGAACTGCTGCCTCGTCAAATCGGCCCCCTCAACCCAGCGAACTAGGGAGCTGCATCCTCTTCGAGCATGGTTTGATGGTACCCACACACTATCTAAGATATGTGGTTGCACTCTATCTTTATTAGCAATGGTACTGTGCTCTGTAATCTGAATTTGTTTATAATCTTTTTATAGGGATTTGATACTATATAAATACATATACTATGATTATCTTTGCTATTTTCATCATGTTTCCAAATTAATCATAACACTATAATTCTATACTGTAAATATTATAATATCTGAGTCATATAACTGTAGCATCTTGATGCTATAACTGTATACTCTGTCTGTATAAACTGTCTGTATAATCTGTCTGTATAATTTGTCTGTTTAATCTGAGTGTTATGTCATTAGGAAAACATGATATTCTGTAAATACTGTAATATACTGAACTGAATAAAAATCTGTTTATATCTTTCTAGTGAATATCTATGAATATTTGTCTATATACTGTATAGCATGAAATTCTGAAAACTATATAAATTCTATATCAAGTAAATATCTACTCAGGCCACACATTCATTAACAAAAATTCTCATTATGTAAAAATTGAATAATAAACTGGCATACATAGATATACATAAACTCTCTGATAATACAATTAAAAACTCCTAGCATAGCATATTTCCCTTACTTGATTTCTGTAAAAAACCCCCTACTGTGCATGGTCTTGCTCCCGCAGGGTTCCCCACTTTATACCCTGAAAATAACATCTCCTAGAATAAAATATCCTTATTTTCCTACGTACAACATTTTATATAACTATAGGAAAGACAAATTCTGAATAAAATGCCTTACCCTGAAATTGGGATGAAATTCGAACCACTCCCACCAACGATCCGCTCCGGTAGACTTGCATAGAACTTTCTCAGGAGCGTCGTGGTGGCCTTAGATCGTTGACTCGGCGAGAAATGGAGCCGAGATTGAAGAGAGAATGAGAGAGAGACATTTAGAGAGAGAGCGAGAGGGAGGATTTTGCGCCAGTTTTTCATCAAAATTCTAGGTTTTAGCTATTTATAGCCCCAAATTCATCGACGTGACACGTCATCTCATCGACGAGTTCCTGAAGAATTTCGTCGACAAACCTTCACCCCTCGTGTACGAATTTCAAACTACTTCAAACCCCCTCTCGGTATCTTCTTGTCTACGAGACGTGTCCTCGTTGACGAGACCCTTATGTACCCTCGTCGACGAATCCCTTGTGCTCGTCGACGAGGCTCTATTCATTTTCTTGGGTTATTACATTTGCATAACTCATATATTGCATATAGTCAATCATTCATAACTCATAACTTTCATATAGTCAATCATTCAGCTCATCTGCATTTTCAACATTCAGCTCACTCATTTGTATTGTCAACATTCAGCATTTTCAGCTCATCTATATTCATAGCATATGTATTTTTAACATTCATATATTTTTTCTCTCTAAAACAACTCTCTCCCTTTGACATCATGCAAAAAGGAATACAAAATTGTAATACAAAGAGCAAAGAACCATATAGATACACATCAAGGTAAAAGAGTCATAAGTAGTACAAACCAAAACACATCACTAAGATATTACCTACAACAATACAATACATCACAAAAAGAGCTATCTTTAAGTTTACATCTTAAAAGCTAAGAAACTTAATCATCATGTCCTTCATCGGTAGCACCATTAGAGGCATCACTTGCGTCATCTTCAGATTCTTCATTACCAGTATCTGCTTTTTCTTCTTCATCCCCTTCTTTATCTTCTTCAGATGCTTCTACCGATGAGTCATCACTACGAGGTATTGAGCTGGTGTCTATAGGATCACCATGGGAAGAACTTGCTCGTACTTATTCAATTCTTGTGAGACGTTGGTCTAAGGAGGAGTAATTCGCCTGGAGAGATTAAAGACCACTATGCATTTCACAAGTGAAGGATTGGAACTCAAAATAGTAAGATAAGAACCAAGATGGAGCTTCAGATGTAGTTCTTTGTGGCTGAGCCTGAGGAGTAGGTGGTACAGCAGTTGCCCTTTGTTGACTTCCTCTTTTGGAACACCAATTCTGATCCCGTTTTTCATACCCCATTTTTTTAAGAGTGGTTGCGGTAAAAAGTTCATATCTTGATCTCTTAATGAACAAGTCTGTTAGTGAAGCGATACTTAGTTTGGAAAAAATAAGTCTGAGAGCTCCACCGTAAGGAAGAGTAATTCGAGATGCATCAAGCTTAGCCCACATCCATTTTATAATAAGGCTTGCTAAATCAAGTTTCTTCTCCTTTAGCAAACACCACATTACAAAACAATCGGAATATGAAATATGGTCATAGGATCCAACTTGTGGTAAGATGTTATTTGTGATGATCTTTTGGAGGATTTGCACTTTCAGGCTAAGTTGTTTATATAGTAGAGGATCCAAATCAAGAAGTATTTCATTCTTTACTAATATTTCCAGTCTTTCTTTGGAAATATGACCTAACATGTAAGAACCCAAAATATGAAAAATGGGTTTAAATATTAAGAGAGGGGCAAAATTGGAAATTTTCAGGTCAAAGGGCTATAAAAGGAAATTTCCTTTGCTTCCTCATTAAGAAATCTCAAATATCTCTCTCTCTCTCTCTCTAAACCTCTCCCTACTCTCTCTCTCTCTCTAGATTTCTTCGTTGATTGTTGACGAATCGAAAAACGAAAGTTACCACAAGAATCGTGGAAGGATTCTCTACAACTTCTATGGATCGGAATCTCGTTTCGGAGATTTTTGGGTTTCGACGTAAAATTGAGGTAAGGCATAGTTTTCAATTCTGATATGCTAGATTTATAGGTAACTGTCTTGTGAACATATTCTGTACTGTGATTTGTAGGTTTTGGAACTCGGTTCGTTGTTTAGGGACCTTGGAGTTTGGGATTTGCTTACGGGGTTAAGGTAAGGGGAACTATGTTTATATTGGTTATTTTTGAAATCGAACTCGGTGGAACGACGGTCTGCAGTCCTGTGTGTGTTTTGGCTACTCATTTGGGGGGATCTAACGGGAAAAAACTATGGGTTTTTCATTATTACAGTTTTGGGAAAAAGGGGGCGATGGGCTGAATCCCGGGTTTTGTTGAAAACCGAGTATATGTGTGATTTATACTGTGATATTAGGATGGTCGTGCCTTGACTTTGTTTAAACTGTATTTTCTTAGAAAACCATGATTTAGATTACCAAATGAGTATGGTTTGTTTGGTTATATGAGCATGCATGTGTGTGTGATATGTTGAAATGCTAGTAGGAACGCGGTTCCGAAATTGTCCCAAGTACTGAGAGTGTCCGGCTCTATATCCGAGGGCGTGAGCCTATTCTGGCAGATCAGGTCGAAGGGTGTGGATCCACTAGTTTAGCACCGGTATGATGCCATGGGAGTTGGGGACTAGCTATGTGCCGGTGGCGCCATGTTCGCGGGTTGGCTATGGGCCAACGCCGTATGTCGCGGGCTAGCTTCGGGCCAAAGAGTGTGACGACACTGAGGATTACTGATCATGTGTATGTATCGTGATGGGGCTACATATAAATGGCCGCCGTATGTGTGCGTGTATGCACTGTGTAAATTAGTACTGGAATGCATTTAACTGTATGTATGTTTTTGTCATGATAACATTCAAAAATGTGCACACCGATATAACCTGTGTTCTTCCTTACTGAATGGTGTCTCACCCTTACTGTACGTACATTTTTACAGGTCCTTCAAGTAACAGGAACTAGCGTCCTCGTGTAGCGAGCATCGTGGCCGGTGTACTGCGTTAGCACTTGGGTAAGTGTTAGGACTGTAGTTTTGTTGGGTTGCCATTTTGGGTTGTATTTGGGCACCCATTGTACATTTTGATAGAGCTGTGTTTGGATCATGTATAGACTCTGGTATGGTACTGCATATGTTGATATAGAAATACTTTTTCTACTGCGTATATGATTATGATTGGATGTGTTTTGGGTGCTTGGGAACCCCACGGGGTCGGACCCTCATCTTTTGTACTATATCTATGATGATTTGTATGACATAGGGACAGGTTAGGTTACTTTCTCACCCTCGGGTCCCATTTCGGGGTTCGGGGCGTGACAGCTTGGTATCAGAGCTAACCAGATTACTAGATCTTGTAGACTTGGTTAGGCTTAGTTATGAGTACATACCAGAGTATAGGATGTGGATATGGGTAGAGTTGGTTGAGGGTTGTTCGGTTGCTAGACTGGGAATTGTTGATGGTATTTCGTGTTTTTCTTGGGATGACGATTCCAGTAAAAGCAGGGCAGATCATTGATGACTTTCGTGTCGGTGTGATAGGATAGACCTAGACCTGGCAGGGAGTGGTTAACACGATTAGTATAGATCATTGTGTTAACTGTATGTGTTGAAGGGATACTGATAGATTCCTATTTTGTTGCAGAATGGAGCCCAAGGATAATAACCTAGGAAGTGGCTTTGAGGAGACTGCGAGTGATGAGTCTCCTTCTGTGCCTCAAGGTTTGATGAAGCAGATATTACGAGAGATCGAGCGAAGTGTGAGGAGACACGAGTGCTCTCTTACCGCTGCGGGGTGCACCATTGAGAGGTTCACACGCATGCATCCTCCGACGTTCTCTGGAGGACCTGACCCGACGATAGCAGAGGATTGGCTGGAGAAGACTCAGAGGATCTTAGAGGCCCTGCACTGCACGGATAGGCAACGAGTTCTTTATACCACCTTCCAATTGTCTAGGGAGGCGGGTCGATGGTGGACTGTAGTGAATCTGTTGGAGAGGCAGAGAGCTGGTCCTGAGGAGATGACGTGGAGCCGTTTCAAGGAGGTGTTCTTTGACAGATACTTCCCGGCTTCAGTACGCGATGCGAAGGTAGATGAGTTTTTTGTGTTGACTCAGGGGGGTATGACAGTGCAGGGATATGCGGCATGATACATAGAGCTGTCCCGTTTTGCACCATGTATGATCTCGAGCAAGTATGAGAAGGCTCGAAGGTTTGAGAAGGGTTTAAGGAAGGATATCCGCAGACTGGTGGGTATGCTTCAGATCCACGAGTTCTTAGTATTTGTGGATAAGGCCACCGTGATTGAGACTGGTATTCGAGAGGACGAGGTGGATCAGGAATCGAAGAAGAGGACAGTACCTTCTGGTTCTTAGACTAGATCTCGTCAGGGATTGTGGAAGACGAGGTGCAAGGGCTCGGGTTACCGATAGAATATCGAGCGCTAGGATTCTCAGGTGAGCCAGACTGATGGTTGTTGTACTAGATGCCATAGGCGGCACGAGGGTGAGTGCCGGCCATTTGAGGGTAGTTGCTACAACTGTGGCCAACCAGGCCACAAGTATCGTGATTGTCGAGCACCGAGGCGAAACGTGCCTGCAGTTAGTGGGGATCGAGGGAGCAACCAAATACCTCGGGGAACCATTCAGACGAATATAGCTTCGTCCAGAGTATACTCTCTTACTCCAGTGGACGCTGAGCATGCAGGTAACATGGTGACAGGTACCTTATTATTACTTTCAAATAAAGCTTATGTTTTGTTTGATTCGGGTGCAACCTATTCCTTTGTGTCTATGAATTTTGTGGGACGGTGTGGGGTTGAAACTCGAGATATGAATGAGGTGTTATCTGTTACTACACCATCTGGGAGTGTATCCTTCTGTAGGATGATGTGGGTAGACTGCCCAGTGGAAATTCAGGAGAAGCTGCTACTGACGAATCTTATGGTATACGACATGTGAGGGTTTGATGTTATTCTGGGGATGGATTAGTTGTTCTCCAGTTATGCTGTGATCGACTATCGTAGAAATATGGTAGTTTTCATACCTCTTGGGGAGCAGGAGTACGAGTTCGTGGGATCGTGTATGCGTTCCGCGCCACGGATTCTGTCGGCACTACAGGCGAGGAGGCTACTCTTGAACGGATGTCAGGGGTACTTAGCTTATGTGGAGGAACCGCTGCAGGATGAGTTGATACTCGAGGATATTCGGGTAGTCAGCGAATTCCCAGATGTGTTCCCAAATGATTTACTCGGTTTACCTCCGAATCGTGAGTTGGAGTTTGCAATAAAGTTGCTGCTTGGTAAGGCGCCGATCTCTAAAGCTTCGTATCGGATGGCTCCAGTAGAACTTCGGGAGTTGAAGGAGCAGCTGCAAGAATTATTGGACAGGGGATTCATTCGACCTAGTGTTTCACCTTGGGGAGCTCCAGTACTGTTTGTGAAGAAGAAGGACAGGTCGATGCGGATGTGCATTGATTACCGTGAGATTAACAAGGTAATTGTGAAGAATCGTTATCCTTTACCTCGTATAGATGATCTTTTTGATCAGTTGCAGGGGACGCAGGTCTTTTCGAAGATCGATTTGCGGTTAGGATATCATCAGGTGAGGGTTAGAGCAGAAGATGTAGCGAAGACGGCTTTCCGAACCAGATATGGCAACTACAAGTTCTTAGTCATGCCTTTTGGGTTAACGAATACTCCGGCGGTGTTTATGGATTTAATGAACAGGGTTTTCCATGAGTACCTGGATCAGTTTGTGGTGGTATTCATTGATGACATTCTAGTATACTCGAGGAGTACGGAAGAGCACGTGGAACATTTGAGGTTAGTGTTACAGATTCTGAGGGAGAAGAAGTTGTATGTTAAGTTGAAGAAGTGTGAATTCTAGTTGACTCAGATTGTGTTCTTAGGCCATGTGGTTACTGGGGATGGAATATCAGTTGATCCTAGCAAGATTGAAGCTGTGGTCGACTGGGTAAGGCCAAAGAATGTGAAGGAGGTTCGGAGTTTTCTAGGACTAGTGGGTTACTATCGTCGATTCATAGAAGGTTTCTCCAAACTGTCTGGACCTCTGACTCGATTAACTAGGAAGGGAGTCCAGTTTGAGTGGACCAATGATTGTGAGCAGTGCTTTCAAGAGTTGAAGCATCGACTGGTTACTGCTCTAGTGTTGACCATTCCTTCGGGGGATGGTGGATTTGTGATTTATAGCGACGCGTCTCTAAAGGGCTTAGGATGTGTGCTTATGCAGCAGGGTAAGGTTGTGGCGTATGCTTCTCAGCAATTGAAAGAATATGAGAAGAACTACCCTACGCATGATTTGGAGTTGGCTGCTGTTGTGTATGTGCTGAAGATCTAGCGACACTATTTGTACGAGGTGCAGTGTGAGATCTTCACTGACCATAAAAGCCTCAGGTATTTTTTCACGCAGAAGAAGTTGAATATGAGGCAGAGGCGGTGGCTAGAGTTGATTAAGGACTACGATTGCACGATTAGTTATCACCCGGGGAAGGCAAATGTAGTGGCTGATGCGTTGAGTCGGAAGTTAGGACCTACAACTGTATCTGCCGTTGTAACTCAGTGTCACATCAGACGGGATTTGGAGAGCTCAGGTATAGAGTCGGTGGTTGGTGATCATCAGGCTTATTTTGCTGGTTTGGTGGTCCAACTGACCCTATTTGAGCGTATAAAAGTCGCGCAGGCTAATGATGCAGAGTTGGCAGAGGCTATGGAAAAAGTACAGCAGGGATTGGCTACAGAGTTTAACATCTTTGAAGGAGGTGTGTTGAGGTTTGGGACCAGACTGTATGTTCCGAACGATGATGAGATCAGAAGGACCATTCTAGAGGAGGCGCATCGTTCTATGTATATGATACATCCTGGTAGTACAAAGATGTATTGGGACTTGCGCGAGACCTTCTGGTGTTCTAGTATGAAGAGGTAGATTGCTCAATTTTTGGAGTAGTGTTTGACGTGTTAGCAAGCAAAAGCTGAACATCAGAGGTCGGCAGGGCCATTGCAGCCTTTGCTTATTCCGGTGTGGAAATGGGAGCATATTTCCATGGATTTTGTGACTGGATTGCCGCCAACGCTTCACGGGCAGAATGCTATCTAGGTGATCGTGGATAGATTAACGAAATCTACTCATTTCATATCGATGAAGGTTAGCTATCCTTTGAGTAGGCTAGCAAATTTGTATGTGCATGAGATTATGAGAATGCACGAGGTACCCGTGTCCATTGTGTCAGATCGAGATCTGAGATTTACTTCTCGATTTTGGACGAGTTTGCAGGAGGCATTGGGGATGAAGCTTACTTTCAGTACAGTGTTCCACCCCTAGACTGATGGACAGTCAGAGAGGACGATACAAATATTGGAGGATATGCTGCGAGCTTGTTTGTTAGACTTTGGTGGTAGCTGGATACAGCTTATGCCACTTGTGGAGTTCACTTATAACAACAGCTTCCAATCTATTATCGAGATGGCACCGTTCGAGGCTTTGTATGGTCGGAGGTGTCGATCTCCCTTTGTGTTGGGATGAGGTTGGTGAACGTCAGATGTTAGGACCTGAACTTGTGCAGCAGGCGTCTGAGAAGGTGGGTTTGATCCGGGAGAGGATTAAATCGGCTCAGAGTAGGCAGAAGAGTTATGCAGATGTTCACCGCTGTGAGTTAGAGTTTGAAGAGGGAGGTAAGGTATTTCTGCGTATTGCTCTGATGAAAGGAGTGATAATATTTGGCAGGAAGGGCAAGCTAAGTCCGAGGTATATCGGACCATTCAAGGTACTTGAGCGAGTGGGTCTGGTAGCCTACAAAGTTGCATTACCTCCAGCACTTTCGAGGGTCTATGATGTGTTTCACGTCTCCATGTTGAGGAGGTACGTGTTGGATCCTTCACATGTGATTAGTTATGATAAGTTGGAAATTTGGGATACTTTAGCATATGAGGAGATACATGTTCAGGTTCTGGACCGTAAAGTTCAGAAGCTTCGTACCAGAGAGATACCGTTAGTGAAGGTATTATGGCGAAACCACGAGGTTGAGGAAGCTTCTTGGGACCTAGAAACGGATATACCCAGGAAGTATCCACAGTTATTTTGAGCACTTGTACATGATCCTACTGTGGGTTGGGATAGGTGGTTAGTCGTCGGGAGTGCGAGTATGGTGAACTCCTGAGACCGTTGTATATGTAACCACGGTATTCCTCTGCCATAAGTGAGGGTATGTATGTGTATGTGTATGATGGGACTGCGCTGTGGTGATCTCCAATTCGCTCTTGAGTTGTGTCTATGTATTTAATTGTATATATGAGTCTGGGAATGAGAGATGACAAATTTTTGAGGATGAAATTTTTGTAAGGATAAGAGATTGTAAGAACCTAAAATATGAAAAATGGGTCTAAATATTAAGAGATGGGCAAAATTGGAAATTTCCGGGTCAAAGGGCTATAAAAGGAAATTTCCTTTGCTTCCTCATTAAGAAATCTCAAATCTCTCTCTCTCTCTCTCTCTCTCTCTCTCTCTCTCTCTCTCTCTCTCTCTCTCTCTCTCTCGCTCTCTCTCCCTCTCTCTAAACCTCTCCCTACTCTCTCTCCCTCTAGATTTCTTCACTGATCGTTGATGGAATAGGAAAACGAAAGTTACCACGAGGATCGTGGAAGGATTCTCTACAACTTCTACGGATCAGAATCTCGTTTCGAAGATTTTCGGGTTTCAGCATAAAATTGAGGTAAGACTCGATTTTCAATTCTGACCCAATAGATTTGTAGGTAACTGTCTTGTGAACATATTCTGTACTATGATTTGTAGGCTTTGGAACTCGTTCACTGTTTAGGGACCTTGGAGTTCGGGATTTGCTTACGGGGTTAAGGTAAGGGGAACTATGTTTATATTGGTTATTTTTGAAATCGGACTCGGTGGAACTGTGGTCTATAGTCCTGTGTGTGTTTTGGCTACTCATTTGGGGGGATCTAACGGGAAAAAACTATGGATTTTTCATTATTACAGTTTTGGGAAAAAGGGGGCGACGGGCTGAATCTCGAGTTTTGTTGAAAACCGAGTATATGTGTGATTTATACTATGATATTGGGATGACCGTGCCTTGACTTTGTTAAAACTGTATTTTCTTGGAAAACCATGATTTAGATTATCAAATGAGTGTGATTTGTTTGGTTATATAAGCATGCATGTGTGTGTGATATGTTAAAATGCTAGTAGAAACGCGGTTCCGAAATTGTCCCAAGTACTGAGAGTGTCCGGCTCTATATCCGAGGGCGTGTTATCGCCTGCCATGTAGGCAAAAGTGTCCGGCTCTATATCCGAGGGCGTGAGCCTATTCTGGCATATCAGGCTGAAGGGTGTGGATCCACCAATTTAGCACCGGTACGATGCCATGGGAGTCGGGGACTAGCTATGTGCCGGTGGCGCCGTGTTCGCAGGTTGGCTACAGGCCAACGTCGTATGTCGCAAACCGGCTTTGGGCCGAAGAGTGTGATGACATTGAGGATTACTGATCATGTGTATGTATCGTGACGGGGCTACGTATAAATGGCGGCCGTATGTGTGCGTGTATGCACTGTGTAAATTAGTACTGGAATGCATTTAACTGCATATATGTTTTTGTCATGATAACACTCAAATGCCACACACCGATATAACCTGTGTTCTTCCTTACTAAGAGGTGTCTCACCCCTACTGTACGTACATTTTTACAGGTCCTTCGAGTAACCGGAACTAGCGTCCTGGTGTAGGGAGACTAGTGGCCGGTGTACTGCGTTTGCGCTTGGGTAAGTGCTAGGACTGTAGTTTTGTTGGGTTGCCATTTTGGGTTGTATTTGGGCACCCATTGTACGTTTTGATAGAGCTGTGTTTGGCTCACGTATAGACTCTAGTATGGTACTGCATATGTTGATATTGAAATACTTTTTCTGCTGCGTATATGATTATGATTAGATGTGTTTAGGGTGCCTGGGAACCCCACGGGGTCAGACTCTTATCCTTTGTACTGTATCTCTGATGATTTGTATGATACAGGGACAGGTACTTTCTCACCCCCGGGTCCCATTTTGGGGTTCGGGGCGTGACATAACCGTTTATGCCACAAGTAAGGAAATCATTCATTCACTAAACTTCGTTTAGTGTCAATACTATGATGCGAGGTTAAAAGTGTTTCAGCATAATGATTATCAAGTTTTAACTTATATAAACCATCACAAAGCATACCATAACCAACCATACTGGTATCCTTAAACAAACTGAAACATCCTTTATTAAAATTAAAAGTGTATCCATAAACATCCAATTTAGATAATGAAACTAAATTCCTAGAAATACTAGAAACATAAAAATTCTCATATAAATCCAAACAATAACTAGTGTAAGTCCTGATGGCTTCAACTGGCACTTTTATTTTGTTCCCCATGAAGATAAACTTCTCATTTGGGATTATGTTCCGGATTGTAAGAAATCTCTGCATCATATTAGAAACATGAGTTGTACATCCAGAATCAATCCACTAAGTATTATAAGGAACTTCAGCTAAATTTGATTCGAAACATACATAAGCACTAGGCTTACCCTTCTTTTCGAACCAAGCTTTCTATTTTAAGCAATACTTCTAGTAATGTCCAGGTTTCCCACAAAATGACAATTGTCCTTACTTGATACCTTCCTCTGGATATGGGAAGAAGATTCATTATCCTTTAAAGATCCTTTCCCCTTTCCATGCTTCTTTACTTTCTTTTCAGCTCCTTGATTATTCACATAATGAATAGAGTGAATTCCTTTATTGTTCAATCATGTTTCTTTTTGAACTAACATACTGTGCAACTCATGCACTTTCCATTTATCTTTCATGGTGTTATAGTTCATTTGAAAATCTCTATACTTAATCGATAATGAGTTTAAAATGAACTGAACATGAAAATTTTCATTCACATCCATTCTCAAAGTCTTACGTTTTGTTGTAATATTTGTCATTCAATAACATGCCCATGCATAGTACGTGAACCATCAAACTTCATGGTGGTTAACGTACCCATTAATGTCCCAGCAAGAGACTTATCTACTGTTTGGGAATGCTCTCCCACAAACTTTAAAAATTCTTTGGCACTTTCAGTTTTGGGAATAGCTATTTTGATGTTATTTGCAACACTTATTTGCATAAACATCAAACTTAATCTGTTTGATCTTTCCCAATTATTATAATAGATTATTTCTTCAACCTAGCTAGAACTAGTAATAGCAGTGGTTGATCATTTAAGAGTGTCAAATCAAGATTCAATACATCAAGGTGAAATTGAACTTGTTCACTCCAATCAGCAAAAGTCAACCCATTAAACATTGGAACAGATGAAGCATACAAGCGTAACGATCTAGGCCCAGATACTGTAAGAATTAAACACACTTAATGCTTGGAATGAAACATTTATAATATTACAAACACAAATATATTAATGTTTTCCTTTGGGAGAAACACTAATATAAAGAACTTTTAATGCTAATTAAATACTTTGGTAACATTATATGCACCCATTATAAGTATTTATTATCTTTGGATAAATAGAAAAAAGAATAATACATAATAATATTACCAAATCATTATTCTTATATTATAAGAACAATTAATCGACCTTTGGGTGATTATTGATGTCTTATAATAATTTTTAATATCGTTCTAGCATCAAACATATGAGAACTTTCCTTAATGATTTAATCACTTTGGTGATTGAAATCAAAACACTTTATAACATCACAATGTTAAAATATTGTGAGTAACATAAACATGCTAGCTGAATGCATTAACATTATATATCCTATTGATTTTCATGGATCAAGTCATGAAAGTTATATAACTTTTGTAGCCTATTCGTCTTATGCGTCACAGAAGGAATAAATTTATACCTTCAGAAATAACATTTCTTTTACTTAAATAATTATAAGATCATTCTAGCCACTCAATCACATAATAACATTAATATATATTTATATATATTTACTATCACAACAAACGTTCTGCACCGTCAGACTTTATTAACCAAGGCGTGCCACGCTTACATCGTTATACCTTAGAAAAGCATAAGGTTACTGTGCCTTGATTCATGAACTAAAATTAACGGAACATGAACCTTTAATCATAATCGATAATCATGAGTTTCTACAACTTTGGCTCTGATACCATATGTAAGTTTAGACACACACGATAAACATGATTTATACGTCTTAATAACATGATTTATATATCTTAATTAAGGACCTTCAAAACTCATAATTTTACACAACAAACGTTAAAAGAAAATCATACCGTGATCCATAGCCTCTAAGCAAATATCCTTAGACTGTGTTTCTATCTCACAACTTTATGCTTCCTTATACTCTATCTTAATTTGTTGGAAATCTTAGCACAAGCTTTCTAGATTGAGATAGAAACAGCCCTAAACCTCCTTTATATATTCATCACTTCATCAAGTGATTAATTAATATACATAATTTATCATAATTATAGACTTCTCATATTCCAAGATATTATTATTGTAAATTATGATAACATTATAATATTTAATATTAAAGACCCTTCATATTACCTTAATAAATATGATCATAATTTTATTTGAGACAATTAATGTCTTACATCACAAGGCACCCAAAAATTCATATATTTAATATGAAGAGTAAGTAACAAACTCAAGCTAGAATATGCCCTCATCAATTGCTTTAATAGCATACTTGGAATAGCATGATTGTCATACAAGAGGGCATGGAAACCACTCTGCTGAAATCCCATAAAAGTGTTAGGGCTGCTTTCCCTCTGATAAACAGAAGAATTATAAATCAAGCTAATGATTCTTGTAGTACATATTTCATGGCTGCCATGAATGAAAATAATGTGAAAATTTTAACATGGAAAGATTAGACTACAAAAGTGTAATTTTATTAGAACAATTAAATAGCTACACACACATACACGCAATTTATAAATCATAGCCCATTGCCAATAAGAAGTATTCACGAAAACTCAAGATGAGCACTGTGTTTTTTCTGGCTTTAACCGAAAAATTGGATTGTTCTCAAGGATTCAACCTACGGGTGCACTCCTCACTGTTGTTGATCTTAAATATCTCTTATCACATGTAGCAGAGCACCAAACTCTACTGTAGTCGCTCAGAAGAGAAATGGAAGTGGGAGCGAAGATCTGTAATGATTGAAATAACAAAGCCAAATTTGGAGTGAGAGATGAATTGAAGGAGAGAGAGAGAGAGAGGGATTGGCTGTGACACTTTGGCATCATATGAAAGGATAGACAGGGAAAAAGATGAGAGAAGATGGACAGGAAAAGTTGGAGTTACATAGAAGAGGAGATATGCGTTAAGGGCATTGTGAGAATTTCAAAATTTTGAGTTCTGTACTTTTTGAAGTTGTTCAAGTTCATTCACTAGACAAGAACAACTTGAATTTTGTTTGGCAACCTGGACTGCTGGGCTTTGGACTTGTGCTTAATTGGGCTGGCCGAGGATAGGACCCGAAGGCCCAATTTCAGTTGTAGTGGGTTGCCCATTTCCCAAACCAAAGGAGGCCCAATTCTTGTCCTCTTTTATGGTAGACATTTTTACGGGGAATTTATTATATGAGCCCGGTTCATGAAGGCCCAAGGGCTCTGATCTGTCCACTTAAGTAAAATCCACGTTAATTTTGGAAACTGGGCCTGTCTAGGCCCAGTCATGCGCCCCCTCCTTTTAGCCCAGCTTTGAAATTTGGAAAACAATAGAAAAGTTAAAAGAAAACAATTTTTTATATATATATATATATATATATATATATATATTTAGTTATCAATGAAGTGAAAGAAATAAAATATGTAAAAAATCAATGAACAAAAAATTGATTTTTCTTATGATTTACATTTGATTTTTTAAAATTCTAATCATATGGAAATAATTTTTTATTTTTGATAGTGTTTAATATAGAGAAAAAAGACAACAAAATGAATTTTTTTTCCTGTTAGAATCAAGGATTTTATTTGAAGAAATAAAATAAAAAAATAATAAGAAATCTATTTTTCAAATTTAATAATCAAGAAAAGCGAAAATAAAATAAAGTAATTAATAAATCAGTGAATAGAAATTTCAATTTTCCACGTCATTATATTTAATTTCTCTTGATTTTTTAATTATATTAAAACAAAAACAATATTTTAAGTAGAGAGAATGAATTTCCTTTTTATTTTTCTATCGCTTTATTTTCTTGTACATGATTTTTGATCCAAATGGAGGGTTAAAAAAAAAGAAAAAGAAAACATATAGAAGATCACTATCACAAAGAAAAGGTGGAAAGAAAATAAAAAACATCTATAATAAATTAATGAACACAAATTTAGTTTTATTAGTTATTATTATTGATTTTTCTTAATTCTTAATCATATTAGATTTTTTAAGAAAAATTTAATAGTATTTGATATTAAAAGAAAAAATATAATGAAAAAGGCTATTTTATTTCTAATTCTTTCCCCAAAATATTTGAAATGAATATATATATATATATATATATATATATTTATTTATGTGCGTATGTGTATTCATTTTTTAATGGTTGATCATCAAGAAAAATATAAAATAAAATAAATAGGTGAACAAAGATTATTTTATGAGACATTGACTTTGATTCTCCTTAGGTTTTAATATAATTGAATGCCTTTTTGCCATCAATAATTTTTTATATAAAAATACAATGATATATATTGGACCTATTAACAGGTTAATACAAAAGCAAATTTTGAAACCATATAATTTGAGAATTTACACCTAAAAGTTATTCTAAATTTACATCAATTAGTGGAATGAAATTGATTGGTCATCATATTTTTATTAAAGATCTTGACATATAATTTACTTTTCACCAAAAAAACAAAAAATAAAAAAATAATTGAGTAGATTGCACCTAACGTTTTGAATCGTTTCATTATAAAATAAGTATACATAAAATGTGTTAATATAACTTGACTAAAAAACATAGTGAGCCCATTAAATAGCACACCTAAAATTATGAAATGTTCTATATTTATGACTTAAAAAATAAATTAAAAGTATGTCGTAAAATAATCAAAGAGGATGCATACCTTGACAAGGCGTGACCTACTTTTATATGTTCAAATGACTTTTAGGATTGTCACATCTTGGTGTGGCCCATTTTAATTAACAATATAATGAAATGTCAATATTGTAGCATTTTATGCACAAACACACATGTTATGTAAGCTTATCAAGAATAAAAATGGTATGATTTAGAAACTTTGAATCCACACCAATAAGTAGATCATTGAGTATCATTCAAAATATGTCAGACCATCAAGTATATTCTACAAATTAAATAACAGTATCTGTGGATGATAAGAGTTTACTCAGTGAGTCAGCGGAGACCGTGGATGGTGAGAGTTCGATCTATGAGTTAGTAGAGACTGTGGATGGTAAGAGTTCTCTGTGAGCCAGTAGGGACCATGGATGGTAATGGAGATGCGTCCTAGGGGTTGGGTCAGTCGAACGTTCAACTAATGCATGGAAGTCGTGTCCACATCCGGACTTTACCTTAATTAGCGAGACTTGGGGGTGGAGGATACTGATCTGTAAGTTTGGTACCGCATCAGGGGGTTGCAAAGGGCTCGTTGGTGGTTGGAGTTCCTATGTAACAAAAAATAAAAAATTAAATACCTACAAATATAAATGTGAGCGTTCATAATTTGTGCTGAACAACTCATTATTCATAAATGCATGTCATTTTTCTTGATTTATTAGAATTTATTTTTAGATATTTAAGGGTAAAATCTAACAATATGTTAGCTTTTTGAGTCCGATCTTTATTTTGATACTAACAAACACAAGTGTTTCTTATATGTGTGTTTTAATGCATGAACATGTATTATTCAGGTCACATATAAGATCAAGAGAACATGAAAGCCAAGATAGGTCTTAAAACACAAATATGACGTATTCCATGGAGTTAGAGTAAAGGAGGAAGAAAAAGACATAATGTTTCATTTATATTACATTTATTTTTATATTTTGGTCTATAATAAATTCATGCATATATATGATATGAACTGTATGCTCAGATAGACTATAGATTGATCGTAGGGAATCAAAGGCCATAGTTTGACCTTAGGGCAAACTTTTGTCTACTTTCGGTCGATCGACGGTAGATTGTTTGGGTTTAATTTAAAAGTATGGGCCTTAGACTGACCTTAGGTCTCCAAATATTTCATGAAAAATTTCTTAAACTAAAATGTCATACCTTTATGAACAAGGAAAACTTTTAATCAAAATATGGACCTAAAACTACTTTGAAAGAACTTTGGGCGACCGAACCTTGAAGGTTATAAATGTCTCGGTCAATCAAACTAGTAAGAAGTCTACAAGTTGACTAAGGCTTGGGCGACCGAACCGAAATTGAACTAAACGTCCACAGTCGACCAAACCTTAAAGTTAACTTTTCCCACTGTCCACAGGTGCCCGAACTTTTAGTTCAAAAATACCTCGGGCTACCAAAATGTGAAGTTCGGCAGACCGAACTGTGAACTTGGCAACCGAATTTCGAGTGTTTTGAAAATCGCCTTGGCCTAACCACCCAAACCTTCCCTCGGGCACCCAAATTTAATTGAAAAAGTATCTTTTCTCTTTGTCTCTGTTTGGGCGATCGTAACTCTCGGGTTGTCACATTTTTACCATGGGTAATTAAGGGTAATTGGGGTTTAATTTTAATTAAAATTTTCTAAAATTCTCAATAGGTCCCCAACGGTCATATTTTTTCAAAAAGCTATAAATACTCCCTCATTTATTTTGATTAGCAACTTTGATTAACTCCCAAATCCTCTCAAATTATTTTGTTAATCAAAGTTCCCCCAAACTAATTTTTCATTGCAAAAATCTTTCATTGGGGCAAATTTTTCATACTTTCTCAAAATCTCTTTATTCATTCATTCACTTGAAAAATCATTTTTGAAAAAGAGTTTTTATTTTAAGGCATATACTTCATCAAAAACATTTTACTCTCATTATTTCGTTCATTATTTTAAAATTATTCTTGAGAGTAAATCTTGGTTCTCTCCATATGATTTCTTGAAAAACATTTAAGGGAGAATATTTTTGTTAAGGTCAAAACCTTTAAGTGTTCATCATACAAATTATTTTGAAAGGTTGAAATATTATCTTGAAAAGCACCCTTTCTTTACTGAGCATAAATTATATCATATTAGAGTGTGCATTTTATGAGCTTAAATGTATACATCTCAGCTTATTGTTTGAAGCATGTAATGTGTACAAAAATGATTTTTATTGTATTGGTTGGATTCAGGTCGGAATTGAACTGGAGAGTCTCAGCCCCATAAGTGAGACTAGCTCGGTTCAGCCTAATAAATTGAATTGGGGAGTCTCCGCCCCATAAGTGAGACTAGTTTGGCTTAACCTAGTAATTGAATTAGAGTTTTCCTCGCCTCGTAAGGAGATGATGTAAATGGCTTTTGCTACACCCATTTAAGTGAGTAGTGATAGTGTAATCCTTAGGGGGTATGCCCAAAGCAGGAACGTGGACTGGTTTGGCTGAACCTCGATAACAAATATCGTGTGTCACTCTCTCCTTATCTCATTTACTTTTCGCTCTTTAATTTTAGTATGTGTATGTCTGTTCATGTTTTGTTATAACCATCTTGCATGCATATAGAATTAATTTAAATGAGATATGTAACACATGTGTACGTATGCACATATTGTTCACTTACTTTACATATATGTTTTATTTCAAATAAGATATGAGATGTGGTGAATTAGCGTAATTGTTTAAATTAGCGAAAAAGTTTTGAATGTCCAATTCACCCTCTCTCTTGGGATCACACCAATTCCAACACAATATTTCTTGAGTTTTTCAAATATAATACTCCACCCCTTGTGTTTTTGAAAACTACTAGGAAGTCTTTTGAGATTTAAATCTATTGACAATATGAACCTTCCGCTAGTTGAGCGTTAGTCAACTGTTAAGTATATGTGAAAAAAAAAATGATTTTTTACTCTTAATAAAATAATATTTTAAAATGTTATTGACTTAAATAAATTAAATTAAAAAATTTGGTATGTGTAATGTTTTGAAAACTTAACCTATTCTCGATTTGAAAGATTTATCAGTCCAATCACTTTTGATCAATCAATGGACATTAAGCATGACAAAAAAATTATTATTATTTTATAATTGGTGTATCGAATCAAAGGACTTCTTGGTGAACTTCACAGATCGGCTCTTGGAGAGTGTGAGGGGATTGGTCCCCTTATTGTAAAGGCTTCTCCGTCTTCAAAGGAGATTGGTTAGTGGATTTTATAACCCTTGAATGTGTCTCAAGGTGTGGACGTAAGTAAGAGGCCAAACCATGTTAAACTACGGTGTTAAGCTTTTCTCTCTTACCTCCTTTATTTTTTGCGTTATTCAATTTACTTATATTGTGATTTAAATTGTTTGTATCTTGCCAAATCTTATTATTTTATAGAAAAATCTATTAATCCACAAAAGGGTCTATTCACCTCCCCTCTAGACACGACTCTAGAGACAATAGTATCCATCATTAAGTAATGTTTTTTTCATTAATTTTCATATTTGAAATATTGTGAACTATAAGAAGAATCTTGAGATATATTTATGAAAAGAAATTTGAATAGGAATGATAAGGTGCACATAAGATGTATGTATAAGAGCACCATGAGACACATGCATAAGAAGCATGGTAAGACATGCATAAGTAACACCATAAGACACAAACACAAGAAGTGACATAAGAAGCACTTGTAAAAAGCGCTATAAGATGCTCTTATTGCAAATATGAACAAATGGATCTTATGAGACTCATTATCAATTTTTTCATTTTTTTTCAAAGGTTATTACAACCATATTTTTTTTAATCATGAGTAACTTTGAATTTATCAAAATGTGATTTATTTGTTGCTACTAATCAAAGTATTTCATTTAAAAAAGGGTTAGTTATAGCTAGGCAATAGAAGGTTGACTTAGCAATTGCTTTTGGGATTCAATTCTTCTTGGAAATAATGTTCTATTGAGACAAAAAAATCTTGACGATTCATTTTTTGAGTACCCTCTTAATTTCTCTACTTGTTGAGCAATAAATGTTCTAATTGGTTGTCCAAGTAAGAAAAGCTTCACATACTATAAATTTTTGAGTCGGTTTGCATGGAAGGCAATCAGAGTGCATAATTATGTGGAAAAAGATTGCTAAAGATCCTTTACTACCAAATTGTCTAATATTTGTATTTTATTATTATTATTATTATTCTAATTGTATCATCTTAATTTTTCTCGATAGGTTGAGACTACCATAGCCTCTTAAGAATTGACAAATTCTCATTAAGCACAACAATAAAGAATACAAATATTAAACAATTTGGTAGTAAAGGATCTTTAGCAATCTTTTTCCACATGATTATGCACTCCAATTGCCTTCCATGCAAACTGACCTTTACTACCAAATTGTCTAATATTTGTAATTTTTTTATTATTATGCTTATTGTATTATCTTACTTTTTCTCAATAGGTTGAGACTGCCATAGTCTCTTTAGGGTTGACAGATTATCATCAAGAATATTGATGAGTGATTTAAAAAAAAAAAATATGAGAATCTTTGTTTATTTCATTTTGATTTTGAAAGAATATGTTGCTTGAAGAGAAGGGCAGATCGCTCGAAATGCAAGGTTGCATTATGATGGATTTTTTAGCAGAGAAAAAGAGAAAGAGAAAATTGTAAATGACAAGTTGCCATATTGAGCTATGAGCTACTCACTAGATTTATTTGGGTTTAATGTCCAACATATTGGGGCTAACTAGGTAAAGTCACATGCATTAATCCTCAAGAATTGGATAAACTCCAACTCCATAGCTTCTACAGTCTCATACTTTTCTTCTATATAATTCAACTGATATTAGCTCTTCCATGGGTGTTGGTATCTCTCCTTACAAGGTGTTGGGGTTATCCCACATTGGTTGTGGAAGGGGTTGGTGGTCAGTTATTAGGTGTGAAAGAAAGTCTCACACCATGAGCTAGCTTTTGGGGTTGAGAAGACTCAAAACCACCTAACACCGGTATCAAAGCCCATGGTTCAACATTCTCCCCGGGATGCCGGGTACGTAGGACCACCGATTTGGAACCCGATGTATGAGGGGGAGATTGTTGGGGTCATCCCACATCGATTGTGGAAGGGATTGGTGGTTACTTATTAAGTGTGAGGGATAATATCAACCCATGAGCTAGCTTTTGGGGTTGAGAATGTCCAAGACCACCTAACACAAGGCACTCCCTGATCTTGTTTGATTTGTGTTGTTTGATTGTCCATCAAGGCACATGGCTTAACAGTCATCGCACTAATTGTATATAAAATATCACTACTCAAGTAGTGATTGAAATTATGAACTCAACAAGGATTTAAAAAGGTTTAAATGTTTTTTTATAGGATGAAGGTTAGCCATTGCTCTACTAAAGTAAAAATTTCTTGCCCTTAGTAACGTAATGGCATTACATACCAATGACAAGCATAAAGTATTTAGGGTGACAGACCATCTCTTACAATTTATTATAGTGTTTTGGTTTAGCATCATTGAATCTTTTTAAAGTCAATAGAAAAGTGCACCTATTGAACCTGAATTATAAATAAGGATAGTTCACTTGTAGTCTCATATTTTTTACATTTTTAAACATGAGATTTCTAAAAACTCAAACCATTTCTGGTTATTAGCTAAATCATCTAATTTTTTTTATTCTCTCATATTTTTAAACTTACTAATAGATGTGTGACATGCACATGATTGTATGTGAATAATATTGTAAATTTTTTAGTTCTAAATAAAGTATGAATATCAATAATTATGTGTGGGGGTACAACTCGATCATCATCCACTTGGCCTAAATTTAATTGGTTGCTCTCACTAAATTATGTGTCAATAATATTTCTTCTGCATAAGTCTTTCATTATTATTATTCTTTTAGTCAATTCAAGAGATGCTTAAAATATATAACAGAGGGTAACTCATATCTCATACTTATACTCTTTCATTCCTCACAAGATTCAAATTATAGATGTAGAGACCCGAAAAATATAATAATAAAAAAATAAAAAAAAAATAGATTTTTGGCTGGGAAAGGAGAAAACCAGAGACGATTTTCTCGAGGGGAAAGAAAACCGACAACAATTATGGAATTATCGCGAGTCAGTAACAGGTGAAACGGTAAAATTGAGTCGGTCAAAGGGAAAACCGGCTACGTTTTTCTGAGTAGCAAAGAAAAATGTCGATGGTTTTGGTAAATTATCGTGACTGGGTAAAGGGTAATGGTAAATCTGGGCCGGTTAAATAGAAAACCGCTGACGGTTTTCTGGGAGTTCAAGAAAACAAGCGACGATTTTCTCAGCAGTATTGAAAGTTATAAAAGAACCCAAGAGTTCATTTGAAAACATAAAAAATAAAACACACACACACACACTCTCTCTCTCTCACCAAAAACCCTGCAGCCTTTCCCCTATTTTCCTTCGATTTTGACTCCATTAAAGCTCAGATTGATGATCAGGAACCACCATGAGGCTCTTGGGAAGATTCTCTATCACCTAACCAAAGCGGAATTTCAGTTTGAGGTTCTGGGGCACCATCCCAAAACTGAGATAAGGGTGTTAAATATTAGTTTTAATGGTTAATTGGAGTATTTGGAGCCTAAGGAATATTAATTGATAATATTCTTGTGATTGAGTTGATTGATTTGGGAAAAATTATAATTTCAGGGATTTGAATTTCGAACGCCGTAGGGGCGTAAATTTAGAGCTTTAGTAGGCTCCATAGGAATCAGGTAAGGGAAATATGTTATGCCAGTTAAATTAGAAATTTTACCAGTAAATTATAATATTTGATTATGAGTTTCATAGTGTGATTTTTGAACAAATCAGAGCATAAAGATTATACAATTTTATAGATTTCAGTATAGGAGTTTTATTTATTTAATTGTGTTGCTTGAGTAAGTATCAGTTCAGTACAAAATTTACACAACTTTCAAAGTATCATAATTTACAGTATATATATATACAAAAATATGTTTTATAGAATTTACAGAATCATGATTTACAGAATACACATAAAAATATGTTTTACAGCATTTTCAGAATACCATGATACATAGATTTCAGAACCATAACCTTCAGATTTTACAATCTATTCAGATATTACAGTTGATCTAGATATTATAGTTTATTTAGATAAACTTTTATAGTGTTATGGTTATTAAAATTGAAACAAAATCATGGTAAAATAGTAAGATATATTGAATAGTATTATAAATTATCAGAGCCTGATGGGAAAAATCGGATTACAGAGCATGATACTGTAACTAATTTAGTACAAAGTGCAACCACATATCTCAGATAATGTGTGAATTTTATGAGTAGTTGATCGTGCCTTGGGAGAGCTTGTAGGCTCCCTAGTAGTTTGGGTTGAGGCGGCCGATCTAACGATAGAGGTTTCAGTTGACTTATCCTGGTAGGCCAACCAGTGTTAAGTCTCGTCTGTGGATTGCACAAACCTGTCATAAGGGGTTAAATCATGACATACAACAATTCAGGGAAGTTTTCACAGTTATGTGTAAATATATATATATATATATATATAGATTTATAGAAAACAGAAGTTATACGTATAGATACTAAAAGTATGATTAAATAGAAAGTTTAGAAACAGTTTATTTTAAGCCACATAGGTGTGAGTTATGATGTATTTTATTTTACCTATTATCTCACTCTCAGTTGGTTAAAGTATATTATTTATGTAAACTCAGTTGTCACACACTAGTAATAGCATATTTCTTCTTACTGAGAGTTGTTTCATCCCAATAAATTAACACATTTCAAGTGATCTAGCTAGACGAGCAGATCAAGCTTGGAGATAGAGGGGATATTTGTGTTGCCTTGTCTATAGGGTAAGTGTTTTTTAGGGTTGTATTTATTAGTAGATTCTAGATGATCTAGTGGAGAATACTGTAGAGATATGTAAATAAATGTTTTGGGAAATACTGAATTCTGGTATTGTAATTATGGTTATATGATTTTATGTTTTCCGCTGCATAAGTGTGTTGTCATACGAACATGAATTCCTCGGTGCCCACCTTGGGACCGAGATGTTATAGAAGATGTTATCAGGGGTATCAGAGTAATATGATTTTATAGCACATAAAAAAAATGGCATGAATTTTTGGGTCGTTACAGTTGGTATCATAGCCTAGGTTGCTAGGTTCTACAAACTCTAGTATACAACGGAAAGCAATACCAGAATATAGGAATGAAATTTTGAGAAGGATAGAAATTGGGATAGAACCGAATTTTAGTGAGTTAATGTTGAGAAATTAAGAAAAGTATTTAGGGTTCTGTTTTGCAGTCTTGAAGCAGGAACTTCGGGGTGGTTTTTGTGATTTTCCTCGGTGACTATTTCAAGAAAACCATAGTAAACTATCATCAGTTTCTATTTTCATATGGCAGGACTAGACCTTAATTAGTGATAGGTGGTATGGGAATATTTTAGTTATATTAATATAAGAATAACATTATGAGGTATAGATTCTTATAATAATTTGATATTATTGCAGGATGGACCCTTGAGGTAATAGTGTTCACGCTAGCGGCGATGATGATGCATGGCCTTCTAGCATGGGCGACGGAGATTCAGATACTATTTTGCGCAGTGTAGCTCAATGGGTAATAACTGAGATTGCACGGAACTCCAGGGAGCAGGGAGGCCCGTCTGCAGCCTCGGGGTGTACGATAGAGAAGTTTACCAAGATGAACCCTCCAGCATTTTTAGGAGGAGCTGATCCTATAGTTGCTGAGAATGCAGGAAATCGAGAAAGTACTAACGGCACTCCATTGCACTGATGAGTTGAGGGTCCTCTATACCAAGTACAAATTGACAGGCAAGGCCAAGAGATGGTGGACGACTACGAAGTTATTGGAGGAGCAGAGACCTATACCAGTGGCTATGACTTGGAGCCTGTTCAGGGAGGTATTTTTTGACAGATATTTTCCCGCCACTATTAGAGGGGCTAAAGTGCAAGAGTTTCTAAGTTTGACCCAGCGGCCGATGATAGTTTAGTAGTATGCGGCAAAGTTCATCGAGCTGTCACGATTTGCTCCTTATATAGTACCAAACGAGGCTAAGAAGTCTAAAAAGTTTGAAAAGGGTCTAAGGTGAGAACTCTACGCACAGGTGCCGATTTTAAAGGTGTAGGATTTCACAGAGCTGGTTGATAGGGCCATTGTTGCAAAGGAGAGTATACTGAAGGATGCTGAGACGCAGAGTCAGAGGAAGAGGCTCACACCTCCGGGTTTTTAGGTGATTTCTAGCCGGGGTTCATGGAGAGGAGACCGGTACAGTGGAGGCCAGAGGCAGATGATGGGACATCGTGGTTTCCAGGGCGAGCAGACTTATTGGGTCCATTGACACGACTCACGAGGAAAAATATGAGATTTGAATGGATCGACGAGTGTGAGTAAAGCTTCCAGGGGTTGAAGCAGTGGCTGGTCACTATATCGGTATTATCTATTCCATCAGGAGAGGATGAATTTGTTATATACAGTGATGTGTCTGAGAAGGGACTCGAGTTTGTGTTGATGCTGCACGGAAGGGTTATTACTTACACTTCTTGGCAACTTAAGGAGTATGAAAAGAATTACCCGGTATATGATTTAAAGTTAGCTACAGTGGTGTATGCTCTAAAGATTTGGAGGCATTATCTTTATGGTGGAAGATGTGAGATCTTCACTAACTATAAAAGTTTGAAGTATTTATTCACCCAGAAAGAATTGAATATGAGGCAGAGAAGCTGGTTGGATCTTATTAAAGATTATGATTGCATTATCAGTTACCACCCAGGGAAAGAAAACGTGGTGGTTGATGCTCTGAGCCCGAAATCAGTGGAAGCAACATTGTTAGCAATGGAGATTCAGCATATGATTCAGATGGATTTGGAGAGGCTCGGTGTGGAGTTAGTAGGGGATGATCACCAGAAATTTATTCCCAACCTAGTGTTATAGCCTACCTTACAGGAGAGGATTAAAACTGCTCATAGGAATGACGTAGAATTGGTAGAACTGATAGATAAAGTGCAGTACAGATAAGGGGAGGAGTTCAGTATTTCAGATGATGGAGCTCTGAGGTTTCATACCAGACTGTGCATACCTGCAAATGCTGAGATTAGAAAGGTTATCCTATAGAAGGCACACATATCCCTTTACACAGTGCATTCTGGAGGCACTAAAATGTATCGAGACCTTCGGGAATCCTTCTGATGGAGCGGCATGAAAAAGGAGATGGTCGATTTTGTGAAGCTAAGTTTGTGGAGCAGTGTTTGACGAGTTAGTAGATAAATACTGAGCACTAGAGATCAGCGGGACAGTTGCACCCACTCCACATTCCTGAGTGGAAATTAGATCATATATCCATGGACTTTGTTACAGGGTTACCATTGGTGTTGCATGGAAATAATGCTATTTGGGCGGTCGTTGATCGATTGACAAAGACTGCTCATTTTCTTCCTATTAAAGTCATCTATTCTATGAATAGACTGGTAGAGTTATATATTCAAGAGATAGTTTGACCCCATGGTGTGCCAGTATCTATAGTTTTAGATCAAGACCCACGATTTACATTACGATTTTAGAAGAGTTTGCAAGAAGTGTTGGGGTCTCAGTTTTCATTTAGCATAGCCTTCCATCCTCAGACTGATGGGCAAATGAAGAGGACGATCCAGATACTTGAGGATATGCTATGAGCATGTATGCTAGATTTTGGGGGTAGTTGGACCCAGTATATGCCGCTGGTAGAGTTTGCGTATAATAATAGCTATGAGGCCAGCATTAGGATGACACCTTACGAGACATTATATGGCATGAGGTGTCGTTCTCCACTATACTGAGATGAAATGGGTGAGAGACGAGTTCTAAGATCAGAATTGGTGCAGCAAGCATATGATAAAGTCTGACTTATTAAAAACAGAATCAGTGCAGTTCAAAGTCGGTAGAAAAGCTACGCAGATACTCGCTGCCGGAAGTTGGAGTTTGATGTGGGAGATCATGTATTTTTTAGAGTAGCACTGCTAAGAGGAGCTATGAGGTTTGAGAAGAAGAGTAAGGTGAGCCCTAGGTTTATTGGTCCATTCAAGATACTTGATAGAGTGGGTCCAGTCGCCTATAGGCTAGCTTTACCACCAGCTCTATCTAAGATTCATGACGTATTCCATGTTTCCATGCTGAGGAAATACGTACCAGATCCCTCCCACGTGATTAGGTATGAGGAGATGGAGCTGAGAGATACTTTAGCATATAAAGAAACACCAGTGCAAATTCTAGATAGAAAAGAACAGAAGTTGTGCACCAAGACAATTCCACTAGTAAAAGTATTATGGAGGAATCATGCAGTGGAGGAGGCCTCGTGGGAGCTAGAGGAGGAGATATGACAAAAACACCCACATCTCTTTAGTGGGGACCAGCATTAGACAGAAAAGGAACAATAATAATTCAGGTAACGTAAATATAGTTTAGTTTTATTATATGTAGAGCAGGATAATGTATGTATAAGTTGTATTTTAGATTATAGAATAGGTAGTATTTTTGGCTTTGGGAGAATTCTCTTTTATGTGTATACTTGTAATCTCCCAAAACCGTAATTGTAACCACGGTATTCCTCCGCCATAAGTGAGGGTAATTAATAAAATAAGTAGCAAATTTTCCTCAGAGGATGGTATATAGCACAGATAGAAAATTTTGAGGATGAAATTTTTAAAAGGAGTGGAGAATATAGAGACCTAGAAAATATAATAATAAAATAAATTGGAAAAAATAGATTTTTGGCTGGGGAAGGAGAAAATTGGCGACGGTTTTTTGGAGGGCAAAGAAAATCGATGACGGCTATGGAATTACCACGGGTCAGTAACAGGTAAAATGGTAAAATTGAGCTGGTTAAAGGGAAAATCGGCGACGATTTTTTGAGTAGCAAAGAAAATTGTTGGCGGTTTTGGTAAATTACCACGGTTGGGTAAAGGGTAATGGTAAGTCTAGGCCGGTCAAATAGAAAATCAGCGACAGTTTTCTAGGAGTTCAAGAAAACCGGCGATGGTTTTCTCGACAGTATTGAAAGTTATAAAGGAACCCCGAGAGTTCATTTGAAAACATAAAAAATAAAACACACACACACACACACACACACACTCTCTCTCTCTCTCACCAAAAACCCTGTGGCCCTTCCCCCATTTTCCTTCGATTCCGACTCCGTTAAAGCCCAGATTGACGATTAGGAACCACCATTAGGTTCTTGGGAAGATTCTTTGTGTCACGGCCCGAATCCAATAATTGGACCCGAGGGTGAAAAAGTAACCTAACCTGTCCCTGTATTACTAAAATCAAGATATAGTACAATGAATAAGGGTCTGACCCCGTGGGACTCCCAGACACCCTATACACATTCACATACACAATAGAAACACAGCAGAAGATAAGTCTTTCTATACACAATCTGTACCATACTAGAGTCCATACAAAGGAGTCAAACTTCAAAAAAATACAACGCAACCCAGGTGACAACCATAACCACAAAAGTCAACCCGATACAGTCCTAGTACTTACCCAAGTACCTCTCGTAGTACACCGACCACTATACTCCCAACACCAGGATGCTAGTTTCGGTTACTCGAAGGACCTGAAAAATATGTACGTACAGCAAGGGTGAGACACCTCTTAGTAAAGGCAGATACAGGTTATATCAGTGTGTGGCATTTGAGTGTTATCATGACAGCAAAACATATACAATTAAATGCAATTTCCAGTACTTCTACAATAATTTCAAAACAATGCATACACATACACACATGATTAAATAACCCGGTGTTGTCACACCCTTTGGCCCGAAGTCGGCCCGCAATACTCGGTGTCGGCCTGTAGCCGGCCCACGATACATGACGTCCCCGGCACATGGCGAACCCCAGGCTCCTATGGCATCGTACTAGTACAAATTGGTGGATCCACACCCTTCGGTGATAAGCCAGTAAGGCTCACACCCTTCGATATAGAGACAGACACTCTTGCCAAATATGACCAATGATTTCATATGCCCTCGAATATAGAGCCGGGCACTCTCAGTACCTAGAACAACTCATAACCCAGTTTCGATTGCATTCCACCAAAACACAACCATGCATGCTCATATAACCAGACAAACCATACCCATTTGGTAATCCAAAAATCATGATTTTCAAAACATATACAATTTAAATAAAGTCAAGGCACGACCATCCCTATTACACAGTATAAATCATCATATACATACGATTTTCCAACAAAACCAGGGATGTAACCTAATACCCCCCTTTTCCCAAAACTGTAATATGAAAAACCCATAATTTTACCGGTCAGATCCCCCCAAATGAGTAATCAAAACACACATAGGAGTGCGAACCACAGTTCTACTGAGTCCGATTTAAAAAATAACCGACATAAACTGAATCCCCTTTCCTTTCCCCAAATGACAAATCCCGAACTCTAAGGCCCCTAAACAGCGAACTGAGTTCCAAAACCTACATACCACAATACAGAATATGCTCACAAAACTATTCTCTACACAACTACCGATTCATAATTGAAAATCGAGTCTTACCTCGATTTCAAGCCAAAACCCGTGAATACCCCGAAACGATGATCTGATCCGTAGAACTTGTAAAGAATCCTTCCCTAATCCTCGTGGTATCATCAGATCAGCAATTTTCGCAACGTATGACGCAGAAATCTAGAGAGATAGAGAGTAGGTTGAGTTTCTAGAGAGATAGAGAGAGGTTTTATGATTTCTTAACTGAGAAGTAATGAAGATAGCTTTTTATAGTACCTTTGACTCAGCTGTCCTCGTCGACAAACCCATGTAGACGCCTCGTTGACGAAGCAGTAACCTCGTCGACGAGCCTGAGATTCTTGGTTTCTCGAAACCTCTCAGCTTCTCCTCGTCGACGAGCACCTAAAATTCATCGCCAAGAACTACAAAGCCTTCGTCGATGAACTCTGGCTTCATCGACGAAGCCTGCTTAAATTCCAATTTTACCCTTCTCTTAATTATTTAAATTCATATATTACGGTTTGAGTTCTTACAACCTCCCCTCCTTACAAAAATTTCATCCTCAAAATTTGCTATCTCTCATTCATAAACTCAAACACAAACACGTAACTTTAGAACAAAATTGGCGATTACTACAACGTAGCCCCTTCACAATATATACATATCCTCACTTATGGCAGAGGAACACCATGGTTACAAACATAAATCGTCTCAGGAGTTCAAAAATACACACACTCCTCAAGACCTACCACCTATTCCAATACAAAGTAGGGTAATGTACATAACTTATAACAACTATGGATACTTTCGGTGTATTTCTGCTTCCAATTCCCAAGAAGCTTCCTCAACCACGTGATTCCGCCACAATACCTTCACCAAAGATATGTCCTTGGTACGTAGCTTCTGAACTTTATGGTCCAAAATCTGAATAGGTATCTCCTCATACGCTAAAGTATCCCCAATCTCCACATCCTCGTAGCTAATAACATGTGAAGGATCCAACACATACCTCCTCAACATGGATACATGAAACACATCATGGACCCTCGAGAGTGCTAGGGGTAGTGCAATCCTCTAGGCTACCAGACCCACTCGCTCAAGAACCTCGAATGGTCCGATGTACCTTGAGCTTAACTTGTCATTCTTCCCAAATCTCATCACCCCTTTCGCCAGAGCAATCCTCAGAAATACCTTACCCCCCACCTTGAACTCTAACTCACGATGGAGAATGTCTGCGTAGCTCTTCTACCGACTCTGAGTTGATTTAATCCTTTCTCGGATCAAACCTACCTTCTCAGATGCTTGCTGCACAAGTTCAGGTCCTAACACCTGACCTTCACCAACCTCACCCCAATATAGAGGAGATTGACACTTCCAACCATACAGAGCCTCGAACAGTGCCATCTTGATACTAGCCTGGAAGCTATTGTTATAAGCGAACTCTACTAGTGGCATAAACTGTATCTAGCTACCACCGAAATCTAACACACAAGCCTGCAACATATCTTCAAAGATTTATATCGTCCTCTACGACTGTCCATCAACACATAGCGTATTAAAGCCGCACAGGCTACCACTGAAATCTAACACACAAGCCCGCAACATATCTTCCAAGATCTATATCGTCCTCTCCGCAGCCAACCCCTGCTGCACTTTCTTTACAATTCAGCTAACTCGACATCACTAGCCTGTGCGGCTTTAATATGCTTAAACAAAGTCGGTTGGATCACCAAGCTAGCAATAAAAGCCTGATGGTCACTGGCCACCAAATCAATACCCAAGCTCTCCAGATCCCATCTGTTGTGATGCTGAGCTACGACTGCAGATACTGTAGCATATTCCGACTTTCGACTCAACAAATTGGCTACCACATTAGCTTTTTTCGAGTGATAACTGATGGTGCAATCATACTCCTTAATCAACTCAAGTCACCGTCTCTACCTCATGTTTAGCTTCTTCTGCGAGAAAAAGTACTTGAGGCTTTTATGATCAGTGAAGATCTCACATTGCATACCATATAAATAGTGTCCTGATCTTCAGTGCATATATAACAGTAGCCAGTTCTAGATCATGTGTAGGATAATTCTTCTTGTATTCCTTTAGTTGCCGAGAAGCATACGTTTCTACCTTACCCTACTGCATAAGCACACATCCCAAACCTTTCAAAGATGCGTCGCTATAAATCACAAATTCGCCATCCCCCGAAGGAATGGTCAAAATTGGTGCAGTAACCAGCCGATGCTTTAACTCCTGAAAACACTGCTCGCAATCACTGGTCCACTCAAACTTCACTCCCTTTCTGGTCAATCAAGTCAAAGGCCCAGACAGTTTAGAGAAACCTTCCACAAATCGTCGATAATAACCTACCAGTCCTGGAAAACTCCGAACCTCCTGCATACTCTTTGGCCTCACCTAGTTAACCACAGCTTCAATCTTGCTAAGATCAACAGAGATACCATTTCCAGACACCACATGGCCTAAGAATGCAATTTGATTGAACCAGAATTCACACTTCTTTTGCTTAGCATACAACTTCTTTTCTCACAGAATTTGTAATACTAGCCTCAGATGACTCTCATACTCTTCCAAACTCCTTGAGTATACTAGAATATCATCGATAAACATCACTACAAGCTGGTCCAGGTACGCATGGAAACCTTGTTCATCAGATCCATGAACACTGCTAGAGCATTGGTTAACCCAAAAGGCATGACTAAGAACTTGTAGTGGCCGTATCTGGTTCGAAAAGCATTCTTCGCTACATCCTTAAATCTAACCCTCACCTGATGATACCTTGATCGCAAGTTGATCTTTGAAAAGACCGGCATCCCCTGCAACTAGTAAAAGAGATCATCTATACGAGGTAAAGGGTAACGATTCTTCACAGTCACCTTGTTAATCTCACGGTAATCAATGCACATGCACATCGACCCCTCATTCTTTTTCACAAATAGTACTGGAGCTCCCCAAGGCGAAACAGTAGGTTGAATGAAACCCCTATCCAGTAATTCCTGCAACTGCTCCTTCAACTCCCGAAGTTCTGTTGGAGCCATCTGGTATGGAGCTTTAGAGATCAGTGCCTTGCCAGACAGCAGCTCTATCGCAAACTCCACCTCACGATTCGAAGGTAAACTGGGTAAATCATCTGGAAACACATCCGAGAACTCGCTAACTACCTGAATTTCCTCGAGTCTCAACTCATCCCACGGTGGTTCCTTCACAACAGCTAAGTACCCTTGACATCTGTACAAGAGTAATCTCTTTGCATGTAATGCCGATAGAATTTGTGGTGTCGAACACACACACGATCCCACAAACTTGTACTCCTGTTCCCCAAGAGGTTTGAATATTACCACCTTCCTACGACAGTCAATCATGGCATAACTGGAGAATAACCAATCCATCCCAAATATGACATGAAACCCTGACATGTCGTACTTTACAAGGTTTGCTGGTAGCAACTTCCCTTGGATTACCACTGGGAAGTATTCCAACATCCTCCTACGGAATGATATACTCCCAAATAGTGTGGCTTCATACAATCCCTCTTCCATGAATTAGGTTTCCACCCCACACAGTCTCACAAAATTAACAGATATAAAGGAGTGGGTCGCACCTGAATCAAATAAAACCACAGCTCTGTTTAAAAGCAATATCATAGTACCTGTCACCACATTCCCCGCATGCTCAGCATCCACTGGATTAAGCGAGTACACCCTCGTTGGAGCTGTGTTCGTTTGATGGGCTCCTCGGGATATCTGATTACTTCCCCAATTCTGACTCAAAGAAGGTGTACCCCTCCTCGGTGTGTGACAATCCCGAGCCATGTGACCTAACTGGCCACAATTGTAGTAGTTACCCCCAAACATCTGGCACTCATCGCTATGCCATTTACGGCACCTGGTACAATGATCACCCACCTAGCTCATCTGAGAACCCTGATGCTCGGTATTCTGTCGATAACCTGAGCCCCAGTTCCTCTTCTTCCACGATCCCTGACGAGATCCAGACTGAGAACCAGAAGGCACTGGCCTCTTCTTCTGCTCCTGGTCCACCTCATCCTCTCGAATGCCAGTCTCAATCACAGTGGCTTTATCCACAAAAACTGAGAACTCATAGATCTGAAGCATACCCACTAGTCTGCGGATATCTTTCCTCAGGCCCTTCTCGAAATCTCCGAGTCTTCTTGTCCTCGTTCGAGACCAAACACGGTGCAAACCGGGATAGCTCTATGTACTGAGCAGCATACCTTGCACCATCATACTCCCCTGAGTTAGCGTAGAAAACTCATCCGCCTTAGCATCACGTACAGAAGCTGGGAAGTATCTGTCAAAGAACACCTCCTTAAAACAGCCCCAAGAAATCTCCATAGGACTGACCCTCTACTTTTACAGGAGATTCACTACAGCCCACCAACGCCCTGCCTCCCCTGACAACTGGAAGGTAGCATAGAGGACTCTCTGCCTGTCCGTGCAGTGTAGGACCTCCAAAATCCTCTCAATCTTCTCAAACCAATCCTCTGCTATTGTCGGGTCATGTCCCTTTGAGAACGTCAGAGGATGCATGCATGTGAAGGAGACTCATGACTCGCCGTCTCCTTGGAGCCGCTTCCCAGGTCATTATCCTTGGGCTCCATTCTAAAAAAACAACAGAGTTCTTTCAAGACTTCTACAACACTTACATTTAACACAATTATCTAACCACAATCATGTTATCCACTACCTATTAGGTCCAAATCTGTCCTATCGCATCGACACGAAAGTCACCAATGGGTTTCCGTGATTTTATTGGAATCGTCATTCCAGGAAAAACACAGAACACCGCCTACGAATCCCGGTCTAGCAACAAAACATCCCTCAACCAACTCTACCCACATCCAACCTCCTATGCTCTGGTATGTACACACAGCTATATCTAACCAAGTCTGCAAAATCTAGCAACCTAGTTAGCTCTGATACCAAGTTTTCACGCCTCGAACCCAATGATTGGACCCGAGGGTGAAAAAGTAACCTAACATGTCCCTGTATTACTAAAATCAAGATATAGTACAATGAATGAGGATCCAATCCCATGGGACTCCTAGGCACCTTATACATATTCACATACACAATAGAAACACAGTGGAAGATAAGTCTTTCTATACGCAATATGTACCATACCAGAGTCTATACAAAGGAGTCAAACTTCACAAAAATATAACACAACCCGGGTGACAACCATAACCACAAAAGTAAACCTGATAAAGTCCTAGTACTTACCCAAGTACCTCTCGCAGTACACCGACCACTATGCCCTCAACGCCAGGACGCTAGTTCCGGTTACTTGAAGGACCTAAAAAATATGTAAGTATAGCAGGGGTAAGACACCTCTTAGTAAGGGCAGATACAGGTTATATCAGTGTGTGGCATTTGAGTGTTATCATGACAAAAAAACATACACAGTTAAATGCAATTTCCAGTACTTCCACAAACAGTTTCAAAACAGTGCATACACGCACACAAACATGATCAAATAACCCGGTGTCGTCACACCCTTCGGCCCGAAGCCTGCTTGCAATACCCAGCATCGGCTAGTAGCCAGCCCGCGATACACGGAATCCCCAGCACATGGTGAGCCCCAGGCTCCCATGGCATCATACCGGTACAAACTAGTGGATCCACACCCTTCAGTGATCAACTGGTAAGGCTCACACCCTCGAATATAGAGCCAGACACTCTTGCCAAACATGACCAGTGATTTCATACGCCCTCGGATATAGAGCCAGACACTCTCAGTACCTGGAACAACTCATAACCCAGTTCCGATTGCATTCCACCAAAACACAACCATGCATGCTCATATAACCAGACAAACCACACCCATTTGGTAATCCAAAAATCATGATTTTCCAAACATATACAGTTTAAATAAAGTCAAGGCACGGGCATCCCTATTACACAGTATAAATCATCATATATATACGGTTTTCCAACAAAACCAGGGATGTAACCTAATACCCCCCTTTTCCCAAAATTGTAATATGAAAAACCCATAATTTTACCCGTCAGATCCCCCCAAATGAGTAATCAAAACGCACATAGGACAGCAAACCATAGTCCTACCTAGTCCGATTTAAAAAATAACCGACATAAACTAAATCCCCTTCCTTTCCCCAAAGGACAAATCCCGAACTCCAAGGACCCTAAATAGCGAACCAAGTTCCAAAACCTACATACCACAATATAGAATATGCCCACAAACCTATTCTCTACACAACTACTGGTTCAAAATTGAAAATCGAGTCTTACCTCGATTTCAAGCCAAAACCCGTGAATATCCAAAACGACGATATGATCCATAGAACTTGTAGAAAATCTTTCCCTGATCCTCGTGGTATCGTCGGATCAGCGATTCTCGCAACGTATGACGCAGAAATCTAGAGAGATAGAGAGTAAGTTGAGTTTCTAGAGAGATAGAGAGAGGTTTTATGATTTCTTAGCTGAGAAGTAATGAAGATAGCAATTTATAGTATCTTTGACTCAGTTGTCCTCGTCGACGAACCCATGTAGACACCTCGTCGACGAAGCGGTGACCTCATTGACAAGCCTGAGATTCCCAGTTTCCCGAAACCTCTCGACTTCTCCACGTTGACGAGCACCTGAAATTCGTCGCTGAGAACTACAAAGTCCTCATCGACGAACTCTGCCTTCGTCGACGAAGTCTGCTTAAATTCCAATTTTACCCTTCTCTTAATTATTAAAATTCATATATTACGGTTCGGGTTCTTACACTTTGTCACTTAGGCGGAGCGAAATTTCAGTTTGAGGTTCTAGGGCACCATCCCAAAACTGAGGTAAGTGTGTTAAATATTAGTTTTAATGGTTAAATTGGAGTATTTGGGGCCTAAGGAATATTAATTGATAATATTCTGGTGATTGAGTTGATTAATTTTTGAAAAATATAATTTCAGAGTTTTGAACTTCGAACGCCGCAGGGGCGTAGATTTAGAGCTTTAGCAGGCTCTATAGGAATCAGGTAAATGAAATATGCGATGCCAGTTAAATTAGAAATTTTACCAGTAAACTATAGTATTTGATTATGAGTTTCATAATGTGATTTTTGAACAAATTAGAGCATAAATATTATACAATTTTAGAGATTTCAGTACAAGGATTTTATTTATTCAATTGCGTGGCATGAGTAAGTATCAGTTCAGTACATAATTTACACAACTTTCAAAGTATAATGATTTACAGTATATATATACAGAGAGATATATTATAGAATTTACAAAATTTTGATTTATAGAATACACACAGAAATATGTTTTACAACATTTTCAGAATACCATGATATACAGATTTCACAACCATAACATTCAGATTTTACAGTTTATTCAATCATTATAGTTTATTCAGGTTAGCTTTTACAGTGGTATGGTTATTATAGTTGAAACATAATCATGGTAAAATAGCAAGATATATTAAATAGTATTATAAATTATTAGACCCTGATGGGAAAAATCAGATTACAGAGCATGGTATCTTAGTTAATTTAGTACAGAGTGCAACCACATATCTCAAATAGTGTGTGGATTCTATGAGTAGTCGATTGTGCCTTGGGAGAGCTTGCAGATTACCCGGTAGTCTAGGTTGAGGCGGCCGATCTGATGATAGAGGTTTCAGTTGACTTATCCTGGTAGGCCAACCAGTGTTAAGTTCCTCCTGCGGGCCGCACAACGCTGTCATGAGGGGTTAAATCATGACATATAACCATCTAGGGAAGTTTTCATAGTATATATATATGTATATATAAATTTCTAGAAAACAATAGTTATACATATAGATACTAAAAGTATGATTAAATAGAAAGTTCAGAAACTGTTGTATCTTAAACCACATAGGTGTGAGTTATGATGTATTTTATTTTACCTATTATCTCAATTTCAGTTGGTTAAAGTATATTATTTATGTAAACTCAGTTGCCACACACTGGTAATAGCATGTTTTTTCTTACTGAGAGTTGTCTCATCCCAGTAAATTAACACATTTCAAGTGATCCAACTAGACGAACAGATCAAGCTCAAAGATAAAGGGGATATTTGTACTGCCTTGTCTATAGGGTAAGTGTTTTTTAGGGTTGTATTTATTAGTAGATTCTAGATGATCTAGTGGAGAATACTGGAGAGATATGTATATAAATGTTTTGGGAAATACTGAATTCTGGTATTATAATTATGGTTATATGATTTTATATTTTCTGCTACATAGGTGTGTTGTCTTACAAACAGGAATTCCTCGGTGCCTACCTTGGGATCGAGATGTTATAGAATATGTTAACTGGGGTATCAGAGTAATATGGTTTTATAGCACATAAAAAAAATGGCATAAATTTTTGGGTCGTTACAAGAGATCTCCAACATGAAAATCCTAGGGTCCATTTAGTTTTACAAAATATTTTTCATTTTTCATTTTAATTTTTCAAAAAATTGCAAAAAGGTTATCAAAAATTTCAATTTTATAACTATTGTACAAAATAAATAAATAACAATAAAAAATTATTGGCATTATTATGATCTTTATTTTTCATTTCTAATTTTTTAAATAATTACAAAACTATTACTTTATTTTCTAGATTTCTGAATTCTTACTATGTGTAATGGCAACATGGACTTTGAATTCTTAGTTATATATTGATTTTGTTTCAAATCCAAGCCCAAAACACATGATGCCAAATACTACATTATATAATTTTTTTGAAAATTGAAAAACAAGTTTTTTTGTGTGATTGAAATCCATAAATAAAAATAAGAAAATATTTTGCACAACTTATTAACAAACTATTTATTCTCTAACTTTTAAATACGAATTTTAGAAAATTAAAAAATAAACTAAAGTTTTAATAATTTTTTGAAAAACTAAAATTGAAAAACTAGGGTTTGTTTAGTTGTAGAAAATATTTTCCATTTCCCGTTTTTTAGTTTTCCAAAGAAATATAAAAGTTTTAGCTTATCTTTTAATTTTTCAAGGTTCGTAATAGAAAGGAAGAAAGATAAATTATTCTAAATTGTTAATTTTTAAAAAATTATAGAAGATAATATTTAAAATCACGGAGTTTGAGACTTTAATTTGACTTTCTATGAATTTGGAAAAGAAAAAAAAGAAAAGAAAAAAGATACATGATCAACACCAATCAAGTCTAAAATACGAAATTCACGCTTTCTATGTAAGTTAAAAATTTAAAAAGTTTAAAAATAATAAACATGATATTTTTCAACTTCTCTATATACATTTATTAAATTGAAAAATAAAATAACATTTTTTATAATTATTTGAAAAATTAGGAATGATAAATTTTTTATTGTTATTCATTTATTTCATACAAATGTTATAAAAATAACAAATTAGTTAATTTTTTGTAATATTGAAATAGAAAATAAATATTTTTTCCATAATTAAGTGGATCCTAACTTTATGTTCGAGAGATCATGGATTTGAAATTATATTAAATTTGAATAAGATGTAATATAAAATTATATTGAAATTTATCAAAATCTATTCAAATCTAAATTCAAGATTCAAAATTCATGCTCACAGACGCACCATAAAAGGTTTTTAAGACTACGCAAACCCTTAGACCTTAACTATTAGGATATCTTTTGAAAGATAAAGAATACAAAAATAAAATGGATTAAATATTACTAAAAAAGAAAACAGTGAGTGTACATTTATGGTACATTTTATTTTAGCTTGTTTTATGGCATTCAAAATTTAATGCTATTTGGGAAGGAAACACCTTAATAAATCTTTGCTTTGACCATTCTTCTATAAGTAGCTTTTGTGGGTACAATTTATCTAGAGTGCCATGTTTGGTCAACTTTTTTTTTTTTTTTTGAGTTTCTAATTTGAAAAATATAAGAATTTATGATAAATTTTTAAAATATATAATATTTGTGAAATTTAGTATATATGGTCTCCAAATGAAAATTTTGAAATATTATTTTTCTATGTCAATTTCAATCATTTCCTGTAAATAATTTTGTTCGGTTAATATCATAGAATTTTTACAAATGGAAATATAATGTTTATATTCATACTTGATTCGAGAGGCAATTGCAATCCTTTGACAATGCTCGGACAAATATAAATATCAACGATAGTTTGAGTGATAATTCAGACCAAACAGGGATTAGGTGAACTTATTTGAAATTAAAGAGAGATTTAAAAGAGGGATTTTTTTTTTCAAAATTTATTAGAACAACCATGAATATGATGGTTGATAGTAGGCCGTCATAAAAGTAAATTCTGATGAAGTTTTAGTGGTCAGTTTTTCAAAAAATTACTCAGATTGAGTTAGAATTTATTATTGAGTATAAAGGGAGGAAAAGCGAGAGCTCTATTCATACACATTAAAAAAAATATTACCAAATATGAATTCCTGGCTCACTAAATTAATATGAAATTAAAGCGTACAACAACGTATTAAGTAATATTTACGCACGAATTAATGTAGCTGCACCACATTCCTATTAAATTATAGGCCTAATTTGTGGGTTTGTGGGAGCCAGGAGTGTTATTAGATTGTGTTTCATTCATAATTTGAAGCCATAAATACTTTGGCAAATCATAACTTATCTTTAACTCACCAAAAAACAAAAAATAAAACATACTATATTGTCTTTGCAAATAAATTGCATATATTTTGTTTACAATTTTTATTCACATAATAAAAAATTATTTAAACAATAAAAATTACTAATTATAAAATTAACTATAATCATTCGCACAATTTTATTCACAGAAATGGACTATGTATGTTTATTATTTTTAATAGCAGAAAATAAAAATGATTATTATTATTAAAAGAAAAGGGTGACAAATTTTTAAGAATGAATTTTATATATGATAGCTGTCGAAGGTGTGATTTTCTAATGATAGATTCATTAAACAACAATTAAATAAAAGAACCTCTAAGATAAGAAATAATTTTTAAGGTAAAGCAATAATTTTTAAATACGAACATATTTAATAATACGCAAAGCAGCCACCGCCTTTACCGCACACCGATCGCATGCGCCGATCACTCTCTTTATTATTTATTTATTTATTAGTCCGGCCGGCGCGCGGATGTTGCAAATTGGTAACCGCCGCGGAGGCGGCAGCCACCAGGATCCGTGACTCTGCGCCTCATTTAGGGTAGCATTATTAGGTTAAAAGTTGAATTAGTCAGAGTAACAATTCAATTAAAAATTTATTCAATTTGCTTCAATTCTTATTTTTGTTGAATTTTAATTTTTTTTTTTTGGGCTCGATTAATTTACTTAACCAAAATAACTGAAAAGTATAATTTAATAATAAATAATTATATATCTATATATATAATATATTAAAATATTTTATATTATATATATTAAAATTATATATATTAAATATTAAATCAATTAAAATTGATTTACCGATTTAATTGAAATTCGGTTTGGTCAATTTTGAGTTTATTAACATGAAATTTCAATTTGATTTGGTTGAGAAGATTTTTGACGAAATTTTTCGGTTAACTCGGTTAATTAGTCGAATTAATCGAACTAGCTGAATGCTCATCCTTAGTCTGATTATTATTTTTATATATTTTTACAGGAGTCATTCTTGTTTATAATAATTATATTTTTGGAGTTGAAAAAGACTATTGTTTAAGTTTAAAATTACTCAAATATACCCTTAAATTATGTTTGGAGCACAGATTTAATATCGTAAATTTAATTTTGTATGTTTTCATATAGAATTCTATAATGTTAAAAGTGTGATGTTAAAATTTCAGAAAGAGATGGTAAGCAATTAGGAATTGGAAATAGGTTATCTTTCTCTGTATAATCTAAGTAGTGAATCTTCATTGAGCCAAAAAGATTTAAATTAAATGTATTAAATATGAACGATGTTTGGGAACATGACCATTACTTATATATATATCGTTCATATTTAATACATATAATTTAAATCTTTTTGGCTCAATGAAGATTCATATATATAATATGATTATAATAATAATAATGATAAATTAATAATAATAATAATAATAACCAAGTGACTCGATTATTGTAATTGTTAGGTACCATTTTTTAGCTTTTAGGATCGATTTCTTAACGTAAGATAATCCTTCTTACTAAATGAAATCAAAGAATTAGTAGATTTGTTTCGCCCAAAAAAGGGGAATGCATTAAGTTTATGAATTAACCTCATATTTAGATTTGGACAGTTTTGGGAAAAAAGATGTTGACCTAATAGGTTATACCCAGTTTTGATTATGACAAATACTCGGGTATTTAATGTCTATCAAGTTTGTATGCAGGTTCATATTAGTAAGATCATTTGATGACATATGAAGACTTGAAGAATAAAGACCTAGAAGATTCATTCATTGTAATCTATATTATGTTCAATTCCGGTCTATAATAGTAAAATAGGAAAGGTCTGTAATATTTAAATGCATATCATGCATGCAGGACCTAATAAGCTCAAAGACTTTTTAGAAAGACCCTAGGTCCCTGCTCTTACACTTAAGTTAGTCCCCAAAATCACATATGCTATCAGGGGAATATACTGAATTAAAATAGGACTTAAAGGATTAAAATAGTAAGGTTTCGGGCGACCGAACTGTGGTGTTCAAAACACATTGGTCGACCGAACTGTTAAAAAAGTCAGCGAGTTGACTTGGTTTCGGGTGACCGAACCAAAAGGACTGTAGTGTCCTTAGTCAACCAAATCTTTACTCCAACTTTTCCACCAACTTGGTAGCCCAAACTTTTATGTTCAAAACTGCCTCGGGCTACTGAGCATGCAAGTTCGGTAAATTGAACTTAAGACCAAGCGACTGAACCTTGGACAGAATGGAAAATCGCCTAGCTCAGCAAACCGAACCCTTATTCAGACACCTGAACGTTGAAAAGTTATTTTTTCTATTGTGTCTGTTCGGGCGACTGAACCAAGGGTCAGGCGCTCGAAACTCTCGTGTTGTCTTAATTTTTACCGTGGTTTTTTCGGGTTAAACATGGTTAATTTTCTTAAACGTTTTTAAAACAAATTTAATAATTCCCTATGTATCCCCAACGGTTATAATTTTAACTTCCTATATTTATAGGGGTTCATTTGCTTGGATTAGCATATTGATTAAGCAAAAAATCCTCTGAAATTTCCTAAGCTCTATTTCTTCATACAAACCCTATACACTCATATACTATCATTCTTTTGAGAAATCAAACCTTGTGAGTGTTTATTCATTGTTCTAGTGTGCTAAAAACTCTTATTTTTTTATTGCATATTTGATTTTCGGATTGAGGGTTTAGCTAGGTTTTTCCTCCAATTTTATGTAATAAATCTATGTGTGGGAAAAATCTTATAGCTAAGTGAGTCTTTGCATTATTATTGTAAGACTCATTGAGCTTGTATTTTTATGTGCAAAAATCTTTTTACAAGCTCATCTTTGAATATCTTTTTGTGCTTTGATATTGAGAAAATATTTTTTGAGATATTGTAATTACTCTTGGTACAAATCTTTAAAACCCTAAATTGTGATTGTGATTTTTATTTATATATAGTTTCAAAGATTAAGCTTATTGATACACTTTTGTGTTTGAATTGAGATAGTCATTACTTTGAGTGTTGATTGCACACATACACCATTGAACTTATTGGTCTTACATTATTGGTGTGCTTTGATTATTACTAGCATAAATCTGCTTGATTGAGAAGCATAATATTTGTACACAAATTGTATTGTGATTCTGTTGTATTCCAGGCGTGGCCTGAGAGGGTGTTAATCCAGTCTGGAAGGATTGGTTGTAAAGGTTGAGGTTAGCCATTTGCTAATTAACCTGATTGTATTTAAGTGTCGCTCCACTCGTTAAGTGAGCCTTAGCGTAATCCTTGTACTTGTGAGCCAAGGCATGGACGTAGGCAGTTTGCCGAACCTCGATAACATATCTGGTGTTATCTCTCTTTATTTGCTTTACCTCATTTGCGTAATTTAATTTCAACATATATATATATATATTGATCTATTTTATATATGCACTAAATTGACCCTAGGGTTGTGAAATACTGCTGCTAGTTAATTGACCTAGGAGAGAAATTTTAAAATACCAATTCACCCCACCTCTTGGGATTATAATAAAGCTAACAAAGGAAAAAGAAAACCTTAATACAAGTTTTATACTGTACATTATCCAAACCATTGCCAAATCGAAATCTAAGGTTTGAACTTCAAATTCCCAAACATTAGTGAGATTGTGTTTGGAAACAAATTGAGTTTGAGGTTCTTATTGTTAATCGTTCCACCCAAAAGTATACTGTCCAAAAGGGGGGGGGGGAGAATGGACTCTTTTCGCATATTTGGATTTTCTCTATAAAATAAAACTCTTGGCAAGATTACAAGCAATTATATCACAATATATATATATATATATATATATATATAATGTAAATCAAGTTCAAGACATAAATAAAAGAGTATAGGGAGAGAAATATTAATACTAGAGTTTTAACGTGGTTCGGCACCAAGCCTATGTCCACGCCTTAACACTAAGTCAAGGATTCCACAATCCACTATAAAACTCCTTCACTAGTGGAGCAAGCCTTACAACTCGGATACAACACCCTACACTCAAGAACAAATCCCTACCACGCTCACCAAAAGCTTTCACCAAGTGGTTCACCTAGAACCTTCACAATGGTTCACAAAGAACCTTTACAAGAAGAAGATGATTACAATGAAAATGCTCCTTGATTAAGCAAATATCATATACAAAGCAAACCTCACACTTAATCTCTTAAGGAATGAATCATACAAGATAAGCAAGTAAGAGAGATGAGCACTTGTGAATATGAACTAAATGCAAAGTGCTAGGTTTTGGATTCAAAGATGTTTTTCACTAAATGCTTGTAATAATAATAAAAAACCATGCTAAACAAGTCTAAGAACTTGAATTTATAGCCAAAATACCAAGCTAGCCATTATTGGACCGTTGGGAACAAGTCCCATGAGAAACTAGCCGTTTTCTAGCCATTATGGTGCTGGGCATGAGACCACTCGTTGACTAATCACCTGGGCAGGAAATTCGCATTGGCTACTAGTTTTACTTATTGACGAGTCCCCTATTATCGTAGACGAGTGCCTTTAATAAGAAAAAGTAATCAACATGAAAGTTGTGAGATTTTTTCTTAGCTTTACAGGGACACCAAAATTGTCCTTTTTGGGCATTTCTAACAAAAGTTATGCCCCAAATACAGAAAGGTATTCAGGACTCGAGGCTGCACTACGTCATTCTAAGATTGCTATATTTTTCCTTGTCAAAAAGTCTTTTAATGACTTAAAACATTCTTAAACAAAATTATATGAAATATATTAAGTCTAATTAAGTTTAATACTTGTTCAAAAGAGTTTTCCCATGAATATAAGATATCTTGTTAATAAAAACACATTTGAAAAACCATTTTGATATCTTATATACTTCCATGTCCTTTATGAAAATATGCTTTGACTTTCTTGGAGCTCTTGGACATAAAACTCATTTTATTAAAACTGAGGCAAAGTGTGAAGAAGTTTATAAAATCAAGATGATGAAAACTTGTCCCTTCTGAAAATATATTTGAGTTTTGGATTCGTTTGACAAACTCTTTGTTTTATATTTGAAAACTATAAATATGAGTTTGTGACTTAAACTCATGTGTCCTAGTATGCATGCATTTGCTCAACTCTTGCTCAAAAATCATGTAAGAAACAAAACGCAAGAGTTACAATACACACAACCCTTATTACATATAATTCAACAATAATCTTCCTTTGGTTGTGCTTGGGTCCTTTCTGAGTGAGTATCCTTTTAATCTTTCCTTCTCGACGTCAACTCGGTCTGATCTTTGCCTTTGATCCAGTACTTCATGTATTTGTAACTAGAACCGATACTAAACATGATCTGCAAAGATAGGAAATACTAGGAACCACAAATAGGTTAATATCATCAAAACATATAAATCATGATTATGTAGCCCCCAAGGCTAACACTTATTTTTGTAAATTTGTAAAAAAAAAAAAACTAAAGACGTTTTTATACTACATCATACCCAAATCTATACAAACTAAGATCAAAAGTTTGAACTTCAAGCTTTTGAACACTAGGTAAGTTCCAAAATACATAATTAGTCTTTGATGAAAATAAAACACATAATTTAATTAGTTTTTGAATTAAATTATATATATATGTTAAAAAATATGTTTATTTTTATTTATTTATTATTGCTTTTATCACAGCCGTTGGATCGTCTCTAAATCCAACGGTTATGTGGTGTCATATATATGTTTGTAAGCAATGGGAAAATATAGGGATTGCTTGTCATTTTGTACAAGAGAGAGTTAAAGGGGGATTCTCTCTAGGAAGAACTTTTCTTCAACGGGTTGAAGGTGAAGGGGTGTATAGGGGATCTGGGATCGGGGAGAGACTGATTAGATCTTGTACTGCCATCGTTTCATAGTGGATTTTTCTCCAGGTGCACGCTCCGTGGACGTAGGCAACCTTGCCGAACCACGTAAAATCTCTCATCTCCATTCTTTTTGTGAATGTTCTTTGTGCTATTTATTTTGTTAATTGGAAGATTAAAATCGTTGCACGTCAACAAGTGGTATTAGAGTACGGTTTCGATTGGGTGCAGATATGATAGATCATATCATATCATATCAGATCAAAAGAAATTTTTTAGATCTGAAGTTTTTCCGCAAAAGTGCTCAAGATCATAGCAGTTCGTTCAGATTGGATTGAGGTACGCAAAGATTCATATCAAGTGCCGAAAAATTATTTCAGAATTTTTTAATTAAAGGAGGATCATTTTTCAATTGAAGGTGTGAAAAAAAATTCGAAAGAAAAAAAATTTTTCGCGAATGAAGAACAGTGTCAGAATTGGGTGAAAGACCCGAATTTAGAATCGGGTCGGGTCAAATTCAGGTTGAAGGGCAAGTCACGCTAACGTAATGTTGACGCAAAAGCTAACGCAGGTGTCGTTGCTGACATCATCCTGACAAGTGCTGATGTCACTGCTGACGTCAGAGGAGAGAAGAAAAAAAAAGAATTTTTTTTTAATGGCGAGTACTTCAACGACCAAGTTCGAGGTGGAGCCCTTTAATGGGAAAAATAATTTCAGTCTGTGGCAGAGCACTGTGAAGGATGTGTTGGTCTAATAGGGGCTGATTAAGGCACTGTATGGTAAAGACAAGAAGCCAGAGACCATGTCAAATGATCAGTGGGAGGAGTTGGAAATGAAAGCAGTAAGTACCATTTGTTTAAGTTTAGCTCCAGAAATTAGATACAATATGTTGAATGAAACATCACCAGTCGAGCTTTGGGAAAAATTGGAGAATATTTATATGTCCAAGTCCCTAGTTAATAGACTGTATTTGAAGAAATAGTTGTATTAGTTGAGGATAACTGACGGCACAAAAGTTAGAGACCACCTCAATTATTTCAATAGAATAATCACGCAGTTGCTGAGTATTGAGGTAAAAATTGAGGAGGAAGATAAAACACTGATTCTGTTGTATTCGCTTCCTAGTTCCCTTAATACTTTGAAAACCACACTACTTCTAGGTAAGGAGACTCTTACAGTTGATAAGGTGACTACTGTCATTATGGAGAGTGAGAATTTTCAAAAACCAGATCATCTAGGACATGGAGATGGGTTGGTGGCTAAGGGTAAGTCTAGCCAACAGCAGGGCAAGAGTTCTAGCAGGGGTAATTGGAATCGAGGGAAATCTCGATCCAAGTCCATGGGTAAGAGTGGGAACTAGAGGAGTGGTTGTTTTTATTGTGGGAAAGAAGGGCATATGAAGAAGGACTATCTAAGAAGGAAAAGAGATTTAGAGGAAAAGAACAAGAAGAAGACTGAGCAGGCTACTGTAGTGGAGAGCAGTTCATCATTTTTTGATGGGGATCTTTTGGCTGTTACTACAGGTTCCAGTTACTTAGCTGATACTTGGACTTTGGATTTAGTGTGCTCATATCATATGTGTCCATATAGGGACTGGTTTGACTCCTATGAACCAATCTCTGGAGGGACGGTGTTGATGGGTAATGATGCTTCCTGTGGTATTCTTGGTATTGGAACGGTCAGAATCAGGATGTTTGATGGTGTACTTAGGACCAGCAGGGGTGTGATGCATGCTCTAGATTTGGAAAAGAATTTGATTTCCTTGGGCTCTTTGGATTGTAATGGGTTCTTTTTTTCATCTAGCGATGGTGTGTTGAAAGTGGCTAGAGGTTCATTGGTAGTAATAAAGGGTCATCTGAGGAACAATTTGTACACTCTAGTAGGTGGCACAGTGACTGTTGGAGCTGCAACTAGTACCTCTTCAGATACAGATACAGATGATACTACTTTGTGGCATATGAGGCTGGGTCACCTGAGTGAGCATAGTTTGCAGGAGCTGCACAGGTGGAACTTACTAGGAGGTAATTCTTGTTGTAAGCTTAAGTTCTATAAATATTGTTTGTTTGGTAAACAGTGCATGGTGAGTTTCAGAACAGGAAAGCATATGAGCAAGGAGGTGCTGGGGTACATTTATTCAGATGTATAGGGTCTAGTACAGGTACAGTCTCATAGTGGTGTTATTTATTTTGTCTCATTTATTTATTACTTTTCTAGGAAAGTGTGGGTGTATTTTTTGAACCATAGGAGTGAGGTATTCAGTAAGTTCAGGGAAGAGAAAGCTCAGGTAGAGATGCAAACAGGGAAACATGTGGAGTTTTTGAGATCTAACAATGGACTGGAGTACAAAAGCAGCCAATTCATTGACTTCTGTAAGGAAGAGGGGATCACTAGGCACTACACAGTTCCACATGGGCCATAGCAGAATAGGGTGGTTTAAAGGATGAAGGGAATATTACTAAAGAGGGCAAGGTGCATGAGGATTCAGGCTAATCTGCCTAAATCATTTTGGGCAAAAGTAGTGAGTATGGCACGCTACTTGGTAAACAGGTCTCCTTTTACTGCTATTGACGCAAAGGTTCCTGAGGAGGTATGGATAGGTAAAATAGTAGATTACTCTGTGTTGAGAATAATTGGTTGTCCATCGTATGTGCATGTGTAGGAACAAGACAGATCAAAGTTGGACTCTAAGTCCAAAACATGCGTATTTCTTGGTTTCCAAGAAGGAGTGAAGGGATACCAATTGTGGGACCCTATAGCACGGAAGGTGGTCATTAGTTGGGATGTGGTCTTCAATAAGGAAGCCATGTTGAAGGCGAACCTATTCAGGTGGAGTTGGACAGTATTCATAATTCAAGTATGGGTAATACTCAGACTACTGTTGTTGATTCTGTTGCATAGGATACAGTGAGACAGACTACAGTTCCTCAGGGAATTCCTCAGAAAGGTGATAGACATGAGCCTATAGGGCTAGCCATCAGTAGAGAAAGGAGGAATGTTAAGCCTCTAGACAGGTATAGGTTTGTGGACTTAGTTGCATTTGCTCTGATTACTAGTATTGGAGATCCTTCTAATTTTCAGGAAGCAGTTCAGAGTTCTAAACGAGATAGTTGGTTTGGAGCCATGTTTAAGGAGATGGAGTGTAGTTACCTGAAAAAAAAATTATTATTAATCAATTAATTAATTAAATATTATTAAATTAATTAATTAAATAAACAAATAAAAGGAATAGTATGAAAAAAAAAAAAACTAATTGAAAGAACTTATTCCTTTGGAATGGATCACCAGTTATGAACAACTTCATCAACAAACAACTGCAGTCCATTTCTTAGATTCCAAGTTCGAGAGGCTCTCTGATGGAATGGTGAAAACAGTCTTTAAACCAAAAGATGTTGCTTCCTCCAACACTCCACTCGTTTTCCAATCCTTGATGATAAAACCAGTCACTTTTGAAGGAGATATCCCTCTAAGTAGTGTTGAAGTAGATGGAACACCTGTCTATATTGACAAAATTGAGGGACACTTTATCTGGGATGTTGATCCTTCTATGTGTGATCTAGACTGTGCTTGCTATAAATCTACATACAAGTATAAGACCCGAGCTTCATGCAGAACTCCTACTTCTCACAAAAGGCCTGATGACCCAGACAGCCCTTAGATAGGACTCCAAAGTCCATCTACGAAGCCAAAGCCTCTCAGGATCTATGAAAGATCTCTTGAAATTTTTAAACAAGAAGGCTTACTTCCTCTATAACAAAATTCAGTTCCAAACCCCAGTTTATCTAAAAGGCATAAAAAAAATCCATGTTCCATATCTCAGCCTATTCTTTGCTTCATGACTTCCTCTTATGATAAACACTTCCCTTCTTTGGAACCAAGAGCTCATCCAGAGTCAAACCTTTTGTAACACCCCGAACCCTTAAATCCGAGTTCGACGCGTTATACCTGATAAAATCCTGATAATCCATAATTCATGATATACACAGCGGAAAACATAAATATAATCTCCATATAACATAATACCAGAGTTTACTAATTCTAACTAAAATCCATAATAAATCATCCATCACCTGCATTTCCTTAAATCTACATAACTCCCAAAACATTTCAGTATTTTCACAATCATTCCTTACTCAACAACCTTAAAACATAAAGACATAAAACATAAGATATCTACATCCCGAAATATTATCAAAATTATACCCTTTTTCCTCCAAAAGTACTATAAAACTCGAGCTCTCTAAGCTCGATCTCGAGGAGGTCCTGAAAAAAAAAAAAGATACATTTATATTCGGGTGGGACACATCTCAGTAAGGGAAGAAACAATATATTAAAACAGTGTGTGGCCAACATGAGTTTATAATCAACATACTATTTAACATTTGCAAATCTTTAACATAATTTTTGAAATCATTTTCTAGACCTAATCAATCACATGCAAAAGATTTAACCCACGAGATTACCCAAGGATAGGGGTGATTACCCACCTATACAAGTAGCACCCCTCTGCTCTGATACTTAGGCAACCTGAGGTCACAACTAAAGCATACCAGGGCACTCACCTTGCTCAGTAAGCCTTCAAGTATTATATTAATCTCGTACTCACACAGTTCTACAATAGTTTACCGACAAAGGCCCTAAGGATAGGAAAATCTACCCGCCCATACAAGTAGGTTCCCTCTGCCCTAGAACGTTATGTGGTTATTGCCACATCTGTAGCTACTAGTGCACTCGCCTTACTCAGCAAGCCCTTAGGTGAAAGGTACGCCTCGCCCAATCATAACATGTTCTACGTACATACATATTTCTAATATCATAATACACAATTCTTTCTATCCTTATTCAATCATTCACATCCTTTCATGTTCATAACTTAACATTTCATTGTGTTTCACTTTAAGTGACTCTTTCCTATTTGTATCATTCACGTTTCACATTTCATTTCTTCGCATTGTTATTCCATTGTCATTTCATTGCATAAAATTTTCATTTCATTCCTTCGTACCACAGTTGCTCTTTAGCCATCATTTGTTAGTCCACATAGAAATGCGTTAAAATCTGCTACAGTTAGTCCACATAGAAATGCGCTAGAATCTGCTAACATGGCTGTCTTTCAGTTGTCTTATGTTTACATGGTTGCATTTAACATACACAGGCAACATTCTCCATATCACATTTTACTCATAATGTCTTACTTACTTAGCCTGCATCTCATACATTTAACATATATTTACGTAGAATCTCATGCCACACAATTTAATAGAAAAATTCATACATATTCCTGTAAAATAGGTCAACCCACATTTAGCATTTAATTATTGAAAATATAATTTCCATTTCTTACATAATAATCCAGAAAATTCCTTCCACTTTGTTCAGTCAATTTCCACAAATACATAACTAAATAAGTGGTCCTAGGCTTAGAAATCATAGTTTTACATTGTTGGAATTTTAATAATTCACACCAAAACATACATATAATATAACATAAATTATTACCTTTAATTTCATAAAATCTGATTTAATATATAATTTTCCCTTACTTGATTTCTTGAACTACGCCAATAAGGACTCCGAAAAATACCTACGACACTCACCTAGACCCTGAATCAAAAACCCTAGTTCCATTAAATTAATCCTAAATAAAATACTATTTAAATATTTCCTAGGGCCATAATTTCCAAATATATAATAATACCTACAAATATAACAATTTTTTCAAATTTCCCAAATCCCACTCTCGCTTTGGAGTGGGGCCTAGAAAACCCCAATTGGAAAATTACCTACGCCAAAATGAAGACGACGATGACTAGGACCCCGTAGTGGTGTCTGATCGTCGATTTAACAGCATATATACAAATAAATTAGGAATATAGGGAAAAATTACCTTTCTCTAGGAGTAGGGTCTAAGCCGTTTCCACGACAAATCTGCTCCAGTAGAAATGTCGGTGGTGGAGGTAGGAATCCAATGGCACCTTCTGTTTTCCGATCCACCACAAACTCATCGAGAAATTGAGCGAAGGAGAGAGACGGAGACGAAAGGAGGCTGAGGCTGGTGCAGGAGAAATCTCAGGGGGGGGGGGGGAGTTGGCGCTCCTCTTTGAATTGAGAAATCAATTTGGATGCTTCTTTAAGCATCCAGATTTCAATTCAATACAATATATTATATTATAATTGTTGGGAGTCCCAACCCGGAGTATATAGTCTAAAGGGGGGGGTGAATAGACTCTTTTCGTGGAATACGTATTTTTCTACAAAATAAAAACTCTTGACAAGATACAAGAAATTATATCGCAATATAAATATAAATCATGCACAAGATATAAAATAAAGAGTGTAAGGGAGAGAAAGAACAACACCGGTATTTTTACGTGGTTCGGTACCAAGCCTACGTCCACGCCTTAGCACCAAGCCAAGTATTCTACAATCCACTATAATCGCTCCTTTCGTAGTGGAGCAAGCCTTACAAACTCGGGAACAAATCCCTACCGCTCACAAAGAATCTTTACCGATTCAATTCACAAAGAACCTTACAACTTGGTTCACAAAGAACCTTTCACAAGAAGATGAGAGATTACAAAGAATGCTCCTTACAATGAGCAAATATGATTTACAACTCAAACCTCACACTATTCTCTCAGGAATTGAATCAAACACAATAAGTGAGCAAGAGAGAATGAGCATATGTAATGAAGAACTAATATGCAATGTGCTAGGTTTTCTATAAAAATGATGTTTTTTACTATCAATGATCAAAGACATTCAAAACCATGTTAATACAAGTCTAATAGCTTGTATTTATAGCCCAAGAGCCTTAGGAGCCGTTAGCGTCATTCTGCCCGTTGAACTCGTCGACGAATCCCCTGTATTCGTCGACGAGGTCCCTGAATCAAAAAACGTCATCAAAACGAAAGTTGTGGAATTTTGTCTTGGCTTTCCAGGAACACCAAGATCGTCCCATTTGGATTTTTTAAGAAAACGTTATGCTCAAATTACCGCAAGGTGTTCAGGACTCAAGGCTGCACTACGGTAGTGACGATTGCTTTGTTTTTCGTTATCAAAAAGTGTTTTAATGACTCAAAAAATTATTGGACAAAAGTATATGAAATATATTAAGTCTAATGAAGATTAAAACTTTTCCAAATGAGTTTCCCCATAAATATAAGATATCTTGTTTTATGAAAACATATTTGAAAACTTGTTTCGATATCTTATATGCTTAGTATGTCCTTTATTGAAAATATGCTTGACTTTTAGGACTTTAGGACATAGAGCTAGTTTTGTAAAATCAGGACCAAGTTTTGAAAATGTTTATAACTCATATATTACTTAACACTTGTCCCATTTTGAAAACTTAATTGAATATAGGATTATTTTGACAACCTCTTTGTTTTTACTTTGAAAACTATGAATTGTGAATTTGTTACTTTTGTGCAGATCCTATATGCTCATGTGCCCTAATATGCTTATGCAATGGCTCAACTCTTACTCAGAAATCATGCAAGACACACACTGCAAGAGTTATAATACGTACTCACTCACACAACCCTTATTACAATTAATTTGTATACAATAAAAACTCCGGGATGTGCTTTGGTGCTTCTAAGTCAGCGTCCTTCCGATTTTTCTATTTGATGTCTACTAGGTCCGATCTTTGCTTCTGATTTGGTACCTCTGTGTATCTGACACTTTGTACCTATACTAGATAAGATCTGTAAGGATGGAAAATACTAGAAACAACAAATAGGTTAATATCATCAAAACATATAAACCATGATAGTGTAGCTGACAGGGCTAACAATAATATTATAATATTATAACCTTATTATATAATCATATATATATATATATATATTCATTCATCCTTACATACACACACACACACACACACACATATATATATATATAAACATATAAATGTCATATACTTAATTTAATTAATTCAACTAAATAACGTTTAATTAATTTAGTAAGTCGTTTAAATAATAATTAATTAATTAATTAATAATTAATCTATTTTATTTTCATACTATTCCTTTTATCTGTTCATTTATTATTTTATTTATTATTATTTTCTCCCAATTATTTTAATCATTTTAATTTTTCGGGTCTTTACACCTTCACTTTAGACCGTTTATCCAATAAGGTTCAACCAGATGGGTCCAGAAAGCTACCTTCACAAGCAGAGCAAGTCTTAAACTGGCAAACTCAAAATGCCAAATCTAAAAATACGACCTTATGCGCCATCGATCATAAAGTTGATAAACACATATCTCATGGTACACAGATGGACCAACGCATCGGTCATATTGATTCCAGACTTCAGGCTATGTATTCAAATCTAAAAAGGAATATAGCTAGTCTTGATGCTGAGCTCTGTCACTACATTAGCTCATGTTACTATGGATCAAAGTTCGATGAAAATGAGGCATAAATCAAAAGGCTCAAAGCATAGTTGTCTCAAATGGAACAAAATATCCACCTATCTCCTCCACCTACATATATTTCCAAAGCCTCACCATCTTATTCCCTTTTTACATCACCATCACGACCATCTTCATCTTCTTATTCACCGGACTATTCTAAACACTTCAAGTCAACTGCTGAGTTCCTTAGAAAACATTCTCTTGTCCAGCCAAAGTCTACACCATCAAAGCCACCAGCTCCACCATCCTTGGCTAAATATTTCTCTTCTAAACCTGTTTCCATTCATCAAAAGCCTCAACCACCTTCATTGCTTGCTGATAAAATCCATATCTTCTCCAAAACCTTCTCCGATGATGATAGCAATAATGCTACTTCCAATGAAACTCTTTCAGCCTCTAAGACTCTATCAGTCTTAGACCAAGAAATTACAGACCTCACACATATGCTTATGGCCACTCCTACTAACCCAGGAACATCCAGAACACAAGAATACAATGAAGGAACTGACACCACAGCCCCTATTGTGGAAGAACCTATAGAAGCTGATTCAGCCACTACGCAATTTGCACCACCAAACCCTACAAATGGCCCTTGGTTCTCTTTTGAAGGAATTTCTCCTACTAAATCGAGAGATCAAATTGAGGAATTTGGTGCATGGATTGATCTCCAACTATCCAAACCCGACAAAACTCTGGAAACTGTACTTGTTGAGTTCATATCCAGATTCACTAGATCATTAAGAGATTGGTTTCAAAGCCTTGGAGATTACAGGTAACTCCAGTTCATAAGGTCTCAGACTCCTTCTCATGCTTTGGGAACTCTTTATCAAGAATTCATTGGGGATCCTGATGCTCATGCCAATGAAGTAAGACAAAAATATTTTGAAATGAGATGTTGGTCATTAAAAAGGAAAGACCTTGATTTTCACTATCAAAGAATGTCCAGACGATATTATCTTCTTGGAGGTTTTAATGATGAAAATCTCAGATAGGTTTACATTAATTCTTTACCAGAAGGTATTCAACCTGAACTCTAAAGAAAGATCTCCTCTCTCAGACGACAGCTTAGAGATATCTCCATTGGAGAGATCCATCAGCTTGCCCTATCTTCTCTAGAGAAGCTATGTGATACGCATCAAATTTTCTCAAAAATGATGAAGCAAAATCATTAGTTTACCAAGCAGTACAAGAAGCCATATCTGCAGATCAAATGCAAAGAGAAATATTGAATACACAGTCCAAAGAAGAAGAAGCATTTCAAGGAGTATCGAAGCATTGAAAAACCAAAGAATTTTAGAAAGTCAAAGAGATTCAGATATTTCAAAAATAAATCTAAGCAGGGACACCATAAATCCCCTCGGTGCTTCATTTGTAAGAAGAAAGGCCATTAAGCTAAACAATGTCTTGAAAATCATGCAAAATCTGCAAAGATGACCCAACAACTGCAAACTGAAGACACAGAAGCTGATATTGAATATATTCTTTCAGAACAAGAAGAAATAAATAAGGATACAATTCTGGTTATGACTGATTCTGAAGATTCTGATTCAAGAGATTCTGATACAAAGGAAATATTCAATGTTCAATCCTTGTTCTCTTCATAACAATCACAAATAAGTCCTCATGTTCAAATTCAACTCCTCCCTAAGAAATATGGTAAACCCATATTTGTTGTTGCATACATTAATATTGGTTCTCATAAAACCATGGTTGATCCCAAAGTTCTTTCAGTAATTCTCTGGGAATCTGTTTTGGAATCTAGAGACTGGTAGGCACATCTTCTTCTCTTTCAGTAGTGATAAGTATTGTATCTTGAGATTGCCTTAGAAGGGGAAGATCATCAGCACAATCTTGGGGTCTGTAGATCAGTTGATGATGAAGAGTAGCCATATATGTAGTGGCTACTTATGGGGCACTTGTGATTTGTAGCTGGACCTTTATGCAATTCCTCAAGTGTTTATCTCTCAGAGGAATATTAAAAATTAGGAAGAAGGCAAGGCAAATTCTACCAGCTTGAAGGGTGGTAAGAGAAGTTCCAATAGCAGCATGTTCATACTGAGTGTAAGTAGTATTTAGGAGGGTAATTATGGCTGTAACAGGGAGTCCCTTACAACCATGAAGGATGAGAAGTAGTTAAACTGCTCCAAAGTGAAGGTGGGTATAATCTTCCCTGATCCCTTGATTAATCATGTCTTGATCAAGCTCAAGATCAATATATTGTTCTTTGGAAGATGCTGGGATAAGGCATTTATCAAGGGCAGTGGTCTATACATATTCTTTGACATGGGGTCCAGTATGAGATATGAGAAGAGTACGAACTTCACTGGCAAGGGATTTTTTTTATTTTGAAAATATTATAGGGATTTACAAGAGGAAGAGAGGTTTCTTGAATCTAGGTAGAGTCATGAATATAAGAATACAAAACAAGGTTGGTGATTTTGGAAGAGGTGGTCCTTTTAACAGAAGAAGGAAAAGATATGGAAGAAGAAAGTTTAGCAGGGGTTATTTTGGAATCTTATGAAAGAGAATCCATGATAACAAATTTCCCTATTCACTATTTGTACCTCATTCTTATGTGATCGCCTTTATGATCATAACTTCCTAGACTCCATATAAGAACTTGGCTCTGATACCACACAGATTTGGGAGCCCCTAGATCTATTCCGTTGTCAAACATTCTCACAGAGCCCTTTCTCCAACACTCTTCAATTAGTAAAGCTTCCTGAAGAATCCAAATTGAATTTGGATTTCAAAAAAGCTGCGCCTTCAGTACTCCCTCTCTCTCATCTCCATGTTTTCTCTCTCCAACCACCATTTATCTTTCTCTCCTCATTTTCTCGGCAAATACTCAGCCAATCAGAAAATGGAAGATACCACTGGGTTCCATTCTCCGCCACCAACATTCCTACCGGAGTGGATTTTTCGTAGGAGCGTTGTAGGCACCACTCCCAGGGTAAGGTAAACCCACTCTCTCTCCTTAATTTCTCTCAAATCTTCAGCCTAACTGACGATCTAAAACCACCACGTGGTTCTAGGAGCGTTTCTCCACAAGTCTAGCAGAGCGAATTTTTGAATTGGCCTTTCTAGACACCAATCCAAGGCTAGGAGTAAGATTTAGGGAATTAAGAAAATTGGTTATTTTTTAGAGTTTAATTTTTTATTTGGAGTTTATGGACCTAGGAAATGTTAAAATAGTATTTTATTTGGGGTTAATTTGATTGAACTAGGGCTATTAAATCAGGGTCCGGGTGAGCGTTGCAGACATCATTTTGGGGTCCCTGCTGGCATAGTTTTTGGAAATCAGGTAAGGGAAATAAATTAAACTAGTAATTTTGTGAATTTACTGGTTAAAATGGAAAAATAATATGTGTAAGTATATTTTTATTATGCGAATTTTAGAAAAGCCAACCATTTGAACTGTGATTTTGAGCTTAGGGTTGTGTTATTAGTTATTATTTCTGAAAATGGAATGATGAAAGTAATGAATTTTCTGGATAATTGTGGAGATAATTAAATGTGTATTTTTAGTAATGTGAATGATGAATTTGGGTTAGCGTATTTTTAGTAAATGTATAAATATGTGTATTATTCTAAATCGTGTGGCATGAGTAAAAAGAATATATTATATATATATATATATATATATATATATATATATAAAGATGTTGGAGATATTGAAATGCGTTGAGAATATTTATTGTGTGTGATTGTTAAATCAGAGTTGAATGTGAATGTTAAATTGTAAGTTATGGTTTGAGAACTCCAGTGGATTGTGGTTTCATGTTATGCACATTAGTGTTGCGTGTGATTTTTGAAGAGTTAGTGCACCCACACGTCTTAGAGAGAGTATGAAGATGGGATGGTCGATTGTGCTGAGAAGGGTAAAGTCCCCTTGGAGTCTAGAACAGTATGGGAACAGCCAATCTAACTTACAGATAGAAGAGGTTGTTATTGATTTAACTTTGGTGGGCTGACTAGGGTTAAGTCCAGCCTACGGGTCACACAACCCGTCATGGGGGGAAGCATGACAGTGTTTATCCATCTGGCAGTGAGTTCTAAATGCATAATTGTAAACTTAACCAACGTATAACATGAGAACTGTTAATGTGGATACAAATTATGTGATGTTTTGGTATGATAGTCCGAAAAATTGGAAATTTCGAAAATACTGGTATTGTTAAAATAATAATTACAGAAAGGGTCCTAAGGGACGGCGATACATAACGCCCTAGTGATGATTATTGAGAAAGGTCTCGGGGGACGGTGATACATAACACCCCAATGATGATTATTGAGGCAAGTATCAGGGGACGGCGAGATATAACGCCCCAATGACGATTAATGTGAAAGACAAAGATTATGAAGGGTTGGGGTTTTATAGAGATAACGGATATAGAGTAAAGAATAAATGTATTATATATTGTAGTATTATATGTACTTGGGGTGAAGTAAACTCTCCACTTGAGGGCTTGCTGAGAAAGGCGAGTGCGCTGATAGGTATTAGATGTAGCCATACCAGGCTGCATAACATATTAGGGCATATGGAAGTTACTTGTATAGGTGGGTAATCTTACCTATCCTCGAGAACCTTCACTGATAAATAATTGTGTGAATGTGCGTGAATACGAGACAAACTATCCACTTAAGGGTTACTGAGTGAGGTAAATGCCCTGATGAGCATTAGTTATAGTCATACCCGGTTGCATAAGGTATCAGAGCAGAGGGGTGCTACTTGTATGGGCGGGTAATCTTCTCAATTCTCAGGAAACTCTCGTTAATAAAATACGCTACATGCGTGTGAGTAGGGACAAAGAATGATTTCATAATTGTGGATTAATTTGTAAATGATGATTATATTTTGTACACAAACCTCATGATAGCCACACACATTAATCGTCATTGAGATATGTAGGGACAAAGAATGATTTCTTACCGAGATATGTCTCACCTGATATGAATTTTATTTTTTCAGGACCTTCGCGTGATCGAGCTCAGTGAGCTCAGGGCTGGGTTGTTGGTATAGCATTTTTGTGAGAGGGTATAGATTTTGGTTGTATTTTTTTTGGTTTATGTTTTATTTAGTTTTCTTATATGTATATATGGATACTGGATGTTGGGAAATTTCTTTTTGGGATGTTTATATAGAACTCTGGTATATTATTGAGGATATTTATTTATTTATTTCGTTGCGTGATTAAGGTTATGGTATCAAACACAGGTGATTGGATCACATCATACCCTAGGCCCCACTTGGCGGGTTCAGGGCGTGACATGGAGTCTCTTCATAAGAATGACACTTGGGTGTCGGTTCAGAAGCCCAAGGATAGGAAGTTGATTGGTTGTAAGTGGGTTTTTAGAAAGAAAGAACCTACTTCAGAATTAGAAGGGATAAAATATAAGGCCAGGATACAAATAGGAAGAAGATATATATTATAATGAAATCTTTTCTCTTGTTGTTAAGCATGCTTCTATTAGATCCTTGTTAGCATTGGTTGACATGCATGATTTAGATCTGGAACAGATGGATGTAAAGACAGCTTTCCTTCATGGTGAGTTGGAGGAAGATATATTTATGGAGCAACAAGAGGGGTTTGTGGAACAAGGTAAAGAGCACCTGGTATGTAAGTTGAATAGGTCCCTTTATGGTTTAAAGCAATCCCCTAGGCAATGGTATAAAAGCCACAGCCATAACGGAAAAAGGAAATCTTAAAAACACCTCACTAGATGAACTCATAGGATCACTTCTCACTTATGAGATGACTATGAAAGAAAGGAACCCTGAAAACAAAAATAAGAAATATGTAACTCTTAAGCATCTAAAGAAATCTTGAGTGAAGAAGATGATGATACAAGTGAATTAGATGATGAAAAACTTGCATTTATCACTAAAAGACTTGGAAAATTCTTTAAAAGAAGCAAGAAGTTCACTAGAAAGTTTAGAGGTGCAAAAACTAAAAAGGGAGAAACAAGTAAAAAGGAAAACAAGAATAAAAATGATCGTCCTCCTTTTTATCATTGTAAAAAGGTTAGACATATTAAGTCTGACTGTCCACAAGTTAAGAAAGAAAAGAAGAAGAAGAAGAGCGCAATTAAAGCTACATGGGACGATACAAGCTCAAGTGAGTCAGAGAACGAATCAAGCAAACAAGAGATGACCAACATGTGCTTCATGGCACCCAATGCTGAGGTAAATTCTTACTACAGCTCAACTGAGGAATGAAGTGATGAATTGTGTAATGATTTTTGTTGAAGTATGCCATTATACAAAGAACTCCAAGCTGAATTATTTGCTCTCCATAATAGATTTATTAAAGTAACTAAAGGAATATAGCTTTAAAAGAACAAAATGAAAATCTTAAAAATCAACTTGAAAGTTCTAAATCGGCTGAAAAAGGAAAAGATTCTCATATTGATGATCTAATGAAGAAAATTAACAATATGTCTCAAGAGTTGGTAAATCTACAAGTAAATGATGAAAGCAAGAAAGACTGAGAAATAAGTGAACTTAAAAGTAAAATTGAAGATAAAGATAAAATCATTTACAACTTTACTAGAGGTAAAGAGAATTTTGAAAAGATGGTTGGTCAACAAAGGATGATAAGTAATAAAGAAGGAATGGGCTACAATGGAATAGAAAACAGAAAAAGGGAAAATTTATTTATGGGATATTTTGTAAAAGAGGCTAAATACTATGCAAGCATATCTTCTACAAATATATATATGAAAATACCACTTAATACTTGTGTAGAAATAAGGGACACATAAAGCTCAATTGTCCACTTAAAAATAAATATGTCAAAATCAAGAATGAATGGAAAGTAAACACTAAAACTAGGCTTGACTTAAAAAGAATTAAGAAGGTTTGGCTTCTAAAAGTAACATCACAAATCGTTCCTTGTAGGTATGCTTTAGGACTACTCCATCAAAAGAAAAATGGTACTTGCACAGCGGGTGTTCAAGACACATGACGGAAGATAGAACAAAGTTCACGTCCCTAGTTCAAAAAGATGGAGGATATGTGACCTTCGGTGACAATGCCAAAGGTAAAATTGTTAGTATAGGTAAAATTGGTAAAGAACCCTCACTTACTATTGATGATGTTTTATTAGTTGATGGATCATAGCATAATCTTTTAATTATAAGTCAACTTAGTGAGAAAGGTCATGGCATAATCTTTAAGCAAGATAAGTCTATAGTTCAAAATTCTAGAAATCATGAAATTCTATTCACAGCCTATAGAGTAAACAATGTATATTGTACAAACCTTGAAAACTTAGTCTCTTAAGATGTAACATGCTTGACTGCCATAAATGAAGTTAGTTGGCTTTGGCATAGAAGGCTAGGACATGTAAGCATGGACCTATTATCAAACCTGTCTAGAATGAACTTAGTTAAAGGTTTACCAAACACAAAGTTCATTAAAGGTAAAATTTGTGATGCTTGCCAACTTGGAAAACAAATCAAGACAAGATTTAAAAAGAAGAAACATATATCAACTAGTAGACCCTTAGAACTTATACATTTGAATTTGTTTGGTCCTACTAGAACTCAAAGCTTACGAGGTAAGCAATATGCCTTTGTAATAGTTGATGACTATTCTAGGTTTACTTGGGTATTGTTTTTAGCCTCCAAGGATGAAGCTTGTAATATGTTGATAAAACTATGCAAGAAGCATCAAATTGAAAAAGAATATAATGCTTTAAACATAAGAAGTGATCAAGGTAGAGAATCCAATAACAAAGATGTTGATAAATTTTGCAATGAACATGGAATTAATCATAATTTTTCGGCACCTAGAACTCCACAACAAAATGGAGTTGTTGAAAGAAAGAATAGAACACTTCAAGAAATGATAAGAACAATGTTGAATGAACATAATCTATCAAAATACTTTTGGACTGAAGCTATAAATATGTCATGCTATGTAATAAATAGAGTTTCTATAAGATCAAATTTGAATAAAACTCCCTATGAACTTTGGAAAGGAAGAAGTCTTATTTTCATGTTTTTGGATGTAAATACTATGTATTAAATGATAAAGATGACTTAGGCAAATTTGATGTAAAAGCTAATGAAGGGATATTCCTAGGATATTCATTAAGAAGTAAAGCCTATAGGATATACAATAAAAGAAGTCTTACAATCTTGGAATCAGTTCATGTAACCTTTGATGGAGAGAGCCCATTCAATAAACCAATAAAAATTGAAGAAGTACAAGCTACTCAAAAACAAGATGAGTTTGTAGAAGCAAAATAAGAAGAAAATGAAGAAAAACCAAATGATGCTGTTGAAAATATTGAACTACCAAAAGATTGGAAATATATAAGAAATCACCCAAAAGATCAAATAATAGGAGAACCATCAAGAGGAATAACTACAAGATCCTCTTTGAAAAATTTATGCAATCACTATACTTTCTTATCTCATGATGAACCAAAGAATGTAGAAGAAGCTTTAAGTGATGATTCATGGATAATTGCCATGCAAGAAGAGTTGAATCAATTTGAAAGAAGTAAAGTATGGACATTAGTGCCCAAACCGAAAAATCATTCAATTATAGGAACTAAATGGGTATTTAGAAACAAAAAGGATGAAAATGGTATTGTAGTTAGAAATAAAGCTAGACTTCCATCTAAAGAATATAACCAAGAAGAAGGGATAGACTATGATGAAACATTTGCTCCCATAGTTAGAATAGAAGCAATTAGGATGCTCTTAGCTTATACATCTCATAAAGAATTTAAATTATATCAAATGGATGTAAAGAGTGCATTTTTAAATGATTATATTAGTGAAAAACTATATGTAGAACAACCACCGGGCTTTGAAGATATACAAAAACCTGAATATATGTACAAACTAACTAAGGCCCTATATAGTTTGAAACAAGCCCCTAGGGCTTGGTATGAAAGACTTAGTGGATTCCTACTAAATAAACGGTTTTCTAGAGGTAAGGTTGATAGTACTTTGTTTATCAAATCTAAGAAAGATGACACGCACATAATCCAAATTTATGTAGATGATATTATTTTCGGTGCAACAAATGATAATCTATGTAAAGAATTTGCTAAATGTATGTAAGAAGAATTTAAAATGATTAGCTATTCGGATGCTAATTAAGCAGAGTGTGAGATAGATAGAAAAAGTACAAATGGGACTTGTCACTTTCTAGGACGATCTCTAGTGTCTTGGTTTTCTAAGAAACAAAACTCCGTAACCTTAACCACAGTTGAAATTGAGTATGTAGTAGCTGGGAATTGTTGTGCACAAATATTATACATGAAACAACAATTAAAGGAATACAATTTAGAATACTCCACCATTCCAATTAAGTGTGATAACACTATACCATAAACATCTCTAAAATCCCTATATCACAATCAAGAACAAAACACATTGACATAAGACACCACTTTCTAAGAGATCATGTTCAAAAAGAAGATATTATACTTGAATTTACAAACACAAATGATGATATCTTTACAAAACCTCTCTTCGAAGAAATATTTATATTCATTAGAAGAGAACTTGGGTTGTTACATAATAGAGAAGTGAGTTAGGAAGGTTTCAAGTTAAGAATAAAGAGAATTTTAGAAGTTTGAGGACTTCAGACGATTGAACTTGAAAGTTCAGGCGCCTACATAAAGGCTCAGGAGCCTAAGCTTAAAACATTAGGTGACTGAGGTGCTACTGCCTGTTGATATTCACCTTGAGCAAACTTTCAGGTGACTGAGCTTATTCTTCAGGCACTTGAAGTCGTAGGTACTATATATATTAGCGCGAAAACCCTAATCTTTTCAGATTCTAGGCTCTTGAACCCTGCTTCACCACTCACCCAAAGTACCCACTTCCAGTTTCTTTCAATCCAAGCCTCCCAAACACAATTCTACATCTTCTCCCGCTGATTCTAGGGTTTCTCTTGGCTGATTTCTTCCATTAAAAATCGAAGATGCCTCGCACAAAGACAACAACAAATAAGGGTTCTTCTTTAGGAAAATATGACACCAACATCAAACAATGGTTTGTCACTTTGCATTCGAAGCATAGATATCGAACCTGTCTTCACTCCATAGAACCAATCTTTGGTAAAGTTATTGACAAACCTTTCTTTGATTCTGAATTCCCTGAAATCCTACCTTTATTTCGAGATATCGATTGGAAAAATGTTGTTGTTTATCAAGCCAAAGGCTTATTTCCAAACCTCATCGAAATATTTTATGCGAATATGGTTCACGGAGAGAATGTTTTGACCACCGAAGTTAGGGGCAAGAAGATAGTTCTAACCCCTCAAATGTTAGCTCCTATTTTCCATATTACTCTGGGAAAATTTGATTGCCTCGCCTTTGCCTAATCATGGATTCTCAAACAAGACTTCACACCCAAAGAATTTTTTCCACTAATTATGGTAAATGAACCTATTTACTTTGGGTATCCTCCTATGTACAAACAACTAAATTTGAAAGCTCAGATACTTCACAAGATCATCACCAATAACATCCTACCACATGCCGGTTCGTATAATCATATTTCCTACATCGATTGTTTTGCGTTGTGGTGCTTACTGGAAGGAAAAAAACTTGATTTATCTAGCCTAATTCTGAAATGGATGTGGACTAAGTTGGAAGCAAATTGAGTCACCCTTCCATATGGTGGTGCTCTCAATATTATCTTTGCCAATCTTAGTATTACCACTCCTTTAGAACTGTTCATCAAAAGGACTCGGTACGACCTTTTTACTTCCACAACCCTCAAACAAATGGGCTATGAAAAACACGATTAGGGCTGGTTCTTGAAAGGAGGGAGACCACGAAGGCCAGTAGCTATACCTCCTCCTCCTCCTCAGGATTAGCACCAAGGCCCTACAGCCGAAACCCCTTCATGGTTCTTACCTTTCTACACTGAGTTCACATCATTTAGCTGTGATATGCGTTTAGGTCTTCAGTCCCTTCAGCATAATTACTCTTCACTAGACCAGCATCTTACGCATATTGAGCAGACTAGGCTAGTTCATCTCATGGTGACCTTATGGACACTAACTCTTTTGCTTGTAGTGACAATTCCTCAAATGCAGCATTTGAAGAAGGTGGTGAGAAAGGAGATGCAGAAGAAGAAGAGGCTGAGGATGATGATAAGAATGATGCTGATGATGCTGATAATGTTGATGATTAGCTTAGCATTTTTTCGTTATATTACAAAACAACTCTATGTTTTCATTTTGTCTTGTACTGCTTTGCTTTCTTTTTGTGTTAAGTTTGGTTTGTAACCTTAAATGCTTATGACTTTTTGGACTTTGATGCCTATCTATATGTAAGCTTATGCTTCTTATGTTATAGCTCTTTGTATTATTGGTTCTTATCTCTTTTTGATTGATGTCAAAGGGGGAGAGATATTCTAGAGAGCAAATATGAGAATATGAAAATGTAAGAATAAAATATAAAAGCATATGACCTACAAACATAAAAGCATATGACCTATAGTATGGGGGAGAGAAAGCATATGACATATAGTATGAGGGAGAGAAAGTACAATGACGATATGAGCAACATAAAAATATGTTTTAATGAATGACATGATGTTATAATTCATATGACATATAGTATGAGGGAAAGAAAGCAATGAGGATATAAGCAACATAAAATATGTTTTAATGAATGGCATGATGTTATAATTCATATGACATATAGTATGAGGGAAAGAAAGTACAATGAGGATATAAGTAACATACAAATATGTTTTAATGAATGAAATGATGTTATAATTCATATGATTTTTGAACTGATATGAAATCATCACTTTGATATTGTTAAAAAGTATGCTTATTGTAAGGGAGAGTCTTTTTCAAGGCTTTCTCATTTTTGCTCCTTAGTTGTCATCATAAAAAAGGGGGAGATTGTTGGCCTAACAAGACTTTCACATCTTGTTTTGATGATAACAAATAAAGGATGGTTTAACTAATTTGTGTTCAAGTAATGAGATTTTAAGAACTCTAAAATGACAAGTTCAAAAAGATCAAGAAAGAATGACCAAAGATCACCAAGTGCTTACTACATTTACAAAGTGATCAAATGGAAGCTCGAGGAGATTCAAGATAGTTAAAGCAAATGAAGCTCAAAGAATGATCAAGTTTAAGGAAAAAAGAAAGGATATTCATGAAGACTTCAAAGAACAAAAGAGTTTTTAAGTTTTAGTTAGCTTCATGTCGAAAAATTTATGGTAATTAAATAATAAAATAAAGGAGGAAATAAAGGAAAATTCTAAGAAGGTCAGCAGGGTCACATCGACGAACGTGGAGCATTCATTAATGAATAGGCTCTTGGGATTGTCGACGTGGACACATGTCTCTTCGACGAGAAGATACCGAGAGGAAGGTTTTCAGGACCTAAATTTAGTTGACGAGGAGTATGGGTTTGTCGATGAAACTCCTTCCTGGACTTGTCGACGAGGTGACGTGGCTCGTCGACGAGGCCATGTGTCAAGACACCTATAAATATGCAAAAATGGGTTTCAGTGAAGGAATTATTTCTCTCTCACACATTCTCTCTCCAAAAACGGGATTCTCTCACTTCTCTCTAAGTTTTCGGCTCCATTTCTACCCGGTTCGATGATCAGAAGCTATCATGGTGATCTTGGGGAGATTCTCTACAACATAGCTGGAGTGAAATGTTGATTTGAGAAGTTTGGGAACCATCCCAAAACCAAGGTGAGTGGATTTTTTAAGCATTTTTAGTATTACCCAATCCATTTGAGGTTAGATTTAGTATTATATGCAAATATACTAGAGTTTTGTGGAATAAAATTTGAGTATTATATTTTCAGGAATAGGGTGTTTCGGGACCCTAGAGATATGAGTTGGGAACCCCAGTAAGTATTTTTAGAAGCCTAGGTAAATTATATTTCAGAAATTTACGAGTATGTAGGCTCGGGAAAAAATAGTTGATTTATTGGAAATATGCATGTGTATTATTTCAGGATTTTGGGGATAGTACGCCGTGAGCATGAGGATTAAGTTTAGCAAGTTTACTAGTAAATTTTGTATATATATCAGTTTATTATTCAGTTTTTTCCATAATATGAGTTTTATTATTTGTGTGGTCTGAGTGGATATTCGCCTGATACAGTATTTTTGTAGTTTTTCTAGAATATCGTGATTTACAGTATATACATATATAGAAAAATATTTACCAAACAACTATTTATCAAACAAGTATTATAGATATTTTTTAGACCAGTATTTTACAGTAATTACAGAATACTATGTTTTCCAAAACCATAACACTCAAACCTTACATATTATTCAGTCAGATATTACAGTCAGACATACAGTTTTTTTATTCAGATATTATAGTATTTACAGATCAGATTTATAGTGTTATGGTTAATTTGGGAACATGATAAAATAGTAAGGTAATTATAGTAATAGCATATACGATATCAGATCCCTGATGAATTACTTCAGACAAATTCAGTCAGCAGAGTACGGTACCATTGTTATTTTCATATCAGAGTACAACCACATATCTCAGTTAGTATGTGGATTCCATCAACCGTGCCTGGAGAGTTTGCAGTCTCCCCAGTACTCTGGGTTGAGGGGGCCCAGTTTGACGAGGTAGTTTTCCAGTTCCGTGCTTAGGAGAGAACACAGTTTGGCCGGGCTGAGGATTGATAGAGTATAGTTGACTTACTAGGTAGGCCAACCAGGATTAAGTCTCACCTACAGGCCACACAACCCTGTCATGAGGGGTTAAATCATGACATACAGTTTTCTAGGGAAAAATCTCAGTTATGAATATGTATACAGATTTACAGAATTTTCAGCAAATATAGTATGATATTAGAAGTATGAAAAGTAGAAAACTCAGATGATACAGTTATGTTTTAAACTATGATAAATGTAAGTTATACTTCATATTGTTTTGCCAACTTATACAGTTTTAGATATTGTCATTATAGTATTTATGCAACTCGGTCGCCACACATTAGTAATAGCATATTTCCACTTACTAAGCACCGTCTCATCCCAACAATTTAACATTTTTCAGGTGAATTAGCTAGGCGAGCAGATCAGGCTCGCAGATAGAGGGATCTTTTGTTTTGCCCTACTTATACGGTAAGTGTATTCGGGGATTATCTTTTTAAGCAAATGGTACTGGGGTGATGTGTAAATATGTATATATGGTTTGGAAACACTAAATTCTGGTATTGTAAATATGGGTGTATGACTTTATGTTTTCCGCGACATAGGTGTCTCAATTTGTGTAGGGATACCTCAGTGCCCATCTGAGGTGTGAGATGTTATAGTAGGTATAACAGGGGTATCAAAGTAATTTATATTTTAAATGAAAAAAAAAGTGGTGTAATTTTTAGGTCATTACAGTTTGGTATCAGAGCCTAAGTTGCTAGGTTCTATAGACTCTAGAGTACAGCGGAAAACAATTCCAGAATATAGGAATAGAGTTTGGAGAAAGATAGCATAGAGTGTCAGTGAATTAATGTTGGAAAATTAGGATGAGAATTTAGGGTTCTATTCTGCGGTTTGGAGGTATAGTTTCGGGGTGGTTTCTGTGATTTCCTGGGGTGACGATTTCAGGAAAACCATAGTAAACTATCAACGATTTCTATTTCCATATGGTAGGGCTAAACCCTAAATTAGTGATAAGAGGTAAGGGGTATTTTAATTGGTATAGTATTGTAAGGTCCGGATTCTCAAAATAATTTGGTAATATTGCAGGATGGATCCAGGAGATAGTTGTGCTCACGCTAGTGGCGATGACGGAGTAGGGCCTTCTACTGCAGGAGGCGGAGATTCATATGCTGTGTTATGTAGTATGGCTCAGCAAGTTATGGCTGAGATTGCCTGAAGCTCCAGGGAGCAGTGAGGTCCATCTACGGTTCAGGGGTGTACGATAGAAAAATTTACAAAGATGAACCCACCAGCATTTTCAGGAGCTGCTAATGCTGTAGTTGCAGAGAATTGGATGCAGGAGATAGAGAAGATATTTACGGTGCTTCACTGCACCGATGAATATAGGGTACTTTATGTCACTTATAAGTTGACAGGGGAGGCCAAGAGATGGTGGAAGGCCACTAGATTACTGGAGGAGCAGAGATCAATTCCATTGCTAATAACCTGGACCCAATTCAAGGACATATTCTTTGATAGATACTATCCTGCCTCAGTCAAAGAGGCTAGAGTATAGGAGTTTCTGAGCTTGTCCCAGGGATCGATGACAGTCTAGTAGTACGCGGAGAAATTTATCGAGTTATCACGTTTCTGCCCTTATTTTGTTCCAGATGAAGCTAAGAAGGCCAGGATGTTCGAGAGGAATTTGAAGTAGGATATTTATAGATAGGTGGTAGTACAGAGGATACATGATTTTTCAGAGCTGGTTGACAGGGCCATAATAGTATAGGAGGGTTTGTCGAGAGAGACTAATATACAGAGCTAGAAGAAGAGGGCCGCACCTCCGAGTTTTCAGGCGAGTTCCAGCCGAGGCCCTTGGAGAGAAGGTAGATCTGGTGGGGGTCAGAGGCAGATGGTAGAGCACAATGGATTCCAGGGTGGATAGTCTTATCCCACCTGCCCCAGATATGGACGGAGACATCGAGGTGAGTGCCGGCTAGGGGAGAATGTATGCTACCATTGTGGGAGACCCAGCCATATGGCTTGATAATGTCAGATACCGCCTATTTATGCACTAGCTCCCAGACTGAACTGAGGTGGTCATCAGGCGCCTTGTGGAGGCCAGCAAAGGAATACAACGCCGGCGAGGGTCTATGCATTGACGATGGGAGACGCCAAAACTGCTGGAGATGTTGTCATAGTTACACTTACTGTATTATCATATAAAGTTATTATTTTGTTTGACACATGTGCCACTCATTCCTTTATATCGGTGGGGTATGTTAGAGTATCTAGGGTAGAGGCATAGTTATTAGATGTAGAACTTTCTGTAGTCACGGCGACGGGATCTATGGTGAGGTGTAGGAAGGTACTTTGGAACTTTACAGTAAGCATTCAGGAGAAAGTACTACCATCTGATCTCGTGGTACTAGATATGCAAGGGTTTGACGTAATACTAGGTATGGATTGGCTAGCATCTAATCACGCCAACATAGATTGCCATAAAAAAAGAAGTGATTTTCAGACCGCCGGGTGAGCAAGAATACAAATTTGTGGGTTCGCGTGTGCGTGCCTCGCCACAGTTAGTGTGAGCTATTCAGGTGAGGAGACTGCTACTAGGTGGTTACCAGGGGTATGTTGCCTACATAAAGGAATTGCCAAAAGAAGAACTAAAACAAGTTGATATCCTAGTAGTTAGAGAATTTCCAGATATTTTTCCAGAAGAGATGCTTGGTTTACCACCAAACCGAGAGATTGAATTTACCGTGGATCTACTACTAGGGTCGACACCGATATCTAAAGCACCATACCGTATGACTCCAATCGAATTGAAGGAATTGAAAGATCAGTTGTAGGAGTTGTTGGATAAAGGATTTATTAGGCCTAGTGTGTCGCCGTGGGGGGCCCCAGTCCTTTTCGTGAAAAAGAAAGATGGGACCATGAGGATGTGTATAGATTATAGGGAGATAAACAAACTGATAGTCAAGAATAAATATCCTCTTCCCAGGATCGATGATTTATTTGATCAGCTCCAAGGGACCCAGGTCTACTCTAAAATTGACCCACAGATATTTCGAAAATAGCATTCCAAACCAGATATAGGCATTACGAATTTTTGGTGATGCCGTTTGGATTGACTAATACACCAGCAGTATTTATGGATTTAATGAATCGGGTGTTCCATCAGTACCTGGACCAATTTGTTGTGGTTTTCATTGATGATATACTGGTATACTCGAGAAGTTTTGAGGAGTACAAGCAGGTTAGTGTTACAGACATTGAAAGAAAGAAAACTATATACAAAATTCAAGAAATGTGAATTCTGGTTAAGGCAGGTTACTTTCCTCAGGCATGTGATCTCTGAGGACAGTATATCGATTGACCCAAATAAGTTAGAGGTAGTGGTGAGTTGGGAAAGGCGAGGAAATATCCAGGAGGTCGGGAGTTTTCTAGGTTTAGCAAGCTACTACTGACGCTTCGTAGATGGTTTCTCTAGATTATCAGGTCCACTAACACGACTCACAAGGAAAAATGTGAAGTTTTATTGGACCTATGATTCTGAGCAGAGCTTCCAGGAATTAAAGCAGCGGTTGGTTTCAGTGCTGCATCTTTGAAGGGTCTTGGATGTGTGTTAATGCATCATGGAAGAGTCATTGCCTACGCGTCTAGGCAACTTAAAGGATATGAGAAAAAATATCATGTGCATGATTTAGAATTAGCTACAGTGGTTTATGCTTGAAAAATCTGGAGGCATTATCTATATGGTGGGAAATGCAAAATCTTCATGGACCACAAAAGCTTAAAGTATTTCTTTACCTAGAAAGAGCTGAATATAAGGCAAAGAAGGTGGCTAGAACTCATTAAATATTATGACTGCACTATTAGTTACCACCCAGGGAAAGCAAATGTGGGAGCAGATGCTCTGAACAAGAAATCAGTGGGACTAGCACTGGCAACTATGGAGGTTCAGCAACCAATCCCAATGGATTTGGAGAAACTTGGTGTAGAGTTGGTAGAGGATAATCCTCAGGCATTTATTGCCAGCCTGGTTGTGCAGCCTACACTATATGAAAAGATTAAGGCCGCTCAGGGTAATGATGCAGAATTAGCAAAGGTAATAGCCAGAGTACAAGATGGTCAGGGAGAGAAGTTCAGTATCTCTGATGATGGAGCTCTGAGGTTTTTCACTAGATTGTGTGTGCCTGCAAATGATGATATTAGGAGAACAATTTCAGAGAAGGCTCACAGATCTCTATACACAGTTCATCCTAGCAGCACTAAAATGTATAGGGATCTGCGAGAATATTTTTGATGGAGTGGTATGAAAAGGGATATTACTAAATTTGTAAAGCAGTTCTTAACGTGCCAGTAGATAAAGGCTAAGCACCAGAGACCCACGCGGCAGTTGCAACCACTCTTCATTCCAAAGTGGAAATGGGATCACGTCTCTATGGATTTTGTTACTAAGCTACCGCCAGTGCGACAGGGGTTGAATGCCATTTGGGTGATCATTGATTGTCTAACGAAGACCGCTCACTTCATCCCTATTAAAGTCAGCTATTCCATGGACAAACTAGCATAAATATATGTTTAAGAAATAGTTCGCGCCCATAGTGTGTCAGTGTCCATAGTCTCAGATCGAGATCCTCGGTTTACTTCACGATTTTGGAAAAGCTTTCAGGAGGCTATAGGAACACAGTTAGCATTCAGCACTGCTTTTCACCCTTAGACAGATGGTCATATTGAGAGGATGATCCAGATATTAAAGGATATGCTTCGTGCTTGCACGCTGGATTTTGAGGGTAGCTAGACCCAGTTTATGTCGTTGGTTGAGTTTTCTTACTATAACAACTATCAAGCTAGCATCCGTATGGCACCTTACGAGACACTTTATGGTAGGAGGTGTTGTTCTCCTCTTTTTTGGGATAAAGTAGGTGAGAGACGATTTTTGGGACCGGAGGTAGTGCGGCAGGCATTTAATAAAATTCAACTAATTAGAGAAAGAATCAGTACAGCTAAGAGTCGACAGAAGAGCTACACAGACATTCGCCGTAGGGAGTTAGAATTTGATGTTGGGGATCGGGTATTCTTAAAGGTAGCTCCTTTGAAAGGGATTATAAGGTTTGGAAAGAAGGGCAAGCTAAGACCTTGGTATATTAGCCCTTTTGAGATTCTTGAGAGAGTGGGGTCAATAGCCTACAGGCTAGCCCTGCTACTAGTTTTGTCTAGAATATACAACATATTCCATGTTGTCATTCTAAGGAAATACGTCCCAGACCCATCCCACATACTCAGTTATGCAAAAATAGAGCTTAGAGATTCACTAGCCTATGAGGAAGCACTAGTACAAATCTTGGACCAAAAGACACAGGAATTGTGCACCAAGAAAATTCAGCTGGTGAAAGTTTTATGGAGAAACCATGATATCGAAGAAGTTTCATGGGAGCTTGAGGAAGAAACTAGACAGAAGTACCCACACTTATTTAATGAATTATAGTATTAGTTCATGTTGTTTAGATAAAGACAAAGTTTGTTTAATGTAGAGTGATACTTATATGGTTATGTTAGATTATATAATAGGTAATGTTTTGATTTTGGGAGAATTTTCTTTTATGAGTATATTTGTAATCTCCCAGGACCTTGAATGTAACCACGGTATTCCTCTGCCACAAGTGAGGGTAATTAATAAAATAAGTAGTCTATTTTCTTTAATGGAAGTTGTTCAGTACAGATAGTAAATTTCGAGGAGGAAATTTTATAAGGAGGAGAGAATGTAAAGACTCAAAAAATTTATGGTAATTAAATAATAAAAGAAATGAGGAAGTAAAGGAAAATTCTAAGAAGGTCAACAGGCTCTCAGGATCGTTGACGTGGACACGGGTATCGTCGATGAGAAGATACCGAGAGGATGATTTTCAGGACTTGAATTTCATCGGCAATGAGTAAAGGTTCGTCATCTAAACTCCTTCCTAGACTCGTCGATGAGGTGACGTGGCTCGTCGACAAGGCCACATGTCAAGACACCTATAAATATGCAAAAACGGGTTTTAGAAAAGGAATTATTTCTCTCTCACACTTTCTCTCTCTAAAAATGGGATTCTCTCACTTCTCTCTAAGTTTTCAGCTCCGTCTCTCCCTAGTTCGACAATCAGAAGCTACCACGGTGATCTTGGGGAGACTCTCCACAACGTAGCTGGAGTGAAAGGTCGATTTAAGAAGTTTGGGAACCATTCCAAAACTAGGGTGAGTGGATTATTTGAGCATTTTCAGTATTACCCAGTTCATTTGAGGTCATATTTAGTATTATATGCGAATATACTAGAGTTTTGTGGAATACAATTTGAGTATTATATTTTCAGGAATAGGGTGTTTCGAGACCCTACAAATATAGGTTGGGAATCCCAATGAGTATTTTAGAAGCCCAAGTAAATTATATTTCAAAAAATTACGAGTATGTAGGCTCGAGGAAAAATAGTTGATTTATTAGAAATATGCATGTGTATTATTTCAGGATTTTGGGGATAGTACGTCGTGAGCGTGAGGATTAAGTTGGAGGCAAGCCTTCCAACTAGTTAGGCAAGGTAGTTATGATGTAATGACCCGGAGGAATTATGGTATTTTAAATAATGATAAAGAGGGGGAAAATAGAAGTTGGAAGGGAAAAGAAAGGGGCAGTAGGCCTCATCGATGAATGCAAAGCATTCGTCAACGAAGTTACAATTGGGCTCGTCGACGAGGATGTGTCTCATCGACAAGAAAATACTGAGAGAGGGTTTTGGGTGATTTTGAATTTTGTCGACGAGGAGAGAGTTCGTCGACGAGTCTTCTTCTTGGCCTTGTTGATGAGATGACGTGGCTCGTCAACGAAGCCCAGTGTATAAGTTGAGCCAACCTTCATTTTTGGCTATTTTCGGCACAAATACTCCTCCCTCTCTCTCCTCTACGCCCCTCCTCCCTTCTCTCTAAGATCTCGGGCCGATCTGGCACCGGTTCGATGATCTAAGGCCACCAAGACGCTCCTGGTGGAGTTCTCTGCATATCTGCTAGAGTGGATCGTTGGTGGGGCTGAGTTGGAAACCATCCCAAATTCAGGGTAAGGCTTTCTACTTAATATTTGGCCTTACTATAGTTGTAAGAAATGCTATATACGAATGAAATACTGAAGTTTAGTTCTGGGAAATATTATTTTCAGGGTGTTGAGCGGGGAACCCTGCGGGTGCAGGGCAGATTATTTTATAAGATTTTCAGGAATCAGGTAAAGGAATAAACTAAACCAGTAATTTTATAAAAATGTATATATGATCTTACAGTATTTGGTTTCAGGAAAATGAATATATATGTATATTTTATGTTGGAAAATACTGTGATAAATGGCGATGTGTTTAAATATAACTAATACCCATTTTGTGTGGCATGAGTAAGATTTAATGTGAAATACTGTTTTCTGAGAATATTTTTATATGATATGCCAGTGTACGGGCCGAGCTACTGATATGATATGCTGGTGAATGGAGCCGAGCTATTGAGGTGATTGAGCTGGCATACGGACCGAGTCTCTTATTTGTTATGTAATGCGGCGTACGTGCCGTGATTGATAAAATATGAAATGCTGGTGTACGGGCCGATGATTTTTCACTTTGTATATGAAATGTGATATGATGATAGTGAATTGACAATTATTACCATGGGATAATGATGTATCGCTGTTTGGAATATGATATATAGTATCAGAACCTGGTTGGCTTGGTTTAGACTTACACTAGACATGGTACCATAGCTATGTGGTCACATTGATCATGATATTTGTGTTATCGCTGTCGTACGGGGTAGCGTGAGGATGGATAGTCGATGTAGTTATTGAAGTGTTGGTGCCCTGGTGTACGGACCAATCTGGCAGACCCATCGTACTTACAGACATTTATTTTGACTTAGTAGTGGTCAGTTAGCCATTGTCAGGTCCCGCCTTCGGGCCACACAACCTATTCATGTGGGGTTAATACATGACATTAGCCAGCTAACCTACTAGGGTTGTTTTCGTATTATTATCATTATAAAAGACGGATTATGTTTATGGAAACTCAGTATGTTTAGTTACGTTATGATTATACATGTTTTCCCAAAAATAATATTGACATTTTTACTAAATATGTTTATGTATGCTCTTATGCATAACACAGAATACTCATGTTGCCACACATTAGTATTAGTTTATTTTTCTGTACTGAGAGGTGTCTCACCCCAAATTATTTGATTATTTCAAGAACCTTGGATAAGAGAGCGGATAAAGCTCCACTGAGATATATATAGCTGATCTACCCTTTTCTGAAGAGTAAGTCTTTTTGGTAGGGTCATATGGATGTTGTGGGAAACGACCCTATCATTGGTCTTTGGGGATTTTGGGAGTTGTATTATGGATATAGTAAACTCTGGTTTTGTATTTAATGATATTCCAGGATATATATGATTTTATGTTTTCTTGCTGCCTAGGCTTCCACATTATATTTTTTATGTTCTTGGTACCCACGAGTATAGGTGGATTATGATCAGTAAGATTTATTAATTTAAAAAAAATGGTAAAATAGGCAGGTCGTTACATATATATGCTAGAAATTTTAGCAGGTTTACCAGGAAATTTTGTGTGTGTGTGTGTGTGTGTGTGTGTGTGTGTGTGTGTGTGTGTATGTATATATCAGTTTATTATTCAGTTTTTCCAGAATATGAATTTTATTATTTGTGTGGCCTAAGTGGATATTCACTTGATACAATATTTTTGTAGTTTTTTCTAGAATATCATTTATAGTATATACATATATAGACAGATATTTACTAGACAGATATTTATCAAACAAGTATTACAAATATTTTTCATACCAGTATTTTATAACAATTACAGAATGTTATGTTTTCTAAAACCATAACACTAAGACTTTACAGATTATTCAGTCAGATATTACAATCAGACATACAATTATTTTATTTAGATATTACAGTATTTACAGATCAAATTTATAGTGTTATGGTTATTTTGGAAACATGATGAAAACAGTAGGGTAATTATAGTAATAGTATATACAGTATCAGATCACTGATGAATTACTTCAGACAGATTCAGTCAGCAGAGTACGGTACCGTTGCTATTTTTATATTAGAGTGCAACCACATATCTCAGATAGTATGTGGATTCCGTCAACCGTGCCTGGAGAGTTTGTAGTCTCCCTAGTACTCTGGGTTGAGGGGACCTGGTTTGACGAGGTAGTTTTCCAGTTCTGTGCCTAGGACAGGACGCAGTTTAGTCAAACTGAGGATTAGTAGAGTACAGTTGACTTATTTGGTAGGCCAACCAAGATTAAGTCTCACCTACAGGCTGCACAACCCTGTCATGAGGGGTTAAATCGTGACATACAATTTTTAAAGGAATAATTTCAGTTATGTAAAGACCCGAAAAATTTAAATGATTAAAATAATTAGAAAAAAATAAAAAATAATAATAAATGAATAGATAAAAGGAATAGTATAAGGAAAAAAAATATAAATATATATATATATGAAATAAAATGAAATTAGACTAATTATTAATTAGATAATTAATGGAATATTATTTAATTGAATTAATAAATTAATTAAACGTTATTTGAATAAATTAATTAAGTAAATTATATAATGGGTATATATAAGGATATGGTATATATATATATATGGTCAAAGTAATAAGTATATATATATATAATATAAAATAATATAAAGATAGAATTAAGTCAATTGGATTTCAATTTGAAATCCAATTCAATGTTCAATCCTACCTCTTCAGTGGCGCCTCTCCATTTTTCTGTCATTCATTTCCTGCGTGCTCAGTTCCTCCGTCTCCATCTCTCTCCTTTCTCTTCTTAATTTCTCGACGAGTTTGCAGCGAATCGGGAAATGGAAGGGGCCATTGGATTCCTGATTCCGCTACTGACATTTTTACTAGAGCAGATTTGTCGTGGGAATGACTTAGGCACTGCTCCTAGGGAAAGGTAATTTTTTCCCATTTTCTCAATTTTGCTGTTAATATGTGGTTAAATTGACGATCGGACACCACCACGTGGTCCTAGTCGCCGTCATCGTCATTTTGACGTAGGTAATTTTTCAATTAAGATTTTCTAAGCCCTACTCCAAAGCAAGAGTGAGATTTGGAAATTTGGCTAAATTTAAGGGTATTATTATTTACTTAGGAATTATGACCCTAGGAAATATTTAAATAATATTTTATTCAAAAATAATTTATTGGAATTAGGAATTTAATTTTAGGGTCCGGGTGAGCGCCGCAGGCATCTTTTCGGGGTCCCTATTGGTGTAGTTCAAGAAATAAGGTAAGGGAGAAATTTATATATTAAATCAGGTTTTTCATGAATTAAAAATGACTGTGTTATATATATATGTTTTTATGTGGGTTTAAAATGTCAACCATGAAATTTATGTTTTCTGAGTTTAGGATTGTCAATGTAGTTGTGTATATGTGAAAGTGAACGAATGGAAGTGAAAAGAATTTTCTGATGAATTAAATAAGAAATGAAATGTATTTTGAGCATATAAATGTTAAATGTGGGTTGGCTTATTTTATGAGAAATATGTATGAATTTTACTACTAAATTGTGTGACATGAGAATCTGTGCAAATTATATGTTAAATGTATGAGATGCAGGCTAAGTAAGTAAAGCAATGAGAATAAAATATGATATGGACAATGTTGCCTGTGTATGTTAAATGTCACCATTTAAAGGTACAATAGCTGAAAGTCGGGTTAGCATATTCTAGTGCATTTCTATGTAGACTAACTGTAGCAGATTCTAGAGCATTTCTATGTGGACTAATTAATGACGGCTAAAGAGCGGCTGTAGTACAAAGGAATGAAATGAAAATGTTATGAAATGAAATGACAAGGAATGACAATGCAATGAAATGAAATGTGAAATGTGAATGATATGAATGGGAAAGAGTCACTTAAAGTGAAACACAATGAAATGTTAAGTTATGAACATGAAAGGATGTGAATGATTGAATAACGATAGAAAGAATGGTGTATTATGATATTAGAAATATGTATGTACGTACAACATGTTATGATTGGGCGAGGCGTGCCTTCGCCTGAGGGCTTGCTAAGTAAGGCGAGTGCACTAGTAGCTTCAGATGTAGCAGTAGCCGCATAACGTACTAGGGTAGAGGGAACCTACTTGTATGGGTGGGTAGATTTCCCTATCCTTAGGGCCTTTACCGGTAAGCTTTTGTATGAACTGTGTGAGTACGACATCTATTTATCACTTGAGGGCTTACTGAGTAAGGTGAGTGCCCTGGTATGCTTTAGTTGCGACCTTTGGGTTGCCTAAATATCATAGCAGAGGGGTGCTACTTGTATGGGCGGGTAATCACCCCTATCCTCGGGTAATCTCGTAGGTTAAACATTTGCATGTGTTTGATTAGGTTCAGGGAATGATTTCATAAATTATGTTAATGATTTTCAAATGTTAAATAATATGTTGTTATTTAAACTCATGTTAGCCACACACTGTTTTAATATATTGTTTCTTCCCTTATTAAGATGTGTCTCACCCGAATATGAATGTATCTTTTTTTTCAGGATTTCCTCGAGATTGAGCTTTGAGAGCTCAAGGTTTTTATAACATTATTTAGAAATAGAAAAAGAAAATGGTATATTTCTATGTTAATTTTGGGGAATGTAAATATTTATGTTTTAAGGTTGTTGAGTAAAGAATGTTTGAGAACATACTGAATTGTTTTGGGAGTTATATAATTATGGAAATGCAAGTGTTGAAGGATATTATGGTCTATGGATAGAACTAGGAAACTCTGGTATTATTTGTATGATTGAGGTTCATAGTTGTGTTTTCCGCTGTGTATGTATGGTTTAATTATGGAATAGCAGGGATTTTATCAGGTATAACGCGCCGGACCCGGGTTTAAGGGTTCGGGGTGTTACAAGTTATGTATATGTATACAGATTTACATAATTTTCAGCAAATATAGTATGATATTAGAAGTATGAAAAGTAGAAAACTCAAATGATACAATTATGTTTTAAACTATGATAAATGTAAGTTATACTTTATATTGTTTTGCCAACTTATACAGTTTCAGATATTGTCATTATAGTATTTATGCAACTCGGTTGCCACACACTAGTAATAACATATTCCCACTTACTGAGCGTCATCTCATTCTAGAAATTTAACATTTTTTAGGTGAACCAATTAGGCGAGCAGATCAGGCTCGCAGATAGAGGGATCTTTTGTTTTTCCCTACTTATAGGGTAAGTGTATTTAGGGGATTATGTTTTTGAGCAAATGGTACTGGGATGATGTGTAAATATGTATATATGGTTTGAAAACGCTAAATTTTGGTATTGTAAATATGAGTGTATGACTTTATGTTTTCTGCTGCATAGGTGTGTTAATTTATGTACAGGGATACCTCAGTGCCCATTTGAGGCTTGAGATGTTATAGCAGGTATAACAGGGGTATCAGAGTAATTTACATTTTAAATGAAAAAAAAAATTTTGGTGTAATTTTTAGGTCGTTACACTTCATGTAAGTACTTCAACTTTAAATATAATTTTGGATGAGATGAAGCTCATTAGGGGATAAAATGGACTTAGAGACCTTATTTTAAAAACCCTGAAAAATATATTTTAAATGTAAGCAAGTAAGAAAGCCTAGGGTTTTGAAGAAAAATAAAAAAAAAAATAGATTTTTCATCTATTCAGGCGAGTAAGGAATAAACCTCAAGCAACTGAAGATTTTCCTAAAAGAATTATGAAGAGGCAATGTAGGCTCAGGCGACTGAAGTTGGACCTCAAGCGCCTGACCTTGTTTTCAATAGAAAAATAAAACAGTGTGCTGAAGGCTTAGGCAACTGAACTTATAGTTCAGGCGACCGAACCTCGACAACGGCTATATTTTTTAAATTTTTTAATTTCAAATTTAAATTTCTCGCACCCCAAACTTTCTAGAAACTTGTCGAACACTCCAAGTAATCTTGGGCAACACGAATATACACATGGCTATAATCAAACTCTACTTTGAGTGTTTGGAATCAACAAAGTGCTGCAGCTTGTTTATTGTGTTGATTGGATTATTTGGTTGTTGTTTGCTTGTGTTGAGATTGAGTGTGGTTTGTGGATTGGTTAAATATCCAAGTATTATTGTGTGATTGCTAAAAAGGTTGTGAATTTATAAAAAGTTTATAAATAAAATTTTAATAACCCAATTCACCCCCCCCCCTCTTGGGACTACACCTCAACTTTCAACTTCAGATTGCTTAATAGTGGTGTATATGTGATCCTTATTGTAGAGACCCGGGAAATAATAGCAATTAAATAATAGAAAGGAAGAGGGATAAATGGGAGAAAGGAAATTCAAAATGGGAAAAAGCAGGGTTTGTCGATGAATGCCGTTGTATGATTCGTGGACGAGCCTCAGTGTCTCGTCGACAAAGAGATACAAAGAGGGGGAAATTTAGACTCTTTAGCTCATTGACGAACTCATCATCCTCGTCGACGAACTCCCTTCTTTGGTTCATCGACGAGTACACGTGGCTCGTTGATGAAGCCACGTGGACAGCTACCTATATATAGCCGTAAATTGCATTTTTGGCGAGAGAATTATTCTCCTTTCTGTTTCTCTCTCTAAAATCAGTTTCCTCACCTTCTCTGTACGATTCCAACCCTGTCTTTCCCCGTTTCTACACTCAGAAGCTACCATGTTGATCTTGGGGAGATTCTCTACAACTTAACTGGAGCAGAATTTGGTTTGAGAAGTTTAGGCACCATCCCAAAATTAGGGTAAGTAGGTTACTTTAGGGTATATATGGTTAGTAGGCTTTTCTAAACCAGATCCTGTGTTAGATAAAAATATATTGAATTTTGAGTTGATTAAACTAGAGTATAGTGATTTTAGGGTTTGGGTTTTCAAACACCACAGGCATGGGTTGAGAATCCCAGTGGGTGTTTTCTCAAGAACTCAGGTAATGCTAATAAATAACTAGAAGTTTAGACTTTTATGGATAAATATTTATATGTGAGCCTGGGGAAAAAGCGAGTATGGCTGCATGAACAACCAAACCTCCTTAACTACATGATTTCGCCACAACACCTTCACTAAAGGTATATCCTTAGTACGCAGTTCTTGTATTTTCCAATCCAAAATCTAAATTGGTACCTCCTCGTATGCCAGAGTATCCCTGTTGACCTTATAGGTCACGCCCTGGTTTTGATAATGACAAATACTCTTGTATTTAATAAATATCTAGTTTATGTGCTGGTTCATATTAGTATATCATCAATGACACGTCAAAGCTCAAAAGGTTGAAGACAAACTCTTGATCTTAATTGTAATAATCTTAGTGAAATTTGTTTGTAATAGTAATTAGGGTATTCGGTTTGTAATAAGCACACGCATCACATGCATGATTTATTTTGTAAGCTCAAATCAAAACATGAATGAGAAAAGACCTTAGAAAGACCTTAGGGTGTACCCTTCAGTCGACCGAAGGTCGACCGACACCGAACTTTGTCGGTGTCTTCAATTTGGACCCCAAGTGCCCATAGGAAACACACACTTACACATATGTTTGTTAGGAACTTGAATAGGACTTGTTTGGTTCAATACGGGACCGAAATGCACACTTGGTGCACTTTTGATCGATCGGCCAACACAGTCTGGTCAAACGAACCGGCCCTGGGTCAATAGTTTGACCAAGGTCCGATCGACCAAACTTCACAGTTCATTTCTTGTCGGTCAACCGAACCACCTGAGAGTCAACATTTTGACTTCCCGGTCGACCGACCACTTTTATACTCCAACTACCTAGTCGATCGGAGGGTCCTTGGGAGAATTTCCAGTTGTCTAGTCGACCGAACCATGCAATTCAAAAAGGCCCGGTTGACCGAACCTCGAAAGTTTGGGAAATCTCCCTCCCTGGTCGATCGAGCCTTTCAGTTCAAAAGTCCCCTGGTCGACCGAGGCATTTGAGTGCTAGTCGACCAAACCATTTCTGGTCGACCGAACCTCTCGGGTTGTTCCCATTTTTTTACCGCGGTTAAATATTTTAAATAGGGTTAAATTGATTTAAATGTCATTAATATTTTCTAACAATCCCTAATAGGTCCCCAACGGTCAAAATTTTCAGTATGTTTATATATATCCTTTCATTTGGTGGATTAAGCACTGATTAGCAAAAAGATTAAGGAAATCTCTCTCAAGCAAAAATATTTTACTTTGCCTCTCACTGCTTATACTCTTTTGAAAATCCACTCAAGCTTACCTTCTTCATCTATCCATATCATTTGTAAGTGTATTGAGTATTACTACTTAGAGGTTTGCTCTCCCATTTGTTGCATATTTGAATTGATTTTTTTTCGAGAGCATAACTTAAGTTTTCTTAGGAGGCTTTGCCAATAAGCCTACCCTAAGAAGACTTGTGGTGAATTCCCAAGTATTGCATTCTCATTGCAAGAACTTAGGAAGTTCGTATTTGTTTGGGGCTTGCAAAAATACTTTCAAACATACTCAAATATCTTGTGGTTTCCATATTGATATATTTGTGAAAAGGTATTTGTGTGTGTGTTATAATAATATTTGTAGCAATATTCATTCAAATATATATCATTTGCTGAAACACAAAGATTACTTATATCTTGCAGTCCAAGCATATATATATATTCACGGGATTGACACAAACTATTGAGTTATATTATTGAGGCTTGTTTAATACTCTGTGTGAACATGTTTGATTGAATACTCTGAAATACACAGATTATGTTTGACACTCTCACTTGCGTACTACACTGATAGAAAAATTGTTTGAGAGTTGCACTACTTAGACCACACTGAGCTTACATTTTAAATCATCTGTGGTGTATGTGTTTGTGCGCATTTGTGGTACAAATCTGCTTTACGTGAAAGCACTCTTGTATAGTACCTTTGATTGTATATCTGAAAGATTCCAGGCGTGGCCTGAGGGGGCGGTAATCCAACCCGGTAAGGATTGGTGTAAAGGTTGAGGTCAGCCCTATGGTAATTTTACCTGGTTTGTATAGGTGCCGCTCCACCCGATTAAGTGAGCAAGTTATTGTGATAATCCTTGTGCTGGTTAGCCAAGGCGGGGACGTAGGCAGTTGGCCGAACCTCGATAACATATCTTCGTGTCATCCTCTCTTTACTGCTTTCTAGTGCTTGTATGACTGTTTAAACTGCTTTATTTAATTTTTGGTATATTTACATTATTTGCACTAGATTGACCCTAAGCTTGTGAACATACTGTTGTTAGGAGAAATACCTAGGAGATAAATTTTAAAAATACCAATTCACCCCCCCCTCTTGGATCACGGTAAAACTAACAATCCTCGATCTCCAACAATTCATAACTGATCACATCTGAGGGGTCTGAAACATACCTCCTCAACGTGGACATGTGAAACACGTCATGTATCCTGGACAGCGCCGGGGGTAGTGCTATCCTGTACGCCACCGAACCAATCCTTTCCAGGATCTCAAACGACTCAATGTATCTAGGGCTCAGCTTGCCCTTCTTTTCATACCTCATCACCCCATTCATCGAAGCAATCTTTAAGAAGATCATATCACCTACTTCGAATTCTAGCTCATGTCGGCGAGTATCTGCATAACTCTTCTGCCGACTCTAGGCTGCCTTGATCCTTTCCTTGATAAGTTCGACCTTTGTAGAGGCCTGCTGAACAAGTTTTGGTCCCAAAATATGCCGCTCGCCTACTTCATCCCAGTACAACGAAGATTGGCACCGAAAATCATACAAAGCCTCATATGTTGCCATTCCAATGCTGGCCTGGTGACTGTTATTGTATGCAAACTCAACCAACGGCAGAAATCGGATCCAACTACCCCCAAAATCTAACGCACATGCCCGTAGCATATCCTTAAGAATCTGAATGGTTTGTTCAGATCATCCATCCATCTAAGGGTGAAATGCAGTACTGAAAGTGAGTTGAGAACCCAACGCTCCCTACAAACTCTTCCAGAAATGGGAAGTGAACCGCGGATCCCGATCTGAAACGATGGACATGAGCACGCCATGTATTATAACTAACTCCTGAACATAGAGTTCTGCCAGCTTATCCATGGAATAACTGTCTCTAATCAGAATGAAATGGGCAGTCTTCGTCAATCTGTCAACCACTACCTATATGGCATTCTGCCCATGCAACGCTGAAGGCAATATCGATACAAAGTCCATCGAGATATGCTCCCACTTCACGTAGGGATGTCCAGTGGTTGAAGTGGTCCCGCTGGCCTCTGGTATTCTGCCTTCACCTGCTGACGTGTCAAGAACTAACCCACAAATTTAGCAATTTCCCTCTTCATGTTACTCCACTAGAACGATTCTCGCAAGTCTCTATACATCTTCGTGCTACCTAGGTGAATAGTATAGAGAGAACGGTGAGCTTCTCCTAGAATCGTCCTCTTTATCTCTGCGTCATCTAGCACACACAATTGAGTGTGAAATTTGAGAACTCCATCCTCAGCAACATTAAAGTCTGTGTGCTGCTTATCTTGTATCTTCTCTGCAATCTCCATCAACTCTGCATCTTTCAACTGAGTTGTTCTGATTTTTTTCCTGTAAATTCGGTTGAACCACCAGACTAGAAATGAGTGCCTAATGATTTTCTTCTACCAATTCTACACCCAACCTCTCCAAGTCCATCACGATATGATGAGAAGCCATAATTGTTGAGGCTTATGCACCCCCAGATTTTCGGCTCAATGCATCGGCTACCACGTTCGCCTTTCCTGGGTGATAGCTAATAGTGCAGTAGTAATCCTATATCAACTCGAGTCATCTGCGCTGCCTCATATTCAAATCCTTATGGGTGAAGAAGTACTTGAGACTCTTATGGTTAGTAAAGATCTCGCACCTTAGGCCATAAAAGTTGTGTCGCCAGATCTTCAATGCAAACAAAAATGCTGCTAGCTCCAAGTTGTGCGTAAGGTAGTTCTTTTCATACTCTTTCAACTGATAAGACACATATGCAATGACTTTTCCTTGCTGCATTAGTACACAACCAAGTCCTTTCTGCGATGCGTCACTGTAAATTACAAATCCACCCTCACCTGATGGAAGGGTTAACATTGGAGCAGTAACTAGACGCTGCTTCAATTCTTGGAAACTCTGCTCACATTCGTCGGTACAGTCAAACTTCACATTCTTCCTTGTGAGTCATGTCAAAGACCCTTATAATCTAGAGAACCCCTTGACAAATCGGCGGTAGTATCCAGAAAGACCTAGAAAACTTCTAACTTCCTACACGTTCTTCGACCTTGCCCAATCAACCACAGCCTCTACTTTGCTCGAATCCACTGAAATCCCTTCCTTGGATACTACATGACCCAGAAATGCAACCTGCTCCAGCCATAATTCACATTTTTTTTAAGTTTAGCAAATAACTTCTTTTTCCTGAGTACCTGAAGTACTAGTCTCAGATGAGCTTCATGCTCCTCAAGGTTCTTCGAATAGACCAAAATATCATCTATGAACACAATAAAAAAGTGGTCTAAGTATTTGTGGAATACCCTATTCATCAAATCCATAAATACCGCTGAAGCATTCGTTAACCCAAATGGCATAACTAGGAACTCATAATGGCTGCACCGAGTTCAAAAAGCAGTCTTCGATACATCATCTGATCTAACCTTCACCTGATGATATCCAGATTGCAGATCGACTTTAGAGAAAATCTGCGTACCCTGAAGCTGATCAAACAAGTCGTCAATTCGGGGTAATGGATACTTGTTCTTCACTGTTACCTTATTAATCTCTCAGTAGTCGATGCACATTCTCATCGATCCGTCCTTCTTCTTCATAAACAATATCGGTGCACCCCAGGGCGATACACTCAGTTTGATAAACCCCCTGCCTAGAAACTCTTGTAGTTGCTCCTTTAACTCCTCTAATTCAACTGGAGCCATTCTATATGGGACTTTGGAGATTGGTGTTGTCCCTGGAATCAGATCAATTGCAAATTTCACCTCACAATTAGGAGGCAACCCCGATAAACCCTTTGGAAAAATATCAGAGAACTCCCTTATCACTGGGATATCTTCCAACTTGAGTTCCTCCTTTGGCGCTTCCTTCACCATTGCAAGGTAACCCTGGCATCCCCCCAAAAGTAACCTCTTCGCCTGAATAGCAGAAAGGATCTGTGGTGCCAAATGCACACACGACCCAACAAATACAAACTCCTGCTCACCAAGAGGTCTGAATACCACCTCCTTCTAGTGACAGTCAATGCTTGCTTAGCAGGATGCCAACTAGTCCATGCCCAGAATAATGTCAAAACCATGCATATCAAGGACTATCAAACTAGCATGTAGCACTCTCCTCCAAATCTCTACTGGATAATCCCTGATCACCTTACTATGTACTAGCACTAACTCCGTCGGTGTGCCCACTACTAACTCTGTCTCTAACAGTGGAACCCCTAACCCATATGGTTTAACAAATACCCGAGACACAAATGAGTGGGTTGCACCTAAATCAAATAACACAATGGAACTATCTGACAATATGTAAATAGGATATAACCTGACTTAGAAATTTCACATTTAACATAATTAATGCAAATATGGAATAATGGAATTGATATAATATATAGGTTCTAATTTAATAATTCATATTCCAATTCTATCACCAAACCATTGAGGTAAAACTCTTTATCCCAACATTAACTTCATACACATACCCACTCATACTAACATTCCAACCTAAATTCCCTGAGTTCAAGTCCCCCAAGTTAGAAACAAAACCATCAATGGATTTATCATGGTTTTTTGAAACTTGCGACTAATTCAGAAAATCACAGAAGTCCGTCAATAGATTTCTGCCTCCAAGCTTCTAGACCAAAACCCATTTTAACCCACCCACTCCTACCCCTATCTTATCTTAACCTATACTCTGGTAATTATCAATCCTCAAAGTCTGCAGAACCTAGCAAACCTAGGCTCTGATACCACCTATAACAACTCCGACCCGCCACGTGGACCCGGAGTGCTACTTTAGTGACGTCAGTGTACCTAATACCTTATTCATCAAATATAAAACATACATATGCAGTGGAAATAAAATATAAAATCTTCGAATTACATTACCAGAGTTCTAACTATCTTTATACACGAATATATCAAACCTAGGCTCTAATACCACCTATAACGACCCCGACCCGCCACGTGGACCCGGAGTGCTACTTTAGTGACATCAGTGTACCTGATACCTTATTCATCAAATATAAAACATACATATGCAGCGGAAATAAAATATAAAATCTTCGAATTACATTACCAGAGTTCTAACTATCTTTATACACGAATATATCAATTTCCACATAACTACATCCCATAAAACTAAACAAAAATAAAATCTCTATCTACACACTACCTACATAAAATTTACATCACTAGCCCAGCTCCTCTAGCCTTCTAGACTCGATCTCTAGGATTCCCTAAAAAGACAGTTTGTAAAGTAGGGGTGAGGCATAGCTCAATAAGGAAAAGACTAAGTTAATGTCAGTGTGTGGCCAGCATGCATTTAGTGTATAGAAAATAACCAGTTCACTAAATAGATAAACACATTTATGAAAACATTCTTAATTTACACTCACACACACAATTATTCGATGATAGGGAAGATTACCCGCCCATACAAGTAGCTTCCCTCTGTTCTAGTATCATTACTGCTGTTAGGGCATTCACCTTTCCCAGCAAGCCCTCGAACTTATCTTATTAATTAACCGTATTCACATAAATTAACAGATATGCATATAAGACACTATCTGCGACAAACACGCCATTTACATCCCCATGGCACAGGTTATGCGACCCGAAGGCTGGACTAAGCCTGGGTGATCAGCCCAAACAAAGTCAAAAACAACATCCTCTGCAAACACATTTGCAGGCATCCACAACAAAACTGCAGGTCTGATGCCCTTACTTCAACCTCACGTAGGCAGTCGGCTGGACCCCCTACACTTTTATCCAGACAGTGTGGGTGCACATGGTCTAACTAGCAATGGTACCGTGCTCACATTACACTGGTCCCCAAGGTTCCTAATTCATATCATGCAATTTAGATAATAGAAATCACCATTTAAAACATTAATTCCCGTATATTTCCTATTATTCCAAAAACCTAGCCCCCAGCTACAAAATACAATCCGACATATAGCCATCAATTAAAACTCGGCCCTCGGCCGTCAAATAATAATCCTAACCCTTGGCCAATCAAACAATACTCAGCCACTAGCCATTAATTCAAACACCTTCATTTCATAAACAGTTCCAGTATTTTCACAAGCATTTTCAGTATTTCTAAAATAATTCAGTATTTCACAGACAATTCAGTATTTCAAAATCTCAAATCCAGATATACAATAATCCATGCAAATTAAATCATCTACCACACGATTTTCCACATTTTAACAAATCCATATAAACAAACAAGCTTTCCACAGTTCATTTTATTCGAAAATATCATACCATATATCCTAAGTTTGTAAAATCCATTTTGAACGGTTGGTTTCCAAAATAGCCTTTAAATTCCCAAATGAATGAATAAATAAATAAATATATTAATATAAACATAACAATTTAATTGATTCAAATTTCATAAAATTACTGACTTAACTTAATCCCCTTACCTGATTCCTGAAAAAGCCCAATAACACCCCGGCCTACGCCCCAGGTGTTCAAAAACCCATGAACCCTGAAATTCAAATTTTACCATATTATTCGTCATAATTTCTAGAATAACTTCCCCTAAAATTTTCCTAAGTTCTGAATACCCTAAATAGCCCAATAAAAGTCTAAATTATTAAACTTACCCCCGATTTAGGATTGGTACCCCGGAGCTCCAATTCGAAAACTCGCTCGAGCTAGAATGTAGAGAATCTCCCCACGAGTCTCCTGGAAATTTCCGTTCATTAATGGGGCTTATAACTTAAGAGAAATTGAGATAAGTTTGAGATTTGGCCTTACCCTAGGAGATATGCCTACGCCGCTCTCACAACAGATCTGCTCCAATAGAAATGTCAGTGGCGGCGAGTAGAACCCAACGGTATTTTTGAATTTTTGATTGACTGAATAACGGAAACGAGATGGAGGAGAGTGGGAGAGAGAAGACGAGGAGTGAACAAAGTGGGAGAGGCGTCAATGGCGTGTCTGAGATTTCAATCTCAATGCCTGTGATCTCAATCCTGAGATTAAAACCTTAGGATTGATTACTTTATATATATTATATATATAATTATATTATATTATTTAATTAATAATAATGATTAATTAATTAATTAATTAATTTTTTCAAAAAAAAATAATTTTACTTTTAAAATTTTAATTTTTAAATTTTTATTTATTTTTTTATTTTTTTAGGATCACTACATATACCTGCCAATGCTGAGATTAAAAGGGCTATTCTAAAGGAGACACACATATCCCTTTACATAGTGCATCCAGGAAGCACTAAGATGTATCGGGACCTTCAGAAATCCTTCTAGTGGAGCGGCATGAAAAGGGAAATAGTTGAGTTTGTGGAATAGTGCTTGATGTGCCAGCAGGTAAAAGTTGAGCACTAGAGACCGAGGGGACAGTTACCGCCACTCCACATCCATGAGAGGAAGTGGGATCATATCTCCATGGACTTTGTTATAGGGTTACCGTCGGCATTGCATGGACAGAATGCTATTTGGGTTGTCGTTGATCGATTGACGAAGACCGATCATTTTCTCCCTATTAAAGTTAACTATTTTATGAATAGACTGACAGAGTTATACATTCAGGAGATAATTTGACCCCATAGTGTGGGGTATCCATAGTTTCAGAACGAGACCCATAATTTACATCGCAGTTTTGGAGGAGTTTACAGGAAGCTTTGGGGTCTCAATTATCATTCACCATAGCTTTTCATTCTCACACTGATGGGCAGACAGAGAGGACGATCCAGATACTTGAGGATATGCTACGAGCATGTATGCTTGATGTTGGGGGTAGTTAGACCTAGTATATGCCACTAATTGAGTTTTCGTATAACAACAGCTATCAGGCCAGCATCGGGATGGCGCCTTAGGAGGAATTATATGGTAGGAGGTGTCGTTCTCCACTATACTGGGATAAAATGGGTGAAAGGTGAGTTTTGGGACCAGAGTTAGTGCAGTAGGCGTACGATAAAGTTTGACTTATTAAAGATAGAATCAGTGCAGCCCAGAGTCGGTAGAAAAGCTACGCAGATACTCGCCTCTAGAAGTTGGAGTTTGATGTGGGAGATTAAGTATTTTTTAGAGTAGCACCGCTGAGAGGAGTTATGAAGTTTGGGAAGAAGGGTAAGGTGAGCTCTAGGTTTATTGGCCCATTTGAGATACTTGAGAGTAGGGGTGAGCATAATTCGGGGAAACCTGAATTAACTGAATTAACCAATCAATTTCGGTTGGTTCAGTTCGATTAACAAATAGGGGTTGGTCGGTTCGGTTATGGGTTCGCTAAATTTTGGGTAATCGGTTATCGGGTCAGTTATGAAAAATTTTAATTCGGTTAACCGAATTATCCGAATTAAGAATTAATTAAAATTTAAATATAAAATAGATATATATGCTAGCCTGCTAGGTCCTCTCCAGTCTCCTCTATGCCAGACGGCCCGACTAGCCAACTGCTCGTGTCCTCTCAACTCTCAAGTCTCATCTACGTCGCAGCTTCTGCCTTCTCGATGACTCCGTCTTGGCGTCTTAAACTTGGACCCTTAGTTTTCCTTCTCCAATTCTCCTTCAAAGTCTCCTCTACGCCGCAGCCTCTCAAGTCTCCCCTCTCGGTCTCGGATCGCGCCACAGCCTCTCTAGTCTCCCCTCTCGGTCTCGGACCTCAGTTCTCCTTCTCCTTCAGATTTCAGTCCTTCTTCTGTTTCCCTCCACCAAACTTAGCAAGAAGTCCTTCTCCACTTCTCCTTCTCCCTCTTTGCAAATCGTCTCTTCAATCTTTGTTGCTTTGCTTAAGGCTCAAGCCCTAAGCGTCAACGGCTAAGCCCCTCTTCCCACTTCCCACTTCCCAGTTCTCTATTCTCGTCCCGATCCCGATCCCAAATCCCTCTTCTAGTAGCTGGATGGATCGATTCAGTGACTCAGGTACATATTCCATTCTTTAATAATTAATTTTAATTATTTCGGTTAGATTCGATTAACCGAATTACCCGAAAAGGAATTCGGTCGGGTTCGGTTTGGGTAGCTCTCCTTGTTCGATCGGTTCGGTTAACAGAATTTATTAACCAAAATTTTTAGTTAATTCAGTTAATTAACCGAATCTGGCCGAACCGACCGTTTGCTCACCCCTACTTGAGAGAGTGGGTCCAGTCACCTACAGGCTAGCTTTACCACTAGCTTTATCCAGGATTCATGACGTATTCCATGTTTCCATGTTAAGAAAATACGTCTCAGATCCTTCCCACGTGATTAGCTACGAAGAGATAGAGTTTAAAGATACTTTAACTTATGAAGAAATACCAGTGCATATTCTAGATATAAAAGAACAAGAGTTGCGCACCAAGAAAATTCCACTAGTAAAAGCCTTATAGAGGAATCATGCAGTGGAGGAGGCCTCATGGGAGCTAAAGGAGGAAATACGACAGAAACACCCACATTTGTTTAGTGGGGACCAACATTAGACAGGAAAAGGAACAATAGTAATTTAGGTAAAGTAAATATACTATGATGTTATTATATGCAAAGTAGGATAATGTATATATAAGTTATATTTTAGATAATAGAATATGTAGTATTTTTGGCTTTGGGGAGAATTTTCTTCTATGTGTATACTTGTAATCTCCCACAACCCTAATTGTAATCACAGTATTCTTTCGCCATAAATGACAGTAATTAATAAAATAAGTGGCAATTTTTTTCTCAGAGGATGGTGTATAGCACAGATAGCAAATTTCGCAGACGAAATTTTATGAGGGGAGAATGTAGAGACCCTAAAAATAATAACAATTAAATAATAGAAAGGAAGAGGGATAAATGGGAGAGAAATGAAATTCAAAAAGGGACAAAGTAGGGTTCGTCGACAAACGCCCTAGTTTTTTTGACGAACGCCGTTGTATGAAGAGATACTTAGTGTCTCGTCGATGAAGAGATACTGAGAGGGGGAAATTCAGACTCTTTGGTTCGTCGACGAACTCATCATCTTCGTTGAAAAAATCCCTTCTTCGATTCGTTGACGAGTACACGTGGCTCATCGACGAAGCCACGTGGACAGCTGCCTATAGCCAGAAATTGCATTTTCAGCAAGAGAATTATTCTCATTTCCATTTCTCTCTCTAAAATTTGATTTCCTCACCTTCTCTCTACGATTCCGACCCTGCCTTTCCCCGTGTTGACGATCAAAATCTATCGTGTTGACCCTGGGGAGATTCTTTACAACTTAACCAGAGCAGAATTTTGGTTTGAGAAGTTTAGGCACCATCCAAAAATCAGGGTAAGTAGGTTACTTTAGGGTATATATGGTTAGTAGGCTTTTCTGAACCCAAATCTTGTATTAGATAAAAATATATTGAAGTTTGAGTTGATTAAACTAGAGTATTGTGATTTCAGGGTTTAGGTTTTCAAACACCACAAGCATGGGTTGAGAATCCCAGTGGGTGTTTTCTCAGGAAATCAGGTAATGCTAATAAATAACTAGTAGTTTATAATTTTATGGATAAAGATATATATGAGCCTGGGGAAAAGAGCGAGTATGGTTATTATACTGAGTTAGGGTTGATTGAATTAGGAAATGTACGTTATTTCAGGATTTTGAGTTTGGTACGCTGTGGGTGAGAGGATAAAGTTGAGGTTAGGCCTCCTAGTTAGCCAAGTAAGGGAAATATGCTATACCATTAAATCAGATATTTTTACCAGAAAAATATAGTATTTGTTTATGGGTTTCCAGAGTAAGAAATTATATAATTTTACATATTATAGTTAATAAGTATTATTTACTTGTGTGGCGTGAGAAATATTAGTATAGTACAATATTCTGCACATTTTTACAGAATTACGCTCATATAGTTTTATAGAATTATGTTACATAGAATATATAGTTTATTTACGAGTTACGCCTATTCAGTCTTTTACAGAACTATGGTTTACACAGTTTATACGAAATTATAGTATATTCAGATATACAATTATATACAGATTTACAGTCTTACTCAGATATATAGTTTTATTCAGATATACAATTTTTACTGTACCATGATATACAAAATACAGAACCATGATATACAGTTATTATAGAACCATAACATACAATTATTATTGTTTATACAAATCAGTTTGTTACAACGTTATGGTTAATACAACTTTACAGAATCATGGTTATTACAATTGTACAAAATCATGGTAAATCAGTAAGATATATAACAGTATTATATAGTATCAGACCCTGATGGAACAAATCAGATTATAGAGCACAGTATTGTAGCTATATAGTATAGAGTGCAACCACATATCTTAGATAGTGTGTGGATTTTGTGTAGTCGATCCTGCCTTGGGAGAGCTTGAAGACTCCCAATAGTCCGAGTTGAGGCGTCCAATCTGACGATAGAGGTTTCAGTTGACTTATCCTGGTAGGCCAACCAGTGTTAAGTCCCGCCTATGGACCGCACAACCTCGTCATGAGGGGTTAAATCATGACATATAGCCATCCAGGGAAGTTATATATAGATTTATAGAAATAGCAGATATACTTAAAAGTATGATTAAATAGAAAGTTCATAAATAGTTGTATTTTAAGCCACATAGGAGTGAGTTATACTATATTATATCTTGCATGCTATTTCAGTTTTAGTAGATTAAAAGTATATTGTTTATGTAAACTCGATTGCCACACATTAGTAATAGCATATTTCGTCTTACTGAGAGTTGTCTCATCCCAATAATCTAATATATTTCAGGTGATCCAACTAGACGAGCAGGTCAGATTCGAAGATAGAGGGGACTTTTATACTACCCTATCAGAAGGGTAAGTGTATGTTGGGAGATGTATTTTTGGTGTAGATACTAGATGTTCTAGTGGTGAATACTGGAGTGATGTATATATATGTTTTGGAAAAATATTGAATTCTGGTATTGTAATTATGATTATATGATTTTATGTTTTCCGCTGCATAGGTGTGTTGTCTTGCGAACAAGAATTCCTTGGTGCCCACCTTGGGACCAAGATGTTATAGTAAATGTTATCAGGGGTATCAGAGTTAAATAGTTTTATAGAATATATAAATGGCATGATTTTTTGGGTCGTTACACTTATGCTATATTTGGATGATATGTTGATTGCCTCTAATGGTACTGATGAGTTGAAGGTGTTGAAAGCTAGGTTACAGGATGAGTTTGAGATGAAGGATCTTAGTGCAGCTAAAAAGATCATTGGCATGGAAATCGGGAGGCACATACAATAAAAGAAGTTGTGGTTGATAAAGGTAAGTATGTTGAGAAGGTTTTGGAAAGGTTTAACATGGATAAGGCTAAATCGGTAAGAACACCTCTAGCTGCTCATTTTCACTTGTCTGCTAAACTGTGTCCTTCTACTGATGAGGATAAGTTGGATATGGCTAGTGTGCCTTATGCTAGTGCAGTAGGGAGTTTGATGTATGCTATGGTATGTAGTAGACCAAACTTGTCATATGTAGTTAGTTTGGTAAGCAAATATATGGCTAATCCAGGTAGAATGCATTGGAATGCGGTGAAATGGATTTTCAGATATTTGCGTGGCACTTCTGATTATGGTATCTTGTTTGAAAGTACTGATGATTGTAATGTTCAGGATTATGTGGACTCCAATTATGCAGGTGATTTGGATAATAGGAGGTCTACTTCTAGCTTCATTTTTACCATGGCTGGTGGTTCCATTAGTTGGAAGGCTATGTTGCAACCTACTACAAAAGCTGAATACATAGCTTTGGCAGAGGCAGGTAAGGAGGCTTTGTGGTTAACTGGACTGATTCAAGAACTTGGTGTTATGTAGGATAGGTTACACATATTCTATGATAGTTAAAGTACAATCCACTTGGCAAGGAATCAGGTCTACCACTCTCACACGAAGCATATTGATGTGCGGTACCATGTAGTTAGAGGTTGGGTTGAAAGTGGTGAGTTCTAGTTATTGAAATCCACACAGATAGAAATGTTGAAGATATGCTCACGAAGCCTGTTACATTAGCTAAGTTCAAGTGTTGTCTGGACTTAGTTAATGTAGCCTCTTGTTGATTGTTGACAGAACATCCCCAGAGCGTGGGGATGGAATGTTGTGCTTGGCTGTGATTAGAAGCCAAGGTGGAGATTGTTAAAAAATATGTTTATTTTTATTTATTTATTGTGGCTTTTATCACAGCCATTGGATCGTCTCTAAATCCAATATGGTGTCATATATATATATATATATATATATATATATTTGTAAGCCATGGGAAAATATATTGATTGCTTGTCATTTTGTATAAGAGAGAGCTAGAGGGGGGATTCTCTCTAGGAAGAACTTTTCTTCAATGGGTTGAAAGTGGAGGGGTGTACAGGGGATCTAGGATCGAGGAGAGACTGATCAGATCTTGTACTGCCATTGTTTCATAATGGATTTTTCTCCAGGTGCACGCTCTGTGGACATAGGCAACCTTGCCGATCCATGTAAAATCTCTCGTCTCCATTTTTTCTGTGAATTTTCTTTATGCTATTTATTTTTCTGTGTATGTGTGTGTGGACAAAATATTATCTCCTTGGTAAGGGTGCTAAGATCTATCTATTGCAAATTGCATACATATTCATACGACACTTACACGTCCAACAATAGCAATCAAATGATTAGTATTGCCATTATGTTATCATAACCTATATTAGTGGTCATTTGATCAGTAATAGTAAATAAGTGTTACAAAAATGTGTATTCAAATGATGAGTCCATCCAAAAAGCTTAAATACAACATATAAAGTCGTATAAGTCGTATACTCGTATTTTAAAGTTTTTGTTAAAGTTTGATATGCATTATTGGCCCACAACCTAAGAGCTTAACCTTTTAGGTAAATTGGTAATCTAACATGGTATCAGAGCTTTGGTTACCAGAAGGTCTTAGGTTCTAGTCTTGTTGCCCGCATTTATTATGTGATGTTTAAAAAAAAAATTATTTGGTTACCAAAAGGTCTTGGGTTCTACCCACTCTTATCCTATCTCAACCTATACTCTGGCAATCATTAATCATCTAAGTCTGCAGAACCTAGAAAACCTAGACTCTGATACCACCCGTAACGCTCCGACCCACCACGTAGGCCCGTGATGCTACTTTAGTGACATCTGTGTAGCTGATACCATAATCGATAATATAAATGCAGCAGAAATAAATAAAATAGTCTCCATAATTCGTTACCAGGGTTCTATGTTACTAATATACATCAGAGTCTCCCAATGCTCATAATACAAATCGTAGTACAATACCAAAAACTAACTCAGTCCATACACCCATATTACATACTCAGGGACTTCAAATACAACTTAAATATAGTAGAGTTCTTATTGACACTCACAAAAACTAACTAGTTATCACCTTGCCTCAAAGTTCGCTAAACTCGACCTCAATATGGTCCTGAAAAGATAATTTGTATATTGGGGTGAGACACTTCTCAGTAAGATGGATTAATTAAGTTAATATCAGTGTGTGGCCAACATGAATTTTAGTGTATGCAGAAAACATTTCATTCTCCATTTAACTGAAAATAACGGTTATACATTATACTCACACTACATAGTTGAAAATACCCTTTTCATTTCCATCGTATAAACTAGTTCAATAATTAAAGATACCATTTACGTAAATCAATAGATATGCATATAAGACACTCCCTAAGACTAAATACTATTTACTTTCCCCCGTGGAACGGGTTGTGCAGCTTGAAAATTGAACTTAGCCCTGGGGGATCAACCCAGACTAATTCAAAGCATCCATCTACTAATACACCTGCAGGCATCCGTAACCCAGTTGCAGGTTCGATTGCCTTACAACTTCCTGATCTGAGCCACAGGGAAGGTACACCCTCTATTGAGGATAATTTGTTGAAACCACCCTACACCTCTCTATCCATTGTGGGTGCACATGGCCAAATAATTGTTCCCTAGCAACGGTACCATGTTCATACTAAAACTGGTCATCAGGGTTCTTAAAGCATATCATGCAATTTAAGTAATAAAAATTGTAGTTCAAACTCATTTCGTAGAAAACATGTTATATTATAAAACCCGGCCCCTGACCATCAAATAAAACCCAACCCCAGGCCGTCATATACAACTCGGCTCATAGCCGCTAGACAAAATCCCAGCCCCAACCATCATATACCACTCAGCTCACAACCACTAAAAAAAATCCCAGCCCTCGGCCGTCATATAAAAACTCAGCATTTTCACAAACAGTTCTCGTATGTTTCACAAACAGTTCCAGTATTTTCACAGCCATACAGAAACTCGGTTATTCAATAACCCCCAAATATTTTTCACCTACCACACAATTTCAGTATTTAAACGTTGTCCATAAATAATCAACAAGTACCTCATAATATAATTAATTGATAAACAACCATTCACTGTCCATATTATTCAAAATACCATATCATATATCTTAGGTTTGAAAAGTCCATTTTGAACCGTTGGTTTTCAAAATAACAACTGAAAACATAAATAAGCATACATACGAGGTAGTCTGGTCAGTTCAACTTTAATAAAATCCTGACTTAACTTAATCCCCTTACCTGTTTACTGAGAGAATTCAACACTCCTAAAGCCCACCCTACGACAATATAAAGCCCAAATTCCTGAAACCACATTTTCCTCAGTTTAATCAACTCAAATCTCATATTAGCAACTCTTAAACATCCCCATGCCCATATATCCCATTTAAACAGTTAAATGTTAGACAAACAACTCATTTCTACCCTTACCTCAACTTTGGAGTGATGTTTGGAAAACCTCAGTTCAAAAATCCACTCCACTAGATTTGCAAAGAAACGCCCCTAGATCTTTGTGGTAACTTCCGATCGTCGATTCGGGCAATGAACGATGAGAAATCGTAGAGAGAAGAGGTAAGGCAAAGGTTATAGAGAGAGAGAGAGAGAGAGAGAGAGAGATTTTAGGTTTCTTAATGAAGAAGAAAATTTAAAACCTATTTATAGACCGTTAACCCGACACAATTCGTTGACGAAATGGAGTTTTTGTCGATGAACTATCAAAGAACATTCGTCGACGAAAGAGGGGCTCGTCGACGAACCGTATGCCTAAAATTCCTCTTGGTATTTCTTCTTCAACGACGCCTGAATTTCGTCAACGAGTCATAGAAGGACCTTCGTCGACGAGTTCTGGTGTTTGCCCTTCTAAAATTTTCTTTCCTTCTTTTCTTATTTATTTCCTTTATTTTCTAGGTTCGGGTTCTACAAACAATGTCATTAAAATCCTAAAATAAAAAGGCAAATTTTGATTTGAAACCTAATAAGTCAAAATCAATGCATTATTCTTAGGTCATTTAAGCCCAAAAGGAAACATGTAAATACTCTACTAAAAATATGAAAGCCAAATTAATACAATGTGCTAGGCGTTCATAGTTTTGTACTAATTACCAAAGATGAAAGAGCTAAGAACTTCTATTTACAAGAGTAGGAGCTTATGGGTCATCAATGGTGATTTCTCCCTTACAACCCACCTCCAACCCATCATTAAATAATTAATGCATCCATACTGGGACTTATCCACAGGCAATAAACACCACAAAATATAGAAAAATTCATTCATACCCTCATAAGTTTCTAAAAATGACATTGCATAGCTTGTGCCACTATTACAATTATGTAAACATCCTACACTTCATAAACTTAATAATAAAATTAACTCACATTCCTTCACTGAGATATATGTTAACTCTCATTTGATGATAAATTTATAATTTTTTTACTTAAGATATAATATTTCAGAATTCATTGTTTGCATGATGAATTATTTGAGGTGCGCGCGTGCATGAACATGAATTATTTTTTGTAATTAATCTTTGTTTGTCTTGTGTGTAACTTAAACTTAAGTATTAGATGAATCATGTTAATTTAGAATCTAAAACTTTTTCAGGTTAGATATTTTGGATTCAAATCTTACCAGGGGTTGAAATAGGATTTTTGATGAGAAATGAGTTACTTTCTGTTATATAATTCAAATCCAACTGAACTCTGGTGGACCAAAGAGCATGACCTACCCCAACCCTACCTATTTATATTTAAAAATATTTAAACTTATGTTTAAACTATTAAAAATATAAGTATGTGTGTTTGTATGTACACACAAGCATATGCATTTAGTTTGTACTTAGGGATATATTAGAGTCGGGTCGAGTCGACACACTGACATACTTAAACTTGGCTCAAGTCAACTTGAAAATATTGAGTTTGAAACTCGACTTGAATTTGATCAATTTCAAAATTGTTGAACTCGAACTTGACTCAGTTAGAAGTTCTTAAAACTCAAATTCGACTCAATTAATTTCAATTTGATTATAAATTAATATAAAAGTAATATAATATAATATTTAAAATATGTGCAGAATATATTATATAGGTTATATAATATAAAAATAATGAAATTACAAAATCTTGATTAGACTCGTTAGTAATAATACAAAATTTGAATTCAATTTTTAAATTTACTCAAGTAGCTCAAGTTCGATTCGAACTCGAGTCAATTCATAAACAAGTAAACTTCACTCACTTATGCCCCTATTTGCGACCATTGGTAACTGTCAATATCCTTAAAATTATTAGTTGTTTTTCTTTTAGAAATTATGCATAAAAAAGGGGGTTCGAGGGAAGTATTGATTTACTAATTAATATATCTACCATTAAAAAATTATTTTGATTAGGTACAAATAGGATGCCTTTTATTTTTTTTAAACTCAATATGAAAAAGAAGTGAAAATGGCATTATTCTCCTTTTATTAATAGTTGAGCTATATACATTTATATTTTTCATTTATTAAATTATTATTTCTGGCTAAGTTAGCTTGGGTTTGGGTTTGGGTTTGTACCCTACTAAGCTTGCAAAATTTTCACCTCATAATGAGGTCTAGCTTATGTGCACATTCATATATATATATGTGTGTGTGTGTGTGTGTGTGTGCATGCACGCGCGCGCACGCTTCGTATTCAAGATATGGGGCGTTCTCCCTACTTAACTAACAAGCAATGGGGGGCAAAGATCTCGAATCCTATTTTTGATAGTGTCCATTTTTTGGAGTAAGGAAAGTAAGTTGATTCCGTTCCTGAGATTCTTTCTTCACAAGAGTCAATGTGCGCAGCTTGGTAGCACGTTTGTGGGTACAAAATGTCTCGGGCAGCCGTGATCCTTTTTTACAATACAAAACTAGCATCGAGATTTCGCATAAGTATCGTTTACCCATTGCCAATAGGTCAACTTTGTGTCACACTGGGGTGATCTGAGCGCTTACATTTTATTAATTTTAAATATTTTGAATATTACTTTATATATAAATGGGTCAGTTAGAAGGGTTCATATATATATATATATATATATATATATATATATATATATATATATATTCTAATTTGATTTGAAATGTCACATAAGCAAAGCATAATATAACTTGTCTAGTGCTCAAATTTAATACAAAGATGTGCAAATTCAACAACCCGCTACTGAAGGTGCGTTTGATTTATAGTATCTTTTAATATTCTCGAAAATGTAATGTTTAGGACATTCCATTTTCATGTGTTGTTTTGATATTGGGATCTTAGATTGTTATAAAATCCTATAGTATTTGAACATGAAGGATTCCCGTAAAATCTTATATTTATCCTTTACCATGGATATATATATTTTATATGGATCTCATTTTCATGGATTTTATTTTTAAAACCAAATTGTTGTCACTATTTTAATCAATTTGATTTTAATATCCTCATAATTAACACAATTATTATATTTAAAATGATAAATTATTTGTCAAAACAAAAATAAAACAATAAAAAAATAAAGTATTATTATTGTTACTGTTTTGCAATAATAATAATAATATAACATAATAGTTGAAACTTTGAGACCACATTACCTCAATTGAGGTAGACGTACCATTCGTATGAATGAAATTATGTCATTTACTTAGAATATTTTTTATTCTGTGAACATATGCCCTAATAATAATGCGTGATATAAAAATGTGCAAGTGCCCATAAGTGGCATGATCATGATTCAAAATAAATTATAAAAAATAATAATAATTTTCAAGTGAAAAGTTACAAATTTTCCAAAGATAAAATTGACATTTTAATCAAAATAAATTCATAACTTAATGACTAATTAATACCAATTTTATAAAATAAGATACTATTTAATATTTTTAAACACAAAGGGGTGTTAAGGCAATGTTATTTTCACAAATTTGAAACGGTATTAACAGTATTTACCTCATAATTCTAGTCACTTATAAAAGAGATTTCTACTTAAAAATTTAAACATAAATTTAAAAAGAGAATAAATTACATTAGAAGTAATTAACATTCTAAATAATTACATTTAACTTTGATATTTTAATCATATCAATTAGATTTACCTTTAAATTCACGATGTAACTGCACAAATACTTAGTCAAGCTTTTGCACAAAATTTTATAATGATTTTAGTTTGTATTATAAATAAGAGAATAGAAAATAATTTCAACAAGTAATTTTTTTTATAATCTTCTTAAATTCTCTTTGTGAGTGAAATATCCACAAATCATGAGTGTACAAATAATTTTATAAATCATTTAATTCTAATTTTTTTTTAAAAAAAGTATATATATATATATATATATATATATATAATATATATTTTGAATTCTCATAATCACATAAAAAATAATAAATTGAGTTGTGGCAAAGACGCCTCGAGGCCAGAAGTCGTTAAAATTATGAAAAAGAAAATTCTAGAAAAATAGGAGGAGGAGGTCGATTTTGGAGAGCGTGTAGGCGACGAGACCAAGAGGGCGCGTGGGAGGTGAGCAGCGGAAAAGGATGATATTGATACTGTTGTCAGAAAGCGGTGGGGGCCGAAAGATCAGAGCGTGGGCTGGGGCGTCGGTCTGGCAGAAAGATTAGGCTCTGCTCTTAACTCCGTGCAGACAGGCCTACACGCGTAAGTTATCTCGACGAGTGTCGCCTTCCCATTGGCCCGGACCCACCGCCCGTTGGGTCCAAAGAGAGCGCTTCAAAGGGTGTAAAAAAGCGTGGGCCCAATCTATCTCAACACTCCCCCCGATCCAACTCACGCGGCGAGATACCGGAACATGCCGACAATTGGTGCTACCGCCTGTCACCCAGTTCAAGTTTCCTCCCTCACGCCCCGCCCCCCACGCGTCCACGCCCACTTGCCCTCCCAGCCGTCCGATCACCCCTATTTGATAGTGATGATGACGAGGATGATGTCCCATTGCCTCCCCACCATTCCTCCCACGTCCGCCGCTCTCCACACCGCACGTGCCACGTAACCGGGGGCTATATGGTAAATTTACACCCGCCGGGCGGCTGCCCTAGTCAGTCAAATACCTCGTTGACTGTGCCCCCACCCCCTTAATTATTCAATTCCTCGCCGATTTCCCTTCTCTCCACCCTATAAAACTACCCCCCTCACCTCCGCAAGCCCTCACCCTCATTATTTTTAAGTTACATGTTATTTTGTTGTTTCTTTCTGCTCCGACTGCGGGGTTGGGGATAGAGGCGGGCTGTGAAGAGAGAGAATCAGAGATCGAAAGAGTGAGTTAACCGGAAGCATGGCACCGAAGGAGAGGGTCGCCAGCGGCAAGGGTTCCGGCGTGAACGGCAAGGAGGTGCATTTTAGGGGAGTGAGGAAGAGGCCGTGGGGTAGGTACGCCGCCGAGATCAGAGATCCCGGCAAGAAGAGTCGAGTTTGGCTTGGCACGTTCGATACGGCGGAGGAGGCGGCGAGGGCCTACGACGCCGCCGCGAGGGAGTTCCGCGGCGCCAAGGCTAAGACGAACTTTCCGTTGCCCTCTGATCAGAATATGAACCTGAATAACATTAAAAGCAAGAAGTGTAATAACAATAACAGCAATAATCAGAGTCCCAGCCAGAGTAGTACCGTGGAATCGTCCAGCCGGGAGGGGTTATCCCCGGCGCTGATGTTGGACTCTTCGCCGCTGGATCTAAACCTTGTGCACGGCGGCGGCGGAGGCGGCGTTGCAGCAGGTGGTAGCGCCGGATTTGGCTCAGCCATGAAGTTCCCGTTCCAGTATCGGAATCCGCAGCTGCGTGTTCCGCCCGTTGGTTTCCCGGCGCCGAGTCATCTTTTCTATTTCGATGCGATCGCCGGGCCCGGGAGCGGGAATCATCCTAGCAGCATCCAACGGCTGAGATTCGATCGCCCGGCGGCTCAATTCGGCGCAACGCCTACCAATGGGGCCCAGAGCGACTCCGACTCCTCGTCGGTCATCGATCTGAACCACGTCGATCCGCAGCCGCAGAGACTCCGTGTTTTCGATCTCAACCTTCCCGCCTCGGAAGACCCATAGATTCGCCGGCGACTGACGACGTGATCGGAATTTTGATTTCCATTTTTTCATATTTTCAAATCTTCGTTCTAAAAAGAATAGGAAAAATAGACGTTGAAGAAAGAAGAAAAAAAAAAAAATACGAAGAGAGCTTCAAGTGATCGACCATGGCCGGATCACGGATCACCGCTCGATGTGAATACATAGCTGATCTCTTTTGTTTTTTGCAACAGTGAAATTAAGTGTTTCGCTCTGTTGTTCCTTAACTAGCAACTGATGCTCCAGTCTGTAATTTCTTTCCGGCATTGTTTTTCATCATCGAACACCTATAAATTTTCAATTTCCTTTACTTGCATATCTTTATTTCCACTTCGAATCATATTATTTTGTCTCAAAAGACCCGTGAATATTTTCTTCGTTCTTCACCGGCTTTATCGCCGGTGGACAAATCGGGAAATTTCCGCCGGCTGGGAACTCAGAGTCGTGACTCGGATGGGTCGGGTCGGGCCGCAGGTCGGATCCTTATCAGTACGGACAGCGCACGAATTTAGCCTCTTTAATTTAATGTTTTGACCTGAGAGAGAAGTTAATGCGTGAGGCGGTGATGGATGGAACTTCTGCCACGTGGACGTGCTTTGCATAAGCGTTACGATTAGCTGGGCTGGTGTGCTTATTTATCTCCACAAGTATAGCCTTTCAGAAATAAAAATTATTTTATTACCATTTTTGCCTTTGACTGTCGTAATTATTTCATTTATGCCACTCGCATTTTATTATATTCCTTTTTAAAAATAATTAATAGATAAAATGGAGATTTATTTAGTAGTGTAAGCAGATCAATTTAATTTCAAAACAACTTACGTTGTGCTTGAGAATTTAAAATTAAAACTCTCAATTTGTATTTATATAAATTTTAATTTGTGTATATTTAAATATAATATAATATAAAATTGAGAAAATTTTTAAATAAATTTCTTTTGAGAATTCACAATTAAATAACAAGTGATTTTTATCTTATAGGAAATTATTGCATAGCATATAGACATAATATTACACCTTACCTCATAAATTTAATTTTTCTAAAGTATTCAAAGTGTGCAGCTAACTTACAAATAAATGTATTTAAGTCGTTTGATTTGTTAATCTAATAAAATTCCAAGTTGAATTTATGGTAAATTTTCCATTAAAAGTAAGTTGTCAAAGAATATTATCTTCTCAGATCTTGGTGTACAGATTTTGAAACTTCAACTTTGCTCAAAAGTCTTTTTAACCATTTCCATATGTTATTTATTATAATATCACTAAATGTGGCATTAAGTTGAATTCCAAAACAAAAAGAGAGAGGATGCACCTATTTTGAATATAAAGGCTTGCCAGTTATCATAGAAAAGAAATGTGGACTTTCCTTTCCCAATATTATGCTTAATACTTGACATCTCTAACTCTTAATATTGATTTCCATGTTAATGTGCACATTAGGGTAAGTGAGTTCTTTATATCACTACAAAAAATAAGGTTATTAGTGCATAATTAAAACTATCACTATTAATCACAAAACCGTCACTAATAGTATTAGTGACGGTTTTACAAGTATTAGTGACGGTTTGAAATAGTTGTCATAACTGTGGTTGCTAATAATTATTGGTGACGAATATTAAAAGTGTCACTAATAATAGAGTATTAGTGACGAATTCTAATCGTCACTAAATCCCTAACACCGTCATTATAAATTTTATATTGGATACACTCAAAATCGTTACTAATAGTAGAGTATTAATGATGATTTTAAAACCATCACTAATAGTAGAATAATAGTAACGGTTTCAAAACCATCACTAATAGTGGAGTAGTAGTGATGAATTTCAAACGCGTCACTAATAGTAGAGTAGTAATGATGAATTTTAAAACCACTACTAATAATAGATTATTAGTGACGAATTTAAAACTGTCACTAATACTTAGACCTTAGTGACGCTTTTGAAATTCGTCACTAATAGTGTACTATTGGTGACGGTTTTGAAATTCGCCACTACTACTCTAGTATTAGTGATAGTTTTGAAACCATCACTAATAATTTAAAATTATTATTATTATTTAATTATTAATTCTTGTAAAAATTTGTAATTACATTTTCGCATACATAATATTAAACCATAATTATAAAAAAAATCATAAATTATTGAAAATCCTAATTCAAATTCGAAATTCAAATACAAATACAAATACATTATAGAAATTCAATTAAAATACAGAAATTCCATCTGCTCAAATAACAAAAAAATTTCAAAATTCAAATTCAAATAAGCATACATTATAGAAATTCAAATTAAAATACAGAAATTTCCTCTGTTCAGATAACAAAAAAAATAAAATAAAATAATCAGAAGCTGCATCTAATTGCAATGCATGGCATCGTGATGATGTTGTGACAGCCTCAAAGACTACAAATTAAGAATTATAAAAAAAAACTAGTATACGATTTTTGAACACATATGTATATGTACTATAAGTATCAATGATTTGATAGCAAAATAATCGGACATTCAAACATAGTTAAAAAAAATGATACAATTTTAAGAGGTTGACATCTTTAAAGTTGGCCTTGAAAAGGTGGAATAGAGATTCCTTTGGTGATGTGTACATTTGAAAGTCTAATACCCAAAGGGAGACTTGAGGATATTGATCATGCAAAAGACTTGGGTATATATCTCGAAGGATTAAGTTAGTAGGGGATTTTCTTTTAAGAAATATTTTGAGTGTCACGCCCCAAACTCGGTAATGGGACCCAAGGGTGAATTAGTAATCTAACCTGTTCTTGTATCATACAAAAATACCAATGATACCACATAATGAATGAGGGTCCGACCTTTTGGGGTTCTCGTATACCCTATACACATTCATATACAAGACACATACACAACGGAAAATGTTTTCTCTATACATACTTTGTACCATACCAGAGTCTACACAAAAGAAGTCTAAGCTCCATAACAAAACATAAACCCGAGTGTCAGCCAAATATCCCAAAATGACAACCCGTTAAAGGTCCTAGTACTTACCCAAGTACTTCGCGCAATACATCGACCACTATGCTCCCAACACAAGGACGCTAGTTCTGGTTACTCGAAAGACCTGAAAAACATGTACGTACGATATGGGTGAGACACTTCATAGTAAGTCAGATCCAGGTTATATCGGTGTGTGGAATATGAGTGCTATCATGACATAAAACATACACAGTTCAATGCAATTCTAGCATTCTCACAAAACAGTTTCAATATAGTGCATCACACGCACACACACATGATCAAGTAACCCGATGTTGTCACACCCTTCGGCCTGAAGCCAGCATGCATTAAATGGCATCCCCGGCACATGGCATAGCCCTAGGCTCCCATGGCATCGTATCGGTACAATTGGTGGATCCACACCCTTTGATGATCAGCCGATAAGGCTCCCGCCCTCAGATATAGAGTCGGACACTCTTTCACAACCTGAAACAAGTCGGAACCCAATTCCTATATGCTCATATAACACGTCAATCCACACTCATTTGGTAATCACAACAACCATGGTTTTCAGAATACAGTTTAAAACAAGTCAAGGCACGACCATCTCCATAACACAATATATATCACAATATATTCACAGTTTTCCAACAAAACTAGAAATGCAACCCAATGCCCCATTTTTCCCAAAATTGTAATATGCAAAACTCATAATTTTACCCATTAGATTCCCCCCAAATGAGTAACCAAAACACACACAGGACCGTGAACCACAGTTCTACTAAGTCCAATTTTGAAAATAACCGACATAAACAAAATCCCCTTACCTTTCCCTAAGTATACCAAATCTGAACTCTATGGCTCCTAAATAGCGAACTGAGTTCCCAAAACCTATAAACCACAGTACAAAATATACTCACAATTCTATTCCTTACATAACTACGAGAACAGAAATGAAAATTGAGTTCTACCTTGATTTTAATTCAAAACCCGAAAATGTCCAAAACAAAGATCCGTTCCACAAATCTCGAAGAGAATCCTTCCCTGATCCTCATAGTAACGTCGGATCGTCGATTCCATCAACGTACGACGAATAAATCTAGAGAGAGAGGGTGATTTTCAAGTTCTTAGAGAGAGAGAGAGAGAGAGAGAGAGAGAGAGAGAGAGAGAGAGAGAGAGGATATTTTGATTTCTTAGTTGAGGAGTAATGAAAATGATATTTATAGCCCTTTGACTCGGCTAACCTCGTCAACGAGATGGTGTCTTCGTCAATGAGTCAATATAGATAGTTTGTCGATGAAACGGTGGCCTCGTCGACAAGCTTGAGATTCTCGATTTCCTGAAACCTCTTGGTTTCTCCTCGTTGACGAGCCTCTGCATTTCGTCACTAAGTAACAGAAGGTCTTCGTTGACGAACTCTGGCTTCGTCGACAAAGCATGCTCAATTACCATTTTACCCTTCTATTTATTAATTTATTCCAAATATCACGGTTTGGGTTCTTACAACCTCCTCTCCTTACAAAAATTTCATCCTTGAAATTTGTAATATCTCATTCATGAACTCATTCAAACAACCAAACACACACTCGACTCTAAAAAGAACCAACGGTTATTTATATCAAAGCCCTATTACAATATATACATACCCTCACTTATGGAGAAGGAAAACCGTGGTTACATACATAAATCGTTTCAGGAGTTCACAATAATACACACCTCCAATGACTAACCACCTATCTCGAAACAAAAGTAGGGTAATACATATATACTCAGAACAACTGTGGATACTTCCGACGTATCTCCGCTTCCAATTCCCAAGAAGCTTCCTCAATCTCGTGATTCTGCGACAATACCTTCACTAACGGTATATCCTTAGTAAGTAGTTTTTGAACTTTACGATCAAAAATCTGAATAGGTACCTCCTCGTACGCTAAAGTATCCAAATTTCCAAGTTCTCGTAACTAATAACATACGATGGATCCAATACATACCTTTTCAATATGGATACGTGAAACACATCGTGGATCCTTGAGAGCATCGGGGGTAATGCAATTCCTATAGGCTACCAGACCCACTTGCTCTAGAACCTCGAATGGTACGATATACCTTGGGCTCAGCTTGCCTTTCTTTCCGAATCTCATCATCCCTATCATCGAAGCGATCCTCAGAAATACCTTACCCCCCACTTCGAATTTCAATTCATGGCGGCGAACATCTGTGTAACTCTTCTGCCGAATCTGAGCCGATCTAATCTTATCCCAAATCAAACCCACCTTCTCAGATGCCTGCTGCACAAGTTTAGGTCCTAACACTTGACGTTTACCAACCTTATCCCAATACAGAGGAGACTGATACCTCCAACCATGCAGAGCCTCTAACGGTGCCATCCCGATACTAGTCTGGAAGCTATTGTTATAGGCAAACTTTACTAGTGGCAGAAAATGCATCCAACCACCACCGAAGTCTAACACGTAAGCCCGTAACATATTTTCCAAGATATGTATTGTTCTCTCTGACTGTCCATTAGTCTGGGGGTGGAATGCTGTACTGAAAGTAAGCTTCGTCCCTAGTGCTTCCTGCAAACTCTTCCAGAAACAAGAGGTAAACCTCGAGTCTCAATCTGACACAATGGACACCAGTACTCCATGCATTCTAACTATTTCATGCACGTATAAGTCCACTAACCTACTCAAAGGGTAGCTAACCTTCATCAGTAAAAAAAAATGAGCAAATTTCATCAACCTGTCCATGATTACCCAAATAGCATTTTGCTCGTGAAGTGCTTGCGGCAATCCGGTTGTAAAGTCCATGGAAATATGCTCATATTTCCATTCCAAAATAGTTAAGGGCTGTAAGGGCCATACCGGCTTCTGATGTTCAGCTTTCACCTACTGACACGTTAGACATTGCTCCACAAATTGAGCGATTTGCCTTTTCATACCACTTCACCAAAAGGTCTCGCGCAAGTCCCGATACATCTTCGTACTATTAGGATGTATCGTATACAACGAATGATGCGCTTCCTCCTAAATCATCCTTCTGATCTCAACATTGTTTGGAGCACATAGCCTGGTTCCAAACCTCAACACACCTCCCTCAAAAATGTTAAAATACACAGCCAACCCCTGCTGTACTTTCTCCACAATCTCCACTAACTTCACATCACTAGTTTGCGCGACTTTAATACGCTCAAACAAAGTCGGCTGGATCACCAAACTAGCAATGAAAGCCTGATGATCTCTAGTCACCAACTCAATGCCAAGGCTTTCCAGATCCCGTCTGATATGATGTTGAGCTACAATCGCGGATACTGCCGCATGCTTCAACTTCAAACTCAACACATCGGCTACCACATTAGCCTTTCCTAGGTGATAACTGATGGTATAATCGTAGTCCTTAATTAATTCAAGCCACCGTATATGCCTCATATTCAACTCCTCCTACGTGAAAAAGTACTTGAGGCTTTTGTGATTAGTGAAAATCTCGCATTGCACACAATACAAGTAGTGTCGCCAGATCTTCAGTGCATAAAATACAGTAGCCAATTCCAGATCATGCGTAGGGTAATTCTTCTCAAATTCCTTCAGTTGTCAAGAAGCATAAACTATTACCTTACCCTGCTACATAAGCACACATCCCAGACCCTTCAGAGATGCGTCGTTATAGATCACAAAACTGTCATACCTAGAAGGAATGGTCAAAATTGGAGTAGTAACCAGTCAGTGCTTCAACTCCTAAAAGCTCTGCTCGTAATCACTAGTCCACTCAAGCTTTATCCATTTCTTGGTCAATTGTGTCAGAGACTCAGACAATTAAGCGAATCCGTCCACGAACCGATGATAGTAACCCGCTAGTCCTAGAAAACTCCAAACCTCCTACACACTCTTTGGTTTTACCCAATTGACCACAACTTCAATCTTGCTAGGATCAATTGAGATATCGCCTTCAAACACCACATGGCCTAAAAACGAAATTTGATTCAACCAAAAATCACGCTTCTTTAGCTTGGCATACAACTTCCTCTCCCGCAGAATCTATAGTACCAACCTCAGATGGTTTTCATGCTCTTCCGAACTCCTCGAATATACCAGAATGTCGTTGATGAACACCACTACGAACTAATCCAGGTACTCATGGAAAACCCTATTCATCATATTCATGAACACTGCCGGAGCATTCGTCAACCCAAAAGGCATGACTAAGAACTCATTGTGGCCATAGCTGGTTCGAAAAGCAGTCTTCGCAACATTTTCAAATCGAACCCTCACCTGATGATACCCTGGATGTAGGTCAATCTTCGAAAAGACCTGTGTCCCCTATAACTAGTCAAAGAGATCATCAATATGAGGCAAAGGATAACGATTCTTCACAGTCACTTTGTTGATCTCACGGTAATCAATGCACATACGCATCGACCCGTCCTTCTTCTTCACAAACAAAACTGGAGCTCCCCAGGGCAAAACACTTGGTCGGATAAAGCCCTTATCTAGTAATTCCTGCAACTGCTCCTTCAAATCCTGAAGTTCTGCTGGAGTCATCCGGTACGGAGCTTTAGAGATCGGTGCCTTGCTAGGCAGCAACTATATCTCAAACTCCACCTTATGCTCCGAAGATAAATCAGGTAAGTTTTCAAGAAATACATCTGAGAACTCGTTAATCACTTGAATATCCTCAAGCTTTAACTTATCCCGTGGCGGTTCCCTCACGCAAGCAAGGTACCCTTAACATCCGTCCAAGAGTAACCTTCTCATATGCAATGCTGATAGGACTTGTGGTGTCGAACACACACATGATCGTACAAACTCGAACTCTTACCCCCGGGAGGTCTGAGCACTACCACCTTTCCACGACAGACAATAACAGCATAACTGGAAGATAACCAATTCATCCCTAGTATGACATTGAACTTAGACATGTCGATACCACAAGATTCGCCAGTAGTCTTCCCTAAATTACCACTAGGCAATCTACTAACATCCTCCTATAGAACGATACACTCCCAGAAGGTGTAGCTACAAACAATTCTCCATTCATGACTCGGGTCTCAACCCCACACAGTTTTACAAAATTAATAGACATAAAGGAATGGGTCGCACCCGAATCAAATAAAACCACAATATTTAAAAGAAACATCATAGTATACCCTTGTCGAAGCTGTGTTCACCTGATACGTTCCCTGGGATACCTGATTACTCCCCTGATTCTAACTCGAAGCGGGTGTACCCCTCTTTGGTGCGTGACAATCACAATCCATGTGACCTAACTGGCTGTGGTTGTAGTAGTTACCCCCAAACGACTGGCATTCACTATTATGCCATCTTTGGCACCTGATACAACGATCACTCGACTAGCTCACTTCAGAACTCTAACACTCAGTATTTTGACGGTAACCCAAGCCCTTGTTCTTCTTTTTCCATGATCCCTGGTGAGAACCAGATTGAGAACCAAAAGGTACTAGCCTCTTCTTTGATTCCTAATCCACCTCATCCTCCTAGATGCCAGTCTCGATTACCATGGCCCTATCCACCAAAATCGAGAACTCACAGATCTGAAGCATACCCACTAGCCTGCGGATGTCCTTCCTCAAGCCTTTCTCGAACCTCCGAGTCTTCTCGTACTCACTTGAGATCAAACACAGTGCAAAACGGGATAGCTCTATATACTAAGTAGCATACCCATGCACCGTCATATCTCCCTGTGTCAAAGCAGAGAACTCATCTGCCTTAGCATCGCGCATGGAGACTAGGAAGTATCTCTCAAAGAACACTTCCTTGAAATGACTCCATGACATCTATGCATAACCGGCTCTCTGCTTCTACAGCAGACTCACTGCAGTCCACTAACGCCCCGCCTCCCCAGACAGTTGGAAGGTAGCGTAGAGAACTCTTTGCTTGTCTGTGTAGTGTAGGACCTCCAAAATTCTCTTGATCTTATCGAACCAGTCCTCTGCTATCATCATACCAGGTCCTCTTGAGAACGTCAGAGGGTGCATACGTGTGAACCTCTCGATGGTACACCCCGTAGCAGTAGGAGAGTGTTCGTGTCTCTTAACACTCCGCCCAATCTCCCACATCACCTGCCTCATCAACCCTCAAGACACAGAAGGAGACTCATCACTAGTAGTCTCTTTGAAGCCACACTTCAAGTTGTTATCCTTAGGCTCCATTCTGAAAATACAATAGAAATCTATTAGCATTCCTATGTCACGTACAGTTAACACAATCACTTACACTAATCATTTTAACTACTATCTCACAGGTCCAGGTCTGCCCTATCACATCAACACGAAAATCATCAATTGTTTGTCATGATTTTATTGAAATCGTCATTCCAAGAAAAATACAGAACACTGCCAACGAGTCCTTGCCTAGCAATAAAACAACCCTTGACCTACTATACTTATTTCCTACATCCTATACTCTAGTATGTACACACAGCTATGCCTAACCAAGTCTACAAGACCTAACAAGTCACCCGAACCTGGTAATGGGACCCAGGGATGAATTAGTAATCTAACCCGTCCCTATATCATACAAAAATACCAATGATACCACATAATGAATGAGGATCCGACCTCGTGGGGTTCCCGTACACCCTATACACATTCATATACAAGACACATACATAGCGAAAAATGTTTTCTCTATACATACTTTGTACCATACCAGAGTCTATACAAAAGGAGTCCAGGCTCCATAACAAAACATAAACCCAGGTATCAGCCAAATATCCCAAAATGACAACCTGTTAAAGGTCTTAGTACTTACCCAAGTACTTCCCGCAGTACACCGACCACTACACTCCCAACACAAGGACGCTAGTTCTAGTTACTTAAAGGACCTAAAAAACATGTACGTACAATAAAGGTGAGACACTTCTCAATAAGGCAGATCCAGGTTATATCGGTGTATGGCATATGAGTGTTATCATGACATAAAACATACACATTTCAATGCAATTCCAGTATTCTCACAAAACAGTTCTAGTATAGTGCATCACACGCACACACACAAGATCAAGTAACCTAATGTCGTCACACCCTTCGGCCCGTATTACACGGCATCCCCAGCACATGGCGTGGCCCCAGGCTCTCGTGGCATTGTACTGGTACAACTGGTGGATCCACACCCTTTGGTGATCAGCCAGTAAGCCTAACGCCCTTAGATATAGAGCCTGATACTCTTTCCAAACATGGTACATGATATTTCACACCCTCAGATATAGAGCCGAACACTCTTTCACAACTTGTAACAAGTCGGAATCCAGTTCCTATATACTCATATAACACCTTAATCCACACTCATTTGGTAATCACAACAATCATGGTTTTCATAATACAGTTTAAAACAAGTCAAGGCACGACCATCTCCATAACACAATATATATCACAATATATTCACGGTTTTCCAACAAAACCAGAGATGCAATCCAATGCCCCCCTTTTTTCAAAACTGTAATATGCAAAACTCTTAATTTTACTCTTTAGATCCCCCTAAATGAGTAGCCAAAATACACACAGGACCGTGAACCATAGTTCTACCGAGTCCGATTTAAAAAACAACCGACATAAATAGAATCCCCTTACCTTTCCCCAAGTATACCAAATATGAACTCTACGGCTCCTAAACAGCAAACCGAGTTCCCAAAACCTATAAATCATAATACAAAATATACTCACAATTCTATTCCTTACATAACTACCAAAATAGAAATGAAAACCGAACCTTACCTCGATTTTAAGTCAAAACCCAAAAATGCCCGAAAAGAAAATTCGTTCCACAAATCTCAAAGAGAGTCCTTCCCTGATCCTCGTAGTAATGTTGGATCATCGATTCCAGCAACGTACGACAAAGAAATCTAGAGAGAGAGAGAATGATTTTCGAGTTCTTAGAGAGAGAGAGAGAGAGAGAAGAGAGAGAGGGAGAGAGAGAGAGAGAGAGGATATTTTGATTTCTTAGTTGAGAAGTAATGGAAATGATAGTATTTGTAAGTAAATTTGATTATGTTAGATTTTTATTTAAAATTTATACCCCAATTTATTTGTAAGTAAATTTGATTATGTTAGATTTTTAATTAAAATTTATACTCGAATTTATTTGTAAGTAAATTTTGATTATGTTAGTTATTTTCATAAAATTCTCTTGAATTTATTTTTACACATATTTAATTATACCAATTTTATCTTTAATATACTTGTATTTATTTTTGTGTTAAGAAATGTTCTAAACCCTTCGGGTATTTTACAACATTAATTTCTATTCAAGAAAATATTTTTAACACGAAAATTATGTCTCATGAGTTTATTTCTATGTTGCATATTTCACAAAAATATGAGTAGATTTTTATGTTATGTATTTCAAGAAAATATGAGTAAAAATAAGATTTTCATGATATTATTTTAATTGTATAAATTATATAATAAGATGTTTTTGAAACCCCTTATGGTTCAAAGGATACAAAAAATTACGAATGCTCAGTATCGTAGCTTAAAGTTTAAACGGGTCACAATGCACCCACACTGTTTATAAAGTGGTTATATATGGTAGTAGATTTCTCTTGAGCACACACATGGTTCCAGATTAAGACTTAATAAGGAAAATCTCACTTAATGGTTTTGTACGTTGATTTAGTTTGGCCAGCTAACTAGCTAAGTTCAGTTTTCAGACCGCACAACTCAGTCATGGGGGTAAACATGATTTATGACTAATAGAAACATGACTTACGGCTAACAGACCTAAGAGTGATTCTTACAATATATGTGTATACATATTTAATTATGTATACAGAGTTATTGATGATTTGAAAGAAAAGTACATGTTAATATGAATAAGGTCATTCTTGTGCCTAAATGATGATCTAAAGGAAACATATAAGGAAAAGTATATACATATATACATATATATATATATATATATATATATATATATATATATATATGTATGTATGTATGTATATAATTAAATATCATAGTTATAGTTTTAAAGGTAAAAGTTTAATTTAACAGTTACAAAGTATGGTTATAAAATTTTATTGCTGTAGCTGATGGTAAAAGTTTTATACAAAAATTTTTAAATTTACATTTATTTTAAAAACAGTTTTGAAGTTATAGTATTAAATATTACTTTACGAAATTATAAAAGTTCATTTTGGCAACACACTAATAATAATCTTATTTACTTACTTAGCGTCGTCTCACCCCCAATCGTTATTTTACATTTCAGGTAATTTTAAAGAATATACTAGAAATTTGGCATAACAAGTGCATGGACGAGAGTAGAAAAAGTAGAATACAATAAAAATTTAGTATAATACAATTTAGAATACGTTTGTATATTTTAGAATTTTAGAAATTTACATTTTAATAGTTGAGACATATATTTGTAATAAAGCTAATTAGTGCTCTGGTAATAAAAATAATTGAGATTTATTTGCGTCAGCTGAAAAAATTATAAGTAGGAACCCACTCGGGTTCGGGTCCTTACATCAAGTCCTTTAGGTGATCGAGCTTAGAAAGCTCAGGGGTAGTGTTGAGAATTTTGGGTGGTAGTAAGACTTGAAATATGTATAATTATGTTTTAGAATTTCTGGTTATGTAACATATTTGGATGGATAATCTTTTTTGGGTTGTATATTGTATTTTGGTATTTTATTTGAGATTGTTTATTTATTTTTCGCTGCGTGAATGGTATCAGAGACAGTGATTGGTCTTATCACACCCTGGGCCCTATCTGGCAGGTTCGGGGCTTGACAGTTTTAGAGTACTACTTCATGCGATTGGGTCATAACAACTGCTTTCACCTTTTCGAGTGAAACCATCACTTACCATTTGTACCTCCGTATCTGGAGGGAAATCTTCCTACTCGTTGCTCCATTCACTTACCATTTGTACCTTTATCTTGGAAGGTCCTTCACTATGATTGCTAGGATTCCTCAATGTAGATGAATCACAACATCTCCCTGTGCATTCTTGCTTGATCACATAGTGAAATCTTAAGCTTACTCATCTTTATAAACACATACTTCACTACAATTTCCTCGAGTCAACATATGACTCTTCCACCAGTTGTAGTGCCTAATAGAAACCCTTGCTTGAAATGATCTTTGCGAGACCAACAAGAAGTCAACCTTGACCGAAAGTTGTTGATCCATTTCGAATTGCATAGGCACCTGATGTGGCAGATACTTCGCTATACAACCTATTCCAACCAGCTCACAAGCACCCAAACACCTAACAAAAGACCGTAATTCGTCGTCTAAACTCAACCAATCAAACACAAATTGTTTTTTCGTTAATGTGCATTATTAGCGACAATTTTAAAAAACCATCATGAATACTTACATTATTAGTGACGGTTAAAGAAAATCATCCCTAATAATCTACTATATTAGTGATGGTTTTTAAAACGGACACTAATAATGCAACCCTTAGGGGGATCTTAAGTCGACTTATAAAACATTCTACTTAAAAGGACATAGGTTTCATGTTCTATTTTATCTTTAACTCACATATGATTTTCATTTGTGGTGTCAAGCATACTAGTAAGGTTAGCCACAACATCACCGGATACATATCCGATTTTGCTCCCTAGATAATACCAGTATTCATTTTTACCTATCCACTACTACGAAGATGGTCTCCTATTAACCATGTTGAAATGTAATCAGCGCAAGCAAAGAAAGGGTATAAGTATTATTCTACTAGCTTTGTCTGCACGAAGACATGCATACTCTATGAAATCATGTACCCCTTTAATATATTCTGCAAAAAAACCTACCCCGAGCCTTCATCCAACTCTTATCCATGTTCATTAATTACCCTATAATATGTTCAAGTAGATGGTGTTTATTATTCCCTCATAATGTTTATGAGACATGCATCATGAATCCTAAAATCAACCATCTTCTGTCTAAAAGGTACGAATCCTATCCGATACAAGAATGCTGCATTTACATTGCAGTCAATTGCTCAAATTCCTTTGTCATAGACATTCTAAATTTTGGTAGCATCTCTTTATAATTCTCCAAGTACATGAGATGTGGAAAGTGAACATGTTGTTAGTTTTCCATAACTAACAAATTGTCATGACACCCCATTATAAAGTTATTGATTTTCAAGGCACACCAAGTTTATACCTTGAAGTTTGATTTTTCATGTTATTTAATTGGTTCATGTACATCTTATTCTACTAGCTTTGTCTGCACGAGGACGCGCGAACCCTGTTTTTATCATGTACCCCTTGCATGTATTCATCCAAAAACCTATCCTCGCGACTTCACAATTTCTCCATCAAGCATGCAGATGCTTTGAACTCAACCAACAAGCAATATCCTAGTGATGTAGGAAATTTATAGAAAGCATAAGGATGAAATTTAATTATTTATTTATTCACTCATCCTTTCAAAATATACAAGATATTGTAATCATTTTAGCACACATTTTAATGACTGTAGTCATGTATGAGATTTCTAATGATATTTTGGCAGCATGCCATCTATAAATAGAATATTCTCCAAACTTGCAAATCACAAAAACAATAAAAATACGATTCATTTGAATCCCTAAGATAGTTAAATTTAGGCCAGCTCACTAAGGATGGAGCTCAGCTCCCATATGTGTTCTCATGCATTCAATCCAAACATGCAACAAGCTAAGCAACTACCAGCATGCAGTTCATAAGATTCTGCATCAGTCATGCAGACGTCATTCAGTTCAAGCATGTAATTCAGTATAGCTCAATAATAGTTCATATCAAAATATAAACCATCTATCAAATAAATTTAAGCATTCAATACATTATGGATAGTAAGTGTAGTGATGATCTCACAAAAGCATATAAGCATAAATAAGATGAGATTGTGAGCGCATTTAGGTTATAGAACTATGAAATTACAAAGGGAGATACTCCCAGGCAAATAGTAGTTGGCTTGCAGAATGACTTCGATCTTGTTATGTCGTGGAGGCAATGACAAGAATTTGGATATACTAGAGTACAAATACAAATTCTCTAACTAAAGGTTAGTTGATTGCATTGTTAGGGACCTAAGGGGGTAAATATGATGTTGATTTATTTTAGATGAATCCATCATTTAGGTTAATTAACTGGATTAATCGAAAATAGTATGTCTCTACAAACCCATCTAAAATATTAATACTCTAGCAGATTTTTAAGTGCATATAATTGGTTATTGGTTAATTTTGTATTGTAAGAATATCATACTACTAACATGGGCCATCATGCATGTTAAAGGAGCATAATATTTGTTGTTAAATGATACTCCAACACCTATGTTAGTAGAGCATTGATACATTTGACAAGATAATTCCCCATTGGTCACATAAAATTGCAAAAGGGAAAAAATTATAATATATTGGAAGATAAAAATGATGAAAGAAACAAAAGACTTCTTTGGTACAAACCTGAGCAAACAGGTGGTAAGGTGGAAGGACCATCAATTTGAGCAAACTGGCGAGTGAGAGATTTTTTTTAACCCTTTTTGGTGAAGGGACTAGGCAGCCCAACGAAAGGCCCAATCAACTAATTCAATTTATGACTGAAAGATATAAGTGGTACAAATGAATATATGAACATATGAATATCATATGTTTTTGTCTCCTCCTTTTTGCATTTATTTATATCTATTTGGGGTAATTGATATATAAACTGTTGGATGTAGAAAGGAATTTTGTTAACTGGGTCCAAATAGAAAAAGCGTATGTATCCTGTTTTTTATTTTTTTTCCTAAGCTTGGCACATATCTCTTTTTAATAATCAATAAAGTGTGACAATATCTCCAATAGCACAAAATGTCCCTTAAAAATTACCTAAAAACTTGAATGAAATCAGCAGTAGAAAGAGCACAAAAGTATTACCTTAAATGTGATAAAACCAATACCTGGATTTTCTTCCCAAGATTTATACAATTTTTGCAACCTAACCCCCTGAACACACAGTAAATAATTAAATAAACTAAATTTCTTATTATTTATTATATGAGTTTCCATATTTAATCTTTGTGTTAGAAAATTATACGAGTCCTTTTATTTGTTACGTGCTTTCATATTCAATCACGTGAGTAGTAAACCCTAAATACTAGGTAATGTTATGTATGTATCTCCATAATATTTAGCCTTGTGTAAAAAATTGAAAGAGTACTTTTATTTATTATATGTGCTTTCAATTTCAGTCCAGTATGAGTACGAAACTGTGAATATTTTAGTGTTATGTATGTGGCTCCGTAATTCTTGATGACCACTCTACATTAATAAAAAATAAAAATAAATCATTGCTCTCAATTTAACAATGAATATTATATGATATCTACGGAACTGCTGCATAAAGCTAGAGGCAAATAGAAATTGTTCCAAAGAGGAAGGATTTAATTGAAATTAAATCATAACTTGAGGGAATTGTTTGAGAAAAATTAAAATTCTTAACCATCAAATTGGCAGTACAAGAAAGCTTTATGGAGGCTTTTTTGAAATGTTCGGGAAGTTCAAAAAACTATGAAGCAAACTTGACATTCAGCTCATGAGTTTTTCATAATTTGCATGTTCCTGCTGCCTGATTTAGCCGACTAACCATACATTTGAGATCATTAAAATAGATAACTGGACAAGATATAATTATTTATAGCCAAACAGACCCAACTGCTTAATACATAGAGCAATCAAAAGCTGTGCCATACACAAAAATCATTAAAGTTTTTTTTTGAATAAATACATGCTTTAAAAATTGTTTGAATTTTTCCTCAGCAAGAAATCAAAAAAATAAAGCATTAACAAGAATTCACACTCAAAGGAGAAATCGAGCATAAAGTCCATCTCGAAAATGGCTAACTAAAGCATTCTTTGGCGTTATTTTTAGTGATAATATCTTCAAATAACAATCATTTGCCCAAGCAAAGCCTGACAATGGTTGTTCAATATCTCAAATGTTATTACATACCTATGGAGAACATGAACTTACAAGAATCGCACAATCCCTGTAATCCCAAAAAGGAAAATTAGTCTAAATTATTGAGGCAAGATAAATTAAAAAGTATATGGCTAAGGATCGCAAACCTTAGAAACCACTTCTGAAAGTACTGCCTGATCCATGAGTGTCTGTGGGTCCAACACTTGGTTTGCTAATGACCCCCTTCCCAAAATACTCAGCTATCACAGAAAACCCATCCTTTGAACTTTTCACTTGCTGAAAAAATAGATCTTGGTATTTGGAATTTTGCTCCAAGTTTCTCTTCATTTCTAGGACAGATCGGTACTCGAGAGCGCATTCAAAGCATTCCTTCTCGTTATCACCAAGGCAACGCTGATGGAATGAATGCATACACATAAAGTGGACTTCCAGGAGATCAAGAAATTTAGTTTATCTCTTCAGGAAAAGGGTTGTGCTTCTTCAAATTGTCGAAGACAAACTCACGATCCTGGTTCGAAGCTCGAAGATGAAGTCGCGAAGGCTTCCGACTAGTTAGAAGGCTCGTAGATGAGCTCATGCTACTGGTTGGAAGGATCGCAAAGGTTCTTGCTGGTTTGAATGTGCAAGATGAACTGATCATGAAAGGCTTCGAAGGGTCGAAAGGGGCTAGGGCTATGTTTGTTTAAGTCGAATGAGGGCTAGAGGAAGGATGGAGAAGACGCGCACAGGTCGGAAGAAGAAATGACGGAGGAGGAAAGAAGGGGTATCGATGCGGACGCGGAAAGCGAAAGGAGGGAAAAAGGGAGGTTGGGAAAGGTAGAAAGGCAGGAGACTAGGGAAATCGTGCGGAGAGGCTATCAGTGACAGTTTTAAAACCGTCACTATTAGTTACATAAATTCTTCTTTTAAAAAAAAAAAAAAAACTACACTATTAGTGACAAATTTAAAAAGTCATCACTAATACCCTACTATTAGTGACAAATTTTCAAAATCATCACTAACAAGTGAATAATAGTGAGGAATCTTCAAAACTGTCACTAATAGTGTTAAATAAATTATTTTTTTATTTTTTAAATAAAAGAACTAATAGTGACGGTTCTTAGAACCGTCACTAATATATGACTAATAGTGACGAATCTCTAAAATCGTCACTAATAGTGTTAAATAAATTATTTTTTTATTTTTTAAATAAAAGAACTAGTAGTGATGGTTCTCAAAACCGTCACTAATAAGTGAGTAATAGTGACGAATCTTCAAAACCGTCACTAATAGTGTTAACTAAATTATTTTTTTATTTATTAATACAATAATAGTAGTGACAATTACTTAATCATCGCTAATAATGACTTTTAGTGACTGATTTAATTTGTCACTAATACCCCATGAATCGTCGCTAATATTTTCTCGAGATAATTTCTGCACGAAAAATGGTTTTCCGCGATAGTTTGAACGGGAAAATCGGTCTTTAATGATGAAATTATTAGTGACGGATTCATTACCATCACTAATAGTGTCGTATTAGTGACGATTGCTAAAATTCTCACTAATGTTTATACTATTAGTGACGGTTCTTAAAAACCGTCACTAATATTCAATTTTAGTGACGAATTTGAATTCGTCACTAATTCTTTCATCACTAAAATCTAGTTTTTTTATAGTGTACATTTTTCAGACTCGATAATTCCGTGAGAGAAAATAATTAAATCATTTGTAAAATAGAGGTTTGAAAGATTTATCATTTGACATTTGTTATGGTATTTGAAATCTCCATTTGGTGTAGTTCTATAAATAACTATTCTTGTTAAAACTTCCATTGTCATGACAAATAAATAAGGAGCGATGGGGTCTCTTCGAAAAAATTTTGGCCACAATTCCATTTGGAATAGCGCACACTTTCTTATGTCTAGGAACCCATTCCATTAGCAATGGGTGGTGTTGAGGAGTGGCAACATTCGAAGGTGGGTGGTGGTGGCTAGTGGTGATAGGTGGAGGCGGGTGGTAGCCGCCAATGCTAGGCCGCAATGCATTGTGGTGGTTGAAAATGATAAGGGATGGTGAAACATGATAAGAAATAATTGGGAGCTTTTAAAATAACTAAGCACACATTTATTTTTGTATTTTTTGGTTCCCTCGTTCTTAGTTATAAAAGATTATCCAAAAACTTAACTAGAATGGTAAAATCTTTTCACAAGCCCTTTTTTCTTTTCATTGGGATTTATTCCTAAATATTCAAGAGCATTGAAGAAAAGGATTAATAAGAAAATTTCTAAAGTTAATTGGAACAACTTGAAATACTAGAAATTCCAAAGATTCACTAAAAGGAACAAATATTGTAAGCATTTAGAGGATTTAGCTATTTAATTCATTTGGGTATGTAATAATTAATGCATCGCATGCATGATAGGGTTAATAAGCTCAATGACCATAGATTGACTTTAGATCCCCATAAACACTTCATGAAAAATCCTCTATAACTTAAAAGTTGTACCATCAGTAACATGAGTGAATTCTAATCAAAATCAAAACCTAGAATAATCTTTGAAAGGGCGTGATTGACCGAACCTGTAACGACCCGAATTTTAAATGAAATTTAAATAATAAAGAAAGGAAAATTTGAAAAAGGGAAAAGATGGGAAGCTGTCAAGCTTCGTCGACGAACACAGGGTTTCGTCGACGATGGCTTTAAAGATTCCGTCGACAAACACAGAGTTTCGTCGATGAGAAAATACCGAGAAGGGTTCTGAGGCAGCCTGAATTTCGTCGACGAATATAGGGTCTCGTCGACGAAATTTATGAAGAACTTGTCGACGAAGATCGGGCTCATCGACGAATTCTGCTGTCTATATATATATGAAAAATTCGATTTTTATTTCATTTGAAGCTTCCTCTCTCACTCTCTCTCTCTCTCTCTCTCTCTTTCTTCTTTGGCCCTCTCACTCTCTCTCTTCGATTTTGGGCTAGTTGTACACCGGATCGAAGATCTGAGGCTGCCACAACGCTCTTGGCGAAGTTCCCTACGAGTTTGTCGAAGTGGATCGTTGGGAAAACGAAGTTGGAAATCATCCCTGGGTTGAGGTAAGGTTTTTTAAGCCAAACTAGACTTTATGGTAGTTATAAAAATTGATGTACGCATGAAAATACTGATGTTTAATACTGAGAGTTTTGAATTTCAGAGTATTAATCAGGAAATCCTACGGGGGTCAGGCTAGGAAATTTTATGGGCTTTCTCAATAGTCAGGTAAGGGAATAAACTAAAACAGTTATTTTTCATGCATGTTATTATTAATTATGAGCACATTTATTTTTAGAAAAACCTATGCTATCTTTGGATATTACATATCGAATGTATGTTTGGAAAATACTGCTATTATGATGAAAATGTATATGTATGTATAAGATGCCAGAAATGATGATTTTAGAATATGAAACATGACTCTAAACGGCATATGTGTGGCATGAACATTATTTTTATGTAAAATGAATCATGATATGAAGGATTTTACGATCAAAGCATATTTTCAGGTATTTTGAAAAGATGAGTTATGTTATACTGAGTTTGACGAATACATGAAAAATGAGTTATTTTTAGAATGTAAATACCTGAAACGTATTTATGTTATTGGCGCGAGGCCATGTATTTATATTATCGGCACGAAGCCGTATTTACGATTTTGGCGCGAGACCATGTATTTATATTATCGGCACAAGACCGTATTTACGATTTTGGCGCGAGGCTATGTATTTATGATTTCGGCACGAGGCCGTATCTATGCTTTTGGCACGAGGCCTTGATGATGTTATGTATGTTAATGTATTATATGTTATTACAACCAAGATGTTAGTTTAGTTCAGTTCAGGGCTCGGTACCGTAGCTATATGTGTAGATCAGATATCTACGTTAGATTAGTGCTAACCATCCCACGAGGGGATGGGAGATGGATAGTCGATGTGGCTTTCAGTAGAGTGTGGACATCCACCTGGCAGTCTGGACCAGGGTGTGGCGGGCCCATCGTACTTACAGACATATTTGATTCGGCAGTGGTTGGCCAACCATTGTCGGGTCCCGCCTTCAGGCTGCACAACCCGTCATGGGGGGTCATACATGACATTAGCTAATTATTCATCTTGGGTAAGTTTTTAGTAATTTCAGTACTATCAGTATAACAGATGCATTATTTATGATATGATTTACGAGTAAATATAAAAGTTTACGATGATTTATTTTACGACGATGAATGTGTACGGAAAAATGAATTGTATTGTATATGTATGATTGCATTAAATGTTCATGTGTCACACAGCTGTATTTAGTTTATTTTCCCTTACTAAGAAGTGTCTCACTCCCAACATTACATGATTTTTCAGGAAACCCAGAGAAACCGGCGGGTCAAGGCCGCCGTTGAGTGAGTGGAGCTTCCCTACTAGAAAGGTAGGCGTTGAACTAGGACTAGAAGATTTTTGTTATAAGGTCCTAGTGTCATTTTTGACTTTTGAAAGATGGTAAATAAATACAGTATTTTGGGAATGTAAATAACTCTGGTATTATGTTTCATGATTGAATGATTGAGATTTTATTTTACTACTGTTTAGGCTTCCGCTGTGATTGACAAGTGTCCCCGTTACCCACGGGTTCGGGTTGACCATTTTATCAAATATATTACATTTTATGTTAAGAAGTTGAGGGACGTTATAGAACCCACCTAGTTATACTCAGTTGGGTCGACCGAACCTTTGTTGGCTGAAAAGAATTAGTCACGGCCGACTGAACCTATGGCAGTATAAATGCCACGGTTGACCGAACCATTCGGATGTCAACATTTTGACTTCGCATGGTCGACTGTTCTAAAATGAGTGTATCTTCCTAGGTCGACCGAACCAAAGCGTGTCTGACCCCCAACTGTTTGGCTGACCAAATTTGTAGTTCATTTTGCACACGGTCGACCGAACCACATGAGCGGTCAACCGTACCTTAGCTTCGGTCGACCGAACCCACGAGGGGGTTCAAACTCACCCTGAGACGATCGACCAAATCCCTAATTCAAAATTACCATGGTCGACTGAACTTAGTAATATGGTCAATCGAATATTGAATATTGTCAAACGAACCTCTTGGGTTGGCAAGATTTTTACCGAGGTTAAACTGGGTTATTTTTTATTAAACTTAATTTAATATTTAAAAAAATACCCATTGAGTCCCAAACGGTTATAATTTTTGGAGTGTCTATATATACTCCTTCATTTGTTCTGATTAGGATAAGATTAGCAAACATAATTAGCAAAAATCCTCTGAATTTTCAAATACTAATTTTTCCTCATACAAGCTAAAAATCTTATTCTTATTCATCCTTCTTACTAAAATCTTTTGGTAAGAGTGTTTTAGAGATTACCCATATAAGCTTACACTTTCATATTATTTGTTTGATATTGATTTAATTGAGAGAAAGTTTGAGTTTTCCCTTGTGATTTAATTCACAAGTCTTCTTTGGGAAAATTCTCTAGGACTTGTGAGTCTTGCATTCTTGTTGCAAGACTCAAGAGCTTGAATTGTGCTATTGTGAAAAAAAATTTTAACAAGCCAAATCCAAATATCTCTCATACTTATTTGAAAAATTATTTTTGAGATATTTACTTGTACTCTTGAGGTCTTTGAGTTTGAAACTTATGATTGGTACATATTGTTAGCTTTGGTGTATTCCTAAAAGGGGGGATGAATTGGAATTTTGAAATTTATTCCTAGGTTTAGCTAATCTAACAATAGTATATTTGCAACCTAGGGTCTGTCTATACAATACCAAATGCATAAATAAATATAACGTGCGGAAATTAAAATCATGCGTAACATTCACCAACTATAACATACATGTGCAGAAATGTAAATTGCAGAAAGATAAACAGTGCACACAAGATATGTTATCGGGGTTCGGTCAACTGTGCCTACGTTCTCGCCTCTAACTCGCAAGCCCGAGGATTCCACTAATGACTCACTTAATGTGTGGAGTGGCACCTAATACAAGTAGGTCAATTAGCACATGGCTGACCTCAACCTTTACAAATTCTTCTTGTGGGGTGGAGAAGGTCTTAGGTCAAATTCACAGGGCTGACCCCAACCTTTACACAATCCTTACCGGACTAGATTACCGCCCCCTTAGGCCACGCTTGGAAATACAACAGTATTTTTCTCAATCAAACTGGTACAGTGATTATGCTTTTATGTAAAATAGATATGTACCCAAATATGCGCAATATAATCAATGCACCTTAATGATGTATGAACTATAAGCTCGGTGCTCTACGTGTGCAATCAACACTCAAAATAATGACTTTATTTAATCAAGCACAAGAGTGTATATCAAACAAGCTATTCTTTGAAACCCAGATAAACTATATCTCAGTCTTAGATTAAGGATTCAAAGATGTTAGCAATAATATTCAAACAAATTAAAAAATATTTTCTTCAATGTAGCAAGCACAAGAGTTGTTTGACAACAAACTTTGGAATTGATTTTTGCACACAAAAGTATAGGCTTAGGTTACTTGCAATGACAATGCAAGAACCACAACCTTCCAAGTCTTTCCACACAAGATTTATCAAGTTAAACTAGTGGAAGAACTTGATGCTTCTACTCTCAATAAAATCAAACAATCAATATAATCTAATGAGAGTATTAGCAAGTATGAATGAAGCACAAGCACAAAAAATATACTCACAACACTTGCAAGATCAAGAAAGATGATGTGTATGAGTGTTTTGGAGTAGAATGGGCTAAAATAGGGTATTGGATTTTGAGAGAATTTTGCCCTAATCAAATTTGCTAATCCTTTCTAATTATGAAAAATGAACAGGTATTTATAGGCAAGGAAGGATTTTTGACCGTTGGGGACCCAATGGGAATAATTAAAAAAGTTTAAAACAGGTTTATAAAAATTAACCCCATTTACCTCTTTAAAATAATCAGTAGAAATATTTTAACTCGCGAGGTTCAGGTGCCTGGCCTGAGGTTTGGGTGCCCGAACAGACTCAGACCCAAAATAATTATAAAAAGGTTCGGGTGCCTAAAATTATGCTCGGGTGGCTAAATCAAAGTCAGTAGCCTTTGGCGTTCAATTCGGGTGCCCAGTGCTACATTCGGTTAACCGAACCAAGCAATTTGGTCGCCCGAGGGCTTTTTGAATGCGAAGGTTTGGGCGCCCAGGTTGGTGAAAAGCATCTTGACATGGGTTCTGTCGCTCGAGGCCGATACGTTCATTACAGGTTCGATCGCCCGAAACCTGGTCAATCCGCTGACTTCTCAACGATTCGGGCGCCCGAGGTGTTTTGAACACCAAGGGTTCGATCACCTGACCTCTCACATATTTTCAATTAAGTCCAAATTTTGTTTTTAATTTATTTCCCTAATTTTAATTCCCCCTTTTTAATGATGACAAATACACCAAATGTTAACCCTATTGGTCACATCCCGTTTTGATTATGACAAATACTTTGGTATTTAATGTCTGTCAAGTTTGTGTGTAGGTTTATATTATCAAATCATATGCTTTTGTTATAGTAAATGACTTTTCTAGGTTTACATGGGTATTATTTCTTGCACATAAAAATGAATCATGCGAACAGTTCACCAAATTTTGTAGGAGGATTCAAAATGAAAAAGGATATAAGATAACTCACATAAGAAGTGATAAAGGCACAAAATTCAAAAATGAGGACATAGAAAATTATTGTGACTTAGAGGGTATTTCACATAACTTCTCTGCACCTGGGACACCTCAATAAAATGGAGTGGTAGAAAGAAAGAATAGATCACTACAAGAAATGGGTAGAATTATGCTGAATGAACATAACCTACATAAATATTTTTGGGCCGAAACCATTAATACTGCATGTTATGTCATGAATAGGGTGTTGATTAGACCGTCAATTAATAAAACCCCTTATGAATTGTGGAACAACCATAAACCTAACATTTCCTATTTTCAAGTGTTAGGTTGTAAATGCTTAGGGATAATGAACACTTAGGAAAATTTGACTCTAAATCTGATGAAAGTATTTTCCTAGGTTATGCACTTAATAGTAAAGCTTATAGGGTTTTCAACAAATGAACATTGACTGTTATTAAATCTCTTCATGTTGTGTTTGATGAATCTAATCCATTTTTTAAGAAAGATGATGAAGATGATATTGATATTAGAAAATGTTTGGATAAATTATCTATTGAAAACAATGCAAGTGAAAACCCTAAAGTAAATGAAAAATCATCTGAAGATAATGAAAATCAGAAGTTGCCTAGAGATTGGAAATACATTCAAAGTCATCCTATATATCAAATCATAGGTGAACCATCCCGTGGTGTAGTCACAAGATCCTCCTTGAGAAATCTAGTGAATCATTCTACTTTCTTATCCCAAGAAGAACCTAAAAATATTAAAGAAGCTGTAGAGGATGAGTCTTGGGTGATGTCCATGCAAGAATAACTTAATCAATTTGAAAGAAGCAATGTGTGGACTCTAGTTCCTAGGCCTAATGATCACATAATTATTGGAACTAAATAGGTATATAGAAATAAGAAAAATGAGAATGGGGTAGTAACTAGGAATAAGGCTAGACGAGTTGCCTAGGGGTATAACCAGCAAGAGGGGATTGACTTTGATGAAACATATGCTCCTTTTGCTAGGTTAAAGGACATTCGTATGCTACTTGCTTATGCTGCTTTTAAAAATTTTAAATTGTTTCAAATGGATGTTAAAAGCGCTTTTCTAAATGGTTATATTAATGAAGAAGTATATGTAGAATAGCAACCTGGTTTTGAAAACCATAAATATCCAGATCATGTTTACCGGTTGTCTAAGACCTTGTATGGATTGAAACAAGCTCCTAGAGTTTGGTATGAGAGACTTAGCGGTTTTCTACTAGAAAATAGGTTTACCCGTGGCAAAATTGGCACTACACTTTTCATCAAATCCAAAAATAATGATATGCTCTTTATTCAAATTTATGTAGACGATATCATTTTTGGAGCAACTAATGATGAGTTGTGTAATGAGTTTTCCAAATACATGCAAAGTGAATTTGAAATGAGCATGATGGGTGAACTTAGTTTCTTCTTAGGGCTACAAATTAAACAAGTTAAACATGGAACTTTCATATGCTAATCTAAATATATCAGGGACTTACTAAAGAAATTTAATATGGAAGATTGAAAAATTCTTGGTACACTTATGAACTCTTCCATTAAGCTTGATAAAGATGAGCAAGGTATCCCTGTTGACGTAAAATTGTATTGTGGCATGATTGAGAGTCTCCTATATCTCATTACTAGTAGGCTTGACATTATGTTTAGTATGTGTATGTGTGCTAGGTTTTAGGCTGCCCCTAAGGAATCCCATTTAAAAGCTGTTAAACAAATCCTTAGGTGTCTAGTTTGAACTATAAAGTTAGGCTTATGGTACCCTAAGCATACTACCTTTGAGATTGTGAGTTATACTGATGCTGACTTTGCTAGTAGTAAGGTTGATAGCAAAAGTACCAGCGGAACTTGTCACTACTTAGGAAAATCTCTTATTTCTTGGTTCTCCAAGAAACATAACTCAGTTGTCTTATCCACAACCGAAGTAGAATATATTGCGGCTAGAAGTTGTTGTGCCTGAACCCTTTATATGAAACAACTTATGGACTTTGAATTGCACTATGATACAATATCGATTAAATGTGATAATACTAGTGCAATCAACATTTCTAAAAATCTCATCTCACATTCCCAAACTAAACATATTGAGATTAGACATCATTTTCTTCTTGATCATATGCAAAAAGGAAATGTGGCTCTTGAGTTTGTATGCACCAATGAACAGTGGGCGGACATATTCACTAAACCACTTCTCGAAGATAAGTTCATACATATTAGACGTGAGTTAGGTCTAATACACAGTAGAGAGACTTCTTAGATGTTTCATAGTTTGCATAAATTTAGGGGGAGCTCTCAAGTGAAATTTACAAGTCTTAGCAACTAATATTATTGTTGATATGCCTTATTACCTTAGACTTTGTAAATATTGGTTATTGTTTGTGTATAATTCTTATATCTATAGCATGATAATATTGAGCTTTATGTTTTATTGGTTGATCATACTGGAGCTGTTTGAGTAGTTGTGGATAAACTGTTAGGATTTATAAACTCGAACAGGATATTATTTATACAGGATCTGTTTTGGAAAGTCCTATTTTCAAATGGCACTCTGCCGAAATTTTTCAAAATCCTTCCAAAACTTGTACTGCATAAATATCGTGTTTACCCTTTGCCTAGAGTTCTTAATTCCTATGGCCCTTTTTGCTGTTACCAAATGGGGGAGATGTAGGGGCAAAAAATTGGGTTAACTTATTAGATTAAATTGAATTGAATTGAAAATATTATTTAGAACTTTACATGATGCACATTGTTGGGGGAAGCCTCCTAAGGTTATACCCATTTTTTGCATGATGTATTTGTCATCATCAAAAAAGGGGAGAATGTTGATCTTATAGGTCGTACCCGATTTTAATAATGACAAATACTCAAGTATTTGATGATTGTCAAGTGTTTTATGTAGGCTTAAATGAATATACCAAGGAATGACACTTGAAGCAACTAGAAGACCCTAAAGACTTGTAATGTGTGCTTGTAAATTCGGTATTTGTAATATGGGTTTGTAATAGTAACCTAGGATGTGACTTGTATTTATTTTACCTGCACATCATGCATATAGGATATATGATAAGCTCTATAAGACCATAGCTAGACTCTAGGTCCCAACACTGACACACATATCAAATAATATATAGGAGTGTTAAAATTGTGTCTTAAAAATGAACAAATATCAGGATAATGAGAGAGCTTGGGCGACCGAACCCCTGGAGTTCAAAACTCCTCGGCGCCTGAATTGTTGACAAGTCAACAGTTGACTAGGGCTCTCGGGCAACCGATCTATAACATGCATACTTTCCACGGGCGCCCGAACCCCTCAAAAGGGATAGTCTACCAACTCAGGTGATCGACTATTTTAGTTCAAAAAGAATCCCAGGTGACCGAACACATGGATTCGGGCCACCGAACATAGGACCGGGCACCCGAAGTCACGAAGCAATGCTACTGACTTTGATTCGGATCTCCGAACGTGAAACCGAGCAACCAAACTAAGTTTAATAAAATTTATTACTGAGTCTTGTTGGGCGATCGAACCTAAGTTCAGCCACCCGAACCCCGGATGGTTAAAATTAATTTAATCGCGGTAAAATGGGGTTAATTTGGGCTGATTGTATTTTAACCATTTGAGACTTTTTTAATTATTCCCAACATGTCCCAACCGGTTATAATTTTACCCCTGGGTATAACTATGAGTTCATTTGCAAGATTAGAAAATGATTAGCAAATAGATTAGTCAAAATATCCTCTCTTTTGAAAATATACTTTTTGGCCAAACACTCTCAAATCTCCATTCCTTTGATATATTCTGAGATTGTGTGAACATTTCTAGAGTGCTTGTGATTACCATAGATTGCTAGAAACTCCCATATGATTGTTTGATTGCTATATTTTATTGGGGAGTTTTAGCGTAAGTTTATCTCACAAATTTTCATATTATAAATTTTGTGTGGGGTAAACTAAGTAAGCTTAGGGTATTTGTATCTTTGTTGCAAGTATCCAATAACTTGGTTTTTGTTGTGCAAAGATTTCTTTAAATAAGCAAATATATTTTCAAACTAGTATTGTGCATATTTCATTAAGGAAAACTTTTTTGAACTAGTTTGATTATCTGATTTGTATAATTGGAATATTAATTTGCTATTGAAGTACTTTGTTTAGGTTCGAGACATTGCTTGTGTTGAACACTATTGAGCATTATACTGATTATATTATATTGGGTGTTGATTGCACAAAAACTTGCATCACTGAGCTTACACTATATCCATATCATTGATGTGTATGTGAATGTGCGTATTTGGATACATATCTGCTTTACGTGAAAGCACTATCACTGTACCATCTGTTTGAGAGAATACTATTGTATTTTCAAGCGTGGCTTGAGGGGGCGGTAATCTAACCCGATAAGGATTGGTTGTAAAGGTTGAGGTCAGTCCTGTGCTAATTGACCTGATTTGTATTAGTGCCGCTCTACCCGTTTAAGTGAGCAATCATAATGCTAATCTTTGTGCTTGTTAGCCAAGGCTGGGACGTAGGCAATTGGCCGAACCTCGATAACATATTTGCATGTCATTCTTACTTTACTGCTTTCTGGTGCCTGTGTTGTCAATTAGACTGTTTTATTTAATTACTGGTACATATTACAACTGATTTACATTACTTGCACTAAATTGACCATAGGGTTGTGAATATGCTGTTGTTAGGAGATTTACCTAGGGCATAAATTTTAAAAGCACCAATTTACCCCCCTCTTGGGATCACGGTAGAGCTATCACATATATACATATTTTGATTCAAAGATTCATTCATAACACACTCTCACATATTACTAGATATATTGACATTATCTTGAGAGTAGTTATATTAAACTTCATTGAGCTTATAGATCATATCATATTAAAGTGCATTGATTATATTGGTACATACTTGTTCATTGTAAAAGTATTGAAATTATACACAAAATTTGTATTGCCTATCTATTATATTCCAGTCGTGGCATAAGGGGGTGTTAATCTAACCCGTAAAAATTGATTGTAAAGGTTGGGGTTAGTCCTATTAATCTGACCTGGGGTTTTCCTTACCTAGTAAGGAAAGGGTGTTGTATTCGGTGTCGCTCCACCCGGTAAGTGAGTTTTAGTGGAATCATCGGGCTTGCAAGCTAAAGGCAGGGATGTAGGCATATTTTTCGAGCCTCGATAACACATCTGATGTCATTTTTACTTTACCTGCTTTGCTACATTGTACTTGCTTGTTTAAATTTATCTGGAATAATTTAATTGTAATTGTATCTATCTGTCTTACACTAGATTGACTTTAGGTTTGTGAAATACTGTTATTGGATAGTTGACATAGGCAGAAAAATTTTAAATATCCAATTCGCCCCCCTCTTAGATTTACACTAAAGTTAACACATGATCACTCGGATCAAATGACAATATGATAGACGACATGACTCTCTTAGTGATCAAGAGAGAGAGAGAGAGGAATGGTGGGTGGGGGAGGCTAGGTCAATCTAATAAAGTTAGGACCCAAGCTAAATGCATTTGACTAGTTTCTATTTTAAAACAACAAATGACCTATTGCCTCTTTTAGTAAACTGACCACTCCATTTTTCAGAATTTCATCTCATTTCTTTAACAAATGGGAAAATTTTAAAAACAAACCTTGGAATTTCTTTTTATAAAATAGGAAATTATATTAGAATAGAGAATTAAAATTTAAATATTTTTTTAAGGGAACAAGATTCCTTTCTGAACGAATAATAATAATAATAATAATAATAATAATTTTAATATAGAAAGGCCTTCCAATCTTGTTATACATTATATGCTTCACCTTGAATTTTTTTTTTCAAAATAAGAAACAAGAATCAAATACAAAATAAAAAAAAAAAAATCCAAAAGTGTGGTTTTGGATTATTTGGAAAGTTTGATTTTTAATATAATTTTTTAATTAGAGAATGAGGTGTGATTTCGTAATTATTTGGAAATTACACATAAAAAATAAAAATTAATTTTCACAACTCAATAGATCATTTATTTTCTAATTTTCAATAAACTAGACACTTTTAATAAATCCTTTCATAATGTCTCCTATTTCAAAATTATAAAATTCAAGAAACCGTGTGCCACTTAATTAAGAGCAGGTCTAATACTTTTTTTTTATTTAAAAAATGCCATCAATGGTCAAAAAAAAAAAATAAATTTTATTTTAATAATTTATTTACGTATGATTTTACTTCACCGAATAATAATATTTTAACTACTTCTGTCACTCTCCAAACATAATGTGCCCCTTAGGAATAACATATTCCAGTTACATGGTATATGTTTCTTTTTTCATTTTTACAATTAATGTGCAATGCATTTTAATTATCTTTGACTTCGCTTTTAACTAATACACATTAAATACTTCATACGAAACATTAAAAGATTAGAGTTCGTGATTTTCGTATTGAAGGTCATACTTAATTTCTAATTCTCGAAAATTATGTGAAAGAGTATCAGGTAAGCGTATTTCATAAACCAAGTCCTCCAATATACTAAATAAAAAGTACACATTTAGTAATAACAATAGTTCGGCCTATCAAATATCTTAAATATATTTTATCAGCTCTCTTATGTATAATCGAACTTTAAACTTAGTTTTAGCCCTCAAGTGCCATTCTTTAACTTTTTTTTTTTTCCCAAAAAAGGTGATCATTCTAAAAAATAGTTTGCGCCATAGATTGCGCCGTTAATTACAGTGTGACTATATAGTTTTTATCTAATTATTTGACCAAGTTGTAAAGTTGATTATTGAAAAAATTAACTATGTTATTTTTAGTTTTAAAGGAAAAAGAATAAATGAAATAAAATGACTATTTTCATCAAATCACGTGAAAGAAAAAGCTAAAAATCCTATATATATATATATATATATATATATATTTTACTATTTCAATAATCTATTTGAATCAATCATATATCCGAAACAACTCCTTCAATGTCTTTCAAATTTTGTATGTCTTAAATTAATAATTAGCTAAATATATAACAGCGCAAAATTTTAACGTCTTCTTTGACTTGAAAAATTGAGTAGGATAGAAATGGATGAAATGAAATTTTAATAAATAGAATAAAAAATTAAGTGATAAAATCAATTCCATTCACTTTATTTCATTTATAGAACGGACATGCAATAAATACTTTTTATAATTAAAACATAAATTTATATTAAAATCTTATTCAACTTATTTAAGAAGGTTCTTTTGACATTATCAAAAAAAAAATTCTTTTAATTTTTCTTTTACAGTAAATTACAAATTTGCCCGTCTTTCTTATCAAATTGAGAGTGCTATTTTAGGGGTAATGTCGTCATTTAACATTTTAAAAACTATGACTGAAATATAGTGGTATTCCAATATAAATAAAATTTCTACCGCCTTACCGCACGCCTTCCTTTATTTACATATTAAAAAAAAAATCAACGCATTGAATAGAATTAAATAGAAATAGTCAACACAAATACCATTAATTAAGAATGAACTCATTTATTTCATTGCTATGTTAGAAAGGAAATAAATTTCAATATCTAGCAATACATTAATACATGCAAATTTGGCAATTACCATTAAAAATTTTGTACACAAGAACTTATTCATTTGTGTCGAAAAAAAAAAATTATTCCTAATTAAATTGTAAAATTTTATTTGATGATTGTTTTATTATTTTTAGTATTTGTATAAAATCCAAAATTTTAGAAAATAGCATTTTTATAATCTTTAAAAATTGAGAATAAACAAAAAAAATTATTGACGGGTAGTATAGAGCGAAACAAACCGAGTCAACTCGCACTGAGTTTGCAAGGAATAGCGACCATTTTTTAAATTAGAAAAAGAAGGAATAGGAAAAGGATGGGGGCGCGGGGGGGCGGTGTTGACGGGAGCGCAACCGCCGCGCACGAGTAAATACGGCCGTCCGATCACGCGACGAATATGATGAGATAAAATATACGGAGGACGTGAGAGAGAGAGAGCTGGCAGGGAAGGAGACAAGAAGCGGGGCGCACCTCCCCTAATACGCGCAAAGGGAGATTAGTGAGCGAGGCGGAAGTGGGGAAACGCGGCAGCCGCTGCCGGTGGGCCCCGGTCTCCGGTCCTCCGAATCTACGCAGAAGATTTCGCTTTCCATTTTAATATTATTATTCCAATGAAGAAAGAAACCCCTTTCATTTTTAAATTTCTTTTAACTCATAGTTATTTAATTAATGAATATCCATGCATGCATGGAGGCGGGGATTCGTGGGCAATGGACATGCATGCATGCATGCCATGCCATGCCACATTGCCATGTCATCATTGGTTAAACAGTAAAGAAAATAAATAGTAGTAAATAATGACAAGAAGTACGTGGGGGGCGGGTTCTGGATGGGGAATATTGATTGGTGAGTGGCGGTACGCGAGGGAGAGGTGACGTGTCGGAGAGGGACAGACAGTTGAGCCGGCGGGTCGGCGGGTGCGAGTGAAAGCTGTTAAGGAACAGGGGCCCACGCCGCTCCTTGCGCGCCACGTTTCACGCAATGAGGGCGGCAACGTTTTTCTTTTCCTTTTCCTAAATTATTGAAAAAAGAAAAGGAACCGTTAAAGTGGAGGCGGCCAAAGGAAGAGAGAGAAAGGGCAGAACGGGAACATTAGGAGTGAGAAAGAAAGTTAGGGAGTTGGGTTAGGTGTGGGGCGGCTGCTGCTGATGGTGCAGTATAATGTTAACGCGCACCACCGCCATTTATTTATATTTTTAATTAATAATAATAAAGAAAGTGGAATCTTGTTGCCAACTGAGGTGACACCTCTTTCTTCTGAATTGACAGACGCCTGCCTAATTTAGCATCCTATTTATTATTGTTATTGTTAATTCCTCTTTTAAAAAAAAATTTAAAACAAAAATATAAATGCAATTTCTACCGCGCTGCCGCGCAACTGCGCAGTTCCATCGTCTCAATTGAAATCAACGCGGCATGGTTACGTGATCACACGTACTTTTTTTAAAAAATATATTATTATTATTATTATTATTATTATTATTATTATATGTCTACGCTATCCATAAAATACCATCAATATCATATCATTTTAAATTATAATATTGTAAATTATAGTGCACCAGTACATAAATAATTTCTTAAATTTTTTAATTTTAGGTATCTTATAACATTTTATTATTTCCCCAACTTTTTATTTCCTACCAATGAAATAGTAGATTTGCCCAATGTTTAGTTATTTAATTTATTTATAAATTAATTATTAATTTTTTTTACAGTTATTTTGTAATTGAATTAATTTCTTTTCATATCAATCAATAATATTTTAAGATAGTAAAAAACAAATACCATTCAATTATGAATTGATTAATTAGAGAGGGGGGGGGGGGTGAATTTGGTATTTAAAATATTTCTTCTTAGGTTAAATTAGATCAACAATATTGCGCAACTTAGGATCTGTTTATACAATTATAAACTCAATTATTCACAATGAAACATACACGTGCAGTAAATAAATTGCAGAAATATAAAGAACACGCAAGATATGTTATCAGGGTTCGGCCAATACTGCCTATGTCCCCGCCTTGGCTCACCAACATAAAGATTCCACTATGACTCACTTAATGGGTGACGAGTGGAGCGACATCGTTTACAATCAGGTCAATTAGTAGGGCTAACCTTAACCTATACCTTACTAGGATGGTGCACCTAACTTTTTAAACCGAGTTTAAGTCAATCCGTGATTATTCAACATAGCTAGTCTCCCTCTTTAGGCTCATGCCTGTAATACAATATATATATATAAAAATTTTCGTACAAATAAATGCATCTTACACAAACAGATATGTACTACTACGCATAGTATAATCAATGCACATCTACAAGATAGGATTTATAAGCTCGGTGCTCTATATGTGCAATCAACACTCAAAGTTATGTTTATAGTCAATCAAGCACAAGAGTGTATTCTAGGACTATCTTGGAAACTATGTATTAATATATTTCAATCACAAGCTTAGGGTTTCAAAGATTTATATCAAAAGTATTCTAAATATCTCTAAACAATATTTTCTCAATATTCAAGCACAAGGAGATATTTTAAAATAAGTTTGTAAAATATATTTTTGCACACAAAAAATGCAAGCTCAAGTGAGTATTGCAATGACAATGCAAACTCACTTAGCTATATGATTTTTCTGAACCAAAGATTTATCAAATGAAATCGGGAGAAAAATCAAGAAAAACCCTCAATCCGAAAATCAAGTATGTAAGAAATAAAAGAGGGTTTCTAGCAACAACCAACAATGAAGAATCACTCAAGAATATTCTTATAAGATTAGATCTCTCAAAAGAATAGTATTATGTGAGAGTATAGGATTTGTATGAAAGAATGAGCTTAAAAAATTTTCAGAGAATTCTTACCTAATCAACTTGCTAAACCCACCATAATCCAAGCAAATGAACTTGTATATATAGGCATAGGAAAAATTATGACCATTAGGAACACCAAAGGTACTATTAAATTTATTTTAAAACCCATTAAGAAAATTAACTTTGTTTACCCCTCTTTAATCTCGGTAAAAATAAAATAACCCGAGAGTTTTTGGGTGCCCGACCTACGGTTCTGTTGCCCGAATAGACATAACAGAAAAAGTCAATTTTGAAGTTCGAGTGCCTGAAAAATGGTTCAGGTGGCTGAATTAGGCGATTCTCAAAATGTCCGAGATTCAGGTGCCCGGTCCTGAGTTTGGTAGCCCGAACTTGCCAATTTGGTCATCCAAGACATATTTGAACGTGGGAGTTCAGGCTACTGAGTTGTTGGAAAAAGTCAGGATTGACGTTCGGTCGCCCGAGGATGATACAATCATTTTTGGTTCGGTCGACTGAGGTGTTTTGAACACCCAAGTTTGATCGCCCGAAGTCATATGATTTTACATATTTAAGTTCATTTCCAAAACATAAGATTCTTTAGATATTATATGTGATAATGGGGACATTCCTAAGTGCAAGTGCTAAGACCTAGGGTTTTTCTAAGGTCTTTTTAAGTACGCCTAAAAACCTAGCATCGGTCGACCGAACCTAAAGTCATTTGATTAACTTATGGGCTGTTTACGACATTTCTGAGCTTACAGATTTTACATGCATGATATGCAGTGATTATTACAAACACATTTGAAACAAAATTATTACAAACCCAAAATATATTAAAAAAATTAATGAATATGTCGACGTCTTCATATTTCTTCAAATTACTGCATGTTATCAATATGATCAATCTAGTATGATCTTGCACACAAACTTGAAAGTCATCAAATACAAATAGTATTTGTTATTATCAAAATCGGGTATAACCTATAGGGACATATAATAACTAATAACTAATATGTTTTCAAATATATTTCAAATAAAAATAATAATATTTATATAAATAAAATATTAAATAATAATTGCATTACTTTTATGTTTAAATTTATATATTTTCTACTAACTAAAATAATACAATATTATTTATTAATTAACTATAACCTTATTATTAATGTATATTTATAACATATGATTATCACATTAATTTATGTTAGAACTAATACTTATAATTAAATTAAAAATTTTAATTTATTTAATGTTAATTTAAACTTATAGATGGTTCCTTTATTCATTCCAGAATTTAAGGATATTTTATTAATAATTAATAAGTTATAATGCATATTAAAATAATATATGATTAATTTTTAATTAGTGATTATGTTAATTGTTATTTCTAATTAAAATTTAAATATTTTGATCAATTAAAAATAATATAATATTATTTTTTATTAACAATAATCTTGTTTTTAACTCATACTTATAACATTTAATTATCATATTAATTTATGTTAAAATAATATTATTAGTTAAATTAGTATTTTTAATTTTAATATTTGTTTAAATTAATAGATGGTTTTTCTTCTTCATCTTAGAATTGAATTATGTTTCATTAATAATTAATATATATTATAATACATGATAAAATAATATATGATTATCTTTTAATATATTTTTAAATTATAAAATAGCCACTAAATTTCTTATATTTACAAAATTAACCTCATCTATGAACAGTTTCACTTATAAGTGGCCAAAAAGATATCTTAGATTGTTTATCAAAATTCACTTAAATAGTCCTTTAAAAAATGATTGTAGAAAAGCTTATATTACAATAAGTGTTTGTTGTGGTGCAAACCAAACACAGCTTTTTTGTAAAAGTACTTATTTTTTAAGTGCTCCCAAACTGGGCTTAATACTTGAGTGCACATAAGTATGCCTATTTTGATATAAACTTCCTGTTATTATAAATGCTTTAAAAGTTCAAGGATATAAATATTGGTTCAAACTCAAATTGAACTTTCTTCGCATTAGAATTTGATATATTACACACACAATTTAACCTAATTAGGCCTCAATTATAATGATATTATACAAATTAACATAATGCTTAGATAGAATAGTTTTGAAAAATGGAGGTTAAGTCCAACACAATAAGTTATATTGCATATTAAACCAATTAACTGGTAATAGTATTATGAAAGGGTTGAGTTTCTATCCATTTAAGAATGCTTTTAAATATATTCCAATTGAATAATTTATTCACTCGCCCCCACAGGCATGGCGCGGTGGAAAGGCATCAGCACGTAAGAAGGAGTATTGGGGGTTCAATTCTAGGTAGATACACTCACGGAGCCAACGATACCTGTGGATGGTGATAGTTCGCTCCGTGAGTCAGCGGGGACCGTGGATGGTAATGGAGATGTGTCCCGAGGGTCGGATTGACCGAATGTCCAACTGATACATGAAATTCGTATGCGCATCCAAACTTTACCCTGATCAACGAGACCTGGGGGTGGAAGACGCTGATTCATAGGTTTGGTGCCTCACCAGGGGGTCCGAAGGGCTTGTTGGTGGCTAGAATTCCAATTGATGTAATTTTGGCCAAATGTCTTGAGAAACTTTAATTGTTACTTAATTTAACGCATGCAAAGTTAACTCTCTTTGGCATAGTCTACTTTTCTACTTATCTACTTATTGTTCTACATTGCTCATCTCTTTTGTATTTCAAATTAAAACTCTACTCATTTTAATATTCCAAATTTAATGTTTAGCAGCACAACTATAGTCTTTGTTCAATACATTACAAGTGTTTTTTGTTTTTGTTTTTTTTTTGTTTTTGGTACCATTGAAGACTTAAGATAGGTATGAATTTTTGCTATACAAAAAGAAATAGTCCATCTCTCATTCTATACATTTTCAAAGTTCAAATCTAAGACTTTTGAAAAAAAAAAAGTTTACAAGCTTTGACCTTTAGATGCATTACAACTATATATGAAATAGTGTTTAGGATAGGATTGCAAATGAATCAAGCTACTTGCAAATGAGCACTAGCTTGACTCAATAAGAGTTTGTTGAAACTCATTCATTATATAAATGAGTAATTTTCAATCTCATTAGAACCTAAATTGAACATTAATGGGTCCAATTTGTTTCAGTTTATGAGTAGCTCGATTATAGATTTGGTTAGACTCATTTCATAAGCTTTATTTAAGCTTGTTAATGGCCTTATTTAATAAGGTTCTCTAGGTGTAGGTTTGTTTAGGCTTTAAAAGTATAGGTTCTCTAGATATATACTTGTTTAGCCCAAACTCCATAATCTAACTTTAGTGACAAGGTTAGTTCCCCAGGTCAACAAGTTAGATTGGCGGGGACAATGAAATCCTAAGGTCATACTAATACGAGCCTCTTTGCACTTTTTGTCTAACAAAATTTTAATGTTGTGTTTTGGAACATAAATTTCAAGTCAAGCATTTTGATTTGGGTGAATTTAAACAAAAATCAATATGATTTTGTGTCTCATTTGTAAATTTGTTTTTTGCATAAATTCAAATCCAAGGCGTCTCCTAAAGATAGTGTAAGAGTCTCTCCCCTCTCTCAGTGAGAAGGTCCAAAAGAACCAAACAATTTATGAGCATTTTGTTAGTTCATCACGGTGAGGGCTCTTGAGTTCATTCATTCATATAATGATAAGTTTGAACAAGTATGATTCAAGCTCGGTTTAGGCTTGACTCAAGCTCAAGATTAATTTAAAGTTTAATAAACGAGTTTGAGTATGATTAAACTCGCCTCACCTCGCCTCATGTCACCTTGTTCATAGTCCTAGTTGGAAAATATATTTTGGGACTTTGAATTTGTATGGATGTAAAAAAAAAAAATTTGTACAATTTTTTCGATGTTTATCTAGAACCAAATAAATTTAATCTAATATCCTAATTTTATGCTCTCAAACTCAGGACAACTATCTAAGCATGTAATTAGGGGTGTTTATGGGTTAGGTTGAACCTAAAATTACAATTAATTTGATCTTATTGGTTTGGCAAGAAGTCAATTCTAAGTTGAACTATTGAGGATGTGGTTTGGATCAGCTTGAATACCGAGTGGATTGACTTAGGTTGACAGTTTAACTTGTTTAAAGCAAATTAGAAAAGAAGAGAAAAACACAAAGGAATATATGTGAGAATTTTTGTCAAACATTATAACATATGTTACATTGAAAAAACTACTTAAACTAGTGTCGTTGAAGTTAAATATATTAAATTAATAGACTTTTTTTTTTTAAAATAATAATAGTATCAATGTAATAGTATGAGTAATACACTAAGTACTTTTCAATTTTCAGTTTTACATTGATAATATAACATAAAGAAGGTTATGAAACTATTTTTTTTTAAAGTATTATGTCTATATTTTCTAACACGCATATGATTAACAACATAAAATTAAAAAATGCAAAATATATCTATTATCTACCAAAACAACTAAAATGTCATATTTATAAATATTACTTTTGTTTATGGTGTGCCTCTTATACTTTGGATTTCATAAATAAAGAAGGAAAAACATAAAGGGGCAGCACAGCGGGGACTCGTCGAAAAGTGCCCTATGCTCATCGACGAGTAGATCTCGAAAGTAGAAAAATTTCAAAGTTCTTGAGATACCGAGAGCAGAAAATGGGCTTGTCGACGAATCCCATGTTCTTGTTGACGAGTGTCCTTTGGATCATTGAAGAATCCTTGTACTCCTTGACGAGTGTGCCTGGGCTACGAGCAGTTTTTTGAATTTTGAATTTGAATGTTGGGGTGGTTGGGTAATTGGGGGGAAACCTCTGAGAGACTATTATATATGTCATTCTGGGCATGTATTGATAGAGAGTGTGATTATTTTGAGAAGTGTATCGTGTACTTTGAGATTTTCTTAGTGAAATTCTTGTGCCAATGCTTCCGTGGATGTAGGCTTTGCCGAACCACGTAAATCTTGTTATTGTTCTTGTTGTTTATCATTTTTTGGTTGTGTTTCATTTACCTGTTGTATATATTCCGTAGTGTTTCGTATTTATCTCATCCATATCACAACAATTTGGTATCAAAGCAATTGTTGTTATAGCATCGGGATAGTCTTCTGCAAGATTTGACATTGTCAAATTTGATGGAACTGAGAACTTTGGTTTATGGTAGAGGAAAGTGAAAGACATTCTTGTACAACAAGGAATGAGAAAGACATTACTTGGTGTTCAATCAGATGGAATGGATGAGGCAACATAGGGAGAATTGCAAGCAAAGGCCGCTTCTACAATACGCTTGTGTTTGGCCGACAAAGTACTCTATCAGGTGATGGAGGAGGATTCTCCAGTAGCTATATGACGAAAGTTAGAGAACTGATACACGTCCAAATCTCTCAATAATAAACTTTTTCTTAAGTAACGTTTGTATTGGCTTAAGATGGTTGAAGGATCAAACTTAAATCAACATATTAATGCCTTCAATCAAATTATTAGTGATTTGATGAGAGTTGATGTTAAGTTTGATGAGGGTGACAAAGCTTTGATGTTGTTAATGTAACACCACAAACCCTTAAACCTAGGTCCAATGCGTTATACCTAATAAAATTCTAATAAACCATAATCCATAATATACGCACCTGAAAATATAAACATCATCTCCATAAAACATAATACTATAATACCAGAGTTTCCTAGTTCTAACCATAAACCATAATTTCCATCCATCACCTGTATTTCCATAAATACACACATCTCCAGAACATACCAGTATTTTCACAATCACCCCTTTCTCTACAGACTTAAAACATAAAGATATAAAACATAAATATTTACATTCCTAAAGTATTATCAATATATACCCTTTTTCTTTTATGATCCTCAAAAAGCCTAAAACCCTCGAGCTCCCTAAGTCCGACCTCGAGGATGTCCTGAAAAAGAAATAATCACATTCGGATGAGACACATCTCAGTAAGGGAAGAAATATACATATTAAAATAGCTTGTATAAGGTATATAAATATCATTTTAAATACATTTTCAAATCATTAACATAAAACTGAAATCATTTTTTGAGCCTAATCAATCACATGCAAAGATTTACCCCACGAGATTACTCAAGGATAGGGGTGATTACTCACCCATACAAGTAGCACCCCTTTGCTATGATATTCAGGTAACCCTAAGGTCACTACTAAAGCATACCAGGGCACTCACCTTACTCAGTAAGCCTTCAAGTGTTAGATTGATCTCATACTCACACCGTTCAATAATAACTTACCGACAAAGGCCCTAAGGATAGGGAAATCTATCCGCCCATACAAGTAAGTTCCCTCTGCCTTAGTACGTTATGCAGCTACTACCACATTTGAAGCTACTAGTACACTTGCCTTACTCAGCAAGCCCTTAGGTGAAGAGTGCACTCCACCCAAGTGTAACATGTTCTACATACATAAATACTTCTAATATCATAATAAATTATTTTTTCTGTCATTATTCAATCATACACATCTGTCCATGTTCATAGCTTAAACATTGCATTGCATTTCACTGTACATAATCATCTATTACATCGGTCACATTTTTCATTTCATTCCTTTATTATTTCATTGCCATTACATTGCATTTTCATTTCTTTCCTTTGTACTACAGTTGGTCTTTAGCCATCATCGGTTAGTCCACAGCTCCTTTCAGCAGTCATCAGTTAGTTTACACAGAAGTGTGCTAGAATCTGCTAACATGGCCGTCTTTTAGCTATCTTACATTTATATGGTTGCATTTAGCATACACAAGTAACATAACCCATAACATATTTTATTCTCAATACTTTACTTACTTAGCCTGCATCTTATACATTTAACATATATTAGCACAAAATCTCATGTCACACAATTTAACAGTAAAATTCATACATATTCCTGTAAAATAGGCCAACCCTCATTTAACATTTATATGCTGAAAATACATTTCATTTCTTACATAATTCCTTAGAAACTACTTTTCACTTTCATCAGTTCATTTCCACATGTACATAACTAAATAAGTGGTCCCCTAGGCTCAGAAATTATAGTTTTACATAATTGACATTTTAATAATTCACACCAAAACATACATATATTATAACATAATTTATTACCTTTAATTTCATAAAATCTGTTTTAATATATAATTTTCTCTTACCTGAATCCTTGAACTACATCGATAGGAATCCCACACAGATGCCCGCAGCACTCACCCGGACTCTGGTTCAAAAACCCTAATTCCATTAAATTAACCATAAATAAAATACTATTTAAATATTTCCTAGGGTCATAATTTCCAAATAAATAGTTATACCCGCAAATATAACCAATTTGTCAAATTTCTTAAATCTCACTCTCGCTTTGGAGTGGGGCCTAGAAAACCTCAATTGGAAGTTTACCTACACCAAAATGACGACAATCGCGACTAGAACCACGTGATGGTACCCGATCGTCGATTTAGTGACACATTTAAAGAAAAATTGAGAAATTAGGAAAAAATTGCCTTACCCCAGGAATAGTGCCTAAGTCGTTCCTACAACAAATCCACTCTAGTAGAAATTTCAGCAGTGGAACCAGGAATCCAATAGCACCTGTCGTTTCTCGATCCGTCGCAAATCCGCCGAGAAATTGAGAGAGAGAGACGGAGACGGAGACGGCCGCGAGCTGGGTGCGTAGAAAGAATTCTAGGGGGGCGTGAGTCTTCTCTGCTTAAACTCTAATGGATCCTGAAGCTTCAAGATCCTAACCAATTTACTTATACATTATAATAATATATTATATTATATTAATATATATTTATATGTTATATTATATGATTTAATTAATGATTATCATTATTTAATTAATTATTTAAATTACTTAATTATTTAATTTAATTAATTTAATTTAATTTTAAGTTTTATTTTATTTATTTATTTATATTTTTTTTGGATCACTATAGTTAAACTCTTTGTCCTCGACTCATACCTATGAAAATCTTGTGACTACTCTTACGTGGGGAAAAGAAATTCTTGATCTTGAAGAGGTAACAAGTGCTTTACTAAATTTTCATCAAAGATTGAAAGTATGTGATGAAAGAGAAGGACTTGTGGTAAAGGGTAATAACGAGCAAGGCAAAGGAAAATCCAAACATGGATCAAGTCAGAAATCCCAAAATCAATCCAAGAAGAAAAAAAAATTCAGTGTTATAAATGTAGTAAAAAGGGGCATATGAAATCGGAGTGTCTGAATTGGAAGAAGGGAAATTTTGAGAAACATGAGGGTACTTGAAAATCTGTGAATGTTGTTCAAGAAGGAGGTTTAGTGTGAGTGATGGTGATGTTCTATTAGTTTCAGTGGGGTTGAATAATCTAACGAAATCTTGGATACTTGACTCGGCATGTTCTTATCACATGACTCCGAACAAGGAGTGGTTTAGCACTTACAAGTTAGTGAATTCTAGATCAGTTCTTATTGGTAATGATGTTTTATGCAAGATCATTGGCATAAGAAATGTAAAGATAAAAATGTTTGATGGTGCTGTGAGAACTTTGTGTAAAGTAAGACATATATCGGAGTTGAGGAAGAGTTTGATATCACTCGGTACTTTGGATTGTAATGACTTTAATTACAAGTCCAAAGATGGAGTTTTGACGGTGTGAAAAGGAAATCTGACTGTAATGAAAGGGCAGAAATTGGATGGGAATATCTACACATTGCAGGGAACTACCATTGTAAGTGAAGCTGCAGCCATAAATGCTAAATCAGATGAGACTGCCTTGTGGCGTATGCACCTTGGGCATATGGGGGAACGCGACATGAAGGAACTACGTAAGAGGAAACTTTTGTAGGGCTTGAAATCATGTTAGTTAGAATTTTATAGGATTTGTGTTCTTGGAAAACAGAACGTAGCAAAGTTCAGATCAGCTATATACAAGACAAAGGGTATTCTTGATTATGTGCATTCAGATGTTTGGGGCCCGATTAGAGTTGCATCAAATGGTGGACTTGTAACGACCCAACCCTTCATATAGACCTAGGTGTCACTCACTTATACCAAATACATGTACCTGTTCAAGATACGTAAACAACCCACCCCTAAACAAGGACATACGGGTATAAATCATACATAACTTCGATATAAATGTTGCGGAAAAACATAAATATCCATTGGGATTTCTATCAGTCTTATACCAGAGTTTACTAATACATCCACAATTATATAAAACCAGACATAGAATAAATCTTGTTATTACAACCCTCCAAAAAGGACTTTCATCTAGGTTTAATACAAGATTCAAATGCTTACGTAAGCTAACCAAAAATAATCTCGTCAGCCCCTTTAGCTACTAGGACCGACGTACTGATGGACCTGAAAACAAAGGTTATATGATAGGGTGAGACACCTCTCAGTAAGGAAGAAAGAGTTACAACAGTGTGTGACTGTATATATACATATTTTCATAAGAACTTATGCATTTGAAACATTTGTCTATAATGTTGTATCATAAAACATTTATTTGCACATAAAGTATTTAAATTATGCATATGATTATTAGAACACCTCCAACTTGGTATGATAATTTTCCTATTTACCCTATGGCATGGGTTGTGCACTAATTGCCTTTGACAGTGTCCTGTTCATGCAGACAAAGCCAAGCATCTTTTATGGTCTGACCGCCCTCTGGTTTATTTTTACCAGCAGCTTACTAACTCCTTGCAGGTCGACTATCTAATATATCCATACTGATTTTCTTATGTATGGTTGCACTGCCAGCATCGGTACCTAGCCCTATGAGTTTATTTTAACCCCCGAACTGGAGTATTTTTCAACCCCTTTTACTAAAGTTTCTTTCAACCTCTTTTGGTCACAAGCTGTGGTTCCAGTACCATATATACAATTTATAGCAAAACAGTATCCTGTGTAATTCTAGTATTTTTCACAAATTCAGATAATCACGTTGGGTTCAAACCGGCGCCTTTCCACTCAGTTTACCCCTCTTTGTTTACTGATTCAGCTCAGTATATCATCGGCCTCCATTTTTGCACATGCTCAGTATAACAAATTGGAACTTTATTCCCATATCTATATCAATAGTATAGAAAATTCATACATTTCCATTTCAACATATATCACACAAGTTTAATTCCAAAACCCGCTAAATGATAGAAATTCAGTAAACATCACTTAAATGAATAAGTAAAGGATTCGTGCATCTCCTACTATGGTATAAATACAAATAAATGATTTTTGTAAAGTTTGGAGATCATACACTGAAATCCTCGTTTTTACCAAAAATCGTAAAATCGTAAAGCCGCCATTTCTACTCGGTATAATTTAACAAATAAGCATTTAAATCATACATAATAATATAAACTAGCTTTTTAGCAGTTTAGTTTTCCAAAAATGCTGTTGTAATCAAATTCCCCTTACCTTACACTCGAAACGAAACTATGTTCGGAAACGATCCAAATTGACAACTCGGAATCCCGAAAACCTAAAACCACAGAATATAACCTTACTATATTTTCTACTACTATCCAAATATCCAATCAAAACTAAGATCAGATCCCTACCTCAATTTTTGGGAAAACTCAAAAATCTCCAAAACGATGATCCGATCCGCTAAAGTTGTAGAGTTTTCTCTTCTGATCCATGCAGTACCCTCCATTTTTGGAAACGGACGACGAACGGCAAAAAATCTTAGAGAGAGAGAGAGAGCTTTTAGGAGAAACTTAGCTCTTAAGCAACTAAAATTGGATATTTATAGGGCCTTTGACCAAGTCCAATTCGTCGACGAGGCGGCATCTTCGTCAATGAATCTGCCACATAGCTCATCAACGAGGCCATCCCTTCATCGCCGAGTTCAAGTTTTGGATATTTCTCTAATCCGCTCGGTATTTGCTCGTCGACGAGGCTCTAAATTTCATCGACGAGGATCTGAAGGACTTCGTCGATGAACGTGACCCTTCGTCGACGAACCCAACTTATACAAGTTTTGGATCTCTACAGGACTTGTGTATTATATGATTTTAATTAATGATTACTCATGGAAGGTTTGGGATTTACTTCATGCGTCATAAATCAGATACGTTTGCCAGGTTTAAGATTTGAAAGGCTAAAGTGGAAAACCCGACAGGGAGGAGAATCAAATACCTAAGGTCAGATAATGGGACCAATTACGCTGATTCTTAGTTTATAGAGTTTTGTGCGGATCAGGGCATCAAGAGACACTTTACAGTTTGCCGGACACCTCAGCAAAATGGTGTGGTAGAATGGATGAACCAGACTCTTTCTGAAAGGGTTCGGTGTCTCAGATTAAATGCAGGGCTACCAAGGAACTTCTGGGCTGAGGCAGTGAGTATGGATTGTTTTCTGATAAACCAATCACCAAGGGCGTCACTAGAGGGTAGAGTGGCAGAAGAGATTTGGATGGGAAATGCAGTAGACTACTCTGGATCAAAAGTATTCGGTGTCTAGCCTATGTTCATGTATCTATTGAGGAGAGGTCTAAGCTTGACCCAAAGTCTCGTCATTGCATATTTTTGGGATATCCAGAGGGTGTAAAAGGGTACAAGCTATGGGACCCAGTGACAAACAAGGTGGTGATTAGTAGGGATGCAGTCTTCAATGAGAAGGCTATGATGAAGCGTGTTCAAGAGTGTGATGAACAAAAATAGGAGCTAGAAAGCTGGGCAATGATGAACATGTTGTGCAGGTGGAGTTGGAAGCTTAGGGCAATGACAATGATCATGGTCCTATGGTTGCAGGGAGCTCTAGCTCGAGAAACTAGCTAGTCGATGATATTCCTATACAGAGATCCAGACACACTATCAGACCTCCACCAAGGTATGGATTTGAAGAGTTAGCATCTTATGCTTTCCTTACTAGTTGCAATGATCCAACTACATTTCAAGAGGAAGTGCATGGCTAGGAGAAAGATAGGTTGATGGTTATGATGATTGAGGAGATGGAATCATTACATAAGAACCAAACTTGGGATTTGGTGGAGCTTCCAAATGGGAAGAGACTGATAGGTTGCAAATGGGTATATAGGAAGAATGAGGCAATTTCAAAAAAGGAAAGAGAGAAATTCAAGGCACGATTGGTGGCAAAAGGGTACTCACAGAAGAAGAGAATATATTATGATGAGATCTTTTCTTCAATGGTCTGACATACTTCTATCAGAATTGTGTTGGGGTTGGTAGTCCATTATGATTTTCATTTGGAACAAATGGATGTGAAGACGGTGTTTCTTCATGGTGATTTGGAGGAACAAATCTACATGGTACAGTCGGAGGGGTTCATTGAACGGGAAAAGAAAATTTAGTTTGCAACTTGAAGAAATCTCTTTATGGGCTGAAACAGTCTCCAAGGCAATGGTATAAATGGTTTGATTCTTACATGATCAAGATTGGTTACAAGAGGTGTGAATATGACTGCTGCATATATGTGAACAAGCTAGAGGATGGTTTTCTTATTTTCTTGTTATTGTACGTCGATGATATGTTGATAGCTGTAAAAGATTTAACTGAGATGAATCAATTAAAGGACTTGTTGTATAAGGAATTTGACATGAAGGATCTTGGCTTGGCCAAGAAAATACTTGGGATGGAGATTCGCCATGATAGAACTGCAGGGAGATTGTCGCTATCTCAGGGCGGTTATGTTTAGAAGGTGTTGGAGAAGTTTAGCAAGGCTGATGCAAGACCGGTGTGTATACCTTTAGCGAATCATTTTAAGTTTTCTATTGCAGGTTGCCCAAGTACGAATGAGGAAATTTGGGACATGTCAAATGTAGAGACCCGGAAAAACAATAATAAAGAAAAAAAGGGAAACTAGTTTGGTGCAGGACCAAACCGTCGACGGTTTTGAATTACCGGGGCTCGATAAAGGTAAAACGGTAAAAATTGGTTTGGTTAAAAACCAAACCTTCAATGGTTTTAGGAAAACTGTCAAAGGTTTGGTATAGGATAGTAGCTTATAAATAGGTTTCCAACTCATTTTTTTTATGAAAACTATAACTCTCTCAGTCTCTCTCTCTCTCTTCCTCTCTCTCTAGGCCGTGAATACCCTCTCTCTTCAATTTCTCCCCCAAATTTCAACCAAATCAACGATCAGATGCCATATCAGGATCCTAGCTTCGATCCTTAGTAGTTTAACCGGAGCAGATTCGTGGTTTAGGAATCCTAGGCACCACTCCTGGGATAAGGTAAGGGGAATAGATTATGTCAGTTAGTTTTTAAAAATTTAACCGATTAAATTGTAGTACATGATTACAAGAATAATATATATGTTTTTCTGAATATTCAGGCATATGGAAATGACAATTTAGAATTATTATTATATGTATATTTATTGAAAACCAAGTATTTTGGGTATAAGTAAACCCTAGAGATGATTATACGTTTATTCCTCAGAAAAATATTTTTTTCCTAGGCAGATTTTTATATTATGAATTATCACTCAAATTGTGAGGCATGAGTAATGAATATGTTACTGTATAAATAAACCTGTTAGAATATCTCATGAAAATATATAGCAAATTATAGATTTATACAGAATTATGATATGACAGTTCAGTCGGCTTTATGCCAAGTTCAATATGAAATGGTAGTTCAACCGACTTTATGTCGAGATCAGTATGAAATGACATTTTTATACAGAAATATGATATGCCAAATCTTATACAGCCAAAATTATGATATGACAGTACTCAGACAGATTTATGATATGACAATATCTATACAGGTTTTATGAAGTGAAATCATGTATCAATTTTATTATATATATATGTAGACAGTATTATATGGTATTAGAACCTTGATGGACCAATTATATTCAGAGCACGACACCGTAGCTAGCTAGATTAGTCAGTGCTACCACACTACTTAGATAGAGTATTGGTATATGGATAGTCGATTGTGCCCAGAGAAGAGTGGAGTACCCCCTGGAAGTTCAAACCAAGCTGGGTAGGCCAATCGTACTTACAAACGCGTTATATTTGGCTTAGCATGGTAGGCCAGTCATTGCTAAGTCTCGCCTACAGGCCACACAACTCGATCATGTGGGGTTATTACATGATACTATATGATTGTCCATTCAGGGGAAAATTCTTTTATGTATAGATATAACATAACATATGATTTGCATATATAGAGAAACTTATTACGATAAAGTATGTTTATGTTGAAAAGTATGTATTTTCCATATATATATATATATATATATATGGTGAAATGGATCGTATAATGACGATGCACAGCGGAATAAATAACAAGAAGCAAATGTAAATAACACACACAACTAGAACAAGATCAACACAAAGATTTACATGGTTCGACAAAGCCTACATCCATGGAAGCAATGACACTCAAATTTCACTAAGGAAATCAAAATGTACACAATACACTTCAATAATGATCACTTCACTCTCAAAATATGCCCAGATGACATATATAGAGGTTCCTCAGAGGTTTCCCTCCGTTTGCCCAACCACTCAACGTTCAAAAATTCAAAATTCAGAAAAACTTCCGTAGCTCAGGCACCTCTCGTCAACGAACACAAGGCTTCGTTGACAAGCCCAAGAAGAACCTTCGTTGATGAATACAAGGCTCTCGTCGACGATGCCAGAAGTCTGAAATTTCCTATTCTCAGTAATTATTTGTCAATAAGCTTCTGAGTCTTCATCAACGAACCTTTGCTATTCCCTCGTCGACAAATACAGGGCTCTCGTCGATGAGTCATGCTGTGCTGCCCCTTTCATGTTTTCTTCCTTCCTTTTTCGCTTACCAAAATAGAAGTATAAAAGCCACAAATAACAATCTCCACCTTGGTGATTATACGCTCTTTAGGAGAATCTAAAAAACATGAACTGCTTCACTTTGAACTTAAAAACGCTTGGTTGGGTATGTCTCCCTTCTATCACTTGGAGACATGGAGTAAGTCCAAGCAATGCTTAAAATTCTCTGAACTAACTGATTTGGTCAGAGTATCTGCTGCATTATCAGACGTGTGAACTTTCTCCAACATAGTTCACCTAAAGTAATCAATTCCCGTACTCTGTGAAACCTCACATTAATGTGTTTGGTCCTAACATGGTATACTTGATTCTTCGCCAAGTAAATGACACTTTGACTACAATGCAGCACCAAACCATCTTGCTGTAACCCTAGCTCTCTGACTAAACTAGTAAGCCATAAGGCCTCCTTTGCAACTTTGGCAACTGCCATATATTCCGCCTCAGTTTTGGACAATGCAACCAGAAACTATACCATGGATCTCTAACATACCGATCCTCCTACAAGGGTAAACACATATTCCGTAGTGGATCTTCTATCATCCATATCCCCAACATAATCTGCATCAACAAACCCTATAACTAAAGGACAACCCTGTTGCTTGCTGAACATAATGCCATATCTCGATGTACCCCGCAAGTATCTAAGTATCCATTTGATGGCTTCCCAATGCCGCCTTCCTGGATTAGAGAGGAACTTGCTCACCACGCTTACCGCATGAGCCAAATTTGGTTTCGTACATACCATGACATACATTAAACTCCCCACAACACTAGCATAGGGGACCTTTGACATATACCAGATTTCCTCATCCGAACTTGGTCAAACTGTAGTAGACAACTTGAAATGATTCGCTAGAGGTTTACACATCGATCTTGCATTAGCTATGCTAAGCCTCTCCACCACCTTCTGAACATAACCACGCTGAGATAACCATAATCTCCTTGTAGTCCTATCATGGCGAATCTCCATCCCAAATATTTTCTTGGCTGAATCAAGATCATGTCAAATGCAAATTATTTAGATAAGCACCCTTTACTTTACTGAGCATATATTTCATATCATATTAGAGTGTATGCATTTGAGCTTAAATGTGTACATTTTTGTTTTTATTTTTCAGAAGCATTTTAATATACAAAAATATTTTTAATGTATCAGTTGGGTTCAGCTCGGAATTGAATTGGGGAGTCTCAGCCCCGTAAGTGAGACCATGTCACGCCCCGAACCCACGGATGGGCCCTAGGTGTGATTACAATAACCTAAACAACGAAGAACAATACTTCCTTACAATACTATTCTCTACAGATCTACCGGAACCAAAACGATATCGGACCCTTACCTCAATTTTGGGTTAAAACTCGAAAATCCTCGAAACGAAATTCAGATCCACTATACTCGAAGAGATTCTCCTCCTGATCCACGTAGCAACGTCAGATAGTTGATTTCGGCAACAGACGGACCGAAATCCTAGAGAGAGAGAGAGAGAGAGAGAGAGAGAGAGAGAGTATTCGAGTTCTAGAGAGAGAGAAAGAGAGATTTTTAGTTTCTTCTTCATTAAGCAAAGCTAAAAGACATTTATAGCAAGGTTGACCCAGCCAGCCTCGTCGACGAGACGACATCCTCATCAACGAGCCAAAGAAGGAAGTTTGTCGATGTCAAAGTGGACTCGTCAACAAACCTGAGTGTTGATTTAGGTGTAACCCTAAGAGGGGGGTGAATTGGGTATTTTAAAATTCTTTAAACCTATTTACCACTTAATCCCTATTCGTATATTTAACAAATCAATTTCAGGGATTTATGATAGAATTAAAATTATTTTATTAATGAATTCTTTTTACCCAATTAATTGTGTATAAAGTTAATCAACATACACATGCAATACGAATAAATAAAATGTAGTATGGAAAGTAAAGAGTTAAGGGAAAAGAGAAGACAAACGCAATTTTTACGAGGTTCAGCCAACTCGGCCTACGCCCTCGCCTTGAGCAACCCACTTAAGGATTTCACGATAATCCCTGCTCCTTAAATTGGGATGGAGCTTCCCTTACAATCCGCTGCTTACAAGAGGTACAACTCCCTCCTACTCCACTGCTTACAAGAGATACATCTCTCTTCTCACGCCTGGTTCACAGCCCGAACCGTGATCACAATCAAATCTCTAAAACACTCAAAATTGCTTCCAAACAAAGTTAGTGAGTACAATTCAAATTCCTAATACATTACCATATGATGAAATTTGAAGTTCGGAATGTATGAAATGATACAATCGTTTATGAATGATATGCTTCAACACACAAATCCTTTTTTATCAAATCTCTCAAAAATATTTATACAACTCAATGCTTTAGAGAACTTAGGTTAAATCTTTGAATACAAAAACAACTTTAAAGATTGCAAAGATTTTAAAAACATTTTGTCAAAACAATATTTCTCTCAAGATTTCAATCTCAATGTGATCTTGGTAATATTTGACCTAATGTATATATAAGTATCTATATGATGAGAATACCAAAGATCAACAAACTTAATATATGATTTTCAGAAAATATCCTTCAATATATATATATATATATATATATATATATATATTTATGCACTTCTAAGGATATCTAACCAAATAGTTTAGAAATATTCAAAACATCAAGTCTTTATCTAAGAACACACTTGAATGTTACTCTTTGATCAATGGCCTAATAAAAAACTTTCTCAAGTATTGAACTTGTCAAAAACAATCTTTATATGAATGTGAAAACTCAATATCAAACTTATCTAAAGATATTCAAAAACAGATGTTGATATGAGAATATCTTGATAAAACTAAATAGATTAACCAAACCTCAATACCAAGTTGAATGCACAATAATTGCTTGATTGTCTTTTGTAAATTGACATTATTTCTAAGTTCATAAATGTCCCCTAATGATGTTCATGAAATGCATGAGTTCTAAAGTCATTCTAAGGTATGATTTGAGCCTCAAATTAAATCATATGAAAATGTAAGTACATAAGTTCTAAGTAACCATTCCCATGACGTTCTTGAACTTTGCCGCTTGCATCTTGATTCTCATATTCTTTGAGTTCCATGGAATGTGCCAAGATATGTGACCTTTAATCTTCATGGCTTCCATTACTTGTTGTCCTTCTATCATGCTTAATATAATTCATGTTCACAATCTCAATTGCATAGATCGAATACCAAGTGATTTGTCATTATCAAAACAGGATTGGACTCGTAGAGTCAACAATCTCCCCCTTTTTGATGATGACAAATGCACGAGCAAAAATATATAATAGGTATATAATGGGTTATGCCTAACAAGGCTCCCCCTCAATTAATGCATCAACTATTCAATAAATGAAATATGCTTATGTTCATACACACGTTGTATAGCCTGATTCCAAATGGAATATGCCCCTGATATTTCAAACAATTTTTGCTATTATCCTACTCTCCTGATATTTTATATTTATGCTTCCGATATTTCTTGATTTCTTTTATTGTTGCTTTTTCTCCTGATTTCTCTTTTATTTTTGTTTATTTTTTCTCCCCCTTTTAACATCAACAAAAAGGTATATAGTTGAAATTAGGATAGCTTCTCAAGAGGGGGGGGGGTGAATTAGAATTTTAAAATTATTTCAATTTTAATTCTTTGTTTAATATCAACAACCACAACAAGTAAATATAAAACAATTCAACCACGACCAATCAAGATAATCAAAAACTCAATCTTTGTCTCAATAGCCCTGTAATGAATTGTAAAACAAGCTAAATTTATGTAAACCCTGTGTTTATTCCAAACTCACAAGTCTTCTTTATGTTTAGCTTTTAAACAAACTTTCAGATTAATAAGTTTAGGTTGGTCAACCAACGTAGTCCCTTTCGGTTTCCGCAATCAATGCTGATCAAGCCCAAAAACAAATTATCCTCCGGTCTATTTAACAACTAAACACTCAGAATTAACAATTTAAAACCATACACATAGATTGTAAGTCTTTGCTGAAAAAGTAAAGATGAAGGAAGAAGAGAGACACAAGATTTTATGAGGTTCGGCTTATACCCAGCCTACGTCCTCGCCTTTGGCAAACCACCAAAGGATTCACTAGTTCAGTTCCGTTGACGGGTGGAACAATACCGATTACAAACACTCCTTTCGTTAGGCTAGAGCCCGCCTCTCCAAATGATATTCCCTCGTTTGGTCCAACAATTCTACAGCCCTGAATCGTCTATGAATAATAACAAAGATAAAGAAGATTTTGTGTACAAGAAAACACTTTCACAGCAGAGTAGGTTAGTACAACATTCAGCACAATAATACTTCAAAGTAATTCAAATATAAAAGAATTTGAAGCTCAATACTCAATATAGATCACCAAATATCTTCCAAAATATGAAAGATTCTGACTTTGAAAGCTTTACTCCGGAGTTTGAATAAGTAGCAATTCAATAGTTGAACACAAGAGAATTTGAGAGCCTTTGAGAACTTTGATTGCTTGAAAATTGCTTGGGTCTCTCAAACCTTTGAAGTTTGGAGCTATTTATAGATGTTCAAAAGTAATTCCTTACCCCCAAAGTTTCCTTGAAATAGTTTCCAAGTTTTTCAAAATAATAGTATCCAAAAACTTCATTTAAAAAATCTTCCCGTTGAGAGTTTTTAAGCCAACGTTCGAATGGTAGTCGCCTGTCATAGAACAAAATCTCAACACAGAACACTGGCAGTCGCCTACCAGAACCAAGGCAATCACCTGGCATGTCCACTCAGGCATCTGGCATGTTTAGGCAGTCGCCTGTCTTGCTACTGTCTCTTTAAAAAAAAAAAAAACTTTTACTTAATTTGGCAGTCGCCTGCCACAATAAGACAGTCGCCTAGCCCTTCTGTTTAAAAATTTTTCTTTTTCAAAACCCTTTCTTTTCATTGATTATAAAAGTATTCTTTAGAGTTTTCAAAAATATATTTCTTAATTTCTTGAGAGCTTCAAATCAATTTATACTTGAAATTAACTTGAAGTACTTACATTTAGAACATCCTTAAAAAATTAATCCTTTGATCTTCAATCTTGTTCTTCCATCATCTTTGAGTTTTTGATCTTTTCTTTGAGCTTTCACCAAGTTATCTTTAATCCTCATGCTCTTCAAGATCTCTTTTTAATCCATAAGCTTTATCATGCTCTTCAAGATTTCTTTTTAATCCATAAGCTTTATCATGCTCTTGAGCTTTGTCACTTCCTTTAATCTTTGCCTTTTTCCTGAAAAACTTTCACTTTGAATCACATTAAACATATCATGGTTTTTTATCATCAAAATAAGAATTGTAAGTCTTATTAAACCAACAATAATAATAAGACATGAGTGGACATAACCTTATGTTCTTCTCCCCTTAGAAATCTCAAAGTTTGAAACTTGTTCAACCATTAGATTTACAAAAAAATTTCTTCTCCCCCTTTTTGACATCAACTATCCCCCTTGCTAATGCATAAATTTCAAAGATCATGTGAGGATATCAACTGTTTATTGATGGGATACCAATTGTGGACTATTTTTATATCAAATGTGAATAGATGTTGATTGATTTGATATCAAATGTTAATTAATGAGATACCAACATTTGATTGATTTGATACCAAGTGATTACATCTTAAGTGACGTTGCTCCCCCTAAATTATATCATCTAATATAATTCTAGGCAACCTCTTAACTATGCATCAGACCTAATTCATGCCTAATTTAGATAAACCTATCCTCCGCAAGTGGTTTCGTGAATATATCTGCCCATTGTTCATTCGTGCATACAAACTCAAGTGTCACATCCCCTTTTTGTACATGGTCATGAAGAAAGTAATGTCGTATTTCTATATGCTTAGTTCGTGAATGTAATATGGGATTCTTTGAGATGTTTATCACACTCATATTTTCGCATTTAATAGGGATTGTTTCATAACTTAATCCAAAATCCTTCGGTTGTTGCTTCATGTATATTGTTTGAGCACAATAACTACCTACCGCTATGTGTTCAGCCTCAGCTATGGAAAGCGCAACTGAATTTTGCTTCTTAGAAAACCAAAAGACTAAGGAATGTCCTAAGAAATGACGAGTACCACTCGTGCTCTTCCTATCCACTTTGCTACCCGCAAAATCAGCATCTGAATAGTTGATAATCTCAAAAGATGTGTACTTAGGATACCATAACCCAAGTTCCACAGTTCCTATCAGGTATTTAAGTATTCGTTTGACAGCTAACAAATGTGACTCTTTTGGTGCAGACTGAGATCTTGCACACAAACATATGTTAAACATTATGTTAGGTTTGCTGGCAGTCAGATAAAGTAAGTTACCTATCATTCCATGATAAAGCTTGTCATCTACTTGTATACCTTGTTCATCTTTGTCTAATTTCAATGAAGCGCTCATAGGTGTACCTAGTATTTTTCCATCTTCCATATTGAACTTTTTGAGTAGATCTCTAATATACTTCGATTGATTTATGAATATTCCATGTTTTGCTTATTTGATCTGAAGTCCTAGGAAGAAATTTAGTTCACCCATCATGCTCATCTCAAATTCATTTTGCATAGTATTAGCAAATTCATTACACAATTCTTGTTTTGTAGCTCCAAATATGATGTCATCTACATATACTTGCACTAGGAGCAAGTCATTTTTCTTCAACTTTATAAACAAAGTTGTATCTATCTTTCCTCTTATAAATCCATTTTCTAGTAGAAAACTGCTTAGCCTTTCATAACAAGCTCTAAGAGCTTGCTTTAAACCGTACAAGACTTTTGTTAGTTTATAAACATGATTTGGATTCTCGTGGTTTTCAAAACCTAGGGGTTGTTCTACATACACTTCTTCATTTATGTTTCCATTTAAAAATGCGCTCTTAACATCCATTTGATATAGCTTGAAATCCTTAAAAGCTACATAGGCTTAAAGCATTCGTATGGCTTCCATCCTAGCTACAGGTGCAAAGGTTTCTTCAAAATCTATTCCTTCTTCCTAGTTATATCCCTGAGCTACTAATCTTGCCTTATTTCTTACAACTATCCCATGTTTATCCTATTTATTCTTATATATCCATTTTGTTCCAATGATTAACTTATCCTTGGGTCTAGGAACTAATGTTCATACTTTGTTTCTCTCAAACTGGTTTAGCTCTTCTTGCATAGACAAAACCCATGATTCGTCCTTTATAGCTTCACTCTCATTCTTAGGTTCTTCTTGAGATAGAAATATAAAATGACTAATCATATTCCTAAGAGAGGATCGAGTGGCTACTCCACGTAATGGTTCACCTATTAATTGATTTTAATGGGATGATTCTTTATGTACTTCCATTCTCTAGATGGTTCATTAACCTCATTTTCAATTTGGCTAGTTTCAGTGGGTGGTTCCTTAATTCATTTTTCTTTTCAGAATCATTTTCAATGAATAGTTTCTCAAGTTCCTTGTTGATTTCACTTTCATCTTCATCAGTTCTTTTGGAGAAGGGATTTGACTCATCGAACACTACATGAATAGATTCTATAACCGTCAATGTTCGTTTGTCATATACTCTATAGGCTTTACTATCTAAGGCACACCCTAGGAAGATACCTTCATCTGATTTCACATCGAATTTTCCTAAATGTTCGTTGTCTCTAAGCACAAAACATTTACAGCAAAGACATGAAAATATCATATGTTTGGTCTATAACCATTCCATAACTCGTATGGAGTCTTATTAAGTGATTGTCTAATCAGAACCCTATTTAGCACATAGCAGGCGGTATTCATTGCCTCAGCCCAGAAATACTGAGGTAATTTATGTTCGTTATGCATAGTTCTGGGCATTTCTTATACAAACCTATTTTTCCTTTCAACTACACCATTTTTTTGAGGTGTTCTAAGAGCTAAAAAATTATGGGCAATTGCTAATGAATTACAGTAGTCTTCCATGCCTTGATTTTTAAATTCTCTACCTCTATCACTTCTAATTTTGGATTTTCTTGCACAGGTTTATAAATTGTTCACATGCTTCATCTTTGTGACCTAAGAATAGTACCTATGTGTATCTTGAAAAATCATCAACTATGAAAAATGCGTATGATTTTTCTCATAAATTCTGAATTTGGTTTGGTCTAAATAAGTCTAAGTGCAGCATTTGGAGTGGCCTAGTAGTGGAGATCTCTTTCTTCTTCTTAAAGCTTGTTCTTGCTTGTTTTTCTAGTTGGCGTGCATCACAGATTTCATCTTTCACTAATTTAGTCTTAGGTAGTCCCTTAACTAATTCTTTCTTAACAAGTTTTGAGATTAAATCCATGTCTGTGTGTCCTAGTCTCCTATGCCAAATCCAGTTAATTTCATTCATAGCAGAGAAGCATGTCACACTTTGTGAGGTTAAGTTATCAAAGCTTGTGGTATATACATTTTCATGACGTTCAGCTGTGAATAGTATCTTATTATCAATTTTGTGTTCAACTATGCACTTGTCATGTTCAAACGACACTTTGTAACCTTTATCGCACAGTTGGCCTACACTCAACAAGTTGTGCTTTAAACCCTCAACTAGTAAAACATCATCAATAATAAGTGACGAATTATTACCAACTTTACCTACACCTGTGATCCTTCCCTTAGCATTATCTCTGAAAGTAACAAATCCTTCATCCTTGGGTGTGAGGGATGTGAACTTCGCTTTATCCCTGGTCATCTGACGTGAGCATCCGCTATCCCTATACCATCTGTCTTTTGAGGATGCTAATTTTAAGCATATCTGCAAGACACAATCAAACAACCAGCTTTGGTACCCAGATTTTCTTGGGTCTAGGGGGGTTAGTGCTAGATTCTCCTTTGACCTTCCATACTTTCTTAATTTTGACATCTTTATTTTTGAAAGGGCAGTCAAATTTTATGTGACCTAATCTTTTACATTTAAGGCATGTAGTTTTTCTATGATAATTATTAGTTGGAACATATCACTTTGACTCTCTTATAAAATAACCCATCTAAAGATATCTCTTCTTCAGATTTTCCTTCCCATTAAAACCAAGCCCTTCATTTTCTAAGGAGTTTCTTTGAGATCTTAGGAGCTTTTCAAAATTATTTTTTCCCTCAGTAAATTTACAAATAATTTCATATTTATATTTCAAATCCTTTTCTAACTCCTCAATTTTCAAATCTTTGTCTTTTATGAAAGATGCATGAGATTCATTTTGGCGTTCAACTAAACTTGAAAGTTCTTTGACTTTACTTTTCAACTCAGAAATTTTCTTTGTTTTCTTCTCAAGCATTTTAATAGTGTACAAGTATTATTGTTTCAGTTCATTATATGAAATCAAGCCATTTTCATTTTTAGAATCACTAGAATAATACGAAGATGATAAAAATGATGATTGTACCTCAAGGTCATCATGTGCCATTAGACACAGATTGGCAATCTAGTCGTCGCTGGATTCAGATTCTGAACAGCTAGTGTTGTGTGTATCTCAACTGACTTTCAACGCCTTCTTCTTTTTCTTTGAGGCTTTCACTAGTTTGGGACACTTAGGCTTGATGTGTCCCACCTCTCGGCAGTTGTAGCATGTTGGAGGATCTTCCTTCTTTTTCTTCATGCTTGACTCTCCTCTTTCTGATTTTGAGTTTTGGAATTATCTGTTGAACTTCTTATTTTTCTTCAAGAACTTCCTGAATTTCTTTGTTAGCAAGGTCATGTCATCATCTGATTCTGAATCACTTTCTTCACTAGAGTTGGTTGACGATGCCTTGAGTGCGGTAATTTTCTTTGCCTTATTCTGCTCACTTTTCTCTCATTTATAGCCAGCTCATAGGTGATGAGCGATCCAATGAGTTCATCCACCAAAATCTCCTTGAGATTTCTCCCTTTTGCTATTTTCGTAGCTTTCGCTTCCCACATAGGAGGTAGTCCCCTGAGTATTTTCCTGATCAACTCATAAGTAGGGTAAGTTTTTCCAAGACTATTTGAAGAATTTATGATGTGTGTGAATCTAGTGTACATGAATTGTATAGATTCATCTGTTGTCATTTTAAATGCTTCATATTCACTGGTGAGTATCTCTATCCTACTGTCTTTTACTTCCTTAGTGCCTTCATATGTAACTTCTAATTTTTCCCAAATTTCTTTAACCGAGTTACATGCCATTACCCTATTAAATTCATTTACATCTAATGCACAGAAAAGTAAGTTCACTGCAATAGCATTTATTTGCACTGATTTCTAGTCTTCCTCTATATACTCATCTTCAGTTTTAGGTACATTAATTTTGTCAATTACTTTCATGGGAATATGATTACCCTTAGTGACTATTTTCCATACCTTCTAATCTACGTTTAATAGATATATGTTCATCCTACGTTTCCAATAGGTGTAATTTACACCACAGAAAATTGGTGGTCTAGTGGATGAGTGTCCCTCACCGGAGTTACACCGATGTATGCCATGTGATCTTTTTACAAAATAACTATTAAGTCTATGCACACCCTCTCTGATACCAAATGTTGATTTAGGTGTAATCTCAGGAGGGGGGGTGAATTGGGTATTTTAAAATTCTTTGAACCTATTTACCACTTAATCCTTATTTGTATATTTAACAAATCAATTTCAAGGATTTATGACAGAATTAAAATTATTTTATCAATGAGTTCTTTTTACCCAATTAATTGTGTGTAACGTTAATCAACATACACATGCAATACGAATAAATAAAATGTAGTGTGGAAAGTAAAGAGTTAAGGGAAGAGAGAAGACAAACGCAATTTTTACGAGGTTCAGCCAACTCGGCCTACGTCCTTGCCTTGAGTAACCCACTCAAGGATTTCACTATAATCCCAGCTCCTTAAATTGGGACGGAGCATCACTTACAAACCGCTGCTTACAAGAGGTACAACTCCCTCCTACTCCGCTTCTTACAAGAGACACAACTTTTTCCTCACACTCGATTCACAGCCCAAATTGTGATTACAATCAAATCTCTGAAACACTCAAAATTGCTTCCAAACAGAGCTAATGAGTACAATTCAAATTCCTAATACATTACCATATAATGAAATTTGAAGCTTAGAATGTACGAAATGATACAATCGTTTATGAATGATATGCTTCAACACACAAATCCCATTTTATCAAATCTCCCAAAAATATTTATATAACTCAATGCTTTGGAGAACTTAGGTTAAATCTTTGAATACAAAAACAACTTTGAAGATTACAAAGATTTTAAACACACTTTGTCAAAACAATATTTCTCTTAAGATTTCAATCTCAAATGTGATCTTGGTAATATTTGACCTAATGTATATATAAGTATCTATATGATGAAAATACCAAAGATCAACAAACTTAATATATGATTTTCAAAAAATATCCTTCAATATATATATATATATATATATATATATATATATATATATATATGCACTTCTAAGGATATCTAACCAAATAGTTTACAAATATTCAAAACATCAAGTCTTTAACTAAGAACACACTTGAATGTTACTCTTTGATCAATGGCCTAATAAAAAACTTTCTCAAGTATTGAACTTGTCAAAAACAATATTTATATGAATGTGAAAACTCAATATCAAACTTCTCTAAAGATATTCAAAAACAGATTTTTGATATGAGAATCTCTTGATAAAAATAAATGGATTAACCAAACCTTAATACCAAGTTGAATGCACAATGATTGCTAGATTTTCTTTTGTAAATCGAGGTAGCCTCAGCTCAGATTCGACGTAAGAACTTTAAAATCTGAATCTAAAGTTTCAGCAGTATGTTCCAATTGAGCTAAACGTGCAAAACTCCTCAAGTGAATGTCAAAGGTGTGTTCTTGTGTATTCTCGTTGATCTCTATGTTTACACTAGGGTTTAGATGATGTATATATAGTGATCTTGCCTTTCGAAAAGATCTCAACCGTTGGATCAAAAAATATCTTGCGAGTTCTCTTAATAAAAATTGAATTTTTAAGTTTTCCTACAAGTTCAGACAATTGAGGTCAAGGGCCTAGACAATTGAAGTTCTTTTTAAGCTTCAAAAAAATAACCTGGACACGGGGTCAGATGACTGAGGTTGGGGCTCAGACGACTGAAGTATCGGGTTCCGATGATTGAAGTGTGCATTCAGTCTTCTGAGGTGCTTTTGCCAGGTTCTGAGTTTCACCAAAATTTCTTTAGACGACTAAACTTAATCTTCGGTCTTCTGAAGAAATTCTTCATACGACTGAGGTTAACTTCGGTTTTCTGAAGTTGCCACTTCATACGATTGACCGTTGACTTCGGTCTTCTGAAGTTCCCAATTCCTGGTTTTTTTCTTTTAGTTTGAAAAATCTATTTTGCTTTATTTCTTGACTCTTTTATAAAAATACTTTCTAGGATTTTGACATTATTTCCAAGTCCATGAATGTCCCCTAATGATATTCATGAAATGCATGAGTCCTAAAGTCATTCTAAGGTTTGATTTGAACCTCAAATTAAATCATATGAAAATGTAATTACATGAGTTCTAAGTACCCATTCTCATGATGTTCTTGAACTTTACCGCTTGCATATTGATTTTCGTATTCTTTTAGTTCCATGAAATGTGCCAAGATATGTAAGCTTTAATCTTCATGGCTTCCATTACTTGTTATCCTTCTGTGCATGCTTAATATAATTCATGTTCACAATCTCAATTGCACAGATCATATACCAAGTTTTGTCATTATCAAAACAATATTGGACTTGTAGAGTCAACACTAAGATTTCAGGATTTCCCAAAATCTCTCGGTATCTCCTCGTCGATGAACCACTGAAACTTGTCGTCGAGATGCACAAGGGACTTCGTTGACAAGAAAAGAAGCCTCGTCGAGATTTTTACCCTTTTAAATTTTCCTTCTCTTTTCTTATTTATTTAATGCACCTATCTCAGATCGAGTTCTTACAACCTCCCCTCCATACAAAAATTTCATCCTCAAAATTTGTAATATCTCATTTACAAACTCAACTACATACCCAACGCATACCCGACTCTAGAAAGAGCCGGTAGCCACCATATAATAGCTCCATCACAAATACATACATATCCTCACTTATGGAGGAGGAATATTGTGGTTACATACATACACTGTCTCGGGAGCTCACAATATCACACACTCCCCCAGAGACTAACCATATAAAATTACTACAATAACATAATATTACATACATATATACCCATACTGATTTTGCTACCAAAACTACTGCTCAGAACAACTGTGAATATTTTCGATGTATTTTCGTCTTTAACTCTTAAGAAGCTTCCTCAATCGTGTGATTCCGCCACACCTTCACTAACTGTATCTCCTTGGTATGTAGCTTCTAAACTTTACGGACTAGAATATGAACAGGTACCTCCTCATATGCCAAGGCATCCCTAATCTCTAAGGATTCGTAACTAATCACATGCGATGGATCTGACACGTACCTTCTCAACATGAATATGTGAAACACATCATGGATCCTCTAGAGCGTTGGGGGTAGTGCAATCTGTAGGCCACCAGACCTATTCGTTCCAATACCTCAAATGGTCTGATATACCTCGAGCTCAGCTTGCCCTTCTTCCCAAATCTCATCACCCCTTTCATCGGAGCGATTCTCAAGAATATCTTACCCCCAACCTCGAATTCCAACTCACGATAGCGAACATCCGTGTAACTCTTCTGCTGACTCTGAGCTGATTTAATCCTATCCCTGATCAACCTGACCTTCTCAGAAGCCTGCTATACGAATTCGGGCCCCAATACTTATCGTTCACCGACCTTATCCCAATACAGAGGAGACCGACACCTCCGACCATACAATGCCTCGAATGGTACCATTCCAGGATGCTAGCCTGGAATGTTATAGGCAAATTTCACTAACGATAGAAACTGAATCCAACTACCGCCAAAATTTAACACGCAAGCCCATAACATATCCTCTAATATCTGTATCGTCCTTTTTGACTGTCCATCAATCTGAGGGTGGAACGTTGTATTAAAGGTAAGTTTCGTCTCCAGTGCTTCCTGTAAACTCTTCTAGAATCGAGAAGTGAATCTCGGGTCTCGATCTAAAATAATGGATATTGGCACCCCGTACATTCTAACTATCTCTTGCACATATAAATCTGCTATCCTACTCAAGGAGTAGCTAACTTTCATCGGTACAAAGTGAGCAGATTTAGTCAACATGTCCACGATTACCTAGATTACATTCTGCCCGCAAACTATTGGTGATAACCCAGTGACAAAGTCCTGGAAATATGCTCCCATTTCCACTCCGGAATAATTAATGGCTGCAACGGCCCTGTCAACCTATGATGTTCAGCCTTTACTTGTTGACACGTCAGACATTGTTCTACTAACTGGGCAATCTCCCTGAAATTAGGAATAACTTCCCAAGAGGGGGGTGAATTGGATTCTAAAAATTTCTGTTAATTCCTTTTAATCAATCAAAAACTTAGTTCTTTTATCCAATCAAAAATACAATTAAACAACCAATCAATTTATTTGCCAAGTACAAGTTAAACAACAAAGAACCAAACCAAGATATAAAGTATTCAGCACTTTGGTAATATAAGATCTTGAGATAGTTTGTTTGTTTATATAAGCCCTGTGATTATGAATTTGAAAACCTTGTGAAGAATATAATTTAATATTCAACAATCCTTTCACAAACACAATAAAGCTTTTGTTGTCAGCCCTAGATATAAATTTGAATCAAGCCCTGTATATATGGATTTGCTTAATATGATGTTCAAAACAACATTCAATCACTTTTTCCAAATATTCAAAACTCAAATAAACTTTTAGTTAATTTATCTTTGAGTGTTTAACCAAGAAACATACTCCTGTATGGTTTCCACAAGATATGGTTTAATCAACGTACTCCCTTTCGATTTCCACAACCCAAATCAAAATTAAACTTTAAGTTTACTTGATTCCCAAATATATGTAGTATAAATGATTTTCAATTTAAACCATCCACGCAATTTAAATATGTACTGAAAATAAAGAGTAGGGAAAGAGAGAGTGAGACGGAGATTTTTACGAGGTTCAATTTATACCCAGCCTACGTCCTCGCCTTTGGTAAACCACCAAAGGATTCACTAAACCTGTTCCTTTAACGGGTGGAACAAACCTTAACAACACTCCTTGGGTAAGGCTAGAGCCCGCCTCCTCCAAACAATATCCCCTCATCCGGTCACTCCTTAACTAGGCTAGAGCCCGCCTCTCTAAGCAATATCCCCTTGCTTAGCCAACAATCCAAACAACCCTTGGAATCGTAAATCTCAAGATACAAATCAAATAGATGCATACAAAGAACTTACTCCTCAAAGAGCTGGTTAGTGCACCAATTACAGCATAACTAATATACTTCAAAGTAAATCACAATATGGAAATTAACTTGAAGCTCAAGGAAGTATATCACCGATTAATTCTTTCAATGATTGAAAGATTTAGAATTTGTAGTACAATTCCGGTGGAAGAAGATCAAAAAAATCTTAGTTGAATTCGTGCACAATATGTGAGCTTGAGAGCAAGAGAGAGCCTTGAGAATTTGAGAGCAATTTGAGAGAGACTTTGAATTTTTTCAGAATTTGAATTCTTGATGCATTGATTCAATGATATTTTAGTCTTATTTATAGACTTTAAAAAGTATATAACTTGATCCCCGAGTGTGTTGAAGTATCCCCCAAGTTTTCATAAATTTTGAGCCCCAAGCAACCTCATTTAAAAATTTGACCGTTATGAGAAAATTCAAAACAGCCGCATGGTAGTAGACTGTCCATTTTGGACAGTCATATGTCCAGTTAAATTAAAGGGGTAGAAAGGTTGCATTTTTTTGTCCAAACCCACACAGATGCCTCAAAGTGCACTGGCAGTCGACTATCTAGTTCTTGACAGTCGTCTGTTAAGCTGTCGGCTTCAAGTACCTTTCAGTATTTTGGTCATAACTTTTTCTGTATAACTCCAAATTTGAAGTTCTTGGTTTCAAATGAAAGTTAAGATAAAATCCTAAAACGTTAATTTTTAATACATTTTAAAATAAGGACACTTTGATGGAGAAAAATGTATATCAATGCATACGTAGAAAAATTGACAGCATTTGAGAAATCCTCTTTTTGGTGTTTTTTATTCCAAAACTAAATCTATCCTTTTTGAAACAATTTTTGACCTTATAAAAATATTTTCCAAGTATGTTCAAAGGTATCTAGGTCCAATAAATTTATTTAAGAGCTTCATGCATCCATATTGAAATTCTTTGAAGTACTTACATGAAATTTCCTAGACTTTTTCAATTCTTGAATTCCTTGAGGCCTTTATACTTGTTTCATCTTTCTTTAAGCTTTCCATGTTGATCACTTGGGCTTTCATTCTTTGAAACTGTTTCTTTAATATCAATGTTCTCATGATCTTCAGGCTTTAAACTTTAAATCTATGCTTTAAGCTTGATATAACCTTCCTTATCTGAGGTACAAGCTCTTATGAACTCTTTAACCTTGCATTCTTCATTTTTTCCTAAAAATACATCACTTAACATAACATGTTAAGATCCACTTGTTTGTTAGCATCAAAATAAGATATTAAGCCTTGTAAGGCCAACACTCCCGTTTCATGCCACTCCACCAAAAGGACTCACGCAAATCCTGATACATCTTCGTACTATCCGAATGTACCGTATACAAAGAATGATGCGTCTCTTCTAGAATCGTTCTCCTTATCCCCTCATCGTTTGAAACACATAGCCTGGTCCCAAACCTCAGCACACCTCCCTCGAAGATGTTAAAATCTACAGCCAACCTTTGCTGCACTTTCTCTACAACCTCGACTAACTCTACATCATTAGCCTGCACGACTTTAATCCTCTCAAATAAGGTCGGCTAGATCACCAAGCTAGCAATGAAAGCTTGGTGATTACTATCCACCAATTCCATGCCAAGACATTCCAGATCCTGTCTGATATGAAGCTGATCTACTACTACAAATACTGACGCGTGCTTTGACTTCCAACTCAACGCATCAGCTACAACTGTTGACTCTACGAGTCCAATCCTGTTTTGATAATGACAAATCACTTGGTATTTGATCTATGCAATTGATACAGTGAACAGAAATTATATTAAAAATGCACGAAAGGATAACAAGTAATGGAAGCCATGAAGATTAAAGCTTACATATCTTGGCACATTCCATGGAACTTAAAGAATACGAGAATCAAGATGCAAGTGGCAAAATTCAAGAACGTCATGGGAATGGGTACTTAGAACTCATGTACTTACATTTTCATATGATTTAATTTGAGGCTTAAATCATACCTTTGAATGACTTTAGGACTCATGCATTTCATGAACATCATTAGGGGACATTCATAGACTTAGAAATAATGTCAAAATCCCGGAAAGTGTTTTTATAAAAGAGCCAAGAAATAAAGCAAAACAGATTTTTCAAACTAAAAGAAAAAATCCAGGAATTGGGAACTTCAGAAGGCCGAAGTCAACGGTCAGTCGTCTGAAGATGCAACTTCAGAAGACTGAAGTTAACCCTAGTCATCTGAAGAATTTCTTCAAAAGACCGAAGATTAAGTTTAGTCCTTTGAAGAATTTCTGGTGAAACTTAGAACCTAGCAGAAGCACCTCAGAAGACTAAACTCACACTTTAGTCATCTGAACCCAACACTTCGGTTGTCTGAGCCCCAACCTCAGTCATCTGACCCTGTGTCCAAGTTATTTTTTTGAAGCTTAAAAAGAACTTCAGTCGTCTAGGCCCTTGACCTCAGTCTTCTGAACTTGTGAGAAAAATTTAAAAATTAATTTTTATTAAGAGAACTCATGAGATATTTTATGATCCAACGGTTGAGATCTATTCTAAAGGCAAGATCACTATATATACATCATCTAAACCCTAGTGCAAACATAGAGATCAATGAGAATACACAAGAACACACCTTTGGCATTCACTTGAGGAGATTTGCATGTTTAGCTCAATTAGAACATACTGCTGAAACTTTAGATTGGGATTTTAAAGTTCTTACGTTGAATCTGAGCTGAGGCTACCTTGATTTACGAAAGACAATCTAGCAATCATTGTGCATTCAACTTGGTATTAAGGTTTGGTCAATCCATTTAGTTTTATCAAGAGATTCTTATATCAACATCTATTTTTGAATATCTTTAGAGAAGTTTGATATTGAGTTTTCACATTTATATAAAGATTTTTTTTTGACAAGTTCAATACTTGAGAAAGTTTTTCATTAGGCCATTGATCAAAGAGTAACATTCAAGTGTGTTTTAAGTTAAAGACTTGATGTTTTGAATATTTCTAAACTATTTGGTTAGATATCCTTAGAAGTGCATAAATAAATAAATATATATATATATATATATATGTTGACTCTACGAGTCCAATTTTGTTTTGATAATGACAAATCACTTGGTATTTGATCTGTGCATTGAGTTTGTGTACAGGACCTATATTAACCATGCACGGAGAGATAACAAGTTATGCATGCCTTCAAGTAAAGCCTACAAATCGTGAAAAGTATCTTGAAACTTAAAGAGTACGAGAATCAAGATGCAAGCGGCAAAGTTCAAGAAACTCTTGGGAATGGGTATTTAGAGTTTATGTATTTACATTGACATATGATTTATTTTGAAGCTCATTATAACTGAGAATGGTTTTAGGATTCATGCATTTCATGTACATCATTAGAAAACTCTCATGAACCTTGAAATGTTTTCAAAATCATGAAAAATATATTTTATGAAAGATCCAGGAAAAGAAGCCAAGCAGATTTTTAGTTAGAAATAAAAATTTGAGAGAATGGGTAGTTCGGTCGCCTGAACTCAAACCTTAGTAGCCTGAAGAATTTCTTCGGTTGCCTGAAGATTAAGTTCAGTCGCTTGAAGAATTAAATGAAGAAGACAGAACCTGGCCGAGGCTTTTCAGTCGCCTGACCTTGGAACCTCAGGCGCCTGAAGTTGACACTTCAGGAGCCTGAAGTCGAGTTCGATTGCCTGAACTCGCGGGAAAGCCTAAAAATCAGCTCTTTATTAAAAAGACGCGCGAAGTATCTTATTGATCCAACGGCTGAGATTAATTCTAAGGGTAATATAATATATATTATAAAAATCTAAACCCTAGAATACATGCACAAGGACAAACCAAGAAAGATATACTTCTCATCGCAAGATTTGAACCCTAGAGCCAGTTTTTCTACACTTCAATCTTCTTCCATCTTCGTTTGGGAAAATCTCTACTAAAATCAAAAGAGCATTCATTCATCCAACTAAACTTTGATCAAGTATTAAGGTTTGATCTGTCAATTTATCATTTTTCAAGAATCTCTCATCTCTTTACTTGTTTATCGTTAGAAATAGGATTTGATCTTGAGTGTGTATTCACGTATAAAAACTAAATTTCGGGAAGATCATGTTTTGAGAAAAACTTGTTAGCTTGGTTGATTGATTTGAACTTCAAGAAGTAGATAAACACATATTCATATATATTGTTTATTGGGCTTCTTATTGAAAAACCTACTTTGATTAAAATATTGGAACTTGAAGGAAAACTTTGTGATTTTTGATTGAGTTGTATTCAAGTCAAATTTTTGTTAAATAACTCACTTCAAATATACTTGAGCATCTTTACAAAGTGAATCAAGAACCCTAGTGGACTCCAAAGCATTCCAAATATATTTTCACTTGGGAGTTTTTGATTAAATACGAATTTGTGTGTTGACACATATCATACATCAAACGATTGTATCGTTTTTCATATATTCTTGAGCTTCAAGTTATATCATATGATAATGTACTAGGAAATTGAATTGTACTCACAAGCTTTTGTTGGAAGCATTGTTTTGAGTGTTATTTCTCAGATTTCATTGTAAACACGGTTCGGGTTATGAACCGGGTGTGAGGAGGAAGCTGTACCTCTTGTGAGTAGCGGATAACGAGGGAGCTGTATCTCTTGTAAGCAGCGATTTGTAAGGGAAGCTTCGTCCCACTTTAAGGAGCAGGGTTATTAGTGAATCCTTGAGTGGTTGCTCAAGGTGAGGATGTAGGCCAAGTCGATTGAACCTCGTAAAATCGCGTTTGTCATCTCTCTTCCTTTTACTTTTTATTTTCCGCGTTGTATTTAAATTGAGTATATTGCATGCATAGATAGGATTGCTACACTCACACATAATTAAGCAAATAGAAGTAGTTGGTAAACTTATAAGAAGTGTGTAAAAGAAAATTAAGTGAATTAATTTTTTAATTTCCAATTCACCCCCCTCTTGGGATTACACCTTAATCAACATTTGGTATCAGAGCGGGTTTACTTAGACTTGATAGTTAATTTGTAAAACGATCACATGACACACATTGGTGTAACTCCATTTGGTGAGGGACACTTATCCACTAGACTCCCCATTTTCTGTGGTGTAAATTACACCTATTGGAAATGTAGGATGAGCATATATTTACTAAACGTAGATTGGAAAGTATGGAAAATTGTGACTAAGGGAAATCACATACCCATGAAAGTAATTGATAAGATTAATGTACCTAAAACTGAAGATGAATATTCTGAAGAGGATTGGAAGTCAGTTCAAAGTAATGCCACTACCATGAATATACTCTTCTGCGCACTAGACGTCAATGAATTTAATAGGGTAATGGCATGTAACTTAGTTAAAGAAATTTGGGAAAAATTAGAAGTTACATATGAAGGCACTAAGGAAGTAAAGGATAGCAGGATAGACATTCTCACTAGTGAATATGAAGCATTTAAAATGACGGTTGATGAATCCATACAATCGATGTACACTAGATTCACACACATCATTAACTCTTTAAATGCTCTTGAAAAAACTTACCCTTCTTATGAGTTGATCAGGAAAATACTCAGGGGATTACCTCCAGTGTGGGAAGCTAAAGCTACTGCAATAGCAGAAGGGAGAAACCTCAAGGAGATGTTGGTGGACGAACTCATTGGCTCACTTATCACCTATGAGCTGGCGATAAACGAGAGGAAAAATGAACAAAGCAAAGCTAAGAAGGTCACTGCACTTAAGGCATCATCAAGCTACTCAAGTGAAGGAAGCGATTCCGAAACAGATGATGACATGGCCCTACTAACAAAGAAGTTCATAAAATTCTTAAAAAAGAACAAAAAGTTCAACAGAAAATTTCGGAACTCTAAATCAGAAAGAGGAGAGCAAAGCATGAAGAAAAAGAAGGAGGATCCACCAACATGCTACAATTACCGAGAAGTTGGACACATTAAGCCCGAGTGCACCAAACTCATGAAAGCTTTAAGGAAAAAGAAGAAGGTGCTGAAAGTCGGCTGGGATACACATAGCACTAGCAGTTCAGAATATGAATCCAGCGACGACGAGGTTGCCAATCTATGTCTAATGGCACATGATGACTTTGAGGTACTATCATCTTGTTCATCATCTTCATACTACTCTAGTGAATCTGAAAATGAAAATGATATGATGTCATATGATGAACTGAAACAAGAATACCTATACACTATTAAAATACTTGAGAAGAAAACAAAGAAAATTTCTAAGTTAAGAAGCCAAGTCAAAGAACTTTCAAATCTTATTGAACACCAAATTGAATCCCATGCATCTTCCATGAAGGATAAATAGCTGAAAATTGAGGAATTAGAAAAGGACTTGAAAGACAAATTTGAAATTATTTGTAAATTTACCAAAGGACAAAAGAACTTTGAAAAGCTCTTAGGATCTCAAAGAAATTCTCTAGAAAAAGAAGGGCTCGGTTTTAATGGTAAAAAAAATATAAGGAAAAGACAACTTTACATGGGGTATTTCACAAAAGAATCAAAGTCATTTGTTCAAACTAAGAATCATTATAGATATACTACATGCTTCAAATGTAGAAGGTTGGGTCACATACAATTTGACTGCCCTTTCAAAAACAAAGATGTAAAAATTAGGAAAGTATGGAAGATTAAGGGTGAACCTAGCACTAACCCTCCTGGACCCAAGACAATCTGGGTACCAAAGCTAGTTGTTTAATTGTATCTTGCAGATTTTCTTAAGAACCACTTCTTCAAAAGATAGATGGTATATGGACAGCGGACGCTCATGTCACATGACTAGAGACAAATCAAAATTCACATCCTTCACACTCAAGGATGAAGGGTTTGTTACCTTTGGAGATAATGCTAAAGGAAGGATCACAGGTGTCGGTAATGATTCCACACTCATTATTGATGATGTTTTATTAGTTGAAGGTCTAAAGCACAATTTATTGAGCATAAGTCAACTATGTGATAAAGGGTACAAATTATCAATTGAACATGATAAGTGCATAGTTGAACACAAAACTGATAATAAGATATTGTTCATTGCTAAACGACATGAAAACGTATACACCACAAGTTTTGATAACCTAACTTCACAAAGTGTAACATGCTTATCTGCTATGTACTTAATAGAGTTCTAATTAGACCATCACTTAATAAGACTCCTTACAAGTTATGGAATGGCCATAGACCAAACATATCATATTTTCATGTTTTTGACTGTAAGTGTTTTGTGCTTAGAGACAATGAGCATTTAGGAAAATTCGATGTAAAATCTAATGAAGGTATCTTCCTAGGGTATGCCTTAGATAGTAAAGCTTTTAGAGTGTATAATAAACGAACATTGACGGTCATAGAATCTATTCATGTAGTGTTCAATGAGTCCAATCCTTTTTCCAAAAGAATTGATGAAGATGAACCTGAATTAAACAAGGAACTAAAAGAACTATCAATTGAGAATGATTCAGAAAAGAAACTTGAACTTAGAGAACCATCCATTGAAATTGAAGAAACTACAACTGAGGTAAATGCACCACCTAGAGAATGGAAATACATAAAGAATCATCCCATAGATCAAATAATAGGAGAACCATTACGTGGAGTATCCACTCGCTCCTCTCTTAGGAACATGATGAGTCATTATGCATTCTTATCACAAGAAGAACCTAAGAATGTGAGTGAAGCTATAGAGGATGAATCTTGGGTGCTATCCATGCAAGAGGAATTAAATCAATTTGAAAGAAATAGAGTATGGACGTTAGTTCCCAGACCAGGGGATAAGTCAATCGTAGGGACCAAATGGATATATAAGAATAAGAAAGATGAAAATGGAATAGTTGTGAGAAAGAAGACTAGATTAGTAGCTCAGGGATATAACCAAGAAGAAGGTATAGATTTTGAAGAAACATTTGCCCATGTAGTTAGGATGGAAGCCATACGAATGTTATTAGCATACGCAGCATTTAAGGATTTCAAGTTATATCAAATGGACGTGAAAAGCGCATTTTTAAATGGCTACATAAATGAGGAAGTGTATGTAGAACAACCCCCTGGGTTTGAAAACCATAAGAACTCAGATCATGTTTATAAACTAACAAAGGCCTTGTACGGTTTAAAGCAAGCTCCTAGAGCTTGGTATGAAAGACTAAGCGGATTTCTGTTAGAAAATGGATTTATAAGAGGAAAGATAGATACAACCCTGTTCATAAAGGCTAAGAAAGATGATATTCTCCTAGTGCAAGTATATGTAGATGACATCATCTTTGGCGCTACCGATAAAGAATTATGTAATAAATTTGCCAATACAATGCAAAATGAATTTGAGATGAGCATGATGGGTGAACTAAATTTCTTCCTAGGACTTCAGATTAAACAAGCAAATCATGGTATTTTCATAAATCAATCAAAGTATATTAGAGACCTACTCAAAAAATTTAACATGGAAGACGGAAAAATACTAGGTATGCCTATGAGCACTTCATTGAAATTAAATAAAGATGAACAAGGTATACCAGTAGATGTCAAACAATATCGTGGTATGATAGGTAGCTTGTTATACCTGACTGCCAGTAGACTAGATATAATGTTTAGCGTATGTTTGTGTGCAAGATTTCAGTCTGCTCCAAAAGAGTCTCACTTGCTAGTTGTTAAACGTATACTTAGATATTTGATAGGAACCGTGGACATTGGGTTATGGTATCCTAAGCACACATCATTTGAGATTCTTAGTTATTCAGATGCTGATTATGCAGGTAGTAAAGTGGCTAGGAAGAGCACTAGTGGTACTTGTCACTTCTTAGGACACTCCTTGGTCTCTTGGTTTTTCCAAGAAACAAAATTCAGTCGCTCTTTCCACAGCTGAAGCTAAATACATAGCGCCAAGTAGTTGTTGTGCTCAAACGCTTTACATGAAGCAACAACTGAAGGATTTTGGATTAAGCTATGAAACAATTCCCATAAGATGTGATAATACGAGTGCAATAAATATATCAAAGAATCCCATATTACATTCACGAACTAAGCACATAGAAATACGACATCACTTTCTTCGTAACCATGTACAAAAAGGGAATGTAAGACTTGAGTTTGTATGCATAGATGAACGATGGGCCGATATATTCACAAAACCACTTGGAGAGGATAGATTTATACAAATTAGAAGTGAATTAGGTCTCATGCATAGTCGAGAGGTTGCTTAGAATCATTATTAAATGATATAATTCCGAGGGAGCAACATCTCTTACGACTTAATCACTTGAACGTGCATATTATTAATATTATTAATATTTGGTATCAACTTTTGGATACATTCAAAACTTTAAGATCGCTAAAGGGAAAAGAACATAAGGTTGCATCTACTCATGCTTTATTTGTTTACACCTTTTTGTTGATGTCAAAAGGGGGAGAAAATCTGGAAAAGGCAAAAATCTGGAAAAGTAAAACTAATAAATGGAAGCAAAAAGTCTTGGTGGTAAAACTAATTTGCAAAGGGTGAGATATTCAAAGGGAGAAATCTAGCATATTACATTTATTATTAGCATATTTCTTTTTTCATTTGGATTCAGGATAAACACTTTGTGTATGAACATGAGCATATTGTCATTCATTGAATATTTGATGCATTAATTGAGGGGGAGCCTTAGTTGGGCGTAACCCATTATATATTTTTGCTCGTGCATTTGTCATCATCAAAAAGGGGGAGATTGTTGACTCTACGAGCTCAATCTTGTTTTAATAATGACAAATCACTTGGTATTTGATCTGTGCATTAAGTTTGTGTACAAGACCTATATTAACCATGCACGGAAAGATAACAAGTTATGGATGCCTTCAAGTAAATCCTACAAATCGTGAAAAGCATCTTGGAACTTAAAGAGTACGAGAATCAAGATGCAAGCGGCAAAGTTCAAGAAACTCTTGGGAATGGGTATTTAGAGCTTATGTATTTACATTGTCATATGATTTATTTTGAAGCTCATTATAACTGAGAATGGTTTTAGGATTCATGCATTTCATGTACATCATTAGGAAACTCATGGACCTTGAAATGTTTTCAAAATCATGAAAAATATATTTTATGAAAGATCCAGGAAAAGAAGCCAAGCAGATTTTTAATTAGAAATAAAAATTTGAGAGAATGGGTAGTTCGATCGCCTGAACTCAAACCTCAGTAGCCTGAAGAATGTCTTTGGTTGCTTGAAGATTAAGTTCAGTTGCTTGAAGAATTAAATGGAGAAAACAGAACCTGGCCGAGGCTCTTCGGTCGCCTGACCTTGGAACCTCAGGCGCCTGAAGTTGAAACTTTAGGAGCCTGAAGTCGAGTTCGGTTGCCTGAATTCGCGGGAAAACCTAAAAATCAGCTCTTTATTAAAAAGACACGCAAAGTATCTTATTGATCCAACGATTGAGATTAATTCTAAGGGTAATATAATATATATTATGAACATCTAAACCCTAGAATACATGCACAAGGACAAACCAAGAAAGATATACTTCTCATTGCAAGATTTGAACCCTAGAGCCGATTTTTCTGCACTTCAATCTTCTTCCATCTTCGTTTGGGAAAGTCTCTACTGAAATCAAAAGAGTATTCATTCATCCAACTAAAATTTGATCAAGTATTAAGGTTTGATCTGTCAAGTTATCATTTTTCAAGAATCTCTCATCTCTTTACTTATTTATCGTTAGAAAGAGGATTTGATCTTGAGTGTGTATTCACAAATAAAAACTAAATTTTGGGAAGATCATGTTTTGAGAAAAACTTGTTAGCTTGGTTGATTGATTTGAACTTCAAGAAGTAGATAAACACATATTCATATATATTGTTCATTGGGCTTCTTATTGAAAAACCTGCTTTGATTATAATATTGGAACTTGAAGGAAAACTTTGTGATTTTCGATTGAGTTGTATTCAAGTCAAATTTTTGTTAAATAACTCACTTTAAATATACTTGAGCATCTTTACAAAGTGAATCAAGAACCCTAGTAGACTCCAAAGCATTCCAAATATATTTTCACTTGGGAGTTTTTGATTAAATACGAATTTGTGTGTTGACACATATCATACATCAAACGATTGTATCGTTTTTCATACATTCTTGAGCTTCAAGTTATATCATATGATAATGTACTAGGAAATTGAATTGTACTCACAAGTTTTTGTTGGAAGCATTGTTTTAAGTGTTATATTGCTCAGATTTCATTGTAAACACGGTTCGGGTTGTGAACCAGGTGTGAGGAGGAAGCTGTACCTCTTGTGAGCAGCGGATAAGGAGGGAGTTGTACCTCTTGTAAGCAGCGGTTTGTAAGGGAAGCTCCGTCCCACTTTAAGGAGCAGGGTTATTAGTGAATTCTTGAGTGGTTGCTCAAGGCGAGGACGTAGGCCAAGTCGGCTGAACCTCGTAAAATCGCGTTTGTCATCTCTCTTCCTTTTACTCTTTATTTTCCACGTTGTATTTAAATTGAGTATATGGCATGCATAGATAGGATTGCCACACTCACATATAATTGAGCAACTAGAAGTAGTTGGTAAACTTATAAGAAGTGTGTAAAAGAAAATTAAGTGAATTAATTTTTTAATTTCCAATTCACCCCCCCTCTTGGGATTACACCTTAATCAACAATATATATTGAAGGATATTTTCTGAAAATCATATATTAAGTTTGTTGATCTTTAGTATTCTCATCATATAGATACTTATATATACACTAGGTCAAATGTTACCAAGATCACATTGAGATTGAAATTTTGAGAGAAATATTGTTTTTGACAAAGTGTGGTTAAAATCTTTGCAATCTTCAAATTTGTTTTTGTATTCAAAGATTTAACCTAAGTTCTCCAAAGCATTGAGTTATATAAATATTTTTGGGAGATTTGATAAAAAGGGATTTGTGTGTTGAAGCATATCATTCATAAACGATTGTATCATTTCATACATTCTAAGCTTCAAATTTCATAATATGGTAATGTATTAGGAATTTGAATTGTACTCACTAACTTTGTTTGGAAGTAATTTTGAGTGTTTTAAAGATTTGATTGTAATCCCGGTTCGGGCTGTGAACTGGGTGTGAGGAGAGAGTTGTATCTCTTGTAAGTAGTGGAGTAGGAGGGAGCTATACCTCTTATAAGCAGTGGATTGTAAAGGAAGCTCCGTCCCAATTTAAGGAGCAGGGATAATAGTGAAATCCTTGAGTGGGTTGCTCAAGGCAAGGACATAGGCCGAGTTGGCTGAACCTCGTAAAAATTGCGTTTGTCTTCTCTCTTCCCTTAACTCTTTACTTTCCACACTACATTTTATTTATTCATATTGCATGTGTATGTTGATTAATGTTACACACAATTAATTGGGTAAAAAGAACTCATTGATAAAATAATTTTAATTCTGTCATAAATCCTTGAAATTGATTTTTTAAATATACAAATAGGGATTAAGTGGTAAATAAGTTCAAATAATTTTAAAATAACCAATTCACCCCCCTCTTGGGATTACACCTAAATCAACAACCGCGTTAGCTTTCCTCGGGTGATAGCTAATGGTGCAATCATAGTCCTTGATCAGTTCAAGCCACCTTCTCTACCTCATGTTCAACTCCTTCTATGTGAAAAAGTATTTGAGGCTCTTGTGGTCTATGAAGATCTCACATTGTTCACCATATAAGTAGTGTTTCCAGATCTTCAACGCATATACTATTGCCGCCAACTCCAAATCGTGCATGGGGTAATTCTTCTCATACTCCTTGAGCTGTTGAGAAGCATAAGCAATTACTTTCCCCTGTTGCATTAGTACACATCCCAAACCCTTCAGCGATACATCGCTATAAATCACAAAACCATCGTCCCCAGATGGGATGGTTAATACTAGAGTAGTGACAAGTCAGTGTTTCAACTCCTGGAAACTTTGCTCGCACTCGTCGTTCCAATTAAATCTCACACCATTCCTCATCAACCGTGTCAGAGGGCCAGATAACTTAGAGAATCCCTCCACGAACTTTCGGTAGTACCCAGCTAGTCCTAGGAAACTCCGAACATCCTGCACGCTCTTCGGTTTCACCTAGTCAACCACTGCTTCTATCTTACTAGGATCAACTAAGATACCATCCTTCGACATGACATGGCCTAGAAACGCGACCTGATTTAGTCAGAACTCGCATTTCTTCAGCTTAGCATATAACTTATTCTCTCGTAGAACTTAGAGTACCAACCTCAAATGGTTTCCATGCCCTTCCGAACTCTTAAAATATACTAAAATATCGCCGATGAATACCACTACAAACTGATCCAGGTACTCATGGAAAACCCTACTCATTTGGTCCATAAATACTGTCGGGGTGTTAGTCAACCCAAAAGGCATGACCAGAAACTCGTAGTGACTGTATCTGGTTCAGAAAGTAGTCTTCGCAACATCCTCAGTCCTAACTCTCAACTGATGATACCTTGACCATAGATCGATCTTCGAAAAGACTTGTGTTCCCTATAGCTGGTCAAATAGATTATCTATATGAGGCAACGGGTATTAGTTCTTCACTGTTACCTTGTTGATCTCACGGTAATCAATGCACATTCGCATCGACCTGTCCTTCTTCTTCACGAACAATACTGGAGCTCCCCAAGGCGAAACACTAGGTCTGATAAAGCCCCTTGTCCACTAGTTCCTACAACTCCTCCTTCAACTCCTTAAGTTCCGCTGGAGCCATCTGGTATAGAGCTTTAGAAATCGGTGCCTTGCCTAGCAGCAATTCAATAGCGAACTCTACCTCCCGATTAGAAGGTAAACCAAATAAGTCTTCCAAAAATACATCCAAAAATTCATTAACCACTCATATATCTTCGAGTTTCAGATCATCCCGAGGTGGTTCCTTCACGAAAGCTAGGTACCCCTGATAACCATCCAAAAGTAACCTTCTTGCCTGTATAGCTGATAGAATCTGTGGCGTCAAACACACACACGATCCCACGAACTCATACTCCTGCTCCCCAGGAGGTCTGAACATGACCACCTTCCTACGACAATCAATCACAGCATAATTAGAGAATAACCAATCCATCCCCAATATGACGTCAAATCCATACATGTCGTACACTACTAGGTTCCCTAGTAGCAGCCTTCCCTGAATAACCACTAGGCAGTTTCCTAACATCTTACCACAGATCATTACACTCCCATTCGGTGTAGCCACAGAAAACCACTCATCCATCACTTGGGTTTCAACCCCACACAGTTTCATAAAACTTGCAAATATAAAAGAGTGGGTTGCTTACGAATCAAATAAGACAACAACTCTATTCGAAAGCAATAACATGGTACCTATCCCCACGTTTCCAACATGTTCCGCATCTACTGGAGTAAGAGAGTACACCCTCACCAGAGCTGTGTTTTCCTGATAGTTTCCCCATGGCATCTAATTACTTCCACAATTTTAGCTCGGTGCAGGCATATCGCTCCTCTGTACCTGACAGTTTCGGGATATGCGACCTGATTTGCCACAGTTGTAATAGTTACCCTAGAATGGCTAGCATTCACCATCATGCCATTTACGGCACCTAGTGCATTGCGCAGAAGATGGATCCCTCTGAGGACCCTTCCGTTCGGTATTCTGGCGATAACCCGAACTAGAATTCTTATTCTTCTACTATCCCTGTTGAGGACCAGTTTGAGAACCAGAAGGTACTGGCCTCTTCTTATGTTCCTGTACCACCTCATCCCCCTGGAGGTTAGCCTCAACTATGGCAACTTTATCCACCAGAACAAAAAACTCTCAAATCTGCAACATACCCACAAACCTGCGGATATCCTTCCTCAGACCCTTCTTGAACCTCCGAGTCTTCTCATACTCGTTCAAGATCAAACACGGCGTGAACAAAGATAGCTCAATATATCTGGCAGCATATCTCTTCACCGTTAGGGTTCCCTGAGTCAGGCTCGAGAACTCATCAACTTTCACATCACGGATGGAAGTCGGGAAGTATCACTCAAAAAATATCTCCTTGAAGCGGCTCCAAGTCATACTAGATGGATCAGCTCTCTACTTCTCAAGCAGACTCACAGTCATCCACTATCTTTCAGCTTCTCCTGCCAGCTAAAAAGTAGAACAGAGAACCTTCTGCTGGTTAGTGCAGTGCAGAGTTTCAAATATCTTCTCGGTCTTCTACACCCAGTTCTTTGCTACTATAGGATCGGGTCCTCCCATAAATGTCGGAGGGTGTATGCGGGTGAACCACTCTATGGTACAACTCGTAGCAATAGAAAAGTGCTCATGTCTCCTAACACTTCGCCTGATCTCCCGCATAATCTGCCTCGTCAAACCCCGATGCACAAAAGGAGACTCATCACTCGCAGTCCCCTTGGAACCACTTTCCAAGTTATTATCCCTGGGCTCCATTTTGAAAATAGGATAGGAATTAGTTAGAATTCCTACATCATACACAATTAACACAATCATTGGAAGCTAATCATGTTAACTACAACTTTCACGGGTCTAGGTCAATCCTACCACACCGACACTAAACCATCAATGGTTTGCTGTGACTTTACTAAAATCGTCATTCTAGGAAAAACACAGAACACTGCCAATGATTCCCCGTCTAGCTACAAGACAACCCTCGACCTACTCTACCCATTTCCTACATCCTATGCTCTAGTATGTACACATATTCACGCCTAACCAAGTCTACAAGACCTAACAACCTAGTTTTTCTTTGATACCAAGCTGTCACGCCCCAAACCCACAGATGGGCCCCAGGTGTGATTTTAGTAACCTAAACAATGAAGAACAATACTTCCTTACAATACTATTCTCTACAAATCTACTAAAACAAAAACAAAATCAGATCCTTACCTCGATTTTGGGTCAAAACTCGAAAATCCTCGAAATGAAATTCCTATTTTCTATACTCGAAGAGATTCTCCTCTTGATCCACGTAACAACGTTGGATCATTGATTTCGTTAACAGACAGCTCGAAATCCTAGAGAGAGAGAGAGAAAGAAGAGAGAGAGAGAGAGAGAGAGAGAGAGAGAGAGAGAGAGAGAGAGAGAGAGAGAGAGAGAAACTTTTGGTTTCTTCTTCATTAAGTAAAGCTAAAAGATATTTATAGCAAAGTTGACCCAGCCAGCCTCATCGACGAGATGGCATCCTCATCGATTAGCCGAAGAAAGAAATTCGTTGACATCAAAGTGGACTGGTCGACGAGCTTGAGATTTCAGGATTTCCCTAAATCTCTCAGTATCTCCTTGTCGACGAACCACTGGAACTCGTCACCGAGATGTACAAGGGACTTCGTCAACAAGAAAAGAAGCCTTGTAAACGAGCCCTATTGATTTTTACCCTTTAAAATTTTCCTTCTCTTTTCTCATTTTTTTTAATGCACCTATCTCGGGGTCGGGTTCTTACAAACCGGTTTAATTTAGCCTGAAAATTAAACTAGGGAGTCTCAGCCCCGTAAGTGAGACCGGTTCGGTTCAGCTCAAAAATTGAACTGGGATTTTCCTCGCCCCATAAGGAGAGGATGTAAATGGCTTCTGCTCTGCCCGTTTAAGTGAGTAAGGATAGTGTAATCCTTGGGGGGTATGCCCAAGGCGGAGACGTAGGCTGGTTTGGCCGAACCTCGATAACAAATATCTTGTGTCACTTTCTCCCTATCTCCTTTAAATTTTTGCACTTTAAATTCAATTTGTGTATGCATGTTCATTCATGATTATAACTATTTTGCATGCACACATATTTAATTTAAATTAGAGTTGCACCACTCGGGTATGTATGTATTCATCGTTAAATAATTTTTCATACACGTGTATATTTTGAATTGGATATGATTTATGGTGAATTGGCGTAAATGTTTAATTTAGAAAAAATGTTTCTAAAACCCAATTCACCCCCCTTTTGGAAATACACAAATTCCAACATTAGTTATCTGTAGTGACCTAGAGAATTATGGTATTTAAATAATGGAAGAAGGAAGAAAAAGGAATTAAAGAAGGTAATTAAGCAGGGTCTCGTTGACAAACACAGGGGATTCGTTGACTAGAGTACATGAGGGGCTCGTCGATGGGGACGTGTCCCATCAACGAGAAGATACCGAGAGGATGTTTTGGCGATTTTGAATTTCTTCAATGAGGATTGAGAGTTCGTTGACGAATTGCCTTCTTGACCTCGTTGATGAAGTGACGTAACTCGTCAATGAAGGTCAGTGTATAAATAGCCCAAACTTCATTTTTTGGTTGAATTTCGATGCACCAACTTCCCTCTCTCACTCCTCTTCGATTTTCCTCCCTTATCTCTATGATTTCGGGCTGGATTCTCACCGGTTTGACTATCGAAAACCACTACGACACTCCTAGGAAAGTTCTCTACAAATCTACTGAAGTGGATCGTCGGTGGGGCTACCTTGAAATTCATTCCAAATTCGAGGTAAGGTTTTTTATTCGAAATTTGGTTTTTCCATAGTTATAGGAAGTATTGTACACGAAGAAAAACTGAAGTTTAGTTTTAAGAGATATTGATTTTAGGGTGTTGAACGAGGAACCTTGCGGGTGCAGGACCAATACATTATAAGGAGTTTCATTTCGAAAATCAGGTAAGGGAATAAACTAAAACAGTAGTTTTTCCATGAAAATTAATATGAAATTATTAGTAGATTTATGTTCAGAAAGCATGTATTATATGTGAGTATTACTGAGAAAATGTATATTTGGGGAAAATACTATTGTTACACTAGAATGTATATTTTTAGTATAAAATGCCAGAAGAGATGATTTCAGAATAGAAAGTATGATTTTATTTAGCATTGTGTGGCATGAATATTATTTTTACGCAAACTATATGATGTCAAGGTAATTTTTCAAATAAAGTATATTTCAGTGATTTTTAGAGATTGTGAAATAATACAGTACATTATGATTTTAAAATACATGATAAATAACTTATTCATTCAGATTGATATGTATGAAATGTTAGGCGCAAGGCCGTGATTGATATCCAGTGCAAGGCCGTGTATGATGTATGATTTCGACGCAAGGCCGTATATATGTATGATTTCAGCGCAAGGCCGCAGATACGAAAGTAAACGACGCAAGGCCGTATATATTTATGATATTATAGAAATGCTATCAATCCATTTATGTTAAACACTATATTATCATGTATTATATGTTATCAGAACCTGGATGATAGTTTAGTTCAGTTTCAGGAGCACGGTACCGTAGCTATACATATTAGATTATTACAGTTCAGACTTGTGCTAAACGCCCCTACTAGTAGAGGGGGTGGGAGATGGATAGTCGATTTGACTTTCAGTGTAGAGTTGTAGACGTCTACCTAGTAGTCCGGACCAGGGTGTGGCGAGTCCATCATACTTACAAACATTTTTGACTCGGCAGTGGTCGGCCAGCCATTGTCGGGTTCCGCCTTCGGGCTGCACAACCCGTCATGAGGGGTAATACATGACATCAGTTAGTTATACATCCTGGGTAAATTACAGTATTGTTAGTTATATCAAACAATTCATGAACAATATGATTTATTAAGATTTATGAAATTATATGTTTACACAATTATGTGATGTTCAATATTTTCTAGCATGTGAAATGTATTGTATATCTATTATAGCATTAAATATTCATGTTGTCATACAACTGTATTTAGTTTATTTTTCCTTACTGAGAAATGTCTCACCCCTAGCTTAAATAAATTTTTAGGAAACCCAGAAAGGCTGGCGGATTGAGGCCGCCGTTGAGTTAATTTGGTGCTACCCCATTAGGAAGATAAGTTTTTGTACTAGGATCAAGAGATTTTTGTTGTGGGATCCTAGACATATTTTTTGATGTTTTGGGGATTGTATATAACACACTATCATGATGTATTGTAGTTTACTCTGGTATTACGTACCTTTTGGTTTGGAGAATGTAATTTATATTTACTACTGCTTAAGTTTCTACTGTGTATGAAAAGTGTCCCCATTACCCACGGGTTCGGGTTGACTACATATTATATGTGATTAATTATACAAGAAATTTAAGCAAGTCGTTATAGTTTGGTATCAGAACTTAGGATGCTAGGTTCTGTAGACTCTAGAATGTAGCAGTAATAATATCAGAGTATAGGATAAAGGAATTTGAGGTCTAGTTTTGTAGTCTAGATGCAGGACTTCCGTGATGGTTTGTGTGATTTTCTTGGGGTGATGATTTTAGGAAAGTCATGTTAAACTATCGTCGGGTTAGGTATCTTAGTTGCAGAATTGAACCTTGAATTGAGATTAGGAGTGATGAATTCGTTAAGAATATATTATACTAGTTAGATGATAAGTTATGGAGATAGGGTCCTAAATTAAGTTTATTGTCTTTTTAGGATGGACCCTGGAGGCAGTAGCACCCATGTCAGTGGTAATGAGGGTGTTGGGTCTTCAGGCGCTGCGGGTGGTGATTCAGATGTCGTACTACGCAGCATGACACAGCAGGTTATGATTGAAATTGCCAGGAATTCCAGGGAGCTGGGTGGTTCGTTTATGGGCCACGGAAGCTCGATTGAGAAATTTATTAAGATAAATCCTACGGTTTTCTCAGGAGGAACTAATCCTGCTATCGCTGAAAACTGGGTGCAGGAGATCGAAAAAGTATTTGCAGTGCTGCAGTGTACTGAGGAGCAGAGGGTATTGTTTGTTACATATAAACTGACTAAAGAGGCCGAAAGATAGTTGACGGCAGTGAAACTCCTAGAGCAGTAGAGGACAGTACCTATGGAGATGACATGGGAGCGATTCAAGGATATATTCTTCGATAGGTATTTTCCGACCTCGTCCAGGGAAGTTAAGATAGAGGAGTTCCTGAATCTGAAGCAGGAATAGTAGATAAATGATTTCTTATATTCAAGAAAATTGTGGTATTCAATCAATCAAAAATATTCCAACAGCGTTATATGAAAACAATATTGCATGTATAACTCAACTAAGAGAATGATACATCAAGGGTAATAAAACAAAACATATCTTTCCAAAATTCTTCTATACATATGAACTCTAGAAGAATGATGATATAAATGTTCAGTAGATCTGATGAAGTGATAATCTAACATATTTGTTCACCAAAACTTTGTCTACTATAACATTCAAAGAATTGATTCATCTTATCGAAATAAAACATCTTAAAGATCTTAACAGAAGGAGTTAATATATGAGTGACATCTAAGGAGGAGTGTTGTGAAAAATATGAATGTCATCCCATCTTCCACCCTTTCATTTTTCACCCCAATAAATGCTTAGGTATCCTTATTATCCTATAAAAGGGCACCCTCCCCTTCTTATTTGGAACACACACATTGCATGATTGAAGACATTGTATGCTTGAAGAAAGTAGATATATAGTAAGGATAAAAGTAGAGGAGAGATAAAAAGAAGAAAGATATTTTATACAAGGGATAAAAAGAAGAGAGATATTTTGTATAAAATCAGCTCCAAATCATCTTATAATTTTTTCCAAAATAATGAAACTTTTGATCTCATCCGCTTATAAAATATACATAGTTGAATCATGTAAAATTTCTATCTCATCTCTATTTTATGTTCTGCATATTTTATAACGATTTTAACAATCTAATTATTCATTAACTAGACCATTGAAAGTTTACTGGTTAGAGCAAACACGTGAACCGCGGTCCCCCAACCCGGGCGGGTTCGGTGGTTCGCCGGTTCGGGTAGCCTAAACTCCGGGAAATTTGAGTAGTCTCGAGACTCGAGGGGTTGAATTTTGATTGTTTTTTTTTGTTTTGAAGGAAAGGCGAATCGTGTTCTCTGGTTTCTGTGGGTAGGCAAAGTTTGGGATGGGGAGGATCTTCCTCGTCGAGCTTGAAGGCAGTGCTTACAATTGCAGGTTCTGCCACAGTCCACTCGCTCTCGCCGACAACATCCTTTCTCGGGTACTTTCTTCAATCTCCCTTTCTGTAATCCCTCTCTTTTAATTTGCGAAGTTAGAATCCATCGATTTGATGGGAGAAATACAGAAAATTGGTACTTTATCGTTGTATACCCTTTCTTTTTTTGTGAAATTTATTTGCCGAGTTTTAGTTATCTGATGGTGCCTGAAGCGATTCTGTATTGGTTGCTTCAAACATAAATTGCTTGTAGAGCATGGACTAGGATGTTATGGGTATGAGAAGGAAAATTCAAAAGTGATGAAATTGCAGGAAGAGTATTAATTTTAATTTGTGATCGAACTCTCTAGCTAATTAAATTTTTTCGCATTGATTTCCAAAGATGACAACTCAATTTATAATACTATTCTCATATCAGTGACCCAAATCTTTTACTGGTTGTTCCTCTTGAGTTAAGACTCAATTGGGAAGGTTCATGTTGTCCCCCACCTTTTCCCCCCATCTTTCTCCTTCTTTCTGTTAAGCTGGTTGTAAAATTATTTATAAATAAGAATTATTATTTATTGTGTAAACATGTTTTAAACTCAGGTTTTAAAACTCCCTCGTGAGTAGGGTTATGTAATGGTCGCAGGAAGGTTTAGAAGCTGATGTTACAACCACTGACAAATTAAAGAATAAGCATGTAATCATCTAATATATGAATTTTAATGTACTTTTAAGTAATTTGATTCTTCTACAAACACTTATTAGTTGGCAAAATGATCCATATATTGATTTTTTTTTTTTGTGTTGTCCACAAATAAATAAATAAAAATCATAGTTCTTGTATTTTTCACTCCTTTAATGACTAAACATTTTGAAAATATAATTAATACAAAGAATTAATTGATTAGAGATATTAAAAAAGTAGATGAGTTGATAAAAAGAGTTTGTATAGCATGCATCATAACTAATCAGCCAATGCAATCTAAGTGCCATGAAAAATTATGCAGGGGCTCTTCGTAGTGTGCATTTTCGCAATCACTTTGGATGTGAGATTAAGCATCATCTCCTCATCTTTGTGGAAAAGTACAACTAAATATACCTAGATTTATGATTAATATCATTCCTACGGTTTTCATGGAAAGCCCCTGGGACAAAAATCTAGGAGGTCCAAGACATGATGAGGCATGAATACTCCTTGCATCATATCAATAAGTTGGAAGTTGGAACTGGGGTCAGATCTATTATACTCTAGGATCACTTGAAAAGGATATGATAGATAGGGATCATGAAAACTCTGGGATGGTTAACAATGACCACTCTCATAGGATCCATGATTCCATGTGACTAGGATGAATAATGCTGTCCAAAGTTTCCAAAACTATGAACCACACACTATGAATTTTGTTGATGATTCATGATTTTGTTGGTGCCAACTTTGTGTTGGCTGTTGCCTGCCGCTAGTAGCAATCCTCCACTTGGGTGGTGAAGATTGGGAAGGAACAGCCAAGTCATAATTGTTAGGTACCTCATATAATCTGTAATAACAAGATTGATATGTGTCTCTATCCAAGTACCGTACCCTGTTAATTTCACATAATCATAAGCTTCATCAAGGCAACTGTTGCCATCACCATGACTGCAACTCCTAGTTGGGCTCAAACCTTGGTAATCATCACTTTATGTGCATTCAGGGCTTGAGTTAAGCACATTGGTCCGTTGTTGGTAGCTGATCCCACATCATTAAAGACATCTTCCACATCTAGTCAAATTGAATTGTCCTAATCGTCAGGCAATTTTAATGGTGTTTTCCTCCATAGGACTACTGCAATTTACATACCAAATTATGCCTACTACCCTCCATAGGAGTAGCAAAATTCAAACCAATGTCATCACTAGGAGCTTTATTTCTTTTTATAATATAAGATTTTCATACATCTCTACTAATTTCATGTGCAATTCATATGCACTTGACTAATATTTGTGAAATTAAAATGATTGTCTTCCCCTGAAGTCAAATTGATCTTCGTCTGTTTTTTTCATCTTCTTAACCTTTACTTTCTTAATTACAATGTGTTGGGTTCATAACTGCTCCAATATGCTCAGCCTAATGCATGAAAACATGATAAACATCGTCTCCTAAAGTGAAACAGGTCAACATATCTCAATAGATTTTTGAATAATTTTACATAATCTTAATCTTTTTTTGTCTCCCCTTAAGGAAAAGTGCTTGACTTAGCCAAGGTGTGAAACACATGAAACTTCATCTTTTGAAAGCTTAAGGCTACATAAGTTTATCTTATTTTTCCTTATAAATGCAATTTTCTACTGTTCTGTTTATGCGCAAATATCATTAATGCGCATGACTTACCTTGTTGAATATATTGGCTCTAATAGTTGTTTTACGATGTGGTCAGTCTTTCAGTTGCCGTCAAGGGCAGGCATACCTTTTCAACAATGCGTAAGTTCTTTGCAACTATTACACTATGTTTTTCTTGTTTATGCTACAATTTTTCTTGTGGAACATTTACATATAACTGTGCTTCTTTCTGCAATAACTAAGATAGCAGGCCAGACATAATTGAACTTTTCTGTTCTTTTTTATTTTACGTTCATTAGGTGGTCTGAAAATCAAATGACTGATTGTTTTGATGGAAAATATTGGTTCTTTTTTATCTTTTCAAGGATATAAGACTTTATTTGAAATGATTTACTGTTATCACAAGAGGTAGTATTTGAGTGGCCTTGCAAATTACTTGTTCTTGTTCAAGGATGTAAATATAGCAAGTCTACATGACCCAAATTGCAGTCCTTGTTTTTTATTGCAATATTAGCAAGCCTGAAATGCTTGATCCCCCTCCCCCTCTTTTTAGCCAAAACCTAAAAGGTCACGTGTTCAAATCACAGCAACAACCTCTCCAAAATTGGGGTTAAGGCCGCAGCATCATGCCGTCCTCAAAGACCCCATATGGCATGAGAGCCTTGTGCATTTGATGTTTACATTTTTTCTTTCCTTTTCTGTTTTTTGGAAAAGGAGGAGGGGGGGGGGGGGTGTTTACCTTTATCTTCTAGTTTTTTTTTTAAGTTCAATGTTGCCTAAAACATGGACTATTTTTATCTGCAAAATGGGAATAGGACCGCAGTATGATGCAAGCTCTAAACTGCAGTATATTAGGAATATATTTATATAGATATATTGGTGAGAAATGTGTTATGACTACTGTATATTTAAGAGAAGATTTTGAGATGTTTCTAAGTCTAAAAAGACATTCTCTTGGATTAAGTAGATCAATAATGATTGGAGAAAAAAATTATAATGTGATGATACTCTACTTTTAATACTAAAAGTACGTCATGTAGAAAATATTGATTTTAAATTCTGGATTGCTAGATTTAGTGTTCTGATACAGAAACATACCATGTTTCAGAGCGCTCATACCAATTTATGGTACATGAGGATTTCAATGTTTCTGGTAACTATATGATGTCTTCATGATTTTTCTGTTACTGCAAAGCTTTAGTTATATGGTTAGAAATTTAGTAGTTTTGCATTTTTTTCATTGCATAATTTTAGTTTCTGATTTAGTTTCGAAAACCCCTCTCCACCGTCAAGGAAGGAAGGGAGGTCACATGAAAATTGCACAAATAGCAGTTTCTCTGAGGTTTCATCCATGCCCTCTTTTTTGGTGTGTTTTTTTTGGTTTTGGGGGGGGGGGGGGGGGGGGGGGGGGTGGGATGGTGGGGTTGTTGTTTCTATGCGGTGGTGTCTGCTATGTCAAAAGATTTGGATAGTTCTGTAGTTCCACTATTAATGGAATATTGGGGTTTGTTGAATTCTTTGAAGACTACCATGTTGATTGTAATCCTGCTATGTGGCTTCATTTTCAAACCTCTATTTCTGTTCCTTAAAGTATTTCTCTATTAAAGGTCAGCAATTTTTAGGTTTCTAATGTTACACCATGAAGTCCAGTTTGCGATTGTGTCACTTAAATGCCTAGCCCTTTGTAATTGCTGAAAAATGGTGGTGATCCACCGCAAGCCATGTGCACACCCCTCTTTCTTTCTGCTCCTGAAATCTTAGTGGTGCTACAGTCTTCTCTATTATCAAAAGAAAAACAGTGCCATGCAAAATAATTTGCAGATGGTTGCACCATTTTTTTGAAAGTGAAGGGGGTTAAGCCTCTTAAATTTATTCATTGGTTTTAAGACTCCCAATCTTTTAATTGGAATTGTATTCAAAAGAAAATTTAAATTTAAAAGTGCTTGCTCAATTGGTAATTCTCCTCTTAGGAAAAAACGAGATAGAAATACCAATACCATACGGCTAAGATGATTTCTTTGCTAAATTTAGTTATATGATGCTATCATTGTAAATGATTTCTTCCAGGTTGAGCATCAATATCTTAGGATGAGAATGGTCCTTTGGGCCAAGGGCTCTCTTCCTTTTGTCCCCTGGAGGGGCAGATTCAGTTCAACTCCCCATAGGGAGATTGTGTTGTGGGTATGCAAGTTGGGTGCATATGCAATTTGGAACCACCCTGTCCCCCAACCAAACCACAATAAATAAAGAAATCCGTTAGAATTTTGGCTCACTAGGACATTCAAAATTGGAAGGTCAGGGCCATTTTGGTTTTTTTTTTTTTTTTTGTTTTTTATTTTACGTTTTTGTTTCTATAGAGTGAAGTAGATTATGAAAATGTATTTGTACTTTGCCAATTTTCTATTTCTATTGACAATTTTTAGTTGTTCACGAGAAAATTGAAATTTAGATTTTATGGTTTTCAGCTGATTTGGCAACCTATTGCTTGAATATTTTAGTATTCAGAAATAACTTTTTTGGATTTAAATCATTCATTTTATCTATAATTTTTAATTAAAATTAAAATTAAATGATCATATGAATTTAAAATATAATTAAAATAAAAATTCTTGTAAAAAATTTCAAAAAAAATTTAAAAATAATAAAAGCCATGCACAAAAATATTTTTTTTACTATATTTCAATTGTCATATACAATAAGTTTGCTCTTGTAAATTGAATTTTGAAATATAATAATTAAGTAAAATAATTATAATAATTTTTATTTTTATTGTTGTATTTTTAATTTATATTACTTTGTCCTTTTATTATTTTAATCATATTTTGTAATGTTTTTTTTTGGAGACTAGTAAGTTGGAATTTGTTACTAGTGGGAAAAAACAGACCTTTTTACCGAGTGTGATTACAACTGATTACAAATTAAAGAAAACAAGAGTCCCTATGACATGTTACTCTTAATTCTCACATCAAGGGCAACCAGTCTCATGGCCACTTCTAGATTCATGGATCCATCTGCATATTAGCGAAAGTTCCTCCATTTCCAAGTCATTAGCATATTTTTGTAAATTGTTCTTTGATTCAAGGACAAAAATGAGCATTTATTTAATCAAGATTTTTTGTCAGTTTTAGTTTTAGAAATACCATACATGTTACTTGTTTTCAATTTTTAGTTTTTGTTTTCTATTTTTAGTTTTCGTTTCTGATTTTCTTTTTTCATAATTTTTGACAGTGATACCAAACCACCCCTTAGTATAGATCCCAATTGTTTGGTTTTTATGTTTTAGCAAATCATTTTTTTGTTGTATTACTTCATGCAAGTGGTTATGCATGATACCACAACTATCACTGCAAAATAAATTTTTGTGTTCTGACTGGCTTTCCGAATTTGCCAGGTGGTCGATGCTCAAGTCTGAAGTTATAATTTTGGTTTCATGTTCAAATATCTGAGTCTGTATATGATACTCCATTTTGTGGTTGGAGAATCTTAGAAGCATGTTGATAGATCTTTATCTAAATTTGTGTTGAATTGTTGCATACTAATTATCTAATTGTTACTTGGGGAATGGTTTCACTGAGAAAAGAACCTTCGAATCTTTGAGTAAATTATGAGTTCTGAACAAACTTTTTCATCTGTGGGACATATCTCCTTTCATTTATTCGATTATTTCCAATGATCACTGCACAATCTATCAAGTGCATCACCTTGGTGGTTGGATGTTTGGCCTACAGTACATTAACTTCCAAACTCTATGTCACATGTTTGTGATCTCTGGCCTGTATTGTTATATCAAAATTCTTTTAACAATTAGTATTGGCCATGAAGAGATTTGAACGAATGCTTTTAGAATCTTGAATTAAGATTTTATGCCTTGTCATAATTTTATTCAGGGTGAATATAACGCTTGGACCTCAAGAGGAGAGGATGATGATGTCTGGTGTGCATACTGTGGAGGATATATTTTGCTGCAGCTGCGGACAAATCCTTGGCTGGAAATATGTAAGTCTCTATTTGTTAACTCACCTCATTGTGTTTCATGAAGCTTGTCTTTGAAAGTGAATTTAGGGATAATGACCCATGGGTTCTTCAATTTGCGTATGCTTCTACAGATTCAGAGTTAAATTGGTTTGTATTCTTTACATTGCAGCTTTGCCGTTTTGGGCACCGAATAGTAGAGATAAGCAAAAATAGAAGTGTAGACAAATGCTCTTTTTTTTTTGGTGAATATAAGACTAAATGGTTTGTTCCAACTGAACATTTTTGCAGTTGATTTTTTTTTCTTTGTGAGGAAAAAAGTTGAGTGCAATGACTTTGACCAGTGGAGTGTATTTGATAAGAATGGAGCCCTACCGTGTGTTTTTTTTTTGTTTCTCAAGATATTTTTTTCCGGTAGGGTTTTTTTCTTTCAGCTGCCCTTTTTCTTTGGGGAGGGAAGCTGAAAGCTGAGAGTGAGCGAGCCCAAGGGAGGTGCCTTTTCATCTTTAAACTTTCTGAAGCACATGGCAGCCTTTTTCTTTTCTTTTTGCTTTGGTCTTTCAATTACCATTTTCTACAAACATAAAATAATTTTTGTGAAAAATTAAAGGAAGAAGAATGCATAAAAAAAACTCTGTATATTTTATAACAACTTACAACCCCTATTTATACTTGTAATTAGGGAACAATGGAATAAATACAAAATTAATCATAAATTAATTTCCACGCTCCTTTCTATAATAAGGAGATTTGATGACTTTTCTCCAAAGGAAATATCACGTAATTGGGGCCTCATGTTTGCTCTTTGATTTGTGGTCTTCCTCAACACCCCCTCAAGTTGGCGTGGATATTTATGACACTCAACTTGCTGAATAGGTAGTTAAATTGTGCAACTCAAAAGAGTTTTAGTAAATAAATCAGCGGGTTGCTGGTTTGTGTGCTTATGGATTGTTTGAATGATCCCATTTTGGAATTTTTCTTGAACCACATGACAATCTATCTTGATATGCTTGGTTCGTTCATGAAACACTGGATTTGAGGCTATATGTACAACAACTTTGTTATCACAGTACAGTCTGACTGGTTGAGAATATGTCATTGTAAGATCTGAGAGTAAAGATTTTAACCAAGTGACCTCATAGCATGTAAAGGTCATAGATCTATACTCTGCTTCAGCTGAGGAGCGAGAGACCGTTGTTTGCTTCTTGGTATTCCAGGAAATGAGTGATTTTTCGAGCAGGATGAAATACCTGGTGACTGATCGTCTAGTGTCTCTATAGCGTGCCCAATCTGCATCACAGTATGCATGAAGTTGATTTCATTAGAAGCTGACAAGAAAAGCCCCTGGCCTAGAGATTTCTTAATGTACCGCAAGACTCCGTGTGCTGTATCCAAGTGTGGTATACGTGACTTATGCATAAACTGACTTAGTACATGTACTGAATAGGTTAAGTCTGGTTTTGTGACAACCAAATAAATCAGTCTTCCAACAAGTCATCTATATGATGAAGGATCACTCTCGTTGAGTGCAAGGTTTTGTTCCATGGGAAAGTTGTTAGGCTTAGCTCCAAGGAAGTTAGCGTCTTCTAGTATCTCAAGAGCATACTTCCTCTGAGATAGAAATATTTCCTTGCCTGATCGTGCCACTTCAATTATCAAGAAATACTTGAGAATTCCCAGATCTTTGAGCTTGAAGTGGTCACTTAGAAATTTCTTGACTGCATTGATCTGCTCCAAACTATTTCCTACAACGATAATATTATCCACATATACTAAAATGGCAGTGAAATTGTTCTTGTGGGATCGATGAAAAGTGAGTAATCTGCCTTTGACTGTGAATATTCTGCATTAATAAGGGTGGATGAGACCTTGACATACCATTGTCTCGAGGCTTGTTTAAGGCCATAAAGAGACTTAATGAGCTTGCATACTCTAGTCTCCCCCTTTTTTCTGAATTTCGGTGGAAGCTGCATGTATACTTCTTCTTCCTGATCTCCATAGAGGAAAGCGTTGTTGACATCAAGCTGATGAACATGCCAGTTATGCATGGAAGCAAGTGCCAGAATGGTGTGAACGATGGTCATCTTGGCGATTGGAGTAAATGTCTCGGTGTACTCAATGTCTTCTTGTTGATTGTAACCCTTGACAACGAGGCGAGCCTTGTATCGTTCGATGGATCCATTTGGATTGTATTTGATCTTATAGACTCATTTACATCCAATAGGCTTCTTACCAAGAGGGAGAGGAGTGAGGATCCAGGTATTGTTGAGCTCGAGAGCATTAATCTCAACAGAGTCAACACGCATAGCAGTACGCCAGTTTGGATCTGTCATGACTTGCAAGAAAGATTGTGGTTCTTTGGCAAGAGAGATAGCCATGGTGAAGGCGTAGTGAATAGGAGTTAAGCGGGAATAAGAAAGGTAATCTGTGAGAGAATAAGGAGTACCTGATGAATGGACCAGTGCAAAGTTAGATGATTGAGTAGGCGGTCGAGATGGTAGAACCTGTTCCACATGAAAATCCTTCAAGTATGTCGGTAGCTTAGTGGGACGACTAGATCGTCAAGGCACTAGAGAAGGAGATGTTGATGGTGATGGTGACGGAATGGGAGACGGGTCATCTAAAATATGGTCAATGGAAAATACAGGACAAGGTAGGATAGGTTCTGTAGGTTCAGGTTTAGAAGAGGCAAAAGGAAAAATATTTTCATGAAAAATGACATCTCGGGAAACAAAGACTTTGTGTGTGCTAAGATTATAGAGCCAGTATTCTTTTTGACCATATGGGTAACCAAGGAAGACACATTGGATGACTCGTGGGTCGACTTTGGCTGGGTTCTGAGAGTGAGTGGAAGTAAAACACAAGCATCCAAATACTTTCAAGTGAGTATATGTGGGTTTGATATCATGCAATTTTTCATAAGGAGATTAACCACCCAAAACAGGAGAAGGTGTGCAGTTGATGAGATAGGTAGCAGTAAGAATAGCATCCCCCCAGAAGTGTGTAGGCATATGTGCTTGAAAGACTAAGGAGCGAGCAACATTGAGGAGATGATGATGTTTGCGTTCAACCACTCCATTTTGTTGAGGAGTCGAGACAACTGGTGTGGTGGACAATACCCTTGGGTGCATAAAATGTGGGCATGTGAAACTCTGGCCCATTATCACTTCGTATGATATTGATGGTGGTAGATAATTGGTTTTCAACAAGATGAATGAAAGATTGCAAGAGAGAACGAGATGTCAAATTTGAGGTGCATTAAATAAACCCAAGTACTACAGGTAAAATTGTCGATAATAGTGAGAAAATAACGTGCACCAATAATAGAAGGGGTGCGATAAGCCTCCCAAATGTCAACATGTAATTCAAAAGATTTATGGGAAGAAATAGAATTAGTAGGAAATGAAGCATGAGTCTGTTTAGCCAATGGGCAAATTAAACACGGTTGCAAATCAAAATTACAAATTTCTGGTTCTCTATTGGAAAGAAAAGACAAATTTTTATTGGACAAATGTCCTAAATGTTGATGCCAAATATGAGAAGTCGAAGTGGAGGTGGTCGCCTGACAACAAGCTTTTGTGGTGTTTGCAAAGTGATAGAGGCCGTCCCGCTCAGTTTCCATCCCAAGCATCTTCATCAAACGTAGGTCCTAAATAAAACAGAAATCAGAAGAAAAGATAATGAGACAATGGTGTATTTTGCATAACTTACGAACGGAAATTAGGTTGAAATGAAAGGTCGAGACACAAAGAACATTATTTAAAGTGAGAGTTGGAAAGAATCAAACTGATCCAATATGACTAACGGTGGCATAGGAGCCATTCGATAGTTGAACTGTCCAACCATGGACTGGAAAAGATTGGGTTAGAATAGTGGATGTGTAAATCATATGATCGGTTGCACTACTATCAAGAATCCACAAATAATCGCAACAACTTAGAACCCCTATTTATACTTATAATTGGGGAACAATGAAATAAATATAAAATTAGTCCTAAATTAATTTGCACGCTCTTTTTTATAACAAGGAGATTTGCTGACTTTCCTCAAAAAGAAATATTATGTAATTAGGGTCTCATGTTTGCTGCTTGAACCTTTTCCCATAACAATCTTGACATAAGCTGTCTAAATTTGTTTGAATTTTTTTAATCTATTGGAGATAAAGATGGAGCATCTCTTTCCATTAAAGAAGTTATTCTAAAGTTGCCTACATTTCTTAAAAAGTGATAACTGAAGTGTTCTGATCACTCGGATAAGATCGGTTGCAGCTGTCGTGGGCTGCAACTTCTATGCATAGAATCATGCACCGCACCTGCATTACTTTTGCAAAAGCCATAATTTTTATGTATTGTTAAATCATATGTAGGTGGCAGCCCATGACAAAACCCAGAAATACAAAGAAGGGAAATTTGTTCTTGAAAGGTATGGTTTCTTTTCTTTCTACATTAATGGAACTGATCCGGAGCACCTGACTTATATTATTTGCTTGTCGGGTCGCAGATGGAGGATAACTGGGGAGGTCGCCGAAGAATTGAATCCGGAAAATCGGCTTGGCTCAAGTGATGCAGAAAGTTCTTAGCTACTCCCTCCAGCTCCAGCATGTAAAATATAAATCGCAAGACTAAGATGATATACATTAATTGATCCTCTATAGATGCGCTGATTTCCTGAGGCTTTCGAATAAATAAAATATGCATATTGGAAACCTCTATTATTTCTGGGTGGCTCTCTTGTGTATATTCGTATGGTCCAGGTGCTCGGAGACCTACTATAACTACTAATAATAAATGGTATTTCAAACATCATATTTCGTAAGTTTTGGTTGGAAATTAGGATAAAGTTTATGATGTCCTGTTAAATTTTACTCAGTTCACCCAATTTCAAAATCACAGTTGTGAAATTATATTCTGAAAGAAATGTGAAAAGGGTTCTCTGAACTCTCGTCCGAGGTTATGTAATGCTTACTCCTAAAATTTCCCTTTATATAGTGTAGCGTAGCCATATTCTTTGTTTTTCTCTTCAAATTTTCGTCCAATAATTCAGGACATAATCTCATATCTGAAGAATAAAGTAAAGAATTTTTTTATTTTTCTTTTTGTAAAACTACAATACCTTTATATATTTAGAGTCTGTTTGGATGGAGAGAAGGTGAGAGAAAGAAAGAAATTGTAGTCAGGAAGTGGAAACTGGCTCTCTCACATTGTTTGATTTAGTAAGAGAGACTGAGAGTGACTAGTTTTCTCACACTCTTTTAATGACAAAATGTCTAATCAAACCCTTAGATTACTCATTCACTTTTGTTATGGAACTTCTTATGCTGCATGCATTGACATCACTCATGCCTCATTTGGAATTCGAAATAAGGGGAAAAAATGTGGTAATTGAGGAAATAAAAAAGAAAAATAAAGTATGTAACAGATGAACGAATAGAATTTTGATTAGTATTTTTTTTTCTTAATTTTTAATCATATTAGAAAATAAATTTTATATTCAATATTTATGAAAGAAATATATATAATAAAAAATATATTTTTAAATATATATATATATTCATCTCTTTTGTATTAACACAAAAATCTTACTATATTTATGTTATTTATAATATATATAATATATATATATAGACTTAATTTATCATCACTACTTAAATTGTCGAACCGAAAGCAACTCAAAATAAATGAGTAATCATTTTTTTTGTTTGAATTTCCAAATCACATTTTTTTGCTACCTCTTATACATGAATACGAATAAGTTAAACTATTCTCCCTTTTTTTCGTAAAATTTGAAATAGCATTCGAATGTATGTTTCAAAAATTCATATATATATATATAATGTGTGATGTGTAGTTGGATAGATAGGGGAATTTGAGAGGAAATTCCAACCAAGGGCGCATGCTCTAAAAAAGAAAGAAAAAAAAAAAACGTGGTTGCTTAAATGCCTGGCCTAACCCTAAAAACCCCCCAACCATCATTTAATTCAGAGCCGCTTGCTGACTTTGACATTTTTGCCATTTCTCTGTGTAAAAAAAATATCCCCAACATGTGCACCCAAACACGCCTCTCCCTCGCTCATCGTTTAATCCATGAGAGTGTGAGTGTACAAATATACCTAACCATGGCTGCTTCCTCAATTCCCCACGTGATCCACGTTTGAGGCCGCCACTCTCTTCCCTCCATTTCAAACCTCTTACTACACGCAACAATTTTTTTATTTTATATATATATATATATATATATATATATATTTCTTTATTTGATGTTTTAAAACTATAGACTTAATTATTGAATTTGTGTGAATTTTTTTTAAAAAAATTATATTTATTTTATTTAAATTAACCTAAATTTAAATTCAGGCATTCATGCTTTGAAATTTGTATATACAAATATGAGATTAGGTTCGTATAGAGTTTTAGACGGACTAGTCACTTAAATGAATAATTTCAAATTATTCTTATTTTGATATATATATATATATATATATATATATTCATGAATGAAAATAAGAACAATTATTTAAAACGGTCAAAAAATTCCTATGCAAAAAATAAATTTAATAAACTAAGATTTTTTTCATAAAATGAGTCACCCACCAACACACACACACAACCAACTTAGAAAAAGCATTAATTGAAAATTTGAATCATCTCTATTTTTTAGAAGAGGTAATTGTCACCATAAAAAAATATTACACTTTGTTTTCATTTTATATATACCAAATGACAATTTAACCCTTAATTTTTTTTTTATAAGTTAAAAAGGCACAAAAGAAAAATGAGCAAAATTTGTTATATGGTTATTTTACAAAGTATGTGTCCACAAATAATTTTTATAATGTCAAAAATGTTCTCCCCTTTTCAATACACATATTTTTCTTAATGCAATATAAAGGGGAAAATAATATATAAAAAAAAATACATAAAATTTCTTTACAAATTTATTGTTAAAAATTAGGGTCCACTTATCAGCATCCATTAGTAAGAGACAAGAAAATAAGGACTAAGATTATGTTCCCAATAATTTTTAAATAAAAAAAAAGGGTCATTTCATAAATCAAAAAGATAAAAGTGGGCTTCTGGGTGTGGGCCCGCGCAGTGCGAGAGGTCGGGATCAATATCATCATGTGATTAAGATTAAGGCCCAGCACACCACCACCGCCACCACCCATCCACGCTGCCGTGCTGCGTGCTGCCTGACACGTGTTGCACGACCCAGTCCCCCATGACCCCCACCCCCACCGCCACTACTCCTTTGGGTGTCCTCCGTGTTTGAAAAGACAACATCACCCATGGAAAAATATTATGTTCATTTCTTAAGGTAGGGCATTACCGTCATTTCGCCTACCCATTATTATAATTATAAGTGAATATGACAGGCAAGACAATGGAGTTTGCGAGAGCGCCATGATTGAGACTCCCCCTACCCCGTCCGCTGGGTCAAAGACTCGGTCAAAACCCCATCCTCCGCCACTCATCTTCATGATGATCATGATAATGTGGCATCCGCATGATGATGATGATGATGATGATATTGATGATGATGATGATGGGGAGGTTATGCATGCATGAAAGTGGGCCACGGCGGCACGTGACAGAACAAGACAGCGACCTAACGGCGCCGTTTAGGGGCCGTAGCCATAATCATTAAAGCGGGTGCATGCGCCCCATTAGGAGGACCGTCAACGTGGGGGATGGGGAGTGGACGGAGCGCCGCCGCCGTCACCACCGACAGGGGACGACGGGAGTCTTCCGCATACGACAAGAGCGCGCAGACCGCCGTGACGCCTCTGCTGCCGACAGATCCGCTCGTGAGGGGGGCCTTCCCCAGCGGAAAAGCCACGTGTTCGCGTGGGCCCCACCTTGACGGGAGAGAGAGAAGGTGTGGGGCGGGGGAGACCATGGGAGCGTCAAATCCGTCGGGTGGGGGAGATGAAATGACGGCTGGCAGAGGGGCTGCCATCTGCTGCGGCTGCAGCCGCCCAGTGCTGGCTGCCTCCTGCCGCATGCTGACGCTTTATTAGGTGACTTGCGTGTCTCGTGCACTTTCTCTCTTTCTGTTTTTCTTTTCTTTTCTTGTTATTTTTTAAAAATAAAATAGCCCCCTGTTTTTTTAAAAAAAAAAAAATCATTTGTATTTATTTAATTAATATTATATCCACCTTTTAAAAATGTATATTTGGCCTTTTCTTGTTCACAACTCAAGTCATAAGAGTCAATTATTTGCATAATGAAAAATATCTGTGATTGATTCTCACATTTATGGCATAATATTAATGTATAAGAAACTAAGAATATGTGTTTGTCACTTAAAGTTGTCATTGGGATAAAAAAAATACAAAATATTATAAAATATTTGTCGTGTGACGTTGCTACTTGGTATACGGAGTTTGTAGCTTTTTTTCAAATGCAAATTTTAATATTGGAAAAAGGAGAGAATATTTTAATGTGTGGCGTGCTAGATAGGTGTTGATTTTAATCTAAGTCTATATATTCGCATTAACAAAGAACGTACTTAATTTTATTGGTTACTGTTTTTCTACAGAAATGACAAGTAGCTTATAATAGGACTTTGAAAAATTTGCCAAATCAAAATCAACCTATAAGACAAACAAATTAACCGACAGCTAATGACTATATTGTCATCATTTTTTATTGTTTAATATTAAACCATCTTTATCTACTCTCATTTTAAATATTGACAAACTTGCATTCAATTTTTAATATAACATCACATTCTTAATTCATAAAAAATCTTTAATTATACATTACTCTTGATATCCACTGCTCCATTAAATTATCCTAAGCAATAAATATATACATATATTTATATATATACATTAACAACCTTATATATATATATATATATATCTTGTGAAGCTTATTGTTAATAAATTAAGTTACACTTCAATTTTATTTATTCTCTTTTTTTTATCTTTTTCTTTTTTTTTCTTGATGGGCATTTATCATAGGTGCTGCAGTCTCCCTTTTTAATTATAAATGAATTATTAGGTGATGATAAAATACTAACAAGCTGAGTTGGAGTAGCAATATTTATTTTTTTAACCTTTTTCATTATTTGTAAATAAATCAAAATAACCATTTAACAACTATTGTGAGGTTTAATTTTCGGAATAAAAAAGCAATGTGAAGTATAATCAATTTATTTATTAAAAAGTGTGATTTTATAATGGTTAAAAATTTTAAAATATTTATTAGAGGTTTTGGGTAATATATATTAGAGGTTTCGGGTAATTTTGAAAGACATAAAAAAGGGTATTAAACAAAATACGATTATGTCCCAACATTACATGCTACATAGTCCCGATTCAATAAAATTTCAAAATAAATAAATGAAAGAACATGATGGATGTCAATTTTTTGGATATTATTATTTTTATTATTATTATTATTATTATTAGGAACACAAAGTCCAAATTGTTAGAGAATTTCTATAGGAAGGATCTTCAACTTATTTTATGAATCATGATCAAGTAAAGATAAAGAAAGAAATTCAAAGTGTATCTAATAATATTTCCACCGAGACAATCGAATTTCAATTCAATTAACTCTTATTTCCTTTTATTCTTGTTGATCAAGTCTCTATTATGCGTAACACTTGATTTTCTCTCCCTTTACGCACTCTTATATTTGGATTAGTGATGGAGATTCTACCAAATTTGATAATTGAGTGGTGATAATTAGTACTTAACTATGTATCTTACATACCAATAAATAAGTCACCTGACTTTAGTCAATGTACCTTCATATATACATTAATTAGTTAAGATATAACTTAAAATTTAATTAATTATTTATATGTAGGTATACACATTCTGTGATCATGAAGATCACCCACACATATAGAAGTTCCCAATATTCTTCCACTTGTTCGAATGATCACATCAAGAAACACATTTCTTTTATTCAGATTAACATTCACTATACATTTAACAAATAACTAAGGTGGATCATGGCAGTTTTGGAATGCCTTAGAAAATGATATGCTTGGGAGTGTAAAAAAATAAAATAAAATAAATAATTAATTAAATTATTATTATTAATTTAATAATACAATATACTATATTAATATAATATAATATTATATATAACATTCATCAAGAAGGAATTAAAATCGAATCCAATAGAGATAGAGACCCCCCTTCCTATGTTGCGCCGTCTCCCTCTCTGTCGCCTCTCTCTCTCTTCTCGATTTTCTCGGCCAAACGTGTGCTGGTTGGAGAATAGAAAATACCCTTAGGTTTCATTCTTCACCACTAACATTTTCATCGAAATGGATTCATGATTAGGACGTCGTAGGCACCACTCCTGGGATAAGGTATTCTCTCTCTCTCTCTCTCTCTCTCTCTCTCTCTCTCTCCCCCCCCCCTCCCCCCCACACATTCAATTTTTCCTTAAATCTTTAGCCTAATTGACAATATTCGGACACCACCACGGGGACCAAACTCTAATCCTCGTCATTTGAATTGGAGTAAATTTTTAATTTGAATTTCCTTGGCACCACTTCAGGGCTAGGGTAAAGATAGTGAAATTATATCCATTAATTATTTTTAAAGTTTAATTAGTATTTGGAGTGTGTGGGCATAGGAAATGTTAAAATAATTGTAATTCTGGGGTTGAGTTAATTGAATTAGGAAAAATGTGATTTCAGGATTTTAAGTTTCGAACGCCGCTGGCGTGGATTTAGGGATTTTAGCAAACTTCTCGGTAAGCAAGTAAGAGGAATAAATTATAACAGGTATTTTTAGGAAAATTAATTGTTGAATAAGAATACGAAAATGAGAATATTGTATTTAGTTTTGAAAAATGGTAATATAGATATTTTCCTTGTGATTATTACATATTGATTATCAGTTAAACATTGTGTGGCATGAGGAATATGAGATCATGATTTTATATTAGGAATGTAATCGAAACTGATATATGTGATTTGCATTGAGAAAAATGAGACTATGATATATATATATATATATATATATATATGTTGACCTGATAGATCATACTCGGTTTTGATAATGACAAATACTTAGGTATTTGATAGCTTTCAAGTGTGATTTATTTTCACAGAAGTAGAGATAGTTAAGGCGGAGGAAGAATTTCGTTTTGCATTAATAATGAAATTTTTGAGGAATCGGCCGTCTATTGATAAAATTCGGCTTTTGATTGTGAAAACGTAGGGTTTGACGGAAATTCCAACGGTCAGTGTTATGGATGATTATCATGTGTTAATTCACATGAAAAACGAATGTGACTTTCTACATAGTTGGGCAAGGGAAGGTAGAATTATGGAAGACAATTCTTTTCGGATGCTCAAGTAGACGAAGGATTTTGATACCAAAAAAGCATCCCCATTGGCTCCTTAATGGATTTTCTTACCGAGGTTACCAATGCATCTTTACTGAACGGATTTTCTCCAAATAATAGTGACTCGTTTTGGTCATTATCTTGGAACTGATAATGCAACAATTAATCGTACGAGAGCATTGGGGGCATGTATTTGCATGGAAGTTGACCTAACAATGGAGCCGGTAAAGGGATTTCCTCTTGTTTTATCTTCGAAACAATGTATTTGGCAAGAAGCCAAATATGAAAAAATGGGTTTTTTCTTCTCTAAATGTTGCAGGCAAGGACATACCTCGATTGTTTGCAGGGTGGGAGAGAAGCGAAGGGAGGAGGAAAAATATAAAGAAAGAAAGATATGGAAATTTAAGACTAATGACGGTATAATGGAAACCAATTCTGATGTGGATAAAGGAGCAAAGAAAGTGGTGCAAGAAGTAGGACCTAGTAATGTGCATATGACGAAGCGGATTAATGATAGGGGCCCTAAAATAGCGGAAACTCCTGTAGTTTAAGAAAATGAGGATCATGCAAGGCAAAACTCTGATATACCGCAGAGAGCATTAGAAAATAATGGGAATGGAGATTCAATAGAGAGGAATGAAGGGGAATGTGAAGAAGTCAGATGTGATGATAATCCTCAAGTTTCAAACGATGAACCTCTATCTCAAGAGGAAGTGGATCACGTGGATAGTTCTAAACTAACTAAAAGTCGAGACCAAGGTTTGCAACAGGAGGAATTGGCTAGGGGTTATTCTTCTGAGAGGGAGGAAGGTGAAATATCAGTTTTAAAGGGCAAAGAAAAAATGTATGAGTCTGATACAGGGCAGGGATGGATTTTCGTAAAAAATTCGATGAGGAAATCTCAGAGGGTTCTCATCCGACCGCATAAATTAAATTTATGACAAATACAATTCTTTTCTGGAATATTAGGGGGTTGGACAGGTCTAGAGGCAGGTTAAAGATGCTAACTAAAAAGTTTAATGTTGGGTTATTTGCTATTTCAGAACCGTTCGCGGCTGAGGAGCGGATGGTAATGTTGGGTAATTTTTTGAATTACCACCATTTTATATCTAATGAAAATCAAGGCGGTAAATTGTGGCTATTTTGGAAGGATATAGATGCCTTTGAGGTGATTTCAATCATGACTTAGAAGATTTTTGGATGGTTTTTTAAGGATGGACAAAAAATTTTGGTGAGTTTTGTCTATGTCAAATGTTCTTTTGTTGAAAGAAGAGAGTTATGGCGGCAACTGGAGGAGTGCCAATCAGATTTTCCTTGGTTGGTCATGGGTGATTTTAATGTGATTCGAACGATACTGAAAGAATTGGTGGAAATCCAAGACCACTATTACCTATAATGGAGTTTAATGACTGCTTACATCATTGTGGTCTCTTTGATTTATCAAACACAGGCTCACGAATGTCGTGGTGCAATGGCCATGAAGGGGTGGCTCGTAGTTGGGCTAAGCTTGATCGTGTTCTTATTAATAATAGTTTTTCCAACCTATATGGTTCGACTCAATTCAAATATCCGAGTCAGAAATTATCAGATCATAGCCCTATGGTGGTGTATACAAATACGTCTTTCTCCCGGTATGATTTCAGTTCTTAAATATGTGGAGCTCGCATGATATGTTTTTGTCGTACGTTAAAGATGTCTGGATCAGGAATGACTTGGCCTCGGGTCTTCTGAAACTTGCTATTCACCTTAAGAGAAATAAAGTTGCATTACGTGCATGGAATAAAAATGTCTTTGGGAGAGTGGAAGAAAATTTAAAAGCTCTTGAGGAAAGGATGGAATATCTAGAAAATCAACTACAAGCAGGTTTTTCTGAAGACGTCGAAGCTGATTACTTGACTACTAAGGTAGAGATTCAGGTGTGGGAGAAGAGGGAAGCATCTTGCTTAGACAAATTGCGAAAAAAAAATGGCTGACTGAGGGGGATCAAAACTCTAAATTCTTTCATTCAGTTATCAATCAAAAGCAGAATAAGAGTTGTATAGACTGTATGGTTCTGAGCGATGGGAGGATATTGGAGGGTGCAGAAGCAATTCATAATGAGACAACTGTTTTTTTCTAGAATTTTCTTTTAGAGTCTTCAGCGGTTGAACCATGTGATCTCTTCGAATTAATTCAAAGGCAAATTTCAGATGTTGATAATAATTTACTCTGTGCTGATCCGACAGAAGAAGAAGTTAAAAGAGCGGTGTTCTCTATTCTTAAAGAAAGCAGTCCGGGACTGGATGGATTTGGATCTGAATTTTATAAATCTTGTTGGGACATTGTAAAAAAAGATCTCTTGGATGTGGCAATGGATTTTTTTCAGGGCACTACTCTTTTCAAGTTTTTTTCCTCTTCATTTATTGTTTTAATTCTGAAGGGGGATAATCCTTCTAGCTTTGATAAGTTCCGGCCTATTAGTTTATGCTCTATGGTTTATAAAATTTTTTCCAAGATTCTTAGTTTTAGATTAACCGAGGTTGTTGATAAGTTGGTCTCGCATGAACAAGGCGCTTTTATTCCTGGGCGAAGTATTTTTGAAAATATTATACTGGCTCAAGAAATGGTTCAGTCTTTGCACAAAAAAATAGTTGGCGGCAATGTGATGATAAAACTAGATATGGCTAAGGCTTACGATAGAGTGAATTGGAATTTTCTTCTGGAGGTACTTAAGGCTTTTGGTTTCTCTAAGAGGTTTTGCAAGCTCACAAAAAATTGTGTGGAGTCTCCATGGTTTTCTATTTTGATGAACGGAACCTTTAAGGTGTTTTTTCAATCTACGAGAGGCTTGCGGCAAGGGGATCCACTATCTCCTTATTTATTCATCATAATGGAGGAGGTTTTGACAAGGTTGCTTAGGAAAAACTATGAGATTTGTCAGATTGGTAAATTTAATCATTCAATTGGGACCCCATTGGTTTCGCATTTGTTATACGCGGATGGTATTCTTATTTTTGCGAATGGTGGGAAGAAGTCTATGAGAAATTTAGTTTACGCTCTAGAAAGGTATGAGAAGTGGTCGGGTCAAAAAATCAGTAAGACTAAGTCAGCATTATTCCTCTCAAAATACATCACTCTAGCTAGGAAGCGTGGTTTATTGAGAATCACAGGTTTCATGGAAGGTAAATTCCTTATTTCATATTTGGGTGCGCCTTTGGTGTTTGGAAAATTGTCTTCCGGGACATTGGAGCCTCTTGTGGAGAAGATTAGAAAGAAAATTGTAGGGTGAAAATCTAAGTTGCTTTCGCAAGGTGGAAGATTGATTTTATTAAAACATGTGTTGTCTAGCATGACTATTCATTTGATGTCTGTAATTAAGATTTCGCAGGTCACATATTCTCGCATTAACTCTCTTCTTTCAAATTTTTTATGGGGAGAGGTGAAAGATAAAAGGAAGATTCATTGGCGCTCTTGGGGGAAAATTTGTAAACCTACCTCAGAAGGGGGTCTGGGCCTGAGAGATCTTAAGGAAGTTCAGAAATCTCTTCTCATGAAATTTGCCTTTAGATTGCTCACTTCTAACAATCAGTGGGCAGATTTTTTCAGAGCTAAATATTGCAGAAACGATCATTTATTAATAAGGAAGGGGAGACCAAATGACTCTCGGTTTTGGAAATCAATTATGGCCACCATTCCAGAAGTTATGGATAATGTTAAAATTTTGGTGAGAGGTGGGAACTCTTCTTTTTGGTTCGACAGGTGGCTGTCATCAGGCCCGTTATCTGTGATTATTAAGGATATTTTGAACAAGAAACTGTGTATTAAGGATTGCTAGCTAAATAATAATTGGAACTCTGATTTAGTACGAGAATTGGTTGGTATTGATAAAACAAGTAAAATTTTGCAATAGGTGCCGGCGGGTAAAAGTGGGCAAGATATTTTTGTCTGGAAGCTTGCCCCGGACGGTAATTTTTCTACAAAAATGGCTTGGGAGATAGTGAGGAGCAGAAGTGAGAATTTTTTGTTGAATGACCGGTTTTGGCATTCTTTATTGCCTAGAAGAATCTCAATGTGTTTATGGAGAGTCTGGTTTAGATGCTTAACTGTAGATGATAGAATTCAGACCAAAGGAATTTCGATGGCTTCAACTTGTGATTGTTGCGTTCAGAGAAGTCAGAAAAACATTGATCATATTCTTTCTTTAGGAGAGGTGGCTTCAGAGGTTTGGCGTCGAGCTAGTGTGGCATTGGGGATTCCTTTCCAACGATCTCTTCCTTGAAAAAATAAAATGGCAAATTGGTTCCACTATGCAAAAAAAATCGTCTATTAAAGGTATTTTAATCGGGCTGATTCCATGTTTGATTACGTGGTGCCTCTGGAATCGAAGATGTAAAGCGGGAATGGAAGGAGTTTATCAAAGTGTAGATCAGATGTGGAGAAGTGTTCGATTCTAGGTTAGTTTTATTGCTGAGAGCACCATTTATTTTCAAAAATTGAAGAAGTCGGATATTAAGATTTTGAATGAGTTTCAAATTAAGCATCAGGAAGTTTGCGATAGGTCTGGAAAAATTATTTCATGGGTTAAACCTCCTGTAGGATGGATAAAACTTAATTGTGATGGGAGTTGTAGGGGCAATTCGGGTACTTCAGGAGGTGGAGGAATTATTCGAGATTGCCATGACATGGTAAAAATGGTTTTTTCAAGTTATTTTGGCAATGGTACGAATAATAGTGTAGAATTAAAAGCAATCAGGAAAGGAATTTATTTATGTAAATGTTTGCATTATGTTAATGTGATTATTGAAAGTGACTCGCGAATTGTGGTTGATTGACTTCGGAAAGGTAGATGTACTTTGTGGTATCTTTGAGAATTTTGGGAGGAGCTCGTGGTAGAGTTAGAAGGAGTGAATGTTATGGTGATGCATCGGTATGGGGAAGGCAATAGTGCGGCTGATTTTCTTGCTAAAGAAGGAGAAATGAGAAACAATGTAATCTACGAAGAACAACATCTTCTACCACGTTATCTGAAAGGTATCCTTTAGATGGATAGGTGGGGTCTTGTTTTCGTTCGTCGTTGTTCATCTCTAGAGTTTCATTTGGAGTATTTCATTTTGTTTTTGGTTGTTTTAATGTTTTTATCTCCTTTGTTAGTTATGTTTAATTTTGCTTGTCCTAGTTTGATTGGTTGGTTTTAACTTGTAACCACGGTATTCTTTCGCCAAAAGTGAGGGTTTATTAATAAATAAATGGAGGTGCCGCCCTCTTTTAGCCAAAAAAAAGAAAAGTACGTTTAGGTTCATTTTAGCAAATCAAGTAATGGAAAGCATGATAACCCTAAAGATTCGTTTCATGTTGTAATTCATTTTATATAATATGGGTCTATAATAGTAATTAGGATATTAGTCTATAATAATCTCTGTATGTCATATATGTAGGTATTTGTAAGCTCAAAATGATCGTAGTTTGACCATAGGGACTGAATGACCTTAGGGCACCATTCGGTCGATCAACGCCGAATTTTTGGGATTATCTCAAAACGGCCTCAGTAAGACCTAAGACCCTAATATGACTTTAGGTCCCAACACTCATGCACATATATTATACTAAATTAAGGAGTGTTAAAAATGTGTTTAATTGAATATTTCTAAGCAATTTGAGAAAGCTTGGGCGATCAAACCCCTGGAGTTCAAAACTCCTCGGGTGCCCGAATTGTTGATAAGTCAACTGTTGACTTGGGCTCTCGGGCGGCCAAACCTCTTTTGTGCGTACTGTCCATGGGCGTCCAAACCCCTCGAAAGGGACAATTCACCAACTCGAATGACCGATCATTTTAGTTCAAAAAGGACCCCGGGCGACCAAACACATGAGTTCGGGCTACCGAACCTATGACCGGGCACCCAAATTTACAAAGAAATGTTTCTGACTTTAATTCGGGCCACCGAACTCTAACTCGGGTGACTGAACCTATTTAAAGACTTTTTATGACTGTGTTTGTTCGGGCGATTGAACCAAGGTTTAGCCACCCAAACCTCGTCGGGTTAAAAAGTTTTTAACTGAGGTAAATATGAGTTATCTTGGGTTAATTATGTTTAAACATTTTTGAACTTTTCTAATAATATCCAATAGGTCCCAAACAGTTATATTTTTTACCTAACCTATAAATATGGGTTCATTTGTGAGGATTAGATAAAGATTAAAAAATTCATTAGCCAAAAATCCTCTCTCTTGAAAATACTCCTTTTGTCCAAATACTCTCAAATTTCTATTCCCTTAATACGTTTTAGTATTGTGAGAGTATATTGGTTGTGCTAGTGTATATTAGATTGCTAAAACCTCCCACTTGCTTGTGTGATTGAGATATTATTTTTGGGAAGTTTAGCTTAGGTTTATCCACAAATTTTCATACTATAAATCTCGTGTTGGGATAACCTAGTAAGCTTAGGATATTTGCATTGTTATTGTAAGTATCCAATAGTTCCGTTTTTGGTTGTGCAAAGATATTTTTAAACAAGCAAAATATTTTCAAACTAATAGTGTGTTTATTTCATTGAAGAAAATTTTCTTGAACTAGTTTGAATATCTGATTAATATCTTTGGAATATTGATTTGCTATTGATTTGTGCTTTTCTTAAATTCCAAGGTATTGCTTGTTTAGAATACTTTTGAACATTATTGTGATCATATCTTGTTGAGTATTATTTGCACATCACTGAGCTTACATTACCTACATTGTTGATGTGTATATGATTGATTAAGTATACTATGCGTATTGGGGTACATATATGCTTTATATGAAAGCACAATCACTGTACCATTTGATTGAGTGAATATTGTTGTATTTTCAAGCGTGGCCTGAGGAAGCGGTAATCCAACCCGGTAAGGATTGTGTAGCTTGAGGTCAGCCCTATGTTAATTGATCTGGTTGTAAAGGTTGAGGCCAGCCCTGTGGTAATTGACCTGGTTTGTTTAGGTGTCACTCCACTAGTTTAAGTGAACAATTATAGTTGTAATCCTTGTGCTTGTTAGCTAAGGCGGCGACGTAGGCACAGTTGGTCAAATCCTGATAACATATCGTGTGTCTATTTATATTTCCGCACTTTATATTTACCGCACATGTATGTTATTGTGTGAATGATGCAAATGATTTAAATTCTGCATATTATACTTATTTGCGCATTTGGGTAGATAGACGTAGGTTGTGAATGTACTGTTGCTGAACTAGTTTAACCTAGGAGAAAAAGTTTTAAATTCCAATTCACTCACCCTCTTGGGAATACACCAAAACTATCAATATATATATATATTGAAATGTTTTATGCAGAAATAAATATAATGGAAGCCAGTTATGCTTTATATAGTGAATTGTGATAATATGAGATTTGAAATATGGAAAATGTTGAAAAGTGGAATACATAATTGTTTTATTGAGACCGATGAATTGTAGTATACCAATGTGTATTTTATTGGAAAATGATGGAATATGATATATATATATATATATATATATATATATATATTTATATATGTGTGTGTGTGTGTGTGTGTTTTCTATGATAGACGAGGAGATAAGAAATATTGATATATTTTATTGAGAAATGTTGAAATACGTGAAATGAGATACGTACTATGAGATGGAATGTGTACTGATATGATGAGAATGAAACAAAAAATGATGAGAATATTACTGATGTGATGAGATGAACCAACATACTGAAATGAGAATATTGAAATGTGAATATTGAAATGAGAAAATTGAATTGTGAAATGAGAACCCTGATTGACGATTGTTGGTTAGAGAGCACGGTATCATTGCTAGCGAGGTGTTAGTACAACCTTATGGTCTTATGGAGAGTGTGGCATAGTAGTCGATTGAGCGAGTGAGAAGGGTAGTTTTGCCACCCGATGTCCGGACTAGGAGTGGGCAGGCCAATCATACTACAGACGGGCAGTTTCATTATTTGATCTAATTGGGTAGGCCAACCGTGGTTAGGTCCAGCCTTCGGACAGTACAACTCGGTTATGGGGGGAAGCATGATGATGTGAATATTCTTAGGGCAGCCATGAGTTACAGATAGGATGTGTATTTTTTACTGGTGGACAATCATGAGCTAGACTGTGAGATGAAAATAAGAAATGAAAGAATTTAATGACATAAATAATTAGGGTGAAGTAAAACTCTCCACCCAAGAGTTTATTGAGTAAGGTGAGTGCCTTGATAAGTATCAGTTATAGCCACACCCGAATTAATCGGGTAAGGTTACAAACAATATCAGAGCAGAGGGGCATTACATGTATGAGCGTGTAATCTCCCTTATTCTATGGAGATGATTAGACCTAGTTTTCAACAAAAATATATTTTTTCCGAGTAGCTTATTGTATTATGAATTAACGTTCAAATCGTGTGGTATAAGAATGATTTTTTTTATTGCATAATTGAATTTGAGGATTTTTATGGTATTATTATACAATGAGAATGTGGTTTGCGTGGTAGAATTGTGAAATGACGATTTTATACCAAGTTGTGAAATGATGGTTTTATACTGAGCTTTGAAATGTGAAATAACGATTTTATATAGAGTTGTGAAATGACAGTTTTATACCAGGTTGTGAATGATTGGAAATACTGATGTGAGATGTATGTTAAGAAAATGAGATCATGATACTATTTTTATTACTTAAATTACATTATATGGTTTAAGAACCCTAAGGACCGGATATAATGAGAGCACGGTACCGTAACTAGTAAATGAGTTAGTGCAGCCACACTGTTTTGAGAGTGTTGGTAATAGAAAGTCGATTTGATCACGGAAGGATTGTGTACCCTCCTGGAGTCCGAACAAGGTTGTGGTAGGCAAATCGGACTTGCAAACAAGATATTTTGACTTAGCTTGGTGGTAGGCTAGTCAAGGCTAAGTCCATTTTCGAACCGCACAACCCGATCATGAGGATTATACATGATGATGTTGTTAGTCCAAAAGGGTGGTTCTTCTATGCATATATGTGAATTTATGTAAATAGTATTATTTACTGAGTCGAACTATATCGTGAAGAAAAATATGTATTTTCAACTGTATTGGTGTGAGTTATATTTTACAAATGCTATGTTGGTCAGATAAAGTAAATTAATGAATGTGTTTGATTTCATTGAAACTTATGTTAGTCACACACTGATAACAATCTATTTCATCTTACTGAAATGTGTGTCTCATCCCAATAAATATATCAACTTTTCAAGACCTATAGGAAATCGAGCCTAGGAGCTCTAGAGCAGGACTTAGACGATCTCGCTGAGGGTGAGTGTTGGTGGGACATTGGTCTGTTTATATTAGATGTTTTGGGTTTTCTGGGTTGTAATATGAATTTTGGGTATGACAGATATAATGGTTGTGAGGTAGTACTTTGGTACGTATGGAATGGATGACCTTTTTGATTATGTTGTATGCATTTAAATTATGTTATGGAAAGAATGTACCCGAGACCTCCTTTTGGGTTTGGGTTGTTACAATTGTGGTATTAGAGATATTGTGTTATTATATGTGAATAAATGTATTATTATTATTATGTTAAGTGAGATTTTGGGGCGTTACAATAAAGGCCATTATTATTAAACCTTTCAAGATCTTTTTTTTTTTTTTTTAAATATATGTTTTTAGAGAAAAAATATATATTATCTTAAAGCTACTACGACAAATTTCAATGTCCAACATAATGATGCATCTCTTATGTCTTTCGTTATAAAGTTCTTAGAAATTAAAGAAATACCATATATACATAAAATCAGAAATACAAACTCGCTCCCACTGATCTTTATATATACATTCATCATTATTATTTCCTTTGAAAGAAATAATGGTGTCATGAACCTTAAGATACTATTGGAAGGAAGCTTTTTTTTTTTTTTTTAACTCATTTATGGATTTCTTTATTTTACACACTAGTTTCCATTATATGCTCTCGCGGTGTCATGAACCTTGAGATACTATTGGAAGGAAGTTTTTTTTTTTAACTCATTTATGGATTTCTTTATTTTACACACTAGTTTCCATTATATGCTCTCCCACACCGTTAACCCCATTATATTTCTTTTCAATCAAAGTTGCTATTAGTGTACCTGATAATGTCTTAACAGAAATTGAAATTATTCCTAATCAACATAATTAGAACACTTGCAACTTTCATAAGACATATCTCCAGAGTCAAACTTGTCAATTGACTTTTTCGTTTCACCAACATAGATACATAGATCTAATTCTAAATATTATAACATAATTAAAAACGTGTCAAGAGTAATTGAAAATACTTAGTGTGACATTTGATTATACTTACATTGAGTTATCTATCACATCATCATTTTTATCCTTTGGGTTAGATGATGACATGCCATTAATTTACTCCATAATACCTTATGACTTTAAATGCCCTAATTTTTTTTTTTTTTTTCCAAATTAGAGCAAAGTACATAATCAACCAAACTTATGAAATGCATTAAATATGGGGCAAAAATGAATGCTCCAACTATTTTCTCACAAATAGTGGTAAAAAGGAAAAAATTGTAGGCTTCGTTAGTAACGGTTATAACTTCAATTCGTTAAACCAAAAGTTAGACATATTGGTTACGGGTGTCCACTATGAAACTGAAACCTTTAATTTCCTTTTATCCTATTGAAACCATATTATTTGGATGCTAGTTTGGTGACTATCAATTTGATAAAAAACATAATGGTTGATTATATATATATATATATATATATATATATATATATATATATATATATATATATTAAGGTATCCTTATATGTAAAGCAACTCTTATAGGTTCATAAAACAAGCTTTAACCTTATACTTTGATACCACATGTTATAAAATTTCCATAAGAAGGATTTTCAACTTGTTTTATATATCAGAATCAAGTAAAGATAAGGAAAGAAATTTAAAGTATACCTTACGATATTTCCACCGAGACAATCAAATCTCAATGCAATTAACTCTTCTTTCCTTCTATTCCTATCGATCAAGTCTCTATTATGCAAAATACTTGATCTTCTCTCCCCTTACTTACTCTTATGCTTGACTTAGTAATGAAAATTCTACCAAACTTGATAATTGAGCGGTGAGAAGGACCAAAAGCCCTTAATTTTTATAAAAATCATAAGCTATAAAATAATCATAAACCTACATATGACCATTCTCTTCTTCCAAGGTAAATGGACCTTGATTAAATGTGATACATTTCTTAGTTAGTGATACATTAATTAAGGAAGTTCATGACTTTGGTCAAATGCATCTCCTTTATTTCAAGGTAGTTTGATTGGAAGACTTTTCATTAACTATCAAGGGTGCATGACTTGGGTCGTTAGATCTTACATACCAATAAATAAGGCACTTGACTTTATCAATATACCTTCATATATATATATATATATATATTTCCAACACAAATATGGGTGCTTTTACAAAAAGGAAAGAGGCCACCAGCAGCCACATGTATGATGGCCCCCGGTTTGGTGGAATCTGAGGGGGATTTGGATTCTGGAATGGCTAATGCGAAAATGGGTTAATTTCAGAATAAACAGAAGTCTTTATTTTGACTCATAAATTTGAAAGTTAAAAATAACAATTATAATAGTACAAGAGAGAAGGCTCCCTTTACATATAAATTTGAGGTGCTATTGGAACCGATGAATAATTAAAATGTAAATTCAATAAAAATTTCTTAACTCTGAGTTTCATATTTATTCCCTCTCTCTGAGTTATTTTTAGGAGAAAAAGGAAAAGAAGAATTCTATTAACATTTTAAAATAGTTGGAAGTTCTGAAGTAGGAAAGTGTGAATTACTCAATATTTAGATTGGAGACCCCACTTTTATAGAGTTAGGTAAACCTTCCAGTTAACAGTCGCCCATTAGGTTTTTGTTTACATTTTTATTTATTGTATTACTTAAATCTTTGCTTTTCTGTTAGTTTATAATACTATAATTTTCTAGGTTTTACTCCACCAAAGTAACTAAAACAGTAAAACAGCAACGTCATTTTCCATCGCCAACAATAGCGGTCGGTAATTGAACTCCAACGTTTACACTCAGTCACGTCGTGTGCATGACTATATATATAGAGAGAGAGAGAGAGAGAGAGACCATTATTAGAAGAGAAGCTCTAAAGCTACCGTCACCCACTAGCCACCATATATGTAACATATGCTAATAATTTTTCACCCAAACACGGAGCGTAGGGTGAAAAAGCAAAACCCCCAGGGCCCCGGATTCCGATAAATCTGAGTTCTGCGCAATACCGCCACACCCACTCCTACTAAAGCCAAAAATGACGTCGTACCCATCAAAAGCTGCTCCTCTCTCTCTCTCTCTCTAGCCAGAGGGGCAATTTCGTTAATATGATTAATTAGGATATTCGCATGCAGGCACGCGCCTACCCTACGACTGGGGTCTGAGATCATCATAGATCCCTACCCGCCCCAGCGTACACCACCGTCGGCGTAAAAATTGACTCCCATTAGCTCTGCCACTTTTTAAAACTAAAAAGGAAATGCTTTGCCCCCACGCTTGCAACCTCCTCTCTCCCCACTCTCTCCTCTCCTAACCACACTGTTATTATTATGATATATATATATATATATATATATATATTATATCAACCGTATCCAAACAGCCCCCACTCGCGCGTTATCCTCACCTCTCTAAAATGTTTAATATTTAGATAAAAGAAAAAAAGATAAAGGGTGTCGGCGTCTGGACCCGTGGGCCTTGGCACGGTGTCGGAAAAGGGGTTTGGTGACCGGACGGTAGGGTTTCTTTTCGACGAACAGTTACTGTTTTTGTATTTTTAGTTTTATTCTGCATCATCAGAAGTTAATAATAATAAGTACTCGAACAAAGAGAATAATAAAACTGAAGTAGTTTAGTTGCATGATGATTAACGGAATCTCCAAACTTCAAAAATATATACATACAATGATTCTTCCTTCTCAATGGCCCCTCCCCCCCCCCCCCCCTCTCTCCTCTGCTACCCATCGAAACACATGATCACATATCATACTCAAAACAGGGTAAGAAAAAGAAAATTAAAGAGGAAAATATTAGACATGGAGAGAGAATAAAAAGACTCATTTTAAAACGACGTCGCCGTGGAACGCCTACGTGGCGTACAACAAACCATCACGATCTCGTTCTCGTTCTCGTCCCCGTCACATCCACAACGGCGGTGGCTCGTTCAAATCGATGGGCAACCCGCGCCGGACGAGTCCCAAGAAAGACGCTGCTGCCGCCGCACTGGAGCTCTCAGTTCCTGCGCTGACGCCCTCCGGAACGGCACCGCAGCCGTTACCCGCTGAGGTCTCGCCGGCACAGTTCACGTCCTTGAGAACGCCGGTCTGCAGGAACTCACCGATGACGAGGCGGCCGGAGGTAGAGGTCCACCGATCGGAGGGGAGGTTGAGGTCGAGGGAGAGACCGGTCGGTGGCGACGGAAAGTTGGTCTTGGCTTTCGGCCCGCGGAGGGACCTGGCTGCGCCGTCGTAGGCCAGCGCTGCTTCCTCCGGCGTGTCAAAGGTTCCGAGCCAAACCCTCGTCTTCTTCCATGGGTCCCTTATCTCGGCGGCATACCTTCCCCACGGCCTCTTCCTCACCCCTCTGTAGTGCCCCTCCCGCGAGGACGCCATGAGAGAAAGCAAAACTGGAAAACCAGACGAAGCTTTCTAGAGAGAGAAGTTGCAAGAGAGAGAGAGAGAGAGAAAAGGGTGAGAAGTGTATTTGGGTGTATAAAGGGCGAGAGGGTCCCACGCAGTCTCCCGTAATCGTCGGCTGGACGGCACGACGCCTCCTTTAAATAAACGAAACGGCACCGATTGATGCATCTCCCACGTCCACCCCTCTGTCTCTCAGGGCCGTCCGATGGCCATCACTTTTCGATGGACCAATCTGACGGCTGAGATTAACGGGAGGTGGGCCGTACGGCGGGAGGGGGGCGTGCGGGGGCATAGGAAGAGGTAAAATCGCGTGAGGGAGAGGATAGCAGAGCCGCCGCCTGATTTGACGTGTCGCAGGGGGCTGTCATGTGACTACTCTCCGCGCGAAGCTGACGTATGCCCTACCCCCTATTGTACGGCCCCCATCCTCAGCGGCGCCTGCCTTTTTAGTTTTAACAATTAATAATTTAATAATTAAAAATATTATTAAATGTTTTATGAAGAATAAAATAATAATATTTAGGATTATGTAAAATCTGGTGGAATGGCAGCCGCAGGGGGTGGGGCCCGCAGTGGGGTAGGGTTTAGAGTGGGATGTTGTCAGAATCGGCTGCAGCCCCCACGTGGAAGGTACATACGTGTTGTCGACTTGCGGGAGACAGCCCAGTTGGGCCGCCTCCTGTTGTGGGCTTTTGATTGTTATTTGGGCCTGGGCTCTGTTCGTGTGGGGGTCCTACTACTGTTGGACCTAGACCTGGACCTGGCCCCGCGGGGGGGGGGGGGGGCTGGGGGGGTGACTGTGAACTGGGGAAGTCTTTCTTTTTTTTTTTTGTTAATTTTTATTTTTGAGTTATGGTGGGGGGGGGGGGGGGGGGGGGGGGGGGGGGGGGGGGGGTGGGGGGAGCGGGGGAGAGTGGGAAAGAGTGTGAAGGCGTGAAAACTCGCTGCCGCAGGGGGACACGCGAAGGAGAGGGTAATTTGGGAGTTTCAGATATTTCTGTGAGGGTTGATTTGGTAATTTCGTCTGTTTAGATTTTAAAAGAAAATAGGGTGACGTTTAAATTATGTTGGCCGTAAGTATTGGCTTCATCTGTTTTCTCTTTTCTTTAAAAATAAAAAGAATAAAGGATATTTCCACAAAAGACTTCCATAGAGCTCCAATCGTGGCCATCCACGTGGAGGCCAGGCAAGGGGCGAATTAGTGGGTCAAAGGTCATGTTCTTAGTTTATTTTCTGCCTTTTTTGTTTTAGGATCTTCTGTAAATCTATAATTGAAAAATGGAAAGGTGTTTTGATTGGTAACTTTTTTTTGACAAGTCTCCTCTCTTTATTTAGGTGCCAAATTAATATTTCTAAAATCTAAACCATTCATTTATGAGTAAAAGACACTAATTTCATATTTAAGAGTTTAGAACTTGATTTTTATATTTAAATTTAAATAAATTTTTAAATTTTTTTTTTTTATGAAATCATGCTAATTTTGTGTCTAAATGTACACAAATTCTAACATAAACAAAGTACATTCTAAGTTATGGTCTTAATTTATTGGATCATCCCTAATATTTCTTTCGAGTTTCATGTAACCCAATACAATTATATTCTTATCTAACTCAAAGCTTACAATCTTGATATAGGCTTTGTAAAGTATAAAACTTTAAATAGACCCCTCTACTAAGGTCAACGAACAACATTATTTAACATACAAGTATTTTTTTTTACTAATCAATAGCAAACATGAATAAGCAATGGTGAAATAATTAATGAATCTTAATTGATAGAACTTCAAGTAATCAAAGAATAATCCTGAATCAATTTTTTAAATATCGTCAACAAAATCGCCAAATTATTGCAACAAGTGAATCCAGAGTTAAGATTCAAATAATGTTCAACAAAGTCAGTATAACCTATTTTTTATATGGTTAGGTCACCTAATTACAATCAATTCCTTCGTCTTTAAGTTAAAACTTGATCACAAAAGTTTGTAACACCAATTTGTTCAACTATCATAGGATTCAAGAATATGATTATACGGCCCCCCACGGGTATAGTGTGGTGGAAAGGCATTAACAAGTAAGAAGGAGCATCAAAGATTCAATTCTCAGTAGATACACAATGTGTGTCCTGGGTTTAGGATTGACCAAACGTCCAATTGATACATGAAAGTCGTGTTCGCATCCGAACTTTACCTTGATCAGCGAGAACTGGGGAGGAGGGTGCTGATCCGTGGGTTTGGTGTCGCACCGGGGGATTCAAATGGCTCGTCAGTGGTTGGAGTTCCCGCGTCTAAAAAAAAAGAGTATGATTATACGAAAGTAAACTCTTAGCGCACCATACACACTCGTTCTACGAATGTTGCATAATTAGTTGATGATTATCTTTCTTTATTTTTGTTTAAGATCCCTCAAAATGCTCAAAAGGATTTTGGAAAGAAAAATACACACAATGCACAAGGTAAAAATATATAACAAAAAAGCGATCTAAGAAACTTTTCAAACCCACAAAAGACCAATTTGACCAATTTGTTGAGGTCAAATGCATACAAAAAATAATGGAGGAGATCTATGTTTGTAATCTACCAACCATTAGTGGAGAGAGAAGGAACCTTCATTTGCAGTTTTTCTACCATGAGAGAGAGAGAGAGAGAGAGAGAGAGAGAGAGAGAGCGAGAGAGAGGAGAGAGAGAGGTGGCGCATGCCCAATGGTTCCAATGGCCCAACAATAGTTAAGTAAGCTTTTTTTTTTTTTTTCATTTTTCCCCCATTTTCTAGATGACCAAACACAACTCATTTCCTTTCTTTCCATTTTATTTTTCTTAGACTTTATAGTAACCAAACACAAATTTTTTTTTTTTTGAATTGAGGCTTGTCCATGCACTATATACTTTTATATCTATTCTCTCAATCTCTAAGGCAATGTGGTTATGTGCCTCATGGGAGGGTTTTTTATGCTCTCATCCCCCTCTCATCACGTCTCCATCTATCTCTCCTCGTCTCTTCTCTCGTCTCATCTCTACTCATCTCTCTCTCTCTCTCTCTCTCCTCTCTCTCTCTCACTCTCTCTCTCTCTCTCTCTCTCTCTCTCTCCACCCCTTAGGGTGTGTATAGGTATATCCTAATATGTCTCTGTTAAACAGTTCCCAAAGTGGGAGGTGGGAATTGGAAATTTTTTTCAGTGTGCAAGTGATGTGGGAACTCAAACCGTCCCCATTAGAAATATAGGATAACTTGTCAAACAAGTGGCATCTTATAGGAGGGACAGCAAGGATAAGAATTGTAAATTGTAAAATCGTAGAAGGGGGAAGAAATAAAGGAAGTGACCAAAAATATATTGGAAGAGATAAAGGGAGGGTGCAAGGGGGGAGATATATATATATATATATATATATATATATATATATATATAGAGAGAGAGAGAGGAGAGAGAAGAGGAGAGAGAGAGAGAGAGAGAGAGAGAGAGAGAGAGGAGGGATAGGAGAGAGAGAGAGATAGAGAGAGAGGATAAGGTTACATAGAGACCAAAATTAGTATATTGGTTACATTGTATAAATTTTTTGAGAGACATTTTACAAGACTAATAAAGTAAATATTTATATCCCCACACTCCACGAAGTCAAACTTGGAGTTACGATCAATTTGTCAATTCTTTGCCCTTGACTATAACTAAACTTCAACCATTATCTACATCATAAACTCCTTTTATATAGAAGCACTAATAGTTTGTTTACATGTTACATTTTTAGAGGAGCACAAAGATCACACAAACTATACCCCTATGATTACCCACTTTGAGGGAGATTATTATTCGTAAAAATGGTTAACTATCAATTTATGTAAATCTATGCACTAGCCCTTGGTCACATGGACTTGGAATCTCATTATACTGATGCCCAAGATGAATGATAAACATATAAAATAATAATTAAAATTAAAATTAAAATTAAAATTAAAATATGTGTGTGGGTGTGTATAATCAATTGACCAACATGATATAGTCGTCTCGTTAGCTGATGAATGGGATTTTGATTATTTTGGCCGACCCCCAATAATTCCCTTTTATGCCCTTGAAGAATATTCAATTTTATTATTTTCTTTAGGTCAAATGAAGATTTCTTCAACAATTTTTTGTCGAATCATCTCCAAATCTACATTAGTGAGTCTAGCTATAAGCATTGGAGATATAGTGTTTATATTGATGATCTATCATACACTTCTAGTAACTGGAAGCATTATGAGTTTGGATAGGCATGCCAATTTAGCATTCCCAATAAATAGTTCCCAAAGTGGAATTCGGAATTTTTTTTTCTGGTGTGGGAGTAGTGTGGGAACTCCAGCAGCAACACCTCCCCCCCCCCCCCCCCCCCCCCCCCCCCCCCCCCCCCCCCAAAAACCCTAAAAAAAATAAAAATGCAAGAGTACCTTGTTAAGTATGCGATGTATTACAAGATAAGAGCATATAGGATACAGAGTCATAAAAGTGGTAGAAAAGGAAAGAAATAAGGGAGCTAGGAAACTAGAAATTCATTAGAGGATGTAAGGAGTGTGAGAAAAAAAAAAAAGAAAAGATAAAATGAGAAATGAGATTAGGAGAGTGGGAGAGGGAAGGAAGAGGGTAATGTAGCATAGATGCCAAAATTGGTGTATTGGTCACATTTTGTTAATATCTTAAGAGATCTCTTACAAGATTAACAAAGCAAATATCTATACCCTAACTCTACTAGGTCAAACTTGGGGTTAAAAGCAGTTTGCCAATCCTTGCTCTTGATTATAACTAAACTTAAATGATTCTATACATAGATAAACACCTTATTTTAATTTTGAAATTCATTATAATTTGAATTTTTTGACCTTTCTTTCCTAACTTTCTTTAGATGCGCTATGTGGCTGATAGTTGTCTACATGTTACATCTTAGGAGAGTGCACAAAAATTGCACAAACACAAGAATAGGACTCCTCTCTCACATGTTATGTTCTCTCTCTCTCTCTCTCTCTCTCTCTCTCTCTCTTCTCTCTCTCTCTCTCTCTCTCTCTCTCTCTCTCTCTCTCTCCTCTCTCTCTCATGTTGTTATTAGGGGGTATTTATAGGTCCATCCTTTACACTCTCTTAGGTACAGAGGCTATTGCTTTATAAGTTGCATGCTTTGTGTTTGTTTTAAGGGGAGCTAAGGCTCATACATAGGGTGATTTTGCAAGCAAATATAGGTGAGGTCTAAAATAATTATTTACCCTTTGTTTAATTATTGGGACGCACGCGCACGTACACACACACACACACACACACACACACACTAGAATATATACATATAATAATAAAAAATCATCAAATTTGAGAAAAAAAGGTATTTCAAATATTCCTAGATTTTTTAAAAAAGATTTAGAAATTTTTATGAAAAATTTTCAACATTTTTCCAAAATTTTTTGGGATTTTTAAAGACTTTTTTTTGGTATTTTTTTGTTATCTGATTCAAAATAACTCAATAGTTTATTTATTTATTTACTATAATTTTAAAAATATTTTTTTTTTCTGATTTTTCTTGATTTTTAACTATCTTTTAAAATTTTTTAAAATTAATTAAAAATCAATTTTTAAAAAAAGTTAAATTAAACCAGTGGTTCAAAAATCAAACTAGTTCAACTAGTCATAGCCAAGTCTAACCCGATTAGGGTGGGTCATGTGTCCGCCAATTGTGGAGACATGTGACTTTATTTATTTTTGTTTTTGAGTTTACTGTCGCAAGGTCCATGGTGAGATTTTTTATTTTTTTCATTTTTTAAAATTTTCTAAAGCAAGGTGACGTTAGCATGACATTACCTGCCATGTGGTGATTGATGTCACCCGCCATGTGGCGATTTTTGGTTCACTATGAAAGTTTGGCATGAATTGCTGACGTGGTAGCAATTGACTATTTAGAGAAAACACAGACTAGAGAGCTAGGATTGTGCCACGTTGCCTTCCAAAGGCGTACTCTTGGTTAGGTTAACTGGTTTGGATTTGGCTATGGTTGAATTGGGTTAGGATCATGAGTTGGCGGGCTTGGATTTAAGATTGGGCTACAACATAATTAGGCATTTAGCTTGGATTTAATTAAACGGATTATAGGACAATTGGGCTAGGCTTGGATTTAATTAAATGGGGCTCAACCAATTGGGCCAAGTCCAATAGGCTCAAACTGGGAAACAAGTTTATTGGTTTTAGTTTAGTTAGGCTTGAGATTGGGTTAAAGGTCAATGGTTAATGGACCCAGATCCAAGTTGGACCTAAGTCTTGGGTCTTTGGATCAACTGATTAAGATTCGGGTTAGGTTGACCTGTGTTTGGGTCAAATCTTGGGTAATCGGATATGACTATTTGGATCTGAATAACTAAATCTGGATGTGGGTAATCAATCCGAATTAAAATTCCTACTTACATTCAAATCACAAAATTTTGAATTTAAAATTTTGCAATTTTAATTATCCAAGAAACAAAACTTTACTAAATAAAATCAAAGGAACCAACCTTTGTCTACTACCTTCTCCAATCTTTAAGTTTGCTATTTTGAATCTCTATTGCCAAATTTTCCACTGCTTCTACAATTTAAGCTTCTTGATCTTCTATCTTCCTTCACCCTCTCAACTTTAAGCACTCAAATTCTTAGCAATTCTTAAGAAATTCTTCTCTTTGTTTGTTTGTGTCTCTCACCCTTAGAAGCCCACTATTTATAGGCTTGGGAGATCAATTCAATTACTTCTGATTTGATTAATTAGCACATAATTTGATCAATCAAAATTAAATTGAATTTATTAATTTGTACTTGCATTAAACCATAATTTCACCACGTGTTTCTTATGTAAATTCTCATATGTCTAATTTGTTTTTTCCTTTTGTGCTTTCAAGTTTAAAGATGAAGATGTTGGCCCACTTTATTTTATTTTCTATTTTTTTAATGTATTCAATTTTTTTTTAATTTTTTTTCCATGTATTTAGTTTTTTTCTTGTTTTTTTTTTTTCCATTTTATTGCATTAATAAATTCTTTCCATTTGTGTTATATAAGCCTCGGACAAAATGGAGTGTCCACACCAACTTAGGTGGGCTTGAGGTGTAAGGCTCACAAGACAAGGGCCACATGGAACCTTCAGTGGGTATGATTTTGGGATAAGTTGGTTTAAAAGGTTGTCTATGGAGAGAGAGAGAGAGAGAGAGAGGAGAGAGAGAGAGAGAGAGAGAGAGAGAGAGAGAGATAGAGAGAGAGAGAGAAACCATTTTTTTATGTAAGCTCATAATGGACTCCAAAACTCCAAAGATGGACATTTTTTTTTTAATTTTTTTTTGTAATTTTTGTATTTTTTTCCTTTTTAGTATGCTATGTTTTATTTTATTTAGACTATAAGGAATTTTTAGTTGACTTTCAATTGTAATAATTTATTTTATTTTTTCAAGTTCTCTTTTTTTGTTTAATGTTGTGCATGTTAGAATTAGAAACAACCAAATTGCATATTAGGCTCAAAAGGGAAAAAACAGAAAATCCACCAAAAATGATGAAAAAGAAAAAAAAATATCACTAATTAGCCCTAAACTCAACAACTAAGGATAAAGGGGGAACTAAAAAAATAAGGAATCCTATGATTTGACAAATTGGACCTAGACAAACAAAATATATTGTCAACATTAAGGATAGAAGTAAAGCATTGTTATAAATGCTAATGATACTAATTCTTCTAAGCATAATGAATCTCTTGATTCTATTACAATTGCAGTCATTAGTACTAAATTACCGTCAATAGAAAAAGTGGAAATGCTTGATGTTGAAAGTGTGGGAAAGCTTAGTGTTACCATTAATTCTTCTCTTTAAAGGGATGTGGTAGTATTTAGTGTTACTATAAAGGAATTTTCTTCAATTCATCCTTCAAAAAAGACTTGTCTTATTACAAAGACTAATTGTAACGATCCAAAAGAAAAATAATATATATATATATATATATATATATATATATATATATATATATATATATATATGTTGGGGATGTGACTCATATTCTGAGTGGAACGCATGTACCAGGAAAAGCATCGTGAAGTGAAGGACCAAGAGAGAGATGCAGGGTGCAGCCTCTTGAGGGCAAACCATCGACAGTTTGGGGTGTAACCATCGACTGTTTTAGGAAATACTGCAAGGTGTTCTTCTCGGCTTTAAAATGTCGACAATTTGGCCTAAACCATTGACGGTTTCATTTGCAGAGATCACGAAATTTCTAATCGGAGATCAGTAGATTAGGAGTTTTTGGAGGATTATCCTCTAGGAGATCGCTACAAAAATGTTTTAGATTAACTATAGGTCTTATGTACACATTAGATTGATATATATTCATCATTATGTAACCCTAGATTGATTTAAGCTTGGTGTAAGCTTCAAAAGCTTTATAAGCTTCTTGAGATAGTGAAAACAACCACTGCTCTCGTAGACGTAGGCAAGTTGCCAAACCACATAAATTTTTGTGTGTTTTCATTGTTGCTTTATTTGATTATCATTGTTGAATGATTTCTTGGTTAGTATAGTTTATCATCGAGTGCTTGCTTGCTTGTCTCATTGATTGTTCGTGAAAATTTGTGTGAGGTTTTGCGTTACACACACTCAGCACCGACAATTGGTTCCTAAGTGCTGATTATTTGGGAACAACAATTGGTATCAGACCGGGGTGATTGTTGGTGCGGTGAAAAACAAGTGGTATGGTGAAAAACAAGTGGTATCAAAGCTATTGGTTTGCAATGACTAGAATTTATTCTACAAGGTTTAAGTTTGGTAAGTTCGATGGAATGGGGAATTTCAAGCTTTCCAAGAGGAGGATGAAGGACTTGCTGGTGCAGCAAGGGATGGTGAAGGGTCTATATGGAAAGAAGTCGGAAGGCATGGATGACATGTAACGACCTGGAAAATTTAATTAATAAAAATAATAAAAGAAAAGGAAAGGAAGGAGAGAAGGGAAGGAAAATAAATTTTTTGAGAGAGTGTCAGCAAAGCCTTGTCAACGAGCGTTCTTCTTTGGCCCATCGACGAGGGTACATGTCTCGTCGACAAGGAGTTACCAAGAGAGTTTGAGATAATTTGAAACTCGTCGATGAACTCATGGTCTCGTCGACGAATGTTCTTCATGGGATCGTCGACGAATCCACGTGTTTCGTTGACGAGTCCCTGCCTATAAATAGCGATTTCTTTTATTTTCAACGATAAAATCTTGCGTGAACTCTCTCTCTCTCTAGAGAAACAGTCTCTCTTCTTTCTCTCTTCGAATTTGGCTTGGATTCAACCCGGTTTAATGATCCGGAACCACCACAAGGTTCGTACGATTGTTCTTTACAAAGCTGCGGGAGCAGATCGTTGATTTGGGGTTTTGGGGCACCATCCCAAAATTAGGGTAAGTGAGATATTTTGAAGTTTTCTTGTTAAATATAATTATATAGAACCTATTAAGTATTAAATGAGTATTTTTTTGAGATTTGAGTGAGTTGGGATTTTGAATTACAGGGTCTTGGTTTCCGTTTGGTTTAAGCAGAAACTCGAGGAATAGGTAAGGGGAAATACTTTACAATAGCTTTTTATTAATTTTTAAACCGGTTAAATTTTGGGTATAAAATTTTATATATATTTTGGTATAATTTTCTGAATGATACAGGAATTGAAAATATTGTTTTTGATTATATATTATATTGGGAAAAATTGTGTGGCATGAAAACAACTTTGATAATTAAATAGTTATGGGTGCTGCTTGATTTTGACTGATGTTCACTTGTGGATACTGTTTGGGATGCGAATTCTATTTGGTTGTGATGCTGTTTAGATGATTAAATACTGTGAATGAGAATGCATTGAGGTGTTTACCTGTACTGGATGTGTATTGTTTTATGGTTCATGTAAATTGCGATATAGCGTTAGCAATGGTATGAGGAGGTCGTTATATCGAACCTGATATAACCGTCATATAACATTGGAAGTGGTATGAGGAGGTCGTTATATGAGTGTTTATATTAGGAGGTAAAACATTGGCAGTGGTATAAGAAGTTTGTTTTACCTATTTACCATGAACAAGGTGGTGTGTCTGGGTGTGATTGAGAAGCATGTGTTGTAACCTGTGTGGTTGAGAAGATTATGTAATAATCTCTGTGGTTGAGAGTCCTATGTGGATGTTGTATTCTGTGTGGATGTAGACCCTGTGTGGGTGAGAATGTAAAATGTGTAAATCCTGTGGGATTGATTGTGATATGTGTGTACATGTGGAACTTTGTGAAATGATTAGCATTGGTTGCGTGTGACATAAATTGCATAAGTATTTATGGTAAAGTCAAACTCTCCACCGAGGGCTTTCTGAGGAAGGTGAGTGCTCTGGTAATTATCTGTGGATACCAAAGCAGAGGGAAACCACTTGTATGGGCGGGTGACCTTCCCTATTCTTAGAGACTTTACCTGGATATATAACCCTAGGGCTTATTGAGAAAGGTGAGTGCCCTGACATTAGCACTAGAGCAGAGGAAATTTACTTGTATGGGCGGGTAGACTTCCATATTCTCGAGAATTATCAGTAAAAATAATTATGTATGTGTGTATGTGATTGGGTGATAGAAAAGTCGACATTGATGTGATTAAGAATGCATTTTCTCAGCTGCTACTGATAGTGAAATACAATTGTATGTATATTTTGTAATTATATATTAAACACTTTAACCACACACTATTGTAACTTATTTCATCCTTACTAAGAGGTGTCTCACCCCGACGGTTTATTAATCTTTTTAGGTCCTCCAGGTGATCGAGCTTAGAAAGCTCTAGGGCGGGGTTAGTTTTTTTGCGAGTGGATACAAGAACGGATATGTGTATAGTTTTATGTTTAATATTTTGTCCTGGTTATATAATATGAAGAATGAGATTATATTTTATGAGTTTGCATAATGTAAATATAGAACTCTGGTATTTTAAAATTTTAGGTTGTTTATTTAGCTCTGCTACATGAATGGTATCTGAGACGTGTGGATGGTCTCATAACACTTCGGGTCCCACGTGGTGGGTCTGGGGTGTTACATGACGCAAGTTGGAAGGAGCTGGAAGTGAAAGCTGTGTCCACTATCAAGTTATGTTTGGTAGATGACATGTTGTATCACGTCATGGATGAGGAATTGTCGGCAGCGGTTGGGTTGAAATTGGAGTGTCGGTATATATCCAAGTCATTAACAAACAAGTTGTATCTTAAGCAAAAATTATATTGGCTTAAGATGGCAGAGGGTTCGGACTTGACTCAATACATAAACACATTTAATTAGATCATTAGTGATCTGGGGCGAGTTGATGTGAAGTTTGAGGAAGAGGACAAAGCATTGATGTTACTGAATTCCCTACCTATGCTGCCTACATACGAGAATCTAGTTACAACGCTGACTTGGGGGAAGAAACCTTAGAGTTGGAGGACATCACAAGCGCATTGTTGGGGTTCCATCAAAGGAAGAAGGCCAGCGATGAGGGTTCACATGGTGAAGGGCTCATAGCAAAGGGTAATTAGGATCGTGGGAGAGGCAAGTCATGGAGCAGATAAAGTGGTAATAAAACTCAATTGCAGTTCAGGAGAATGAAGGGTGTTCGCTATTTTAAGTGTGGGAAACTAGGGCACATAATACCGGAATTTTCAAAGTGGGAGAAAAGAAAGACAAAAGTTCAAGAGGGTTCGTTAAAATCTGCAAATGTAGTGGAAGAAGAGGACTCAGGGAGCAGTGATTATGAGATGCTTTTTGTTTCATCAAGTTTAGAATGCCTCACAGGTTCTTAAATCCTAGGCTTGATATGTTCTTTTCACATGACGCCCAATAAAGCCTGGTTTACTACTTAAATATTGGTGAGTCCTAGTTTCATTCTGATGGCAAATGGTGCGGTCTACAAAGTTATCGGAATGTGGGATATTAGGATCAAGATGTACGATGGTGTGGTAAGGGCGTTGTGTGGGTTAAGGCATGTACTTGATTTATGGAAGAATGTAATATCATTGGGTGCTTTGGATTGTAATGGTTATAGTTACAAGTCTGAAGGTATGACGATGATGGTGTGTGATGGCGTATTAATGGTGATGAAGGGACAGAGGATAGTATGGAATATTTGAGCATTGCAGGGTAACGCAGTTGTAGGTGGAGCTATAGCTAAGAGTTCTGAGTCAGGTAATACTGTTTTGTTTAATATAACCACACACAAAATAGTGGGTATTCTTAACTATATTGTTATGGATGTTTGGGGACTAGTGAGGACAACATCATAGGTTGGACATGGGTACTTCCTGAGGTTATCACAAAAAGGCCTAGGGGTATATCATGTGGCACAAGTTGGAGATATTTGTGATGAGTCCCTAAAATGCACTATTTTAGGCCCCCATTTACCTTTTTTTTTTTCTTTTATCTTGTAAATACTCTTCGTTATCATAGTTTGGAGTTATGCAAGGTTTGTTCGTGTTTTAAGAAAAACAGGTTAAAACTAAGAAGTTAAGCATTATGAGAAGCCAAAGGAGTAATTGGAGTGCACAAAGCTCAAATAAGATGCTCAACCAAGCCCTTAAAGCCTCAATTCATCAAATTAAAGAAGACCCTGTTCGATCATGTGGTGCGACCAGCAACACACAGGGTCAACTAGGTCACAAGATGCAGACTCCAAGGTTCAGACTAAAAGAAGAATGCTGCAAGGTTCGACTAAGTGCTCAACTAAGTGACCCTTTGGGGCAACTAGGTTAAGATACTAAAGCTTATTGAGCTAGAGATATTGAGAGTCTCGACCAAGTGTTCGACCAAGAGACCATGAAGGCAACCAAGTTAAGACCCTAAGTTGAATTGAAGATTGAGATCCTGCAAGTCTTGACCAACAACTTGACTAGCAAGACCCCATGGTGCGACTAGGTTGAGGATGTTGAAGTTTGAATCCTAGAATTCCCAGGAGCCTCGACCAGGTTGCAACCAGGGAAACTTATGGGTGCGACCAGGTCGACAACGACGATCTTCTGTGCGAGATTTTCTGCCACAGTTTCTTGTTCTGAATTTTAAACCTTATAAATCGAATATGTTCTTAAGGTTCCTCTTTGGCCTATTTTAGGTTAGTGACAGACCTAGAAAGCCATTGAGAGCCAATTATATTAGGATTTACTGCTTTCTATTTCAATTCTTGTATTGGTTAATGCTTGGATTTGTGAAGGCTTGTGACAACCTTCAAGTTCCTCGTATTGCCGCATAGATTAGGGTTCTCTATTGTATTCTTGATCGTTAGTGAAAGACTTTCGAGTTGCAATTAAAGCCACCTTTACATGCTTTCATTTATATGCTTATATTTACTACTTTCATTTCAATACCATGCAAGTTTACATCTTTGAAAGTGATGATACACTAGCGGGACAGGATAGCCTAGTTAGGGATTCAGTCACCTATATGGATTAGTCTACGGTTCATGTACGGGATGAATTTGTGATCATTGAGATAGATTATACCCTGGTTCCCGATCAAACTCTGGACGATTGGTGCACCTTCACTACTCTATGCCCTCGAATGGTTCACATAGTCGTTAGCCTGAGACAGATTGCTGACTAGATAAAACTTGCTAGCAAAATGACAGTCTAGGCTTGATTCATGATCTTAGATTTGCTTTGTAGGAGTAGTGATAATATAGAATTTACATGCTTTCAGTAGTTGTTAGAACAACCCACCAAAATCTCTCCTTTTTACCTTTTTACACAAAGTTATAGTAAACTAGGTTAGAAGGGGCAAATAACTGCACTTGAGTCTCTGTGGATCGATACCCGACTTAATCACTATTCTATTGAACTTGGGAATAGTTAGATTTATAAATTTTATTTTTGGTAGTTGAAGACCCAAGCCTTGGCTAGCCTATCAAATTTTGGCACCGTTGTCGGGGACTAAGTCACGGTTATAAGCTAATTTCTAGTTTAGCATATTATACTTTGTTTTTCTTTGTTCTCTTTTATTTTTCTTTTTGTTTGATACTCTGAAGTCTTGATTGTGTGCTACATGTGTATATAATAGGTTTGCACTCTTTGGATCCCGAGTTAGTTCCTATAAACCCCGAGATTGAGAGATCCCATAGGTCCATTAGGAAATCCACCTTTAATCCTGAGTTAGATGAGTCATCTGAATTTATAGTCATGGCTAAATGTAATCCAGTTCTTGCCATTCAAAATCCACAACCCCAAGCTCCTCGCCAACTTGTGGTGGAAGAGCAACCTCTTCATCCCCTTAGAGACTATTTCACACCCAACACATACACGTCGCCGTCTTGTATCCGATTCTTGGATGTCGAGGCAGCGCAATTTGAAAATTAAGACTTCCATCATCTCGATGCTTCCTAATTTCTATGAAAATTCAAATGAAAATCCTTACAAGCATCTAGATGAATTCCTCAAAATTTGTTCCACCATCCGAATACATAATTTTGGTGATAATGCCCTCCAATTGAGACTTTTCCCGTTCTCTTTAAGGGACAAGGTCAAGTATTGTTTGAATTCCTTAGAACCGAAATCAGTGACCACGTGGGCCACTATGCAACTTGAGTTTTTAAAAAAGTACTTCCTAATTGGGAAGACTAACCAGCTAAGGAAGGCTATCACTAGTTTCTCTTTATTGATGGAGAACTATTTTGGAGACATGAGAGCACTTTAGGGACCTTTTACGTAAATGCCCACATCACCAAGTCCCTAGGTAGCAATTGGTTCAGACCTTCTATAAAGGATTAGCTGACTGAGACCAGTCCATGGTAGATGCATCTTGTGGTACTTTCCTCACCAAACATGAGAATGAGGCCTGGGCTCTCTTTGAGAACCTCGCTGAAAATTCTCCACAGCATGCTATTGCTGCTCATAGACCATCCCAACCTTCCACTTCCAATTCTAAGAAAGTCTATGAGTTAGCCACGGGCCATGATCTTGCGCCCACTCTACACACCATCATGAAAAAGTTGGACCAATTCTTGTCCTTAGGATAGCAACCACAGCCCGTGGCGTGTGCAGATGTGTGTGCCATTTATTCTGATCCTTCACACACTTGTTACAATTGCTCCTATGCGCCTCCCCTACCTGAGTTTGTGTAGGAGAAAGTTAAGGCTACCCCTAATTGGTACGATAGGCCACCTAATGACTCATATTCAAATACATAAAATCCTAAGTGGAATAAGCATCCTAATTTCTCTTAGAGGTCACAAGTTTTGGATTTTCAAGCACAAAGACCGTAGATATCACCCATTGCTCCACCTCCTCACCCATACCAAAATTTTCAAAGTCCTCTCGTGTCTGTCCCTAGACCATTATCTTTTCAGGGCCTTAGGTTGCTCCTAAGCAACCCCAATCCTTTTGTTCTACCACTAAACGGAAGAGGACTTCTGTTCAGTTGAGAGATGAGCCATCATCAGGGTCAGAGCATACACCACCCGCATTGGCATCATTGAGGGGCCGGGCAGCCCAAGTAGAGCTAGAGAGGAAGAGAAGAGGGAAGGCCGTTCAAAGGATGACCTTGGATGACTATGATTTCAGGCTAATGTACACATTCCAGCTAGATGAGACATGGGTCCACTCAAGGAAGAAGTGTCGTGCTGAAATCCTCAAAATGATAAAATTTGACCATTATATGACCCCACTTTCTGCCTCCTATCATCCTAAACTGATTTGGGAATTCTATTGACAAATGCACCATGATCTGTAGATGGGTGTGTGGTCCACATCAGTATAGGGCATTGATTTTGATATGACGCCAGCCCTGATCAATGGGGCGTGCTCCCATCTTAAGGCCAACACCATACCGTGGGAGGCACTGGATTCCTTGAACGTCCATCATATCATTCGACAGATGTTCCACGACTAGTATTATGATGGAGGTAATATGGTGCGAGGCATGTGCACAGCTCAGAGCAAGATACCAAACTACTTGTTCCTTTGGGATTTGATCCTCCCGCGCAACATCTGCCCATCCGACCACCATTCAGAGTGGCGTGGCATCCATCTACAGGCTATATTTGCCATGCACAAAAATATGAAAGTAAATATTCCTTAGAAGATCATGGATGAGAGGATCACTTTCGATGTAAAGAATGTGAAGCACTCAAAGTTGAGGAAGCCAACACTGACACTTGGGCACGATCAAGCTACTAGGGAGATGAGGAGGCCTCTCATTCCATACACCTAGCTTATCATGGCCATTCTGATGCTTTTGAAGATTAACTTAGGCAACTCAGACGTGCACTCACCCATTGGCGAGGTCACCACTTTGTGGACGTGGCACCAGATGTCCACTAGCATTCCCCTTTATGCCACAGGCAGGGGATGACTTGGGCCACCTGCACCATGATTTTGAGCTCCTTCAATCTGAGGTGCACGACAATATGGCTGAGACTAGGGCGACTGTTAATTTAGGTGTAATCCCAAGAGGGGGGAGGGGTGAACTGTGTATTTTAAAATATAGGTCACTCAAGTCCTAATTTTGAAAACTTACAACCATACACGTACAACCTAAATGATAAAAAATTCAGTATTTCTCAACTTATCAATTTAGTGTGTGATTTAATTAAACAAACTGAATTTCCCAATTACTTAACATACACCTCAAACAGATAAATAAGTGCAGGTAGAAATTAAAAGAGTTAAGGGAAAGAGAGATGCAGACTTAGATTTTTACGAGGTTCGGCCTACCCCGGCCTAGTCTCGACATTTGCATTTGCTACCCTAGAGGTGATGTCTAGTGGGTAGATATAAACCTAGGTCTTGTAACCTATTCAAGACATGAAAATTGAGCCACCCCTAGAGAAAGACATAGTTCATGGAACTCCTTTTCGAGCTTAATTTCCCATTGGTGGTATGAAGAAATAAAAGTTGTAATGATTGTCCTACCTGACCATGAAAGAAAAATGTAAAAAGAATGAGCACAAGAAAGGAGAAAGGAAAAAAAACATATAACACATGCTCTAAATACAAAAGGGTCAAGGTAGGGACACAACACACATAATCCTGCACGTATAAAGTTTCTTTAGCTACCCGATGCATATGATGTATTCACGCCTAGTTTATGGATTACTGATGATTTTACGCCGTGACTAAAAGCATATGACCTTCATTATAAAAGATACATATTCTCCGTTCAAAATCGTCACTAACGCACAAGTATTAGTGATGATTCAATAGTCGTCACTAATATCGCGGTAAACAAAACCGTCATGAATATTACAATTTTAGTGACGAAATTCCAAACTGTCACTAATAATGTCCTATTAGTAACGAATACAAAACCATTACTAATACGGCCTTTAGTGACAAATTTAGGCCAAGAAAATGTTCATCCTAAGTAACGACATTTGACATATAGTGACAATTTAGAAACCGTCACTAATACTTCATTAGCTATTATCAGGGACGATTTTTCAATAGTCACTGATACTTTTAAATAATTATTTTTTTTTGAAAATTCTTGTAAAAACCTATAATTACATTTTAGCATACATAATATTAAATCAAAATTACTAAAACATTCATAAATTATTAAAATTTAAAATACAAATTGTTCAAAAATCAAATATATACAATTATACAAATTCAAATTAATTCTGTCCAGATAATAAGAAATACAGGAAAAGTCAAAAGCTGAGCACATTCGACCCGACTGTAGTGCAGTGCCTAGTATCATCGTAGTGTTCTAACAGCCGCAAACCCTACAAAATAATGATTATATACAAGAAATTAGCTAGTATACAATGTTTGAACATATATGTATATAGTATAATTAAAAATGATTTGATAGTAAAATGATTGGACATTTGGACATAGTGTAAAAAAATTATACAATTGCAACTAACTAAATTTGATTAGTCAGAATTCACCTCACTCGATTCAAACCTCATATGCCTGAATTGTAAGCTAAGTGCTTAAAATAAACTAAGTTTACTAAGTTTGTTTGTATTCTATATGTGCTTCCAAGTGGAAAAAAAGCTCCCGGGGAGGAGTTTTTGGGCACTGTAAGCTTCAGATGTCTAGGTCAATGTGATGGACGTGTCAGGACTGACCACCATCGGTTTGGAGCTCATATGCATGACTTGGACACCTGGATGCTTTAACTGAACTAAGTTTACTAAGTTTGTTTGTATTCTAAGTTTGCTTCTAAGTGGGGAAAAAGATCATGGGGAGGAATTTTCGAGTACCATCATATCCGGCATGTCCAGGTCAATGTGACGGACGTGTCGAGATTGACCACACTCGGTTTGGACCTCGTATGCCCGAATTGGACACTTGGGGTGGTTAAATTCAACTAAGTGAGCTTTTTTTTTTTTTTTGTCTCTAAGCACATAATTTTCAATTGGCATGGAGTTTTTAGGAACCTTTAGCTCTGGCACGTCCAGGTCAATGTGACGGACGTATCGGGATTGATCACACTTGGTTTGGACCTCGTAGGTGTGACTTGGAGTGTACGCCCTGAACCCGGTGGGGTTGGAGTGCTATTCTCTATACATATATCTGTGATACCATCATTATAACAACCCGAACCCAAAGTGGGGTACCGGGTACACCTGTTCGTAACTCAATTTAAAACATGCGGTGGAAATACATTAAATCTCAAAAACTATACTAGAGTTCTAAACCTTCTCATTTACATAAGTATCTCCCAAAAACAATATTATAGCCCAAGGTATACAAAAACATATCTATATACATATCAATGTCTCACAAGTACTTACTCTAAGCTATAGTATCTAAGCCCCCTCCCCAAGCTCGCTAAGCTCGGCTCCCTATATTTCTTAAAATGTGATAAAATTAATGGGGTGAGATACTTCTTAGTAAGAAGGAATATATTATTATCAGTGTATCGCTAACATGAGTTTTAGTATAAGAAAAATACATCCATTAATTAACTTTAAATGAGATAGCATATAAAACTGTACTCACACCTATATATATTTGAAAATACATACTTTTCTTCTCAAAACATACTCCGACTCAATAAATAGCCCTTTTTACATAAATCTACATATATGCATAGAAGAACCTCCATGGCTGGACTAACATCATGTATAACCCCCATGATTGGGTTGTGCGGTCTGAAAACTGGACTTAACCTTGGCTAGCTTACCACCAAGCTAAGTCAACATACTCGTCTGTAAGTCTGATTTCCCTATCGCAACCTGGTTCAGACTCGAGGAGGGTACTATACTCTTGTCTGGCCAAATCGACTATCCAATTACCAACACTCTCAGCATAGTGTGGATGCACTAACATATCTCACTAGCTACGATACCGAGCTTCCTTTACATACCTAGTCCATCAAGGTTCTTAAACCATGTAATGCAATTTATAAAATAAAAAAGTAACATGATCTCATTTTCACCATTCGATATAAAAATTCATATTCAAAAATTAGCATAAAACCTGTCATATTCATAAATCGGTATAAAACCGCCATATCATAATTTAGTCATATCATAACCCGATATAAAATCGTCATATAATAAATCCACATCATTCTCAACATTTCCTGAGATCAATATAAAACCATATCTTTCACTGTATAATACCATAAAAACCAACAGATTTAGTTATACAATAATAGTCATTCTCATGCCATACAATTAAGCATCAGGGAGTTTGTGATAGGCCTGGAAAAATTATTTCGTGGGTTAAACCCCTAGTAGGGTGGATAAAACTTAATTGTGATAGGAGTTGTAGGGGTAATCCGGGTACTTCAGGAGGTGGAGGAATTATTCGGGATTACCATGGCAAGTAAAAGCGGTTTTTTCAAGTTATTTTGGCAATGGTATGAATAATAGTGCGGAATTAAAAGCAATTAGGGAAGGAATTCGTTTGTGTAAATGTTTGCATTATGTTAATGTGATTATTGAAAGTGACTCGCGAATTGTAGTTGATTGGCTTCGAAAAGGTAGATGTACTTTGTGGTATCTTTGGGAATTTTGGGAGGAGCTTGTGGCAGAGTTAGAAGAAGTGAATGTCATGGTGATGCATCAATATAGGGAAGGCAATAGTGCGGCTGATTTTCTTGCTAAAGAAGGAGAAATGGGAAACAATGTAATCTACGAAGAACAACACTTTCTACCATGTTATCTGAAAGGTATCCTCCGGATGGATAGGTGGGGTTTTGTTTCCATTCGTCGTTAGTTCATCTCTAGAGTTTTGTTTAGTGTATTTCGTTTTGTTTTTGGTTGTTTTTTTATATTTTTTATCTCATTTGTTAGTTATGTTCAATTTTGTTTGTCCTAGTTTGATTGGTTGGTTTTAACTTGTAACCACGGCATCCTCCGCCAAAAGTGAGGGTTTATTAATAAATAAATGGAGGTGCCGCCCTCTTTTACTAAAAAAAAAAATGCCACACAATTTAAGTGATAATTCATAATATAATTAACTGCCTGAGGACAATATATTTTGCTGGAAAAAAGGGTATGATCATCTCCATAATTTTATTTAACTCATAATATAGGTTTTATAGGAAAAAGGAGATGATTACCCTACTCACTTTAATTTTCCCCAAATATGTATATAATAAACAAAATCATCATTTCCATACGACTGATTCATTCAGAAAATCATATATAACATTTCTGTATCCAAATACTCCGATTTAATCGGTTCATATTTTAAAATAACCAACATAATCTATTCCCCTTACCTATTCCTGAAAATCAACCTACAACGTTTGGAGGAAACCCTAACTTTTCCTTAAACTTGCTGAGGATAGAGGAGGTGGCAAGCCGACAGGAGGGAGAAAGGCAATTGGAGAGAGAGAGAGCTTGGGAGGGCTTAAGGGAGGATGAGATATGAGAAAATAGAGAGAGAGAGAGAGAGAGAGAGAGCGAGAGAGAGAGAGAGAGAGAGAGAGAGAGAGAGAGAGAGAGAGAGAGAGAGTTTTTCCTAAAAAAAAAATGAGCTTATCCTTATTTATAAGCATGATGGCCAGAACAAAACCATCGACGGTTTGGTTACTTACCAAACCAAATTTTCTCGTGTTTTAACATAAAGGCTCTTGGTAGTTTGAAACCGTCGACCGTTTGGTCTTATACCAAACCGTGCTCACACAAAATCGTCGATGGTTTGGTCTTTGTACCAAACTGTTTCCTTTCTTTTCTTTTCTTTTTATTTTCTTGGTTCAGGTTCCTAAATCCTCCCCTCCTTATAAAAATTTTGTCCTCAAAATTGCTAACTAATACTTATACCAACATCTTGAAATCAATGAAATGTTTACCCGACCTTAGAAAGAGCCGGTGACCACCCACATAATGGCCTCATCCCAAATTTATTAATAACCCTCACTTATGGCAGAGGAATACCGTGGTTACATAAAGTCTCTAGGAGATTACAAGTAGCTAAATGAAATTTCTCCTAAAAACCACTTAAAACTTAAAACCATAAACAGATGGATTACAATCAAACAAACCTAACTAGATAACCTACAATAAAAAAGTCCTTATTTAAAACAACCAAGCAATTGCTTAACCCAGTTGCTTGACTAACATTGGGCCTCGTTTAATAAATGTGGGTACCTTTGACGTATTTTTTCTTCTAACTCCCATGAAGCTTACTCACTTGCATGATTATGTTAGAGTACTTTCACCAATGGAATCTTCTTAGTACATAGTTTCTTCTTCTTTTGGTCTTGAATCTGAACTGGCACTTCATCATATGATAAAGTGTCATTGACTTCCAATGATTCATAGCTTATCACATAGGAAGGATCTGTGATATACTTTCTCAAAATGGACACATGAAATACGTCATGGATCCTAGATAATGCTGGGGGTAATGCTATCCTATAAGCAATTGAACCAATTCTCTCTAGTATCTCGAATGACCCAATTTACCTAGGGCTTAGCTTACCTTTCTTCCCAAATCTCATAATTCCCTTCATTGGCTCAATTATCAAGAATATCTTATCCCCTACATCAAACTCTGGCTCTCGTCGGCGAGTATCAACATAATTCTTTTGTCGAATCGGAGCTGTTTTTATTCTTTCTCGGATAAGTTTAATTTTCTCTGAAGTTTGTTGTATAATCTCTAGCCCCAAAATTCGCTGTTCACCAACCTTGTTCCAACATAGTGGAGATCGACACCTTTGACCATATAACGCTTCATATGGTGCCATCTCGATACTTACCTGGTAGCTATTATTGTAAATGAATTCAACTAGTGGTAAATAGTGGATCCAATTTCCTCCAAAATCCAGCACACAAGCCTGCAACATATCCTCCAATATCTAAATTGTTCTCTTTGATTGTCCATCATTCTAGGGGTGAAATGTTGTACTAAAGGTCAGATGAGATCCCAAGACTCTCTACAAACCTTTCTAGAACTAGGATGTGAACTGTGGGTCCCAATCTAATACAATGGACACTGGCACGCCGTGAAGTCTAACTATTTCCTGAATAAACAACTTTGCCAGCCATTCATGGAGTAGTTAACTTTAATCGGAATGAAATGGGTAGTCTTTGTCAAATGGTCTACAACTACCCAAATGATGTTTTGCCCATGAGTGCTGGTGGTAACCCTGATATAAAATCCATGGTAATGTGCTCCCACTTCCACTTGGGAATGTGGAGTGATTGCAATGACCCTACTAGCCTCTGATGCTCAACCTTCACTTGTTGACATGTCAGGCACTGCTCAAAAAATCAGGCAATTTCTCTTTTCATGTTATTCCACTAGAAAGATTCCAACAGATAATGATACATCTTGGTGCTTCCTGGATGTACGGTATAAAAAGAACGACAAGCCTCTTCCAGAATGGTTCTTTTAATCTTAGCATCATCGAGTACACATAATCTGGTGTGAAACCTCAAAACCCCATCATTTGAGATCTTAAAATCCGCCCTCAGTCCACTATGTTATTTATCCACAATTTTCACCAACTCTGCATCTTTCATCTGCGCGATCTTAATCCTTTCTAGCAAGGTCAGTTGGATTACCAGACTAGCAATGGATGCCTGGTGATTTCCTCCCACTATTTCCACACCAAATCTTTCTAGATCCATCTTGATTTGATGTTGAGCTACTACTACTGATACTGATGCACTCACTGACTTTTGACTCAATGCATCAGATACCACATTAGCTTTTCCTGGGTGGTAACTAATGGTACAATCATAGTCCTTTATTAGTTCAAGCTATCTCCTCTGCTTATATTCAGTTCCTTCTGCGTGAAGAAGTACTTGAGGCTTTTGTGGTCCGTAAAAATCTCGCACCTTCCATCGTACAGCAGTGCCTCCAGATTTTCAACGCAAAAATCATTGCCGCTAATTCCAAATCATACATGGGATAATTCTTCTCGTACTCCCTAAGTTGAAGAGAAGTATAAGCAATGACCTTCCCCTATTGCATTAAAACACACCCAAGCCCTTTCTGAAACGCATCACTATAAATCACAAAACAACCGTCTCCTGATGGAATAGTCAAAATCGAAGTAGTGACGAGTCGTTGTTTCAATTCTTGAAAAATCTGCTCACAATCATCAGTCAACTCATACCTCACATTTTTCATCGTCAACCATGTTAGAGGACCTGATAGTTTAGAAAATCCTTCCACGAATCGGCGATAATACCATGCCAGACCCAAGAAACTCCTGACCTCATGAACATTCTTGGGTCTCGCCCAATCCATTATCGCCTCTATCTTACTCAGGTCCACAGAAATACCACCCCCGAAAATCACTTGCACTAGGAATTCAACTTTTTCCATTCAGAATTCACTTTTCTTGAATTTAGCATAAAGTTTCCTTTCTTTTAGCAACTGAAGTACCAACATCAAATGATTCTCATGTTCCTCGGGACTCTTCTAATAAACCAAAATATCATTGATAAATGCCACCACAAACTAATCCAGATATTTATGGAAAATCCTATTCATAAGGTTTATAAATGTCGTAGGAGCATTAGTCAATCCGAATGGAATAACTAGGAATTCATAATGACCATACCTCGTTTGGAATGCAGTCTTTGAAATATCCTCTGACTTGATTTTCACTTGATGATACCCTGATCGGAGGTCGATCTTAGAGTAAACTTGTGTTCCCTGGAGTTGGTTAAACAAATCATCTATATGGGGAAGTGGATACTTGTTCTTAACTGTTACCTTGTTTATTTCTTGGTAATCAATACACATCTTCATCGACCCATCTTTCTTTTTAATAAAGAAAATTGGTGTGCCCAAAGGTGACACATTGGGTTTGATGGATCCTTAATCCAGAAACTCTTGTAACTGCTCCTTCAATTCTTTTAATTCTGCTGGAGCCATTCTGTATGAAGCCTTAGAAATGGGTGCCGTTCCTGGAAGTAGGTCAATAGTAAACTCAATTTCACGATCAGAAGGCAACCCAGGCAAGTCCTCTGGGAATACATCAGAGAATTCCCTTACTATTGGGATATCGTCAATCTTTAATTCTCCCTTCGGTGCTTCCTTCACACAAGCTAGATACCCTTGACATCCATATAAGAGTAGCCTTTTTGCCTATATAGCTGACAGTATTTGTGGTGAGGAATGCACGCATAAACCAACAAACCTGCACTCCTGCTCCCTAGGAGGTCTAAACACTACCTCCTTCTTATAACAGTCTATACAGGCATACTTAGAGGCTAGTTAGTCCATTCCTAGAATCACATCAAATTTGTACATGTAAAAAACTATCAAATTGGTGGGTAACATCTTTCCCTGAATACATATTGGATAGTTTTTAAGAACCTTTCTACAAACCACTGTGGTTCTCATTGGTGTGACCACAAATAAATCTATTGGAATTGGTGTATTCCCAAGAGGGGGGATGAATTGGGTATTTAAAATTTTCTAGGTTGATTTCAATTTCACAAGTAGTAATACACAACCTAGGGTCTGTCAATGTGCCCATAAACCCAACTGTGTGGATAAATGTAAGATGCAAAAATTAAATCATGTGTAATATTCACACAATTAACATACATGTGCAAGAATATAAATTATGGAAATATAAAATAGGGCACACACGATATGTTATCGGGGTTCGGCCAATACTACCTATGTCCCCACCTCAGTTCGCAAGTCATAGGATTACCACTATTGCTCACTTTACGGGTGGAGCCGCACCATTTATAACCAGGTCAATTAATGAGGTTAACCTCAACCTACAACTACACCTTACCAGTATGGTGCACCTAGCTTTCCTAACTAGGTCAAACTAATTCGAGACTTTTACCAGAGTAAGTCTCCTTCTTCAGACCCATGCCTGGAATACAATAATCAATATGAAATTGTGTATAATTTAAATGCTTCTCCAATAAGTAGATATGTACCAATATCAATTAATGCACAACACATAGATATGAACTATAAGATCAGTGGAAAAGAAGTGTAATCACAATCAATCTAATGTCAATAGGCAATCAAGTGCAAGAGTGTATTCTCAAACTATCTTTGAAACAATATATCAATATACCTTAATCACAAGTAGGGTTTCAAAGATATCCAAATATAATGATCAAATATCTCAAAAATGATTTTCAAAAATATTATGCACAAGAGATATTTGAGTATAAGCTTGTGAAAAAAAAATTTGCTTCACAAATCACAATACAAACTTAGGAGTCTTGCAATAAAAATGCTAAGACTCCCAAGCTACCAAGTTTTCCCCACACAATAGATTTATTGATTAAATTGGGGGGAAAGGCTTTGGGCTAAACTCTTAATCGAAAATCAATCACACAATCAAAACAATGAGAGTTATAGCTTTCTAGGATTTCTCAAGATATACTCACTCAAAAAGATTTTTCAAAGGAATAGTAAAAAGATGAGTATTTGACTTAGTATTTGAAGAAAAGGCTCTCAAAAATTTAGAGGATATTTTTCGTTATTCAAACTCATAATCTTATCTTAATTTTTGAAAATGAGCTCAGATATATAGACACCTACAAAATTTTGACCATTGGGATATAGTGGGAATTATTAAAATTTTTTTAACCCAATTTAACTTAAATAGCCCCATGTTACTATGGTTAAAAATATAGCAACCCGACAGGTTCAGTCGACCGTATTGGAGGTTCGGTCGACTGTACTTGAGGTTCGGTTGACCCAATTGCCAGGGATAGTTGACTGAGGCATTTTTGAACTATAGTTCGGTCAATCGAACTTGAGGCGATTTCATAACTTCTGAGGTTCGATCAAGCAGATTGAGTTCGATTGATCGAACTTGGGTGTTCAGTCGACCAGGTCACTTTTCTACTATAAGTTTGGTCGACTAGGGCGTTGACATTCATTTTGGGGTCGATCGATCAAGTGGTCAACGTTTTGACCTCGGGGAACTTCGGTCGACTGAAGTTCTCTGTGTGTTGGGGTTCGGTCGACCGAACACACCAACTCTGACCATTCAATTTCTAACTCCCTTTTAAAGACACTAATCACATATTTGTTAATGCTAAGTTATAGGGGGCTTTTTCATGCAATGATTTGGGACCTATAGTCAGTCTAAGATTTTTGAGAGCCAACCAAAAAAATCTGGCTTCGATCAACCAAAGGTCGACTGAAAGGTGATCCCTAAGGTCCCGTGGTTCCCTATGGTCAAACTATGGTCATTGATTTTTCCTATGGCCCTTACGGAGCTTATAGTCTTATTATGCATGCACTGCTTTAATTATTAGAGACCAAGGATTATAATTATAGACTCGAATGATAAATGCAAAAATACAACTTAAAATAAGCAAAGGTTTAATGCTTTGCTCCTCTGCAATTCCATGGATTTTGCCGAAAGAATAGCTCATTTAAGTGCTTCTCGATATCCATTTCTCATCTATCATTTGTGCTTAGAAAAGTAAACCTGTTCAAATACTCAAAGCACACAGATGAGATACTGTGGTTTGTCATAATCAAAATAGGAGATAGACTCAAAAAGTTAACAAAATCAATATCCAATAACTGAGTACCCACCCTGTTGACCTTATAGGTCACACCCTGGTTTTGATAATGACAAATACGATTGTATTTAATTCATATCTAGTTCATGTGTGCAGGTTTATATTAGCATATCTTTAGTGGCACGTGAAAAGCTCAAAGACTTGAAGACAATTTCATACTCTTAATTGTAAGAGTTTTTAAATGAAATTTGTTTGTAATAGTAATTAGGATTTTCGGTTTGTAATAAGCACACACATCACATGTATGATTTAATTTGCAAGCTCAAACCGAACCATAGAAAGACCTTAGGGTGAACCTTCGGTCGACCGACACCGGACTTTTTCGGTGATCTCAAATTGGACCCCAAGTGACCTTAGGACACTCACCTTTGCACTTGTATGTAATAGACACTTGAATAGGGTTTATATGTTGCAAGAAGGGACCGAAATGCACACTTGGTGCACTTTCGGTCGACCGGCCAACTTAGTTCAATTTGGCCCGGTCGACCGAAACCGGTCCGGGTCAACTATTTGACCCAGGCCCGATCGACCGAGCCCTTATAGGTCATTTGACCTCGGTCGACCGAACCTCCTGGGAGTCAACTTTTTGACCTCCCGGTTGACCGACCAGATTTGTACTCCAGCTACCTGGTCGACCGAGGGGTCTTGGGAGAATTCCCAACTGCCTGGTCGACCGAGCCCTGTAGTTCAAAAAGGCCCCGGTCGACCGAACCTCGGAAATTTGGCAAATTGCCCTGGTCGACCGAGCTACTTGAGTCCTGGTCGACCAAACCATTTCTGGTCGACTGGACCTCTCGGGTTGCTCCCATTTTTTATCGTAGTTAATAATTTTTTAACGGGGTTAAATTATCTTAAGTGTCATTAATCTTTTCCAAAAATCCCTAATAAGTCCCCAACGGTCAAAATTTTTAGTATGTCTATATATACTCCTTCATTTGGTGATTTAAGTACGGATTAGCAAAAAGATTAACAAAATTTCTCTCAAGCCAAAATACTCATTTTTGCCTCTCATTACTCACACTCCTTTTGATACCTACTCAAGCTTACACACTTTATCCATCTAAATTATTTGTAAGTGTATTGAGTACTTTTACTTAGAGGTTAGCTCTCGATATTGTTGCATATTTGAATCGATTTTTGAGAGCATAACCTAAGTTTTCTTAGGAGGCTTTGCCAATAAGCTTGCCCTAAGAAAGACTTGTTGTGACATCCCAAGTATTGCATTCTCGTTGCAATATCTTAGGAAGTTCGTTTTTGTTTGGAGATTGCAAAAATACTTTCAAACATATCCGAATATCTTGTGGTGTTCATATTGATATATTTGTGAAAAGATATTCGTGTGTGTGATATATCAATCTTTGTGGTATTATTTATACAAGTATATATATCATTTGCTGAAAACAAAGATTATCTATTTTGCAATCCAAGCATATACGCATTCTATTGATTGATAATATTGAGGCTTGCTTGATATTCTGTGTGAACACTCTTGACTGAATATTTGAATTACACAGATTATTATTGACACACTCACGTACTTGCTACACAGATAGAAAACATTGTTGAGAGTTGACATATTTAGACCACACAGAGCTTACATTATTAAATCATTTGTGGTGTTTGTGTTTGTGCGCACTTGTGGTACAAATCTGCTTTACGTGAAAGCATTCTTGTATTGTACCTTTGATTGTATATCTGAGAGATTCTAGGCGTGGCCTGAGGGGGCGGTAATCCAGTCAGGTAAGGATTGGTGTAAAGGTTGAGGTTAGCCCTGTGGTAATTTGACCTGGTTTGTATAGGTGCCGCTCCACCCGTTTAAGTGAGCAAGGTATTGTGATAATCCTTGTGCTGGTTAGCCAAGGCGGGGACGTAGGCAGTTGGCCGAACCTCGGTAACATATCTGCGTGTCATCCTCTCTTTACTGCTTTCTGGTGCTTGTATGGTTGTTTAAACTGCCTTATTTAATTTTTGGTATATTTACATTATTTGCACTAGATTGACCCTAGGCTTGTGAACATACTGCTGCTAGGAGGAATACCTAAGAGATAAAATTTAAAAATACCAATTCAGCCCCCCTCTTGGGATCACGGTAAAGCTAACACACCCCATACATTTTTAGATATTCCAGAGATATAAATGAATGTGCTGCCTCTGAATCAAGCAATACAATAGCTATAACTTAAAATATAAAAATAGTCTCTATACCATGTCAGAAGCATTCTTTGCATCTCCCGGTGTAAGAGAATAAACCCGCACCAAGGCGGTATTCCTTTGATGGTTGCCTCGGGGTGCCTACTTATTTCCCCGAAATTGACTAGGAGTGGGTGCATGGCTCGATGGCCCACGACAGTCACTTGCAATGTGGTTGGGTTTACCGCATCTATAACTAATAACCGCTCTAACCTGACATTCCCTCGAATGTCTCTTATAACACCTAGGACAAGGAGGCGTAATGGATTACCTTGTTTAGCTCGATTCCCCATTTATGGTCTCTAGCCCACATTGTTGCTATTTCTCCTCCATGAACCCTGACTTGTACTCGCGTGAAAACCTGGAGGCTTTATCTTGCACTTCTTTGCAGACTCGTTTCCAATACCGTGGCTTTATCCACCAACTCTGAGAAGTTCTAAACCTGAAATGCCACTACCTACTCGTAGATTCCCTATATCAGGCCTTTCTCAAACCTCAGCACCTTATTTGATTCATTTGACACCATATACAGGGCGAAGTGAGAAAAATCAACAAATATGGCTACATACTGCTGAATAGTCAAGTTGTAACGACCCAAAAATTATACTGCTATGAATATAAAAATGATATGATGCCAATAATAATAATATCTACAATGTCAACCCAAACCCAAAGTGGGGTACTGGGGTATTCCTGTTCTTAAATACATACTATTCATGCAGCGGAAAACATAATGTACCTAAACCTCACTTACAATTTTAGAGTTCTACTGTCTCCATAAATATACATAAACGTCCCCAAAAATCCATAAAATATCCTAGAGATTCTACAAACATATTTCCCAACCCAAAAAACTTACCCTGATACTATAGTACTAAGGCCTCCTCTACCTTGGAGTTCGCTCCACACGACTGTATGAGTTTCCTAAAATGTTTAAATTTTGGGGTGAGACACCTCTTAGTAAGATGAGATAGATTATCATCAGTGTGTGACAACATGAGTTCTAGTGTGTTATAAACATATCTTGTAAATAATTAACTGTAACATAGTTAATTGTAACAGATAAATCATGTATATCTGTACTCATACTTATATAAGTCTGGTAAAATCATATTCTCAACATGAGCTTTCTCTGACATAATAAGTTTCTATATACATGTACATCGTTTGCTATATATGTATAAAACTAAAATTTTCCCTTAGATGGATTTGGGTAGCTGATATCATGTATTACCCCGACATTATTGGGTTGTGCAACCCTTAGGCGGGACTTAGCAATGACTGGCCTACCATGCTAAGCCAAAAATGACTCGTCTGTAAGCATAATTGGCCAACCCAACCTGGTCTAGACTACTAGAAGAGATATACTACTCTTCAATGGCCCAATCGTCTACCATACACCAACACTCTATTTGAGACGTGTGGTGGCACTAATCCGAAATAATAGCTACGGTACTGTGCTTTGAATCTAAACTAATCCATTAGGATTCTATTACCATATAATACATAATATAACTGTAACATATCTTTTTTTCATATTTCTACGTAAAAACTATTATATCATAATTTATGAATAAATTGTCATATCATAATTTATGAATAAACTGTTATATCATAATATCTAAATAAACTATTACATCATAATTGATCACGACATATAGTCGGCTAAACTGTCATGGCACTAGGCCGGCTGAACTATCACAACACTGGGCCTGCTGAATTGTCACAACACTGGGCCGACTGAACTATCACGACACTAGGCTGGCTGAACTATCACGGCACTGGGCCGGCTGAATTATCACATTGTTGACTTTTTGAGTCCATCTCCTGTTTTGATTATGAAAAATCACAGTATCTCATTTATGTACTTTGAATATTTGAATAGGTGCATTTTTCTAAAGCACGGATGACAGATGAGAAATGGAAGCCGAGAAACACTTAAATGAGCATACCCTGGTGTTTTCCATGAAATTGTAAAGGAGCAGCGCATAAAGACCGATATTTGTTTTTAAGTTGTATTTTTATATATTTATTTTAATTCGGGTTTGTAATAATTTATGGTCTGTAATAATTTGCATATTATGCATGATAGGAACTTATAAGCTCAAGACCATAGATTAACCTTAGGGAGGTCGACCGACGCTGGATTTTTTCAGCCGATTTAAAAGACCTTATGTCCTTGCTCATACATATAAGATAGTCCCTAATATCACACATATTATTAGGGGAATTAATTGAATTAAATTAGGACTTAAAGGGCTAAAATAGTGAGGCTTCAAGCGATCGAATTGTGGTGCTCAAAACACCTCGGGCGACCGAACCTTTGACCAGTTAGTGGATTGACCCAACTTTGGGTGAACAAACCCAAAAGGACTTCACTGTCCATGGTCGACCAAACTTGTACTCTCTACCTCGACCAAACTTGTACCCTCTACCTTTCCAACAACTCGAGTGCCCAAACTTTACGTTCAAAATACCCTCGGCGACTGAACATGTGAGTTTGGTAAACCGAACTCAGGACCAGGCAACCGAAACTCTAACAGAATGAAAATCGCTTTGGTTCAGCAAACTGACCCTTTTCTTAGGCACCCGAATGTTTAAAGAGATCCATGTTTCTATTCGGGCGACCGAACCAAGGGTCAAGCGCCCGAATCTCTTGGGTTGCTCTATTTTTACTATGTAATTAGGGTTAACTGGGGTTAAAATTCAAATTAAACATTTCTAATATTTCCTATTGTGTCCCAATGGTTACTTTTTGAGTCCCACCTATATATATCATTTCATTTGACTCAATTAAACAACGATTAAGAAAAAGTGTTTTAGGGAATTTCCTCTCAAAATTTTATATCCTTTTTGACATACACTTTGCATTCCAAGCACACATTTTCAAAAACTCTCTTTCATATTTACTAGCAAACATCATTTTTGTAGTAAAGAGTGTATTTTATTTGTTTCCCTCTCTTGCAAATTAATTGCAAGATTGAAGGGAGTTGTTTGTGGTCATAGCATATGTAGTGACAAAAAAAAAAAAAATAATTAAAAGAAATTAAATTTTAATTTTAAATAATAATTGTTATTAATTAAATAATGTAATATTATAGTAAAATATTATATATATATATATATATATATATATATATATATTATAACATGAAGGATCTCAGGATCTTTAGGAAGAAGAACAACATACGTCTCTTTTTTTCTTCATTCTTCGCTTCTCTGTTCCTTCTCCCACTCTCCTCAATCTCATCTCCAATATTCGGCTGATTAGAAATTCGAAGATACCGTTGGGTTCCTATCACCTCCATCGACAATCCTACTGGAGCGGATTTGTCGTAGGAACGGCATAGGCATATCTCCTGGGGTAAGGCCAATTTTCACTCTTACCTTACTTTTTCTTAAATATTAAACCCAATTAACAAACGAAAATTACTAGGAGATTCAGGGGGAGATTCTCTACAATCTAGCAGGAGCTGGTTTTCGAATTAGAGCTCTAGGGTACCAATCTTAAATTGAAGTATGTTTAATAATTTAGGCTTTTATTAGGCTATTTAGGGTATTCAGAACCTAGGGGGATTTTAGGGAAAGTTACTCTGGGGATTGTGAAGAATAATATGGTAAAGTTTGAAGTTTAGGGTTTCAAGGGTTTTGAATGCCGTGGGGCATAGGCCAGGGTTTTATCGGACTTTTCAGGAATCAGATAAGGGGATTAAATTAAATCATAATTTTATTAAATATGAACCGATTAAATTGTTTTATATATATATATATATATATTTATTTATTTATTTATTTACGTATTTAAGAATTTAAAGGTTATTTCAAAAACCAACCGTTCGAAATGGATTTTACAAACTTAGGATATATGCTATGGTATTTTAAATAAAAACGAATGATGGAAAGTTTGGTTGTTTATATGGTTATTTTTAAATTTTGAAATTGTGTGGCCGATGATTATTTGGTAGGGTTTATTGTTTAATTGGATTTGAGATTGCTTGTGAAATAGTAGAATTGTTGTGAAAAATACTGGAATTGCTTGTGAAAAATGCAGGATTTTGAAATAAAGGCTAGTGGCCGGGTATTGTTTGATTGGCCAAGTGCCACGATTATTATTTGATGACCGAGGGCAGGGGTTTTATTTAAACGCTTGTGAGCGGGATTGTATTTGTGGTCGAGGGCTAGGTTTTTGGAATAATAGGAAATATATGTAAATTGATATTCTAAATGGTGATTTTTATTATCTAAATTGCATGATATGCTTTAGGAAACCCTGTAACCAGTGTATTGTGAATATAGTACCGTTGCTACTCGTATGGACGGATAATCTTCCCTATCCTCGGCTAATTATGTGCGTGAGTGTAAAATAAGAATGATTTCATAAATGTGTTTATTTACTTAGTGAACTAGTTATTTTCTGTACACTAAATGCATGCTAGCCACACACTAACATTAACTTAGTCTTTCCCTTACTGAGTTGTGCCTCATCCCTACTTTACAAACTAACTTTTTAGGAAATCCCATAGATTGGGTCTAGCAGGCTAGAGGAGTCGGGCTAGCGGTGTAAATTTATGTAAGTTGTGTGTATGGACAGAGAGTTTATTTTTGTGGAATTTTAGGGGTTGTAATTATGTGAAAATGGATATATTTGTGTATAAATTAGTTAGAACTCTGGTAATGTAATTTGAGGATTTTGTATTTTATTTCCGCTGTGTATATGTGTATTATATTTGATGAATAAGGTATTAGGTACACAGATGTCACTAAAGTAGCACCCTAGGTTCACGTGGTGGGTCGGGGTCCTTATAGGTGGTATCAGAGCTTAGGTTTGTTAGGTTTTGCAGACTTTAAGGATTGATAATTACCATAGCATAGGTTGAAATAAGATAAGGATAGGATTGGGTAGGTTAAGATGGGTTTTGGTCTGGAAGCTTGGAGGCAGAAATCTATTGACGGACTTCTATGATTTTCTGAATAAGTCGTGAGTTTCAGAAAACCATGGTAAATCCCTCGATGGTTTCATTTCTGGATTGAGGGACTGGGACTTAGAAAATTTAGGTTGGAATGTTAGGATGAGTGGGTATGTGTGTGAAGTTAAGGTTAGGATGGAGATTTTTACCTCAATGGTTTTGTGATAGAATTGGAATATGAATTATTAAATTAGAATCCATATATTATATCAATTCCATTATTCCATATTTGCAATAATTATGTTGAAGGTGAAATGTCTAAGTTGGGTTATATGCTATTTACATACTGTCAGATAGTTCCATTGTATTATTTGATTTTGGTGCAATCCATTCATTTGTGTCTCGGGGGTTTGTTAAACTATGTGGGTTAAGGGCTCAACTTTTAGAGACTGAGTTAAGAGTGGGCACACCGTCAGGTTCAGTGCCAATATGTAGCAAGGTGATTAGGGTTTATCCGGTAGAGATTCAGGGGAGAGTGCTGCTTGCTAGTTTGATAGTCTTTGATAGGCATGGTTTTGATATTATTCTGGGTATGGATTGAATAACATCTAGCTACGCGAGCATTGACTTTCGCAGGAAGGAGGTGGTATTTAGACTTGCTGGGGAGCTCGAGTTTGTATTTTTTGGGTCATGTGTGTGTTTGGCACCACGGATCCTTTCTTCTATCCAGGAGAAGAGGTTACTATTAGGGGGATGCCAGGGTTACCTTGCACTGGTGAAGGAAGCGCCGAAAGAGGAGCTCAAGTTGGAAGATGTCCCATTGATAAGGGAGTTCTCTGATGTTTTTCCAAAGGATTTACTAGGCTTGCCTCCTGATCATGAGGTGGAGTTTGCAATTAACCTGATCCTAGGGACAGCACCAATCTCCAGATCCCCATACAGAATGGCTCCAGTTGAACTAAAGGAGCTAAAGGAGCAACTACATGAGCTTCTAGACAGGGGGTTTATCAGACCGAGTGTATTGCCCTAGGGTGCACTGGTGTTATTTGTGAAGAAGAAGGACGGGTCGATGAGGATGTGCATCGACTACAGGGAGATTAATAAAGTAACAGTGAAGAACAAGTATCCATTACCCCGAATTGACGATCTATTTGATCAGCTTCAGGGTACACATATTTTCTCTAAAATCGATCTACGATTTGGATATCATCAGGTGAAGGTTAGACTAGATGATGTATCGAAGACTGCTTTTCAGACTCAGTACGACCATTACAAGTTCTTGGTTATTTCGTTCGGGTTGACAAATGCTCCAGCAGTATTTATGGATCTGATGAACATGATATTCCATGAGTACTTAGACCATTTTGTTATTGTGTTCATAGATTATATTTTGGTTTATTTGAGGAGCCTTGAGGAGCATGAAGCTCATCTGAGATTAGTACTTCAGGTGCTCAGGGAAAAGAAGTTATTTGCTAAACTTAAGAAATGTGAATTCTGACTAGAGTAGGTTTCATTTTTGGGTCATGTGGTATCCAAGGAAGGAATTTCAGTTGATCCAAGAAAAGTAGAAGTTTTAGTTGACTGGGCAAGGCTGAAGAACGTGCACGAAGTCAAAATTTTCTTAGGTCTTACTGGATACTACTGCCAGTATGTCGGGGGGTTTTCCAGATTATCAAGGTCTTTGACACGACTCACGAGAAAGAATGTGAGGTTTTTTTGGACCGACGAGTGCGAGCAAAGCTTCTAGGGGTTGAAGTAGCGTCTAATCACTGCCTTAGTATTGACCCTTCCATCAGGTGAGGGTGGATTTGTAATCTACAGCAACACATCGTAGAAGGGACTTGGTTGTGTTCTAATGCAGCAAGGGAAAGTCATTGCATATGCATCTCACCAGTTGAAAGAGTACGAAAAGAACTATCCTATGCACGACTTGGGGCTGGCAACAATTGTGTTTGTGTTAAAGATCTGGCGACACTACCTTTATGGTGTAAGGTGCGAGATCTTTACTGACCATAAGAGTCTCAAGTACTTTTTCACCCAGAAAGAGTTGAATATGAGACAGCGCAGATGACTCAAGTTGATAAAAGATTACGAGTGCACCATTAGCTATCACCCAGGAAAGGCGAATGTGGTAGCCGATGCATTAAGCTGAATATCTGGGGGTACGTCAGCCTCACCAATTATGGCTTTGCACCAAATAATGATGGATCTGGAGAGGTTAGGTGTAGAATTGGTAGAAGGGAATCATCAGGCGTTCATTTCTAGTCTGGTGGTTCAACCAACTTTACGGGAGAGAATCAGAACAACTCAGCTGAAAGATGCAGAGTTGATGGAGATTGTAGAAAAGATATAGGATGAGTAGCACACAGACTTTAATGTTGCTGAGGATACAGTTCTCAGATTTCACACTTGATTGTGTGTGCCATATGACGCAGAGATAAAGAGGACGATTCTGGGGGAAGCTCACCGCTCTCTCTATACTGTTCACCCGGGTAGCAAGAAAATGTATAGAGACTTGCGAGAATAATTCTAGTGGAGTAACATGAAGAGAAAAATTACTAAATTTGTGGATAAATGCTTGACATGTCAGCAGGTGAAGGCAGAACACGAGAGGCCAGAGGAACCACTTCAACCGCTGAACATCCCTACGTGGAAGTGGGAGCATATCTCGATGGACTTTGTATGGGGATTGCCTTCAGTGTTGCATGGGCAGAATGCCATATGGGTAGTGGTTGACAGACTGACAAAGACTGCCCATTTCATTTCAGTTAGAACCAGTTACTCCATGGATAAGCTGGAAGAACTCTATGTTCAAGAGGTAGTCAGAATGCATGGCTTGCCTGTGTCCATCATTTCAGATCGGGATCCATGATTCACCTCCTAGTTCTGGTAAAGTCTGCATGGAAGTGTTGGGTTCTCAACTCACTTTCAGTACTACTTTTCACCCTCAGATAGATGGACAGTCTAAACTAACTACTTAGATTCTTGAGGATATGCTACGGGCATATGTGTTAGATTTTGGGGGTAGTTGGATCTGATATCTGCCATTAGTTGAGTTTGCATACAATAACAGTCACTAGGCCAACATTGGAATGACATCATATGAGGCTTTGTATGATCGCCGGTGCCGATCTCCGGTTTACTGGGATGAAGTAGGCGAGCGGTAGATTTTGTGGTCAGAACTTGTTTAGTAGGCCTTTGTAAAGTTCGAGCTTATCAGGGAAAGGATTAAAGCAGTCCAGAGTCAGCAGAAGAGTTGTGTGGATACTCGCCGACGGGAGCTAGAATTCGAGATAGGAGATATGATATTCTTGAGGATTGCTCTGATGAAGTGGGTGATGAGGTATGGAAAGAAGGGCAAGCTGAACCCTAGATACATTAGGCCATTTGGGATTCTAAAGAGGATTGGTTCGGCAGCGTACAAGATAGCATTACCCCCAGCACTATCTAGGATACACGACGTGTTTCACGTGTCCATTTTGAGGAGCTACGTTCCAGACCCCTCACATATGATCAGTTATGAGTCGTTGGAGATCGGAGATGCTTTGGCATACGAGGAGGTAGTAGTTCAGATTCTAGATTGGGAAGTATAGGAACTGCGTACCAAGGATATACCGTTAGTGAAGGTGCTGTGGCGAAATCATGCAGTTGAGGAGGCTTCTTGGGAGTTAGAAATGGAAATATGCCAAGAGTATCACAGTTGTTCAATGAGGGTTAGTGCCAGATGGGTAAGGGTATGGTTGTATATGGATGGATTAGAGTAGGTTGTGTAGTTAGTTGTTTGTAGTTTAATTATGGATAGTCTTTGGAAAAATTTGTTATAGTTATTGTAATTTTCCAAAGGTAGTATTGTAACCACGGTATTGCTCTGCCATAAGTGAGGGTAGTTAATAAACGTGGGACGAGGCCTCCATATGTGTGGTTACCAACTCTTTTGTAGACAGTGATAGTGAGTTAAGAATGTGATTGATAATAGTTAACAAATTTTGAGGACGAAATTTTTTGTAAGGAGGGGAGAATGTAGTGATCTAAAAAAAAATATAATTAAAAGAAATTAAAATTAAAATTTAATTAAATTAATTTTTAATTTTAAATAATAATAATTATTAATTAAATAATATAATATAATAATAATATAATATTATAGTAAAATATATATTTTATATAATATATATATTATAATCTGAAGGATCTCAGAATCCTTTAGGAAGAAGAACAACATGCGTCTTTTTTTTTTTCTTCATTCTACACTAACTCATTAGATTCATTAGTAGGTTCATTCACGAAACTAGCTAACCAATTCTAGTCATTCTACTCCCTGGACTTGTCCTATGCATCAGGAGAATTCCATTCAACCTTTAGAGGTGGTCGACATTGCTTAATTGCCAATGACCTCATTTTGTTTGGTAAAGCCTGACATAAAAGAGCACATACCCTTAGAAGAATCCGTCCTCCATTCCTTCTCCCACTCTCCTCAATTTTGTCTCCAATATTTGGCTGATCAGAAATTCAAAGATACCATTGGGTTCCTATCACCGCCATCGACAATCCTATTGGAGCAGATTTGTCGTAGGAGCGGCGTAGGCATATCTCTTGAGTTAGGTCAATTTTCACTCTTACCTATATTTTACTTAAATATTAAGCCCAATTAACAAACGAAAATTACCAAGAGATTCATGAGGAGATTCTCTGCAATCTAGTTGGAGTGGGTTTTCGAATTGGAGCTCCGGGGCACCAATCCTAAATCGGGGTAAGTTTGATAATTTAGACTTTTATTAGGTTATTTAGGGTATTCAGAACCTAGGGAGATTTTTATGGAAAGTTACTATGGGAATTGTAATGAATAATATGGTACAATTTGAATTTTAGGGTTTTAGGGGTTTTAAACGCCGTGGGGCGTAGGCTAGGGTTTTATTGGGCTTTTTCAGGAATCAGGTAAGGGGATTAAGTTAAGTCAGAATTTTATTAAATATGAACTGATTAAATTGTTATATATATATATATATATATATTATTTATTTATTTATTTACGTATTTAATAATTTAAAGGTTATTTTGAAAACCAAATGTTCGAAATGGATTTTACAAACTTAGGATATATGGTATGGTATTTTGTATAAAAACGAATGGTGGAAAATTTGGTTGTTTATATGGTTATGTTTAAATGTTGAAATTGTGTGACCGATGATTATTTGGTAGGATTTATTGTTTAACTGGATTTGAGATATTTTGTGAAATACTAGAATTGTTTGTGAAAAATACTGGAATTACTTGTGAAAAATGCAGGATTTTGAAATAAAGGCTAGTGGCCGGGCTTGTTTGATTGGAAAAGGGCCAGGATTATTATTTTATGGTTGAGGTCTGGGGTTTTATTTAAAGGGCTATGAGCCGGATTGTATTTGTGGTCAGGGCCAACTTTTGGAATAATAGGAAATATACGTGAATTGATATCTAAATTGCATGATATGCTTTAGGAACTCTGGGGACCAGTGTATTGTGAGCACGGTACCATTACTAGTTAGACCATGTGCACCCACACTATTTTAGATAGAAGTGTAGGGGTCTAGCAGACTGCTTGCATGAGGTTGAAGTAAGGGCGTTGGACTTGCAGTTTTGCTGTGGATGCCTACAGATGTGTTTGTAGAGGATATTGTTTTTTGACTTTCTTTGGACTGATCACCCAGGCTTAGTCCAGCCTTCGGGCCGCACAACCCGTGCCATGGGGGAAGTAAATGACGTGTTTGTCACAGGGACTGTCTTATATGCATATCTGTTAATTTATGTGAATACGAATAATTAATAAGATAATTTCAAGGGCTTGCTGAGAAAGGTGAGTGCCCTAATAGAAGTAATGGTATTAGAGTAGGGGGAAGTTACTCGTATAGGCGGGTAATCTTCTCTATCCTCTGCTAATTGTGTGCGTGAGTGTAAAATAAGAATGATTTCATAAATGTGTTTATTTACTTAGTGAACTGGTATTTTTATGTACACTAAACACATGCTGGCCACACACTAACATTAACTTAGTCTTTCCATTACAGAGTTGTGCCTCACCCCTACTTTACACACTAACTTTTCAGGAAATCCTAGAGATCGGGTCTAACAGGCTAGAGGAGTCGGGCTAGCAGTGTAAATCTATGTAGGTAGTGTGTATGGACAGAGATTTTATTTTTGTGGAATTTTAGGGGTTGTAATTATGTGAAAATGGATATATTTGTGTATAATGATACTTAGAACTCTGGTAATGTAATTTGAGGATTTTGTATTTTATTTTCGTTGCATATATGTGTCTTATATTTGATGAATAAGGTATCAGGTACACATACGTAACTAAAGTAGCACCCCGGGCTCACATGGCGGGTCAGGGTCATTACAACATACAACTTTACAGATCATTCTCTTAGCAAATACTTTCTCATACTCAAACGTTTTTGAAAATCCCTTTTTGAGAGTTCTTGCTTGTTTGATCATTCCCATAGTATTTAATATATAAATATTTGATTGGGAAGATCTTGATTTTAGCTTGCTAGTCTTGGCATTTATATTGCAAAACTTGAAAGCTTGCTTACTCTATTTAATAAATCTTTGGCAAGCATAAACCCTAAGTGTCTGCTGTGATTTATTTGATTAAATATTTGCTTGATACTTGACTAAAGTTTTTGAGGTATCTTTAATATTCACTTGTTGAATACTTTATCTTGAATTAAAATTTCAAGATCTCACTTGAGCTCATATTCGTATCATATTTAAGTGTTATTACACATATATTTGCATTGAGCTTATAGTTCTCATCATCTTGGTGTACATTGATTATACTGTGCTAAATTATGGTACATATATGTTTGTATAGAAGCACTTTATTTGTACGTCAAAGTTTGAGCTGATTAGTTTTATTCCAGGTGTGGGCCTAAAGAAGGAGACTAGCCCTATTGAATAGTCCTGGATTGGCTTAGACCCGGTTAGGAAATTTAGGTGCACCATCCTGGTAAGATGTAGTTGTATGTTGAGGTTAGCCCCGTTAATTGACCTGGTTGTAATCGGTGCCGCTCCACCCATTAAGTGAGCATTAGTGAAATTCTCTAGCTTGCGAGCTAAAAGCGAGGATGTAGGTAGTATTGGCCGAATCCTGATAACATATCGTGTGTCTACTTTAATTTCCAGCACTTTACATTAGTGCACATGTATAAACGCTGCACATGACTTAATTTCAACACTTTATATTTATCTGCGCATTTTGAATTGCATAGACAGACCCTAGGTTGTGTACATACTGCTGCTGGATAGTTTAACCTAGGAGATAAATTTTTTAATTTCCAATTCACCCCCCTCTTGGGAATACACTAAAGTCAACACACATTATATTGAACAATGTCATATTTTCTGTAGTGTTTATAACATTTTCTAAAAATCATTATCAACCATACTTGTTCTATGTAATCATAAAATAACCTAACCTACTTATATATATATATATATATATATATATATATATATATATATATATATATATACTGTGAAATATTCATACTCATGCCACACAAGTGAGTATTACTATATAATATACTATCTTCTTGGGAAAAACATATTTTGCTAAAAAATAATATTAAATCAACTTCTAAGGTTTACTCAACTCAAGCACCTAATTTCCCAAAAATTTACAATAATTTATAAACACCATTTCCATACACTTGATTATCTAGAAAATCATACATATAATTTCTGTAATTAAATATTGCATTGCAACTGGTAAATTTTCTAAAAATACCTAACATAATCTATCCCCTTACCTAATTCCTGGAGAAATGCTTGTAAGAATCCTAAAACAGTGCCTACGTCGTTCGTACAAAACCCTGTATTCATATACCTTAGTTTAATCAGCTCAACCTCGGAATTATATCCATTTAACAATCCTAGACCCACATACCCCCAATAATTGGTTAAACTTTAAAAACAACTGATATAATTCATTTTTCTTACCCTATCCTTAGAGTGGTGCCTAGGACGCCTAAACAGTGAAACCGCTCTAATTAAACTGCGAGAATTGATGCTGGGATCTTGATATGATGTTTTTCCTTTGATTCAGGCTAAATTTGGGTGAAAGTTTGAAGAGGGAGAGAGAGAGCACCGCAGCCTTAGGAGAGAGAGAGAGAGAGAGAGAGAGAGAGAGAGTGTGTGTGTGTGTGTGTGTGTGTGTGTCTGTGTTTTAATTTTCTATGAAAAAATAAGCTTAAACCCTATTTATAAGATGTTGTCCTAGGGGAAAAAATCGACGGTTTTCTTGAAACCGTCGACGGTTTGGATTTTAATCAAACCATATTTCTATTGTTTTACCCTTACCTGACTGCGGTAACTTAAAACTGTCAACGATTTTTTCAGAGCTCACCAAATCGTTGATAGTTTGGTCCTGCACTAAACAAAATTTCCCTTTTCCATATTATTTTTATTATTATTATCATTTTTTTTTAGGTCTCTACATCCTCCCCTCCTTATTTAAATTTCGTCCTTGAAATTTGCTTCTAACACTTATATCGCTTTTGGAAAATTTGCTGATATTTTATTAATTACCCTCATTTGTGGCGGAGGAATACTGTGGCTACATAAATGCCTCTGGGAGATTACAATAACCAAATCAAAACTCTCCCAAAACCACTTAACCTAAAAACCATCACATTTAGATTTATAATTAATTACACTTAACTACTTAATCTACACAAAACTTGCTTATATACAAACAAATACTTACTTGAACTATTACAGTATCTATCTAACTCTGGGCCCCGCTGAACAAGTGTGGGTACCTCTGGCGCATTTCCTTCTTTAGTTCCCACGATACTTCCTTAACTGCATGATTACGCTAGAATACTTTTACTAGTAGGATCTTCTTGGTGCGTAGTACCTGATCTTTCTGATCTAAGATCTGAACTGGCACTTCATTATATGATAGAGTATCACTCGGCTCTAATGCCTCACAACTTATTTTATGTGATGGATTCGGGACGTATTTCTTTAACATAGACACAAAGAATACGTCGTGGATTCTAGAGAATGCTGGGGGTAACGCTAACCTATAGGCAATTGGACTGATTATTTCTAATATCTTGAATGATCCAATATACCTAGGGCTTAGCTTACCCTTCTTAACAAATATCATCATTCCTTTCATTGGTGCAATTCTCAAGAACACGCAATCTCCTACATCAAACTCTAGCTTCCTTTGGCAAGTGTCTACATAGCTTTTATGTCGACTCTGAGCTGTTTTAATTCTTTCTTGGATAAGCTTGATTTTTTCAGAGGTTCACTATACAATTTTCAGCCCTAAAAACTGCCTTTCACCAACTTCATCCCAATATAGTGGAGTATGGCACCTTCGACCATATAGTGCTTCATACGGCGCCATCTCAATACTAGTCTGCTAACTATTATTGTAAGCAAATTCCACTAGTGGCAGGTACTGAATCCAGCTGCCCCCCAAATCCAGCACACAAGCTCGCAACAAATTTTCTAATATCTGAATGGTCCTCTATGACTGTCCATCGGTCTGGGGGTGAAATGCCATGCTGAAAGTCAACTGGGATCTCAAAGCCCTCTGTAAGCTTTTCCAGAACTAAGAAGTGAATCATGGGTCCCTTTTTGATACGATGGACACTGGTACTCCATGGAGTCTAACTATCTCCTGGATATATAACTCTACCAATCTACTCATGGAGTAGTTAGCCTGAATTGAAAGAAAATGACAATCAAGAATAAGTATCCTCTTCCTAGAATTGATGACTTATTTAATCATTAGAGGGAACCCATGTTTATTCTAAGATTGATTTTCGGTTAGGATACCATCAGGTGAAAGTTAAAGCAGAGGATATTATGAAGATAGCATTCAAGACCGGATATGGTTTCTATGAATTTCTAGTTATGCCATCTGGTCTGAAGCACCCGTAGTGTTTATGGATTTGATGAATTAGGTATTTCATTCGTACTTGGATCAGTTTTTTGTTGTCTTTGTTGATGATATACTGGTTCATTCGAAGAGTTTTGAAGAGCACGAAGATCATCTAAGACTGGTATTGCAAGTACTGAGAGAAAAGAAGCTATATGCTAAGTTCAAGAAATGTGAATTTTGGCTGTGGTAGGTCACTCTCCTCGGACATGTGATCTCCGGGGATGACATATCAGTAGATCCAAGAAAAATAGAAGTAGTGGTAAATTGGGTGAGACCGGGAAATGTTCAGGAGATCAGAAGTTTCCTAGGTCTAGCAGAGTACTACCAGTGTTTTGTGGATGGTTTTTCCAGATTATCAGGTCCACTGACACGGCTCACCAGGAAAAGAGTGAAGTTCAAATGGATTGAAGAATGTCAGAAGAGCTTCCAAGAGTTAAAACAACGACTTGTCATTGCACCGGTGTTATCTATTCCATCAGGAGAGGATGAATTTGTTATATACAGTGATGCGTCCTAGAAGGGATTCAGATGTGTGTTGATGTAGCACCGAGGGGTTATTATATACGCTTCTCGGCAACTTAAAGAGT